>NC_132910.1:93939922-94564922 GCF_047675955.1 Chlorocebus sabaeus
TTTTCTTTCTCTCTGTCTCTTATTCATTCTCCTTTTTCTTTTTTCTTTCTTTTGCCTTTCTTTCTTTCTTTCTTTCTTTCTTTCTTTCTTTCTTTCTTTCTTTCTTTCTTTCTTTCTTTCTTTCTTTCTTTCTTTCTTTCTTCTTTCTTTCTTTTATTCATTCATTTGTTTTTGTCTGCTTTTGGTATCAGGGTAACGCTGGCCCCATAGAATGAATTTGCACATTGTCCTCTTTTTTAAAAAAAGAGTTTAAACACATTTGGTATTAGTTCTTCTTTAAATGTTGGGTAGAATTTAGCAGTGAAGCCATTAAGTCCTGTTTTTAATTTGATGGGAGACTTTTTATTACTGTTTCCATCTCTTTACTTATTATAGGTTATTGTATATATTCAGGTTTTCTATTTCTTCATTTTTCAATCTTCATAGATTTTATGTGTTTATGAATTTATCCATTTCTTTTAGGTTTTCTAGTTTGCTAGCATATAGTTGCTCATAATAGTTTCTTATACTCCTTGGTATATCTGTGTTATCAATTATAATATCTCCTTTCTAATCTCTTATTTTATTTATTTAGGTCTTTTTTTCCTACTGTAGCTGAAGGCTTGTCAATTTTGTTTATCTTTTCCAAAAACAAATTTTTATTTAATTGATCTTTTGCATATTTTTTAGTCTCTGTTTCATTTTCTTTTGTTGTGATCTTTATTATTTCTTTCCTTCTACTAACTCTGGTTAATTCTTGCTTTTCTAGTTCCTGGAAGTGCATCATTAGGTTGCTTATTTGAAGTCTTTCTACATTTTTGGTGTAGGTGCTTATTACTACAAATCTCTCACTTATAATTGCTTTTGCTACACCCCATAGATTTTGGTGCATGACATTTCTGTTTTTAATTATTGCAAGACATTTTTGAATTTCCTTTTAACTTTCTTCACAGTCCCATTTATTGTTTAGAAGCATGCTGTTTAATTTTCATGAATTTGTAAAGTTTCCAATGTTCCTTCTGTTATTAATTTTTAGAATAGAATTCTATTCCATTGTGATTAGAAAAGATGCTTGATATGAATTTGATTTTTTCAACTTTTTAAAAAATGTGTTAAGACTTGTTTGGTAATGTAACATATGGTCTATTCTGAAGAATGTTCCACATGCTATTGAGAAAAATGTGTATTCTGCAGCTGTTGCATGGAATGTTCTGTAAATATCTGTTGGGTGCACGTAGTTTAGAGTTCAATTTAACTATGAAATTTATTTGCTGATTTTGTTTCTGGATAACCGGTCCATTGCCAGAAGTAGGATGTTGAAGTCCCCTACAATTACTGCATTGCAATCTCTCCACTTAGGTCTATAATATTTGTTTTATATATTTCAGTGCTCTAGTGCTGAGTTAGGTTCATCCATATTTACAATTATTATATCCTCTTGCTGTATTGACTCCTTTATCATTGTATAATTGCCTGCTTTGTCTTTTTTAAAAATCATTCTTGACTTAAAGCCCATTTTATCTGATATAAGTATAGCTACTCCTTCTCTTTTTGGTTTTCATTTGCATAGGATATCTTTTTCCATTTGTACACTTTCGGTTTGTGCATATCTTTAAGGTGAATGAAGCCAGTGTCCTGTAGAAAACATATAGTTTGGACTTTCTAAGTAAATTTAGCTACTTTATGTCTTTTAATCAAAGAATTTAATCAATTTACATTCAAAATTATTAGTGATAGGTAAGGTTTTATTGTTGTCATTTTCTTACTTGTTTTCTCATTATTTTGGAGATCCTGTCTTCCTTTTCAATCCCCTCTTACTGTCTTTGTTTGTGGTTATTTTTCTCCGGTAGTGTGTTTTTATTCTGTGCTATTTATTTTTCATGTATCTATTACAGATTTATGCTTTGTGGTTACCATGTGGCTTACAAAAAATACATCCTACAGTTCTAACAGGTTATTCTTAACTGATAGTTTCTTAACTTTGATTGCAAAGAAAAATATAAAAAGCAAGCTACATTTTAACATCATACCCTCCACATATTTTGACTTTTTGATGTTTCAATTTATATCTTTTTATACTGCCTATCTCTAAACCAATTGTTGTAGTTATTATTATTTTTAAGTTTTGTCTTTTACTCTTCATACTTAAGATGTAAGTGGTTTACTTACCATGATTACAGTACTACAGTATTCTGAACTTGTCTGTTTTATTACTCTTACTAGTGACAGTTATACTTTCAGATGTTTTCTTGTTACACATCAGTGTTCACTTCTTTCCAATTGAAGAACTTTCTTTTAACATTTCTTGTAAGACAGATCCAGGGTTAATGGATTCCTTAAGCTTTTGTTTATCTGGAAAAGTCTTTATCTCTTCTTCATGCTGGAAGAATAGCTTTGCTGGGTATGGTATATTTGGTTGACAATGTTTTCCTTTAGCATCTTGAATATAGCATACTACTCTCTCTTAGCATGCAAGGTTTCTGCTGAGCAATCTGTTGAAAGCTGTATTTGTGTTCCACTGAATGTGATATATTTCCTTTCTCTTGTTCCTTTGAATATTCTTTATCCTTGAATTTGCTAATTTTATTATGATATGCCTTACACAATTCCTCTCTAGGATGAATGTCGTTAGTGACCTTTGAATTTCCTGTATGTGGATGCTCTTATCTTTGTCTAGATTTGGAAAATGTTCAGCTTTTATTTCTTAAAATATTCTTTCAATGCCTTTTCTTACTTGTCTTCTTTGGGAACTCCAATTATGCAACAGTGAGTTCATTTGATGGAGTCCCAAAATTCTTGTAGGCCTTCTTCACTCTTTTTGCACCTCTAATTGGACAGTTTCATGTGTTCTGTCTTCAAACTTGCTGATTATTTCCTGTGTTTGATCAAGTCTGCTGTTTAAGCTTTCAAATCAGTTTTTGTATTTAAAAATATATATATACGCTGTTAGATTTTTTTTAAATTGTTTCTATTTCTCTCCATTTTCTCATTTTATTCTTGGATTGTTTTCAAATTTTATTTAGTTTTCTATTTATATTGTCTTGTGATTCCTTGAATATCCTTAAGAAGGTATTCTGAGATCTCTGCCATACATTTCATAGATCTTCAATTCTTCTGGGTCTATTGCTGGAATTTTGTTGGCTTCTGTGTTGGTGGTGTCATATTTTCCTGAGTTTGCACAATTCTTATATCTCTATGCTGATTCTGTGCCTTTGAGGAGGCATCTACCCTTTCCACTTTTTGAAGATGTTCTTTGGTGGGTTTAGACTTTTACTTCTTAGGATCAGTATTCAAACACATATCTTTTTTGAGGAACACTTACAGTAAGCACCAGAACTTATAGTAAGCACATTTCACTGGACCTAACTTGCTACACTGTCATTGTTTCTCAGTCTAGGTAAGACTTATGGTGAACAAAGTTGCTTGAATACTGCTCTGGAACTGTACTGCTTCCCTGCTGTTGTTTCTCAGTCTGAGGAGAACCGAAGCAGGGATCAAAACTTAATCAGAACCTATTAGTTCTTTCTGGGCCACGATAAGTCTCCAAGTAAAAAACTGGGCTCTGTGTAAAATCTGGTTAGGAATTCAGGTTTTCTTATGTACTGTGTCCCCTGCAGCACTATGGCACCGGCCAGTCTTTTCAATGTGGTGTCCCTGATAATCAGAGTGCTGAGTAGCCACTAAGGCCCACATGCCAGTCACTGCAACTAGTGACCTTCTCCTTGTTCTCAGTTTATCCCACATCGTTCAGTCTTCCTGGCACTCTCAGTGATTCCTGTGGGACAGAACCAGAGTGGGCTTCTCATGAAAATTCTCAAACCCGTGTAGAAACTGAATATTTATCTCTAATTCCTTCCTCTTACCTTAGCAAACTGTGCATCTAGGAAAACATTTTGTGAATGGTATTATGCTGGCTTGGGGGACAGGGTGATACAGCCTGAAATCACCATTTCTCTTACCAGTTATGACTTCTCTTGATTTCATGAGTCTAGGGGATTTCTCCACTTCTCCCCCAAGTTCTGGTATGATCTGGGTGGCATTCTCATCTTTGAATAGTTTATAGTTGTATAATGTGGGGGCATTGATGCCAGAGTATTTTCTATTTTGCCATCTTGCTGATGACATTCTCTGATATGAGAATTCAATATTAATAGAAGTGAAACGAATCCTTTAATTAAAATTAAGTGGGCAGAATATAATTGTATCAGTATCTAAAATCTGTCTAACTCATTCTTCTAAAGTATCAGTGGCCAAAAGTTAAATCTGATTTTTCTTTCATAATAAAGAGTTGTTCAGAAAGGGTATTAGCTATAGAATTTAGCTAGAATTCTGCACATTGCAGAATTTAGAGTTATGAAAAACTTAATAGACCATAGAATCCAATATTTTTATTTTATAGAAATCAAGATCTAAAAAATTCGTATAGCATACCTAAGGAGGCTATATAACTAAGCCAGTTTCATTTCATTTCAAATTCAAACTTCTTATTCCCCATGGTAAAGTTGTGCTTTATATTGTGATGTTTTGTTCACTGCCTGGATACTAATCTCCTAGAAATGAAAGTCCACACCTAAATATAGACCTCAATCCAGCATTGAGACATGCCAACTAAGCTTTCTCCCTATGAACCAACTGGTGCATGCCAAGCCCAGCTAAAGATACTGAATGCAAAGCTTTCTATTCCTCATTGTTTATTTGCAGCCATATGCATTTTAAATATGGCTTCGCACATCACAAAAAGTGCAATTTCACACTTTTTGTACCTAATTACAACATTCCCCATTCATTGGCAGACTCAATCATCCAATAAGTAACCTTGGCATCTGCTACATAGTCTTTCTTGTAATGAAATGTGCAGGAATTATTGTTCAATTAGATTCTATAATTGAAACAAATGAAAAATGAACCAAGAATTCCAGAGTTAGCAAAGCTGTTATTTGTTTGTTTTTTTTCCTTAAAATATATCAGTGTATTTCAAAATACTGTTTAAGGATAGCTTTTGAAAAGAAGGTCTACATTTTTGAAATATAGATAGGTCATTCATGAAAAGACAGACAAGTGACACTTAAATGCATAAACCAAAATACAAATCCAGGATAAATTTCTTGTGACAAGAAACTATTATTACAGATTTGAGTATGATGGTGAGATCCATTGTTTCTATCAAAGAAAAACAGGAACTACCCAAGTTGTCATGAGTACACTGTTTCTCATTTGATGCCTTCTTTTTTTGTCCTTTATATTCTGATTATTTGACAATCTATTGTTATTCCAGTTTTTTCTCTAAGGTCCCAGAATATTTCTTTTGCATTTTCTCCCTTAAGTTTTATTCTCAAAGATTCTGATTTTATTCTTACTACATGTACTTCAGAAATTTCTTTTTTTCCTAACAAAGCTATTGGTTCATGTTCAATCTTTAAATGCAGTCACATATGCACATATAAGTAAAAGAACTCCAGTTTTTAATATTTCTAATAGTTACCTGTTTCTTTTATAACTGCTTGAGATTTGCTACCAATTTGCATAAGAGTCTTAAAAACTGCCAACTAATTCCATAAAAATTTATTTTATTTCTTTAAGAGAATAAAGTAGCAGTCAACGTTTTAATGAAATGAAAATAAAGCTTCTTTTCCTTACCATTAAGCAATGAGAAGTTTGATTGGCTAGCCAAGTTTCTGATTTTACTGTTATCAAGTTTAACTATGTGAACTGGGGCTCACTATGTTAGTTTTAAAAATAACGTAAAAGTGAAATAAATAAGTCAGCTTCTGAAAGCTCCAGGAAGTAAGATAATATAAAAGCTACATTTCTATTGTTGATAGAAGATATTTATCTTTAAGTTTGAATCTCTTAATCCATGGAGCTTGAATATAGTAAGTACTTATCATATTGAGTGGTAAAGCAGAAGGATGATATTAAAGTTTGACTATTATAACAGATCTGCAATGCTTGAACAGAGTCTTTGTTAAACATCTGCCTTTAAAAACAGCCACCAATGGAGAAAAAGCTTATACACTTTCTCAGTCTGTGCTTCATTTTAGTCTAGGTCTATAATAACAAAGTTAAGTGGAACGTTAAAACAGCCAGTTACATCAAGACACAATTCTAGCACGGGAATAGAAGATTTGAGAGTTTGAATTTTCTATGTTAATTTAGATTTTCAACCCAAACTGTATAATTTCTTAGCTCCTATTCTAAAGAGGTAGGCAGTGAAGTGATCTGATTGAACTCCTGCCTGAGCATCTCTCTAAAGCCCAAATTTAGGGAGGCTAAGCCTCTCCTTCAGCTTCCTTCCTACTCTAGACCTTGAAACTAGTGTTATTCCTATTTGGGAAGAATTAAAGTAGCTCTACACCAGGAGCTCACTGGCTTAAAATCAAGGTAATCTTTTCCTTAGTTGCTCACCAGAATATAAATTTTGAGAACAGGAATTTTTCTGTCTTTTCCACCTCTAAGTAGTCTGCACCTAATTTTTGACAAATACTGGTGACTCAATAAACATGTATTGAACGAACAAAAATGGATGAACAAGTAAATGAAAGAACTAATAGTTTCTCTAATGTTCTAGTTCCACTCCAGGCACCAAACCCTTCTTGTAACTAAATTCAAATTAGTGAATCTTGAGGTATTGCCTGATGCCCGTCCTGAGGTCTTGCCTTGCTCTGCAATGGTCCTATGAATAAGAACACTGCTTCTTAACTATGGTTCTATGGTTGAGTCCTTTCTCCACCTGCTTCTTGATTTTCCTTGGGCCAGATAAATCTTTATTTTCCTCCCATTTCCTCTTTCAGATTCCATGCTGCCACCATACTCCATCTATCCACTAGAATATTCATGTTAGAATTGGCTTCTCATTGCTAACATGGATCTTCTCTCTACTTCCCCAGTTGCTGTAGTCTAATACTCTACTCGTGATCTTTTTATATAAAAACAAGAATTTTCAGGCTTGTATATAATTATCAACAAATTTATGCTGGAATATTTTTGAAAAGTTGAATGGTTCTTCAAAGTAATACCTATACTTCATTGAATGATACAAATGATTTGTAGCTTAGTATTTATATTTCTGTTTTCTCTGTTCTATAAATGTCGTAAAATGTGGAAAGAAGAGCAATGACAGCCAGTTTGTAATTAAGAAAACTCAAGTAAGAGTCACAAGGTGGATGGTATAAGAACAGGATTAATCCTACTAATCTATTGCAATGCGGTGTTTATCTCCAGAGATGTTTTCAGTCATAGGGCTTGTGAGACTGGGTAATTTATTATGTAAACAAAAGAGGTGTAATTGACTCACAGTTCCACATGGTTGGAGAGGCTTCACAATAATGGCAGAAAGAAAGAGGAATCAAGGCATGATCTTACATGATGGCAGAAGACAGAGAGCGCGAAGAAGCGCCACACTTTAAAACCACTAGTTCTCATGAGAACTCACTCACTATCACAAGAACAGCATTGGAGAAACTGCCCTCATGATCCAGTCACCTCCCACCAGGTTCCTCCCTCAACACATGGGGATTACAATTTGAGATGAGATTTGGGTTGGGACACAGAGCCAAACCATATCAGGGCTGATCATTGGCCAAACTTGAATGAAATGTAGTAAGTAGCTATGAATGTAGCCCTGAGCTAGAATCCAAAACAGACAGGAACAACCTATGCCAGTTTATCAACATTGTTTATAGATAAAGTACAGCTGGATGGTTTGTACCTAGTTTCTATTTATTCTCTTTGTTTCTGTTTTTGAGCTTGGTCATGAAGCCTAGTTTGGGCTATGTGGCCAGAGAGGTTTAAAAGATATCTTACATGGGACTTTGGTTTCCCAGAGATCAAGGCAACTTGCATATCTGTTGGTGGTTCAAAATCCAAAGACAAAGTAAGTCCTGTGTGACTAAGAAAGGAACCTGGGAGCTGTACCAGAAAGCTATGTGACTCTCTGGTTTTGTACCTTCTTTCTCTTGCTATACCATATCCTTTCTCTTTATTAGTCTGTTATCACACTGCTGTGGAGAAATGCATGAGACTGGATAATTTATAAAGGAAAGAGGTTTAATTAACTCACAGTTCTGCATTGCTGGGGAGGCCTCAGAAAACTTACAATCACGGTGTGAGGCAAAGGAGAAATATGCACCTTCTTCACAGTGTGGCAGGACAGAGTGAGTGCAAGCAGGAGAAATGCCAGATGTTTATAAAACCGTCGGATCTCATGAGAATTCACTTACTATCACAAGAACAGCATGGGGGAAACCACCCTTATGATCCAATTACCTCATCCTGGTCCCACTCTTGACACGTGGGGATTATGGGGATTGCAATTAGAGGTGAGATTTAAGTGGGAACACAGAGACAAACCATATCAGTGAGTATGCATGAAGAGTTTCATGAGTCCTTTTAACCATGTAACTGTAAAAATTGCAGTCCACATAAATTCAAATTTCCTTTTGTATTACTTCCCCTGACATAGTTATTTGTGATGGTGATCGCAACAGCAGATTATATTGACCAGGTTGCTGGGTCAAATATGATGCAGCTTGATGGAATAAATGGCCTGGATATGCCAAATTGTTCTGACTTTCTATCTGTTTGTGGAGTGTATTCACAATCATGACTTCAGTATCTTTATAATGTCAGAAACCTACTTTGTTAAAAATGTGGTGTAACCTTAGTGTACCTCTGCCCATCAAGTTATAGCTTTGGGTATTTTAAAAATAGATCTTAGAAAGGCAGAGTCACAACACGAAGGAACCAAAGACCTTGGTGTATTAGTCAGGGTTTTCCAGAGAAACCAAACCAATAGGATTTATATATATACACATACACACACACACACACGCACACACACACACATACACACACACACACACATATATATATACACATTATTAATTCAAAAATAATTATTTTACTTTCTTGGAAATCACTCTATCCTTAAAGTATGCATATATATTAGGAGTATTCTGCTGATTATTAATGATAGCTCACATCCAGTTAATGTAGTTCCTTTAAACGAACATGTATTCACATCAATTGTGTCCTTATTACTTACATTTTTTATTTTTGAATTTTTATTGTTTCTACTGCAGTTTATCATTACTATTGCTAATGTCTAATTGCTAAACTATGAAAGCAGAAATTATGGTTTAGAGTTGACTTATTAAAGCATAATAGTACTAAATAAAATATTAACCTAAATATTACAGCTTAGATAATATCATAAACATACAAGATGAATATGAATATACAGAATAGGCTGGGACAATTGCATCTTCAACAGTGGTTATTTGTATAAGCCTCAATAGTGAATTTTACTGGACCTGTGATCCATTCACTTCTGGTCCCCATGGCAGTTTCAGTAAAACATTGTTAAGTCTTCTGCTTCATTTTCAAATAAATCACATGGTCTCTTTCGTAAACCAGTTGTGTTTTTCCAGAGCAATTACAATATGATGTTCCTGAAGGAAAAAAATGGTTATATTACTAAAGATGGAGAAGAAACAAAACAACAGGAGCATTTTTCATATTGCACATCTTCTAGCGAAAATAGAGAAAGCTTATTGCTCATAACAAGTCTCTAAAGATAATAAAAATATTGTGCTAAAAAGAAAACAGAACCTACATTATTGACAAAATTCTTTTTATCAAATGAACTTATTGGATATCACCTAGAATCAGCGGCACAAAATGTGGTGTTACAAACATATAAATATATTATCTTGGATTTGGATGAAACCACTGATGTATTTTATAAATCAGTTCTTATAATATGGTAAGTTTAAAAAATCCATTACAATCAAAAAATTTTAAAATTTGAACAATTAAATATTAGATAATTTAATATATAAGAGGAAAAGTGATGATTTCTTATCACATTTACTGCTAAGATTTCATACTAAAGGACAAAAGACATTTTAAAAAATATTAGCTACAATTTTCTTTGAGGGATGACGTAGTCTAGAAAGGGTGTGTTGGGATTAGCACTTAAATAACAGTCATTAGCTATGCAGCAAGAAAGGGTGTTACTAAGCTTTTGTACCAAAAAATCAGTTAAATATCTTGCTGTATTCATTTTAAAAATGTGGTTGATTCAGTGTTGCAGAAAATAGCAATCATTTTGAATATAATTAGGTTAAAGTTCTTTAGTTACAAACAACCAAACCAATTTCTGACTGACTTAGATAAAAGTAAACTTATTAAAATGGTAACAAAAGCTTACAGAATTGATGGCAGGCTACAGAAGAACCTTTGGGAATGGGAAGGAATGAAATCAGTTCCCGAGGCTAAAAATTGGAAGTCCAGCATTTGTGGCAAATCAAGACCAGACTGGTGAAAGCCTGCCACTGGAATGAGACAGAAGGCCAGCTGTTTAACTCGCCTTTTTCCTCTACACAAGATTAAAATATTTCACCTCAAATTGTAGAAGACGGGGACCTAATAAAGCCCTACCAGATTGTATTTCATTCATCAAATTGAAGTGCTAAAGGGGCTAGGTAGGCAAAATGTAACCAATGTCCGAAACAGGGAGAGGCTGAGAACTTTAGTTTCAGTATACTATGTAAAGAAATGGTCAGCAAGTACAGGAGACTACACTGCCACATGTTAAAGACAAGATATCAGGGTTTCTTAAGAAAAACAAATTGTGAAACAAATGGTTTATCTCTAAGGGTTTAACTTGTATAATGTTGGATAATTTTCTTCACACCAAGAAACAGAAACTGACAACATGTCTTACATGTTACATGTTATAAAACATTTTATTATCACATGTAAATTCTGATACAGAACAGAGTTAAATGAAACCGCAAAGTAAATTTAGAGGCCCATCAACCTCACCTCCCAAAATAAAACATTTACTAGATTTCCCAACTTCTGAGTGTGGTCAGCTTATAACCATATCTAATAGAGCAATGAATATTGTCTTCAGTTAAAAAAAAATCTGCAAAATCACTAGATATATATTTGATCTGATTACCTTGAACTTTTGACATATTCCCTAAACCCCTGCAAATTAGAGGTTTTAAAGAAACAAAGAGAAAAAAAAAAAGATGTGAGTCTTAACCAGCAGCTCAAAATATCCATCACTGAACCAGATATTGTTATTCTAGGGAAAGGTTAAAGCAATGTGATCTCACTGAGATGAAAAAAAAAAAAAAAAACAACCAAAACTATAAATTTAGAAAGTCTATGCTTTATATTTAATTGGTTTAATTTTTAATTTTTAAATTTAAATTTTAAAATGTTAATTGTAAAGAAATGTTTTTAACTTACCAAAATTGGTGGGCTCCATTTTCTCATGTTGAATGGTCCTTAAGTCAACAGAGATGCCAGAACTTGAGAAACAACCCTCCAGCAGCAGCCTGGACTCTATCTATAAATTTTGAGCATATTAATCTTTGCCCAGAGCTCAAATCTGGAGATACAATGAACAGCATTCAACATGGATCATAAACATGAACACATTTAATAACAGTTATAGGGAGCTTAATCTTAGAAGAAAGGCATGCCACACTCTCTCCTTGGAAATATGTACTAGCAACTAAGGTGATAAGTTGAGTAATTTGACAGATAATAGAGTGTATGTTTAAGTATAAATTATCATGATTATTTGTTAATTATAATGGGAAGCAGAGTGGTATAGAAAGTACACAAGATTTGGAGATAGAAATCGCCTTATCCCTGGTTTTTCTACCAAGTGAATGTTTGCTATTGAATGAATTATTGTACTTAATATCTCTAAACCTCACTTCATTCCCCTATAAAATGGAAAAAATAATGATATGCCCAGATACTACATGTAAAGTAAATAAGGTAGCAGTGTGTACATTATAAAGTAATCTAAAAATATTGCTGACTTTTTCACATAAGTTCTCAAATCTTCATTCTATTTGACCTAGGGAAATTAGATTAAAAACGTGTTTTAATCATCCAAAAAAGACTAACCTTTTATCTTACCCTTCAGAATTAAAATTAAGGGAAATAAGCATCATCATAAATGATAATGTCAAGTAGATGTAATTCATCATTCTTATAATATTTCAAGTGTCAAAATAATCTCTTTTCGGCACCAATCCTAATATCAGCCAGAAATGGTAATGTCAAAACCACCATTACACTTTTTATTATTGTGCACATTGTATTTTTAATATTGCCTTCATTTCAAATTCTTATCAAATTATTGTGAATTACCACCAATAGCATTTAGATGTTCATAAGTAGGAGTAAATACATTTCCCTGCTACTTGAGTAGAGGAGAAATATGAGGACTTAAGACCTTTGTAAGTACATAGAAAAGTCCTTTTCAGAGCTTAAAAATGTTACCCATGTTGAATGAAGTAAAATACAATTTTCTAATACCAATAATCTCTCTAGACTTTTTGTCTTTTCATCAGTGCAGATCTTAACTGAAAAGGCTGTTATCGATTTAAGATAAACTAACAAAAATAAATAATGACTGGCTGTATTAGTCTGCTCTTGCACTGCTAAGAAATACCTGATACTGGGGAATTTATAAAGAATAGAGGTTAATTGGCTCACAGTTCTGCAGGATTTACAGAAAGCATCGCTGTGGAGACCTGAGGAAACTTACAGTCATGGCAGAAGGTGATGGGAAAGCAGGTAGATCTTCCATGGCCAGAGCAGGAGGAAGAGAGAAGGGGAAGGTGCTACACACTTTTAAACAACGCAGTGTCATGAGAACTCACTCACTATCATGAGAACAGCAAAGAAAAATAAATGTTGAGTGTCACTATAAGTTTTAATAATAAAAGAATAGCATTTACTGCATAATTTCTCTGATTAATAAGTGTGCCCCAGGTTAACGAATACGTCAAAATCCTACACCAAATTAATCCTAAACCAACTTACAAATTCAATCCAGAAACCAACTCCTCCAAGGATACAAGGTTTGTGGGTTCCATGACATTATCTCATACCATTTGCTCTTACAGATATTACCTGCTGGATATCTGCTGAGGCAGCAACAGCAAGTTATTACCCAGATATGTTCTCCCTTTCTTCCTTTTAGTAATAAGATCCACAACATTTCTGGTTGGCCTGTGACCACCTAGATCCAGCCCCCTTGAAGCCAGGTGTAGCTGGTGACAGTGTGGCTAATAAGGTATGAATTGAAGTGATATATGCAACATCCAGGTATCTCCTAAGAACCACTGCTGCCTGCCCTGTACCTTCTCCATACCCCTTATCATTTCCTTAGAAATGGAGATGATGGGGACGATGGAAACCATAGACTGAGAAAATTCCACCTAGCATAGAAAATCCCTTCTTTCATTTGTAGAGCCCTATAAATTTTAAACACTGAAACACTTAAAACCTATGGAACTACAGTCTATTTGCAGTAGAATGGAGTGACACATCCCAGAAAGCACTTTTCAATCACCTCACCATTAGATTAACAGTTGTCTATAACATGAAAGCTTGTATTATTCACTTGGTGTTCACTAAACATCTGTGAAAGTAAGAGAAGGAAGAAATAAAGGAGTGAAAGAGATAACAGAGAGAAGAGGGAAGGAGGGAGATTATTAGTAAATGTTTGCTGATTAAATTGATGACCAAACTATCACCTCCTAATTGGAATGAATCCATCCCAATGTTAGCACTTTTTACGCAGTTGAATTTCAGCTTAATTTTGGACCACAGAGACCCAAGAATGAAAAGGATTTTTCCTGTTTAGTTCATGGAAGGAAAACTTTGTTTTAGAAAACGAATAATTTCATGAAAACATTTAAGACTACAGCTAAGAACATGACAAACTAACAAGAAAAAAATCTTTGATGAGGAACTCAGTTGTCAATTTCCATACAAAGGCTTATCCAGCACAGGCATGCAGATAGTCTACACATGGAGAAGTCAAAAGCAGCTTTTCAGTGTCTGGAAGCCAAGGCGAGTTCTAATCATTTAATCACTTCTGCTCCATATCTTTCTCCTCATTATCAAAAAACTCAGAAGAAGCCTAGCAGTGAGAGAAACGAGAAGCTGGGTCGCACCTCCAGGACTTATTCCCGGATCCCAATTTCGCCCCGTAGGGTTAAGATGGCATCACGCAGCCAGGTGCAGTGGCTCACATCTGTAATCCCAACATTTTGGGAAGCTGAGGAGAGCGGATCACCTGAGGTCAGGAGTTCAAGACCAGCCTAGCAAACATGGTGAAACCCCATCTCTACTAAAAATACAAAAAAACTAGCTGGGCGTGGTGGTGAAGGCCTGTAATCCCAGCTACTCAGGAGGCTGTGGCAGAAGAATCGCTTGAACCTGGGAGGCTGAGGTTGCAGTGAGCCGAGATCATGCCAGTCCACTCCAGCCTGGCGACAGAGTGAGATTCTGTGGGAAAAAAAAAGATGGCATCACTCAAAGAACTGCTGAAAGAGGAGTGGGGAAAGCTCTATTGTGAGCATATGAAAGGGGCATGGAGGTTCCGGGTCACAGAAAGTTGATGACACCTCTAATGTCTAAAACATGTTGGCCAGAATCTCAGACACAAAGTGGTCATCAGTCTGCTTCTGAAATCTGAGTCAGAGCTAACTCAAAGAAAAACGTTAGAATGTAAAGGCCAAGACCTTACCAGAAACAGGTCAGAAGGGATGCGGGTCACTCTTCTCATCCACCAGCAGAGAACATGAGGTCCTGAAGCTCTATCTGTAACATGCCCCTCACTCTTAGGTGTTGTTGATGTTTCCTGAGAGAGTACCCTGGCAGAGCCTCGAGAGCTTGCTGAATGTCCACCTACACATCAAATTGAACCAGCCACACACTTAGTTCCCATCCATTCACTTTCTGGGGTGCAAAAGAATGACACTGTCCAATTGGACTTATGGCTTGTGAAGAACTGGAGAAGCTTCTTTTCCTCATTCCATAGGTTTCATTAAGCAGATTTTAAGAATAGTTCTCACTTTTTTTATCATTCTGGGGGGCTTCAATCTGGCCTCAAAATCCCCTCCAAGAAGGGCAATAATTTGGCCATTTATTTGTTCATTTTTTCAGCTATTCGTTTAACACTTATCAACTATTAACCCTTATTTCATACTCAGTTCTGTGTAAGGTTCTCTGGGAGTCACATTCCCAGGCTTTGAAATGTACTTGCAAGCCAGGGGGACATAATTCAATGTATTAAAAGTGCCATGGAAGCAAGAAAAAGATCAAAAATGAGAAAATCTAACCTGAACCAGAAAGGTTTAGCATTTACCAGGAAGAGAAGAGCAGGAAAGCAGTCCAAACAAAGGGCACAGCACCAGCAAAACAGGTGGAAAATGTCTTCTGTATCAGGTGAAGTGTAAAGAACTCCGTGTGGTTAACAGCACTGAGTGCGTGGGGTCCGGGTTAGAACATGAGGCCAAAATAATCTGTTGGGGCTCCATTTGTGAATATGGCTTCAACAGAAATGGAGAAACATTCTAGAGTCCCCTGGGGTGCACCAGGGTATACCCCAGCCTGAATTTCCTTACACAATAAACAGAGTTCACTCCATTCCCCATTCCCTACTCCAATTATCTCTACTTCTTACTCTTTTGGAACCATGTGATTCAGGGCTTTTAACCGTTGACCTTGAGGAGGGAATAATTAAACTGGTAACTGGGAAAGCCAGAATCTTTCAATCCTGAATGTCAAGGATTGCAAGACACAAGAAGCTTTTGAGCAAATAGCAAAGGTTAAATTAAGCAAATTTCCTTTCTCAATCTTGACAATATTTACTCTACTCCTCTGGCATTCAACGTGAGTAGATGCAGCTCTGAGTTGGAAGAAGGATGAAATTCAAAACAGATCATGAAAGTTTAGATTGGGAGAAAGGAATGTTTGGTGATCTTTATGGATATTGCTTTAGGGAAAAAAAAAAAAAAGTACATACATCACATACATCATTGACTTCAGCTTCTGGACCTAAAAGGGAGAGATTCTCTGAGCTCTCTTCTACTATGGTATTAATACAACTAGGTTCCAGATAAAATACTATAATTCATTGCTGGGTACAAGAAACAAAGAAAAATCTATTGGAAAACAGTGAAATAAGGTTAGAAATGTCCGCAAAAAGCAAACACAATGCCAGGGTTACGCTGGAGCCAATGTAAATTGCTAATAGCAATAGGTCAGGAATCTATTTTAGTCTCCTCGAGGTGGAAGAGCTGAACTACAGTCCCACTTGGCTGTACAAAGGGGTTCAGGTGACCTAAAGACCCCAGGCAGAAAAAAAGAAAACATCTCTGGAAGAAATGTAAGCGAAAGTCACTAGAAATAACAGTGCACAACTGTCATACTGGCAAAAAAAATTTTAATAGGTTTGACAAGAAATGTTGGTAAGACTAGCAATGAGGATTCTTAGACATATACTTCTAGTAAAGATGTAAATTGAAACATGAATCTTAGACCACAACTTGGCATTAAAGTATTTGTAATGTATTTATAATTCTTAGAGAAACTCCAGGAAATATGCAGACCAATATTCATAGTAATATTGTTCACAATTAAAGAAAAAACAGAAACAACTCAAATGTCCACTGGAATAATTAATTTTTACATAGTTATATAATCAGACAACAAAATGTTATAGTGCATTGTTTTTTAAATCAAGAACTAAAACTAGAAGCAGAAATGATTTTAATGAATTCTTTTGATTTTTAAGGCCTTTTATATCTCATATTATGCTTGAGAGTTTTCTTTAAAGATATGATATAAATTATTTACTCTGGTAATTTCAACCATATTCTTGGAATCGTGTGAATGTGTTTCCTACAGTACGTCTCTGTGCATTCTGAAATCACTAGGTAATTTTTTTTTAATAATACTAAATCTGGGAGGGAAGGACATAGCAATTTCTCAATTAATATTTGTTGGTTATTTAAGTTAAGTCAAATGAACTTTGTGCGTCTATATGATTGATAAGGGATCCTTCAAGAATCCTAGCACTCCTAAAAGTTACCTGAGTCTCCAGGACCACCATCTTAAGGGTTATCCTCAGAATAGAGAAGGATTTGCTATAACTGATCTGTGTCTAAGATATTAAAGACCTCACAGATTTATGCATATATATAGTGTACACATTTACCCTGTCTCTGTCTACTGAGAAGGCTTAAAAACAATGACTCACAGTAGCAATGAGAAATCTCATGCCAAGTTTTTGCTTTCTAAATGCCATTTCTTACTAAAACGATCCAGAGATCCTTTGCAGAAATGGTTGATTTCAGGGCTGCTTTTCGGAAAGTACAAGATGAGCCTGGAACATCTTGTTGATCCAGAAAGTCAGGAAATGTTGACAGAATCAAAGGACCACATCAAAAAGTCACAGGAGCCAGCCTAAAGAAAGGCCCAATGGCCAAATCTAGAACAATCTGAGCAGCAAACTAATGACGGTAATGGATTATAATCTACTGAATAAAATAATACATGAGTTCATTCTGATACAAGTAAACAAATAAGAGGAAAATCTCTCCCTTATAGTTTAATGACAACTAATAAATGCAGAAAGAAAGATGGAGTGTAAAAAATCATCAGTGGATGCTGAAACTAGGAAGTAAAACCTTACCATGAAACAATATTTTTATTTATTCACATAATACCTTTTTATAGATTATTGATTAATTACCAAAAAAGTAGATTTACAGTGGAGACTGCTGGCATCACCAGTATTAGAACCATCTGACATCATGTGACTCTGGGTACAATGGCCTAAGAAGTAGATGGCCTCTCTTCAGTTGTTTTCTTGCCAAAAATAACTACATAGACACACAAAAATTAGAAAACATCAGATAACCCCAATTAAATGTCATTCTACAAAATAATTTAATAACTCAATTATTCTACAAAATTATAAAATCATCAAAGTCAAGAAAAATGCAGGCTGAGGAACTGTTCTAGATAGACTGAAACTAAAGAGATGTAAGAATTTCCATGCTCCTAGACTAGATCCTGAACCAGGGAAAAGCCATAACAGACACCGAGAAGAAGACTGATGAAATCTGAATAGCCAGTAGATTAGATAATAGCATTGTATCAATATTAAGTTTCCTGATCTTGACAACAAAGATAATGTTCTTTTTTAGGAATACATGCTGAATTATTGAGGGATAAAAAGGTACAGTCTCAACTTACAAATGGTTCAGGAAAAAAAAAATGTTTAAACACACATAAGGAAAATAAGCCCATATAAATACAAATATATATACTGAGAGGGAGAGAGAGACAGAGACGGAGAGAGAAGGAGAGAGAGAAAGGATGATGAAACAGAAACAGCGGAACCTAGCTGTTTCCTGAATAAAAGGTTTTCAATGACTGGCCAGAAACCGCTGTCCCCTCACAAACTAATGCCTATTCTTGTGATTCACCCCAAATTCTCTCACGGACTCTGTACCCTAACAAGAGGTAGAGCCTTTACATAATCCAGACAGACTAATACAAGAACAGCTCCAAAGCATAGAGTCTACACACTGGAAGAGATGCCAACGCGTATGGCAGGGCACGGAAGCATGAATGGATGTTGATTCTGAGTATCAGATCAGGAAGAATGAAGCATAAGGTTTGACCCAGTTGAATTAATTGTCAAGAGTCTGTTCACCCAGGATTCAAGAAAAATGTACTAGGTCATAAACATGGCAGTGATGTTAATAGTCTGCTAAGTTGGCCAATTGAAGTTGAATCTCAAAATTATCTATGTCACAGGTCAGCAAACTATGGCCCATGAGCCAAACCCTGTTCACCATCTGTATTTGTAAATAAAGCTTCATACGAACGAAACTAAATTCATTTATTTCCATACTGTCTGAGATTACTTGTGAATGAAAATGGCAGAGCTGAACCGTTGAGACAGAGATTATATGGTCCTCAAAGCCTAAGACATTCACTGTCTAGCCTTTTACTGAAAAAGTTTACTGACCCCTGCTCTGCATCACTGAGGTCAAAATGCTGGAACATTTTGAGTACTAGAGAGGAAGAAGCCCTGATGGTAAATGAGAGATTGGAATGAATCTATTATAAGTAATCTGCTCACCACTTCTAACCATAATCCACAGGCTGCCCAGAGAATGCTTCCTTTACCAAGGCATTGATGAGAACAGCACCAAGAGGCTGAAAAACTATGTTGGCCAGAGATAATGATGCTGCATTAAAATTTGTCTTCCTGATTTCAGTGGAAATAATGAGATCCCAGAGGGGTAGAGACAAGGCATTTTCACTAACCATAAGCAATAAGGTGTATGCAATTAAACAATAAACCTCTAGGAAAAATGGGGCCAGACTGTTTTGGCCCAGAGGGATTTGTGGGGATGGTAAATTGATCATGGAATCTCTAGATATGAAGCAGATGGCCTGTAAATTAAGGTATGTCTGTACATGTGTTGGCAGAAACATTCTGGATATGATCATCAGAAATTTAAATCACCAGAGTAGGGATTTATGGTCTTTTATCCACCCAGGGCAATCAAATTTACAAATTCAGAGGCCCTGCCTCGACTGAGGGAGAGGCTCGGACCCTTGGGGAAGGTCCACACAAGACCAGGAGTGTTTCCCAGTCCTTCCGGAACACATATCTGTGGCCATTTTACTAGGTTGACTATGCACTAAGAAAAGGAAAATACTCAGGCCTTCTGAGGCTTATTAGAGCCTGGTTCTGATCTGCTGCTAAGCTCAGTCACTGAAACACCACCACTGCCCCGAAAGGATATTTATGCATTCTTGGCTCCAGTTCCTCTAACAATTTATCACTGGGTCCAGTGGAGAGAGTGAGATTAGGGTATTTATTCCCCCAATTCCCTGCAATGTAATCACAGGTCGCCTGCCTCCCTTACTTGAAATTGACAGCTCTGGTCTCCATGTACATTTCTCTTTTTCTAAGTTCTGGTAACCACTTTTTCCTCTTGCCCCTTCAGGCATAGGCACGGTAAATGTACCTTGCCATTAATACTTCTAAACTCTGGTTTTCCTAAACTCTACCCACACACATTTGTAAAAAGTCCCCAAATTAAATTCTCATGTTATAGTCACAATACTGTATAACAAAATTTGCAACACTTCAGTAGCATTCAACAATAAGCACTTACTGCTTGAATCTCAGGTATCAGCTAGACTATCAACTAGTGAACCCTTGGTCAGGGTTGCGTGTATGTCTGACAGCCGTCTGATGGCTGATCTCAGACAGCCTCAGCTCTGTTCTCCGTGCTTCTTGACCTTCAGGAGGCTATCCCGGGCATGCTCCCATGGCGCTGCAAGAGGCACAAAAGAGGCAGCCCCAGTGCATAGGTTTCTGCTTGTATCCATTCTGCTAATACTGCCTTGGCCAAAGCAAACCACCAGGTTGAGCCCAGTGCCAAAAGAAAAAGGAGGTAAGGAGATATGGCAGGTCACCTGCCTATAATGAAAAAACTCTGCAAAATCACGTATCAGAGGGGACAAATGGGGGAAGAATAAAGAATTCAGACCATCATTGCAAACCAGTACATTCCTCAAATTACTGAATTTGAATGTGCCATCTTTTCCTGATAGAGCCCTGTCTAGTTTGTTTAGAGAGATTAAGAAGGTATTTGAGTTTACCCACTAACAAATCAAAGCTGTGAAATAAACCATGCAGACTACCTATGGTATCCACAACAATAACCATTGTCTTGGCTTGGTTATTAACACAAACAGAGTAGCTACCACTAAAGGACAAAGGCAAACTGGTAGAGGCAAACCAACTTTCAGAAGTGAAGAAACTGCACCACTGGTCAGGTCCAATAGATGAGCATGGGAAATAAAATAGCAAATAAGGTGGCATTTGAATACAGGTAAGAGCAGATACAAATGGAACAGAAATATGAGAATCTTCTGGAAGGAAGAATCTCGTGACATTAAATATGAACAATATGGGGAAGGCCCAGAATTTACATTTATTGGGTCTCCCTACACGGTAGTTCTAATTGATCTACAGGTACAGACTTATGTAGTACAATAGGGAACAACAAAATTTGCAAACATGGGAACTTTATAAAAGTTTTAGAAAATCATATACACTTCTTTCTGTCATCACACCTATACTTGCTGGCTCACTTCCTTGATTATTGCTCTCCTGCATCCCTCTTTAACACTTTTATTCTTTGTCATGTTGACGTCTCTTCTCCTCAATGTTCTTTCTTGTCCCTTTTCTTTCTATTAGTCGTAAAGATGAACTAAAACAAAATTAGGAGTGATGTGTCCTAGTATGTATTTATGTATTTCAGAAGCTGTCCCTGTTGGCTGTCACCCCTTTCAATGGGTTCTCTCCCATTTTCTCATTAGATGGGAGGACTAGTGTAAAACTCCTTAAGTTAATCACTAGTGTCACAGTGAGGCAAGGAAACTCAGAAGCCAAGCTGAACATGAGGAAGCTACAGCTTATAAAGCAAGTTACTGCCTTAGGCTATAGGAAATTCTTATCTAAATGTTCTTTCACAATTTCCTTATGGTGCACTCGGGAAAACCATGTGTCTATGTTTGGGTCAAAGTAAAAAAGAGAAAACAAAAACCTTCCCCTACCCGATTTGGTCAGTAGCGGTGTCAAGTGGAAATGAGGTAAGAGAGGGGATGGGTAGGGAAGAATATCACGAAATGTTACAAAGACACAAGCTATGGCATTTGGAGGCAGCTTACATGAAGGTCTCCAAATATCCTTTCATTATCAGAAAAACACACTTCTGCAAACATAACAGGCTACAATTTTCTCCAAGTTCTTATTAATGTTTGACTTTTAACAGAACGCGAAGCACAAGCCAAAATGAAATGTCATCTTTAACAATATAATACGATTTAAAATCCTGTAGAATGCCTACATGATAGATCAACCTTCATATGAAATATCCTCGATAACAATATTCTGTGTAATCATGCATATTTTGCATTCCACAGTCAGTGTAACGCATAGGTAGAATATTGGCAGTCTGAAAAATAGTAAAAATATTGCCAGGCATTAAACTTTTCTGCATACAAATCACATCTTTTATTAAAAATAAATTCTAGAACGTTCAAGGATGGCATTAGAAGAAGGTTCCTCATGTAAGGATGGCAGCTGGACCTCACATCTCACTTCTGTTTTCCCTGGGATCACTTTCTCCTCTTAATTCCAATGCTACCACTGCCAAGGGTAGAAAATACTGTTGCTCCACATTTAATGCTCTGGTCCAAACCCTGTAGTCCAAACCACAGCAAAAATCACACTGAAACAGTTAAATAAAAATTTTATGCCCCGTCTCTACTAAAAAAACCACAAAAAAACTAGCCGGATGTGGTGGCGGGCACCTGTAGTTCCAGCTACTCCGGAGGCTAAGGCAGGAGAATGGCGTAAACCGGAAGGCGGAGCTTGCAGTGAGCTGAGATCCGGCCACTGCACTCCACAGAGCGAGACTCTGTCTCAAAAAAAAAAAAAAAAAAAAAAAAAATTATGAAATTTGAGGATCACAAAAAGAAAATCTACTCAGAAGGCAACTTTAAACTAGATATATATGTAATGGCTATAATATTTTAAAACTAGTATAACCATGTATTTTTAATTCCCTACAGCTCTCATGCAGTGAATCAAGGGTTTTTACTGCTTTCGTGGAAGAACCCATAATACCTCGGAAAAAAAAATTATTCAGATTTGAGGGTTAAATCATATTTGTTCAATTCATAGTGAGAAAATAGCCTTGAAAGCCTGGTTTCTTTTAGTAAGAGCACCCCTACATACCCCTCCAGGCGCACACACACACACACAAACACACATATGCCACTTAATTTCCAAAAGCTTCTCTTCAAATACTGAGAAACTGGGCCTCAGCTGGAGTACTTACTGGGAAGTGCGCACGCTCAGTGGACTCGCCTCGGGCTCCTTCCTTCCAGCAGACCTCTGTGCGGGTCTGCAGCGCCGCACAGATGGTTCTGTTCAAATCACTACCTGTTTACAAGGCCATGGCTGTGATTATGGAGACACCTGGAGTTAAAACAGACTTGCCTCACTGATTACAAGGAGCCGACACAGTGTTATTTTGCATATTTGCACAATATTTTGCTCTATCTTACTTACTGAAATTTAAAGATGTCACAGATTGTGATTTGAATGTTTCAGCATATGTCATCTTACGGTTTCAGCAGATGACGATGCTGAGTCATAATAGATGACTTACGTACTGGGCTTGTCCTTAAATTGTCTTCTATGCCCAAATCACTTGTAGACAACTTTTAAAAATTAAAGCAAACTAAAATTAAGTTTAAACCTTTGAGAAAAGGTGAAGTCAAACTTGCATGGTTTAAACTAAGTACTTTGTGTGGAAGTAAAACATTTTCCGGAATTATCTGAGTAATTTCAAAGTCACTTTTTCTCTGCCAATATAGCTTCAGAGGAATTAACTAGTAACAGAAAATTCTAAGAGAATTAACTTATTTTTATATTTTAAAAAAGGAAAAAAAATCCTGTGGATGTATCTACAGACTAAAGAAAGTACAATTTACCATTTTCTATTGGTTACTATATACTTACCGATGGCTACTGAGAAAATATGTTTTCCACATAAGCAAAACAAAGTTTATGTCTATGCATATGACTAAGTTTTGTCTATATTTTCTATATATAAAAGTGCTTTAAAAACTGGATATCTGTAAGTTCATTTTATGCTTTAATTTTTGAGACAAGGTAATTTCAAAGAATCATTCTATTAAATGTAAGTAACTAAAATATTATTAATTAAGATTCCTATATTCCCTGAAGTGACTTTTAATTCTTATTTTAGTATTATGGTTTTTATTACCAATAAAAATTAAATGTGCACATTAAATATCTAACATAGTTATGATCTGAATACATTACAAAATGTGTATTGCTATATTCTTAAGTCAACTAAAAATCAAAATACTTTGAATAAATACAGACCTAAAGACAGTATTTATTTCTCATTAATATATGGAATCAATAGCAATTAAGTTAAAATGTCATTGAAAGAAAAGACTACATATCATACACCCTTTTTAGTTAAATCTCAATAAACCCCAGAGTACGGAAAAGATCTGAGAGAGGAAAATGGGATTTGTGAGCAACTTGTTCATAGGCAAAGCCATGAAAGTGATTGAAATTACCCAAAGATAGCACAGACAGCATAGACAGTGACAAGAGAGGTAGAAGGAGAACAGAATTCTGGGACACCAACATTTGAAAGGCAGGAAGAGGAGGAGAGCAGGCAGTCCATGAAGCAGACTGATAAAATTTTACAAAGCTCTAAAAAGAACTCCAAGAGAGAAGGGTGCCATTAGGAAGTAAACATGGCTGAAAAAAAAAATCGAGATAAGAACACATGATGAGTGAGAAGGATTTTTAAAGTGTTTGGGAAAAAAAAGAGTGGGCAAGGTGTGTGCCTGCATGCCATACACATGTAAGTGTCGGCCTTTGCTGTGCTGTGCTTATAGTTGCTGAGCGATTAGTACAGTGAGTGGTGACTGGTTTAGGATGAGAACTCTTCCATGTGTGCCAGATAATGCCACCATGACCAGGAAGTAGTCTATTGTTGAGTGAGCTATTTATATGAACACTCAAGCCAAAACTGAGTTTTGTCTATGGAGGCAGTTCATGCTGTCACATTAGGACTGATGTAGAGAGGAATCATAGGTAATGATTGAGGGCACCGTGCTGAAGTCAGACACGCTGGATTCATATTCCAATTCACTTACTTACATCCTTGAGCAAGAGAATGCCATCAGCAGAGCAGGGATAATAAAAGCACCTACCTAGTAGGATGGTTATGAGGATTAATTGAGGTGATACATATGAAGTCATTAGAGTAGTGTCTGGCAGATAATAGGTGCTCAATTGATGTTAGCTACCATTTGGAATGAATTGTGACACAGTGCTCTTGACACTGTGCATCAGATAAATTAATTCATATGGCTTAAGCTCCAGTCTTTTCACATGTCAGTAGGTGTCTCCTTCACCAACCAGCGAGCATGAAGGATGTCACCTTCCTATTTAATATCCACATAATGCCCAATTTCTGGAGCTAATCTGTTCTGTTATCTCACAGTGCTTTTGTGCACGTGCAGGAGTGAATTCTCGAGCTTTCTGGTTAAGCCTTAAGATGCCAACATCGTTGTCAGTGAGCCCCTTCTGGAGAATACTCTGCTAGGCTCTGAAGGCCTCCACAGGGGTGGGCGGTTGTTACCACCTTTGAAAAGGGGCAGGGCTACCCACCCCCATTAACAGTCAGGATATGGGAACCTCCTTTACTTCCCCACAGCACAGCCTATATCAACCTCTCACAAGGCTCCACAGAGCATGCAGAGATAACGAAAAGCCCAATACAGATTAGCCTATAAACTAACTTACTTCCTGATACAACTGCCCTTGGGCCCATGAAGCCACCTTGTGTTCAGAATCTGTCTCAGGATTTCTCACCATCCCCACATGGCAGGAGCACCTCGTGTATCTTAAGCTGTGAAATCCAGGCCCAACTTTCACAGCCTCAGAACGAAGGATTGTACCTGTTCTCCAGTCCATGGTTCACCTTCTCAGTATCTCTGCAATCCCTTGCAAAGATGGCTGCCCTTCTCTATTAATCTTCCCCCTGAAATGCAGGAACTTAGTTTTTTATTCAAAGCACATGTGCACTCAGGGCAGGACTCTAAAAGATGGTATTTCACAGGAAAAGTAGCCTACAGTGGATGGGTGGCATTTCTTTCTGGCATTCCAGGGATCATGCCTGTGGATCTGGTCAGGCAGTGGTCTCAATCCCACAAGCAAGAGGGGACACCTGATCTTTCTGGGGATGCTCTTTGCTGATCTTCCTCTGCCCTCTGGTTTAAGACCAAAATGTGTACAGTGACATCTTCTGCCAACCCTCAATTAGGTGTCACAGGGCACAGCTAGCCCTACTCTCTACCTTTCCTCAACAACCTACTTATCAGGCTGACTTCTTCACTCCTCTTCCAGGACCTCATCTGCCTTCGTCTGCTCAAGGGGTCACTGTGACTCATCTCAATAGTGTCCATCGAGTGTCCCCAACTCTCTAAGGAAATGGCCATCTCCTTACGGCTAAGACTAAATAGCAGAT
The DNA here is from genome assembly GCF_047675955.1 of Chlorocebus sabaeus. NCBI lineage: Eukaryota > Metazoa > Chordata > Mammalia > Primates > Cercopithecidae > Chlorocebus > Chlorocebus sabaeus. The sequence goes on from NC_132910.1 coordinate 93,965,917, forward strand.
ATTTTCATTTTATAAGTATGTAAGAAGAGCCTCAGGAACTTTCATCTTTAGGTGTTGGGCAATGTCCCTCCAGACTGGGATAGATGTTGAGGATCCACCTTGAACAATTTGGGCTCTACTCACTGACTAAACTTCTGCTAAGAGGACTGCAGAGTATCTTACTCTTGCTATCATGCATGGTCCCCTCCCTCCCTCTCTTTAGTTCCAGGACACCAGGAAGCTGGCTTTGATATTCCTGCAGATCAACATGCCCTGGAACACTCCACTAAGGAGGACCCCAACCAGTGGCCACTTGGAAGTGCTTGGAATAAAGCCTATTTGTAGTTGGTAGAGTAAGAACCCCTAATCAAAATTAATTTTCATAAATGTGATACTAGAAGGCAGGAAATACATAGAACAGTAACTTCAAGAACACGCCAGTTTTAGGAGAGAGGATATTTCACTCATTTTTTATTTCATTCAAAAAATGCTAAGAGTGTACTATGCTCCAGGCACTGAACCAGGTACTGGGGGGGAGTTGAGGTTGTAGCCATGAGCAACAGCAGGTGCCTCTGTCCTCACATGGTTAGAGTCAGTGTAGAGTGGGGGAGGGGTAGACATTAAGTAATTACACAAATAAACATAAAATCACAATTGTTAGAAATGCTGTGATGAAAGGTTAAAAGGTGCTATAAGAACATATAATAATCATTCCTGAACCTACTCAGAGTATTCACATAAAGTCTCCCTAAGGAAGGGAGGCCTAAACTGAGACATAAAGGTTGGGGAGGAGGATAGGAGGAAAGAGGGAAAGAGAGACCACAAAAGCCACATATTTCTTTAAGCAAATCATCTTTAAGTCTGGATGTGCAGAGGCATTTTATTACTATATATAATATGTGTTATGGATATTATTACTATAATACGTGTACATAAAAATGTATTTGCACATAGTATATAAGCGGAATTATCTTATTTTCAAAAATCACCAAAAATGATCTTTTTGAATACCTTAAACAAATTATCCAGGACCAACAAGTCTTGCTAGGATAAGGGTACTTAAAGTCGATGAGGGCTGAGGAGAACTTAGAACCTGGCTTCCAAATTCCAGGTGCTAGCAGTGGCTTTCTGTGAATTAAATGGCCTTGAGCAAGTCACTCAGTCCCTCAGAATGTCATTGCTCACATGTGAAATTTGAATGTTACAATAAATTATATTGAACATTTTTTCAAATTCCAAAATTCTATATTTCTGTAGTTATTGCCTGCAGTATCTAGAGACCTAAAATTATGATTAAATAGTTACCCAAAGACTTCCACAATATGAATACCTATGTAAAACAGCTAGGCAGAAAACTAGCTCAACCCTACTTGGAATTAAGAATGGTTTATACCTTAAATTAGGCACTTTAAAAGAGTAGAATAAGTTTTTCCACTAAGCTCTTTTTAAAAATATATCAATTTTGGGAAATGGAATCCATTTTGAAAGTCTGGCAGAAATATATGCTAATGGAGTTCAGGATGTAAAGGAACTGGAAACATCTTGCAGTGTTACAACTCATTAAAGTACTTACTAGACCATAGAGTACAGCATCTGAGAAGAAAATAGGGCTCTGAACACTTTTCTTAATTAAAATTCTCTATTTAATTCAATTGAAATACATAGTAAAAAAGAAATAAGATGAAAATTCAAAGCAGAATAGTCATTGAGAAATACTACCCTAAGTCCTGACTATTTGTTTTTCAACTTGCAGGGTATTTCAAGTTGCAGAATCATGATGTAGTTAAAAATATAATGAGGAATTGGCACTGGTAGTTTCATAGGAATTCAAGATTGGTTTTTGGTTTTCATGCATCAAGCTTTTTGTTATTTAAACTTTGTTACTCTCATCATTTGTCTAGCTGTTGAATTTAACCTTTGAACACCACAGACTGCAAGACTATACAGCGTGCTTGCAAATAAATGAAAAACGTTACTGGGCCCAGTGATCCATAGGGCATGTCATTCCACAGTGAAGCTTGCATGAAATGAGCCCTCTTTTCTTGTGCATGTGTTGTTAAGCTGCGCATAAACTGCCCAATTTATAAGCCACTATATATGAATTTACTTATATGATTCCCAATACAAAAATAAAACACTTAAAGGCTAGTCGGCACACAGATAAGGTAGAGAAGCATTTGAATAATTATAGAATATGTGGGCTGGATGAGACCTCAAGGTCTTCTAGATGAATGTTTCCCAAATGTGCCTGGAAATAAAAATCATCTGAAAGCATTTTTAAAATGTCTAAAAATTATAAGCTGACCAAAAAAATTGAATTCAAACCCTATAATCTGACTTAGAATTCTCAGTGCAAAAAGCCTTGGCTAAATGGTTACAAGTGCTCTTAGGTAATATCTGAGAAAACCTGATCCAGTCCACCTTTCTACCTGAAATTTCAATCCCAGCTTATGTGGTTCCTAATATGTTATGTTCATTAAAATCACTTGGTGCATTGTTTTTGTTAATATTTATATTGAGTCCAGTGCTTCTTCCCCAGACATACCGAATTTGACATACTGAATTTTGTTTTTATATTGAGTCCAGTGCTTCTTCCCCAGACATACTGAATTAGAAGAACCTCCAGGGGCTGTGATGGTTAATTTTATGTCAACTTAACTAGGCTAAAGGATACCCAGTTAGCTGGTAAAACAGTATTTCTAGGTGTGTCTGCAAGGGTGTTTCCTGAAGAGATTACGTTTGCACTGGTAGACTGAGTAAAGCTCAGCCTCACCAATGCAGTGGGCATCATCCAACCCATGGAGGGTCCAAATAGAAGAAAATGTCAGAGAAAGGACAGATTTGCTGTCTTTTCTTCAGCGAAGACATCTTCATCCATCTTCTCCTGCCCTGTGACATCAGAGCCCCTGGTTTTTGGGCCTTCAGACTCAGACCAGGACCTACATCACTGGCTCCCCTGGCTCTCGGATTTTGGGGCTTGGACTGGAACTATACCACAGGCTTTCCTGGGCCTCCAGCTTGCAAACACAAGATTGTGGGACTTCTCAGCCTCCGTCATTGAGTGAGCTAATCCCTCATATTAGGTCTCTTTTGTGCGTATCTCTATGCATCCTACTGGTTTTGTTTCTCTGAAGACCCTGACTAACACAGAGATTTGTAATCTGTTTTTGTTTTATTTTGTTTCATTCTGTTGTGGGGCTGGGGGTGGTGTTTGCCTGTTTATTAGTGTGCCCCAGATAATATTGAATCCCAGACTGGCTTGGAAGGAGCCCTCAGCCCCACTTTCCCTAACAGAATTTAGCCCATCTCTGCTTGGACACCTCCAAGCCAAGAGCCCAACCACTACCCCCAGCATAATTACAAATATTTTGTTTTCTCTACCTAGAAAAACTCAAATTTCTCCACTCTCCTTTTGCATATAAACAAAGCTATTCTATGAAAACAAGTACATATTTTTTTTTCCTACAATGTATTTTTCCTACAATGTATTGACAGTGAGTTGGAAGAAAGTTTTTGTGTGGTGACTCTTCAGGGCAAGATGGGAGGAATGGAAAGGGGAAAATCTAGTCAAAACCTGTTATTTGGTAATGTGCATGCAAAACAATTAGTTGGCTGGCTAAATTTGTAATGCTAACTAATAAATTCATCAGAAACAACTATTTACAATACAGCATTACACATTTTGAATACTATAAAACTCAGCTATTTGGGAATCTCTTTGAAGAAAAACATTTCATTAAATGAACACACTTCTTATTCTAAATTGATGTTTTGAACCTCTCTAACATTCTGAGAGATCACTAGAAAATTACCAAACTGAATTTTTACTTTTATTTCAGCAAATACATATTGAGGACTTTCTATGTTCAGCCAGTGTTTTTGACACTGGAGATGCAGCAGGAAACAAGATTGTCCAAAGACTCTACCCTACTGTAACCTCCATTTGGGATGGGATTGGAAGGAAATAACCTATAACAAAATAAACATGTATAATAAAATATCTGGCAAAAATGAGGCAATGAGGAAAATAAATCAGGATAAGCAGAAAGAGAATGACTGAAAGACTTTTATGGAACACAGTACCCAGCACATCACTATTAACTGGCATTCATTAGTATGATTTATGGATGTACATCAGTTTCTTTCATATATGATGTTAATGATGCTGGCAATGCTGCTTTCCACATTTATGAATGTAGCTTTTAAAGAAACTGCAACCCGCTCCAAACAGAGAGTTTCGCTGGTCAAATCCAGCTTTCTGACTGCACATACCAAGGCAGGGCCTGTCACTGTTGCTGATTTTCCTAGCCTCACAGGCTGCTCAATACCTTGAATCAAAATGAGCCACCCCTGTCACATGTGCCATGTCAGTTCACTGACAACACCCCTCATTCATCACTAACGGTAGCCCCTAGGTGTCAAGTCGACATTTCCGGATGGGCTTCTTGGTGAATGTTTCTGTGGAGGTTTTTTACACCCATCTTACCACCAAGCAGCTGCTTCATAGTCCTGAGCATCCATCCTCAGCCAGTGTGCAGTCAGGCAAAAAGGCGCACACACGGCACCGTTTGCACACTGGCTGCTTTCCAGGGCAGCTGGTAAAGGCTAGTGTGATGCTGTGTTGCTATGTATTTATACAGTGATAATCACCTGTGAGGCATGGCGACAGGCTGATCAAACGATATGTCCAAACTAAACCTGGATACATTCACTACCTCTCAGAGAAGCAGGAAAAAGTGAGGCACAAAGAGGTGATAGAAATGCTAGCTTACAAAAACATGGAATTAGCGAGCTTAAAATGTCTTGTGTAGCATTGATACTAAGAGGCCTGGCCAAGTGTGCCCCATTCTTTAACTGAGTTACATATAAACATCACATCTTTTATGTTTATAGATTGTTTCGATTGAAAGCCCTTTTATAGACGTTGTATCACAGTATGTTCACTTGGTTTTCACTGAAAATATTTTTGACTACATCATAAAAATAAAAATTTAATAAAATAACATTTTTAAATCTGTTGTTTAGAAAATTTGACTTTATTACCCAGAGACAGATGATGTCTACAGTTAACTCAAAATTATCTGTGTCCATGGACAGAAACAATGGAACACATTGTAGATAATCTAAAATCCACTTATACCACACTGTACCACAGAATTCAATTAACTGCATAAGGGATATATCAAATGTTTTGCTTTATCCATTTTACAACAAATTATTTCATCTCCACTAGTTACTACTGCCGTGACCTCATCTTGAAACTTCCCTGAATTTCCTGTCTACTTCATGCATAACTCCTTTTCTTGCTCCCTTTCTCTAAAGACAAATATGTCCTAAGGTTCAAGATACATGTTTGGTCCTTCTCTATAACTACTCTCTTCCCCAAGATCTCATCTGCCTTCACATCTTCAACTTTCTTCTCTTTGTGAATGATTCATAAACCTTTATCTTCTACCTGTAAATAGATTCTATGGGGAATGCTCCATAAAAGGTATAAAAACAACTGACCATTCATTTTGGGAAAAAAAAAAGTAAATGCAGATTCTATCTTCACACTACGTACAAAATTGAATTGTAGGTGGATTACAGAAAAAAAGTCTTAAAAAGTTTTTCTACAAAGTACAACACAGTCATAAAGTTTGGAGACAGATAAATGATAGACAAACTAAACTGCTTTGATAATATCCTCTGAGATATGCCAAAGGGATAGGCTTATTCAGGAAAATCAGAGATACAAATCAGCACATCACACATGCATGTTCAGGCACTGATGGAAATATAATGTCAATGAAACACATTAGTTGCAACTTTGTAATGCATTGAACTACCTGGCACTAAAGAGTGACAACACATTGAACATATCATGCAATGTCATGAAACATATCCATTATAACACAATATCAATAATCCTTTTATTATGCATATTTACCTGTGTTTCCAGACTTTCGGATAACCTTGTTTAAGGACAAAGTATACGATTATTTTATTTAAAACCATAGGAAGAGAGAAACATTTCTACCTACATCATAAAACTCAAAAGCCATGAAGTAAATATTTTAAATGCATTTTATAAGGCCCCAAAGAACACAAACTGATAACAGAGATTATCTTTAGTGAGTGAAAAATTTATATTTATTCTAAAAATGTCTTAGTTATTTTATTTTTTAGTAATGAGAATATTGCCACAGATTATTTGTATAAATTTTTAAACCATAGACATAAAAAGTACTGTACAGTACTCAACTGAGTCACTACTAATCAATATACTTATTGGAATAAATTTATCTGTCAAAACACTTTTTAATATTGTTGATAAAAACACAAAATATGACTTTTCTATAATGTTTTCAACTAAGGAAGAGTAAACATATAGAGAAGAAGAAATTTATCTCTCCAAGTTATTCAGAAAGATGACCAATTACAGAAATCTATTGGAAATGATAGGAAAAAAAATACAGCTATCTTGATTGGAAATGTCAGAAACAAGAAAAGAAAGTTTTGAAAAACAACAGGACAATAAATTATGGATTAAAACAGCTGCTTCTGGCCAGGCATGGTGACTCACGTCTGTAATCCTAGTACTTTGGGATGCCAAGGTAGGCGAATCACTTGAAGTCAGGAGTTTGAGACCAGCCTGGTAAACATGGTGAAACCCTGTCTCTAATAAAAGTACAAAAATTAGACTGGCATGGTGGTGGGCACCTGTGGTCCTAGCTACTCAGGAAGCTGAGGCAGGAGAAATTGCTTGAACCTGGGAGGCAGAGGTTGCAGTGAGCCAAGATCACGCCACTGCACTCCGGCCTAGGCAGCAGAGCAAGACTCCATCTCAAAAAAAAACAAAACAAAACAAACAAACAAAAAAAATCTGTTTCCCAAGGGTTATTTTGTTTTCTTCCTTGCAACACTAGCACTTCAGTATATAAGTATTCTATTCTATAGGGGAAAAAACCTACTTCATCATCCAAAAAGTTTGAAAGAAAACTTGGCTAAACATGAAAGTATTTCTTAACTTCCAGACTTCTTGAAACCCTTAACATATTCATGAACATGGTGAGTCTCAACCCAAGGCAAATAGTATCAAAAGAATGATACATTGATTTGATTACAAATCCTCTTTTCCATGGTAGCTATTAATGGCCCATGTTTTGCCAAATTCTTATCAGTATGTCAAGGAAGGTGCTTAAGTTAAAATAATAAGTCCCAAAAATAGAAATTACAAATTGCCCCCCTGATTCCTTAGCTCACTAAATAAACCTAGACCATACATAGGCTGCACCATGTGTTTCCTAGGACAAAAATGACAGTCAAAAGTTTTAGAAATTCTTAGGAAAAATAGCCTATTTATCTTAATATGTATCCCAGATATTCAAATTTGCATCCTATTTACCAAGGGTATATCTGAGCTTCAGGGAGTATTTTCTCTACCACTATTACTCATCTTTTATGATCTGTAATTAAAACATATATACTATTTTAAATGATTTTTTTTTTGAGACAGAGCTTCATTCTGTCACCCAGGATGGAGTGCAGTGACATGATCTCAGCTCAATGTAACCTCCACTTCCTGGGTTCAAGCAATTCTCCTGCCCCAGCCTCCCAAGTAGCTGGGATTACAGGCATGCACCACCATGCCCAGCTAATTTTTGCACTTTTAGTAAAGACAGGGTTTCACCATGTTGGCCAGCCTGGTATGGAACTCCCGACCTCAGGAGATCTGCCCCCCTCGGCCTCCCAAAGTGCTAGGATTACAGCTGTGAGGCAACGCACCCATCCTCCCATCAATAGCTTTTGAGTTCAGAACTTTGTATCTCTGGATGTATTTATACTAAAACACTGCACACCAAAAATTGTGTAGCAAAATTCCTATAATTCAAATTATTTAGACTGATTAATAGTGTCTATATTCACAAATAAGTCAAATTACATATAATAAGTACGTTATAGATTTATACTCAAAGAGAAGAACTAGCTCTAGAAAAGTTTACACAAATGAAATAGAAGTATATGTAATATGTAGGGGAATTTTTATTGTATATTAATTCAAGCACAAGTATATGTGCTAATATACATTTACATGTGAATCTGTACATATATTAGGTATCTCCTTTTCCTTTCCCTTATCATTAAAAAAATTAGTGAAAATCCTTAGTGGAATATGGCCAAGAAATATCTCTGTTCTAGAATTGCAACGTTCTAAACACAAAGAAAAGATAAATGTTTAAGGTGATGAATATCCCAATTGCCCTAATTTGATCATTATACGTTGTATGTATGTATCAAAATATCACATGCACCTAAAATATGTACAACTATGATATATGAATTTAAAAATACAAAAAAAGGAAAGACTCTGTTCTGACCCAGATTCTTTTCCCTTTACAGTAAACTGCAAACACTACAGGTCAGGAATCAGATCACACAATTGAGCAGAGATGTGGATATATTTATACTTTTAGAATGACCTTAAGCATACTCCCTAGTTGCAGAGGCTTGGAAAGTTTACCATTTAGTCACTCTATACCTATAATTAGATGGACTGCAATCAGATTTCAGTATTTTCTAAACAATGTCTAAGAAGAAGAGGCTAGCAAACTATAGCCCTTTGGTCAAATCCAGCCAGTACCTGTTTTGTGAGTATAGTTTTATTGAAACACAGTTATGCCTGTTCATTTTAAATATTGTTGATGATTATTTTCATGCTACAATGAGGACTTGCAATAAAATTTCCTTTATGGCCAAGAAAGCATAAACATTTACTAGCTTGCCTTTACAAAGAAAGTTTGAGGAGAAACTGAGATGGTAGACTAGATGCAACTAGGAACCACCTCACCACCAAAATATTGAGTAAACCATTACACTTCAAACAGATCTTTTGAGAGAAAACACTGAAAGTCAATAGTCAGACAATGCAGACACTGCAACTGAAGAGGGAGGAAGCTGGGAAGGCTGCATGGAGCTGCTGAGCACTAGGAGCAGCTCCTGGTCCTAAACAGATCCTAAGAAAGGAGTGAGTGAAGGAACTCCACAGCACCACACTCCCACCATGGACCTCTGGGATGCTAGCTACAAGAGATCCCATGATCCCTACAGACATTTGAATTGGAAGGGGGAACTGCCCAGAGATCAGGCAGAGTCAAAGCTCAAACCTGTGCAGAACCGAGAAGGTTTCGTGGTGCGCGGAGACCCTGCAATAAAATGCAACCATAGGAGCCCACCCCCAAGGCTCTCTACCTTGGTCTGGTGTCTGCCGCCCCTACTACTGCCAGGCTGGAAGATAACAAGGCTACCTGTCCCACAGGATCAGGGCATATCTGATCCATGCACCCCCTTGTCCACTGGCCCCTCAACCAAGACTGCCTACCTGGTCACTCCTGCGGGAGTGCCCACAGCAAAATTTCCACTGTCCTGGCTGAGTGTTTGACTAGCAAATCTGGGAGAAATTTGGCCCCCAGCACAGCTGGCACTCAACCCTGAGGGGCCAGAGGACAAAACCACATGCCCAGTCCCAACACCTCAGGATTCAAACACACCACACAGGGGTCTCAAGCTGAGATGTGTGGTCTGAACTTGAGGAGAGGAGGAACCACCACTCTCAGAACACTGAGAAGAGTGTGGGTCAGCGTCATGTGCTGACACAGGAGCTGGACATCCCTCCCCTAACAAGCCTGGTCCAGGAAGGGTATAGCTGGTTAGCCAGCTGCAGCTTCTGCCCCAGGGTTCCCCAAGGCCTGAAACACCTGGAACAGTCCAACAATATGGGCAGAGAATGCTTTGGACAAGTTTAGCTGGTCAGGCCTGCTCCAGCGACAGATAATGGAAGAAGACCTGGTCAGGGGAGTGTGAGTCATGTAGGGACCACAGTCATCTGCTGGGCTAAAAGCTTTAAACCATGGGCACCACACAGCTGCACACCTGCAGCGCAAGCACCCTGCCTGGGGATCCTTCCTGCTGACCCACTGCATCACCAGACCAACAACAGACATACTCCACAACCCACTCTGACTCTGCGAAGCTCAGAGGCCCAGCAGGTCCCCAGAGTACTTCAGGTCTCGTGGTGACTTAATCTTGGACTCAGATCACCCCTAAGGGAAAAGGGAGTGCAGCCCATTTAAGAAATGTGGATGCAGAGCCAGTAATTGAAAAGGGATACCCCAAGACCCAGGAACAGACTTGGTGAGGAAGTCACTGTCACCATCCTCATCTCCTCTGTGCACAGCACTGTTGCAAACACACTGAAATGGAAAAGAGGTACATGCCTGAGTAAAAGCCTATCTGCTGGCCTATCTACTGGATCACAGTCTGATTTCTACCACCAAACAAAAGTAAATTCCTTCAACCTGCAATTACTGTGAAATGCAATGCAGGAAACTATCCACAGATAACAGACCTGAACAGATCCTTGGCCCTCTGAAAGCACCCAGAAAATTTGCCAATCAACTATACACAACGTACACCACAGCCAAACCCTGAAGGAGGAAAAAAAAAAAGAATATAAAAACAAAAATCCCTCTCCAAATGACAGCAATTTCAAAAATAAAAAGGAATATCAGCTCCTTCATATAAGAAAGAATCAGCACAAGAACTCCAGCAATTCAAAAAGTCAGAGTGTTTCTTTACTGCCAAAGGATTACACTAGCTCTCCAGCAATGGGTCCTAAACAGATTGAAATGTCTGCAATGATAGACATGGAATTCCGAATCTAAATGGGAAGAAAGCTCAATGAGATTCAAGAGGAAGTTGAAATACAATCCCAGGAAGCCAGGAAAACAATCCAACAGTTGAAATACAACGTAAGAACCAAACTGAACTTCTGGAATTGAAAATTTCATTACAGGAATTTCAAAATACAATTGGAAGCCTTAACAACAAGTTAGGCCAAGCTGAAAAAAGGATTTCAGAGTTCAAAATCCAGACCTCCAAATCAATCCAGTTAGACAAAGGTAAAGAAAAAAGAATCTTAACAATGAACAAATCTGTGAGAAATATGCAATTATGTAGAGGGACCAAACCTACATCTCATTAGTATTCTGAGAGAGAAAGAGAGAGAGAGTAACCAACTTGGAAAACATATCTGAGGATTTAATCCACAAAAATTTCCCCAATATTAGTGGAGGTTTACATGCAAATTCAAGAAATTCAGAGAACTTCTACAAGATATTCTACAAGATGACCTTCCCCAAGACAAATAGTCATCAGACTTTCCAACGTCAATGTAAAAGAAAAATTCCTAATGGTGGCTAGAGAAAAGGGTTAGATCACTTTTTAAAAAATAATAAAGAAAGAAAAACCTCCTCAGTCAAACAGTGAACTTCTTGGCAAAGACTCTACAAGCCAGAAAGCATTGAGGGCTTATTTTTAGCATTCTTACCAAAAAAGAAATTCCAACTAAGAATTTAATGTCCCAACAAACTAAGCTTCATAAGTGAAGGAGAAATAAAACATTTTTCAGATAAGCAATCATTAAGGGAATTCATTACCACTAGACCAGCCTTACAAGAAATTCTTCAGGGAATTCCAAACAATGGACATAAAACAGCAATAGCTGCTACCATAAAAACATACAAAAGAACATAGCTGGCCGGGCATAGTGGCTCACGCTTGTAATTCCAACATTTTTAGAGGACAATACAGGTGGATCACCTGAGGTCAGGAGTTCAAGACCAGCCTGGCTAACATGGTGAAACCTAGTCTCTACTAAAAATACAAAAAACTAGACAAATGTGGTGGCAGGCACCTGTAATACCAGCTACTTGAGAATTCTGAGGCAGGAGAATTGCTTGAACCTGTGAGGCGGAGGTTGCAGTGAGCCAAGATCACACCATTGCACTCCAGCCTAGGTGACAGAGTGAGACTCCATCTCCAAAAAGGAAAAAGAAAAAAAAAACAGCAAAGAACATAACCCACAGACCCTATAAAAAACTATACAATCAAGAAATGCAAAGCAACCAGCTAGCAATACCATGGAAGGATCAAAACCTCACAAATTAATATTAATCTTGAAAGTGAAAGACCTAAACATCCCACTTAAAAGGCACAGAGTGGCAAGTTTGATTAAGAAAATAAGACCCGACTTTCTGCTATCTTCAACAGACCAATCTCAAATGTAATAAACCCATAAGCTCAAAGTAAAGGAATGGAAAAAGATCTATCACACATACAAAAAAGAAAAAAGGGTGAGTGTCATTATTCTTACATCATATAAATCAGACTTTAAACCAACAACAGCAAAAAAGGAAAAAGAAGGTTACTGCATAATGATAGAGGGTTCAGTCCAACAATAAGACTTAACTATCCTAAATATACATGTATTCAATATTGGAGCAACAAGATTCATAAAACAAGTACTTGTAGACCTATGGAAAGACTTAGAAAACCACATAACACTAGTGGGAGTCTTCAGCACCCCACTGACAGCGTTAGACAGATCATCCAGGCAGAAAACTAACAAAGAAATTCTGAACTTAAATTTGACACTTGACCAACTGGACCTAATAGACATCTACAGGACACTCCACCCAACAACTACAGAATGTAAGCACTTCTCATCTGCACATGAAATATACTCTAAGTTCAACCACATGCTCAGCTATAAAGCAAGTCTTAATAAATTTAAAAAATAGAAATCATATCAAGCATATTCTCACACCTCGTGGAATAAAAATAGAAATTAATACCAAGAAGTTCTCGCAAAATCACACAATTACATAAAAACCAAACAACTTGCTCCCGAATGATCATTGTGTAAACAAAATTAAGGTAGAAATCAAATACTCTTTAAAATAAATGAAGGAAGAGACAGAATATACCAAAACCTCTGGGATGCAGCAAAAACAGTGTTAAGAGGAAAGTTTAGAGTGCTAAACACATCAAGAAGTTAGAAAGATCTCAAATTAACAAACTAATATCTCAACTAGAGGAACTAGAAAAACAAGAACAAACTAACCCAAAAGCTAGCAGAGGAAAAGAAATAACTAAAATCAAAGCAGACCTAAATGAAATTGAGATCAAAGCTTCATGCAAATAATCAATAAAATGAAAAGTATCCTTTGAAACGGTGAACAGGATAGCTAGATTAACAAAGAAAAAGAGAAGAGAATATCCAAATAAGCATAATTAGAAATGACAAAGGTGGCATTACAACTAATCCCACAGAAATGCAAATAATCCTCGGAGACTATTAATGACACCCCTTTGCACACAAACTAGATGGTCTAGAGAAAATGGCTAAATTCCTGGAAACACACAACCTCCCAAGACTGAATTAGGAAGAAATTGAAACCCTGAATGGACCAGTAAAATATTTCAAAATTAAGTCACTAATAAAACAACCTACCAACCAAATAAAGCCCTGGAACAGATAAATTCACAGCCAAAATCTACCAGACATGCAAAGAAGAGCTGATACCAATCTTACTAACAGTATTCCAAAAAATATCTAGAAGCGATGCCCCACTAACTCATCCCATGAAGCCAGCATCATCTTGATAACAAAATCTGGCAACCACACACACACACACACACACACACCCCTACCGCCAATATACCTGATGAACATAGACACAAAAATCCTCAGCAAAATACTTGCAAACCAAATCCAACAGCACATCAAGAAGTTAATTCCCCACAATAAATTAGGCTTCATTCTGGGGATGCAAGATTGGTTCAACACATGCAAATCAGTAAATGTGTTTCACCACATAAACAGAATTAAAAATAAAATACATAGGAATATATATCTTATTGTCAGTGTCATTGCTATTAGATTTGGTTTGGAATTGAGTCTGCATATATGTGAATATTGGAATTTTCTGAGCATTCACAATTTATATAATAAGATTATATTTTAAGGTTCTGACTAAAGAATGTAGTAAAGTTGTGCTTTTTTTTCAATACTACCTCATGCTTCAAAAACGTGCTCTTCTGAGAGCGATGAAAAGCTCCAATCTCATAGAGAACCACTGGTTCACTTCCTAGAGAAACAAACCTAATGAAAAATAAGTAAGGCTTCTGTACAGAAAACAATAAAACATTACTAATATAAATTTTAAAAGATGAGAGAGAGAGAGAGAGAGAATGCTTCCAAAAATTGAAAGGCTCAATTTTGAAAGTTAACAGTTCCTTTCAGATTGATCTGTAAATTTAATGGAATACCAAAAAAAATTCACAAGAAATTTTTATAGAACTTGACAAGCTTATTCTATGATTTATGTGGAAATCCTAAAAACAAAGAATAAAGACAATTTAAAGAATAAATTTGGAGTGTTTGCACTACCCAGATATCAAGACATATTATAAACCTCAGTAATGAGAAATCATGGTTTTCATGCAGGAGATATAAACAGACCAATGAACAAAAACCAGGATCCAGAAAAAGAAGCAAGCATAAATATTTACTTGATGTATGACATATAAATTTTACTGTGTCTTTTGTTAATCTACATGATATAAAAATGAGTCTCAATTCCTATCTCACATAAAAATCAACTCCAAATATATTGTAAGACTGAATGTGAAATGTAAAACAGTAAAACTTCTAAAACATTTCAAAAATCTTCTAGACTGTGGACATGACTCTTACAGACCCCATCAATTCCTGTTTGCTTGTGTTCACATCACATATAGTGCCATCCCCTTTGCTGTGATTTGCTTCTAACTAATAGGATATGGCAAAGGTGAAGAAATTTCAAATGTAATTAAAGCCTCAAATAATAACTTATTTGGAGTTATTATCAAAAGAGATTATCCCATATGGTCTGACTTACTCAAGGGGAGGTCTTTAAAAGAAGGACTGGAACCTCCACAAAAAAGGGACTTTCCTTTTTGACTTGATGAGGTAAGAAGATTGGTTGAAGAAGCCTCCATGATAAAGAACTGCAAGCTGCCTCCAGAATTACAAGTAGCCTCCATCACCTGAAGTTAGCCACCAGCCAAAAGTCAGCAAAAATCCACAGCCCTCATTCATACAGTCACAGAAAAATTAATTCTGCCAAAACCTGAATTAACTTAGAAGTAGATTCTTCCCAGTCAAGTCTCCAGATGAGAATACAGCTCAGTTAATAACCTTAATTTCTGCTGTGTGAGACCCTGAGCAGCTAATTCATCCTCAGACTCTGACACATAGAGACAGTGAGATCATATTATTTAAGCTGCTGAGTTTATCTAGCAACAATAGAAAACTAACACAATGACTTTACCCTAGGCAAAGATTTTTTGGATAGGATGCATAAAAGCACTAACTATAAAGAAAAAGATTAATAAATTAACTTCATTAAAATTAAGAGCTTCTGCTCACCAAAATTACCATCAAGAGAGTAAAAAAGCAAGCTGTAAAGTGTGAGAGTATATTTGCAACCCTATATCCAAAGAATGAACTCCACTCCGTAATATAGGAGGAACTCCTATAAATCAATAAAAAACATATAGACAACTCAATTTTTAATGGAAAAAAGATTCAAACGGGCACTTCACAGAAAGGATATCAAATGGTTTGTTTTTATGAACAGGTATTTAGCATCATATTCTTTCAGTAAAATAAATGTTAAAGTCAAAATTTAAAAATCGCTACAAATACACCAGAGTAGCTAACAGTTAAAAAAAAAAAAAAAAAAAAAAAAAAAAAAAAAAAAAACTAAACCAAACAGTGGCCAGAGTATGATACAACAAAAACTCTCATACTCTGGTGGTAAGTGTGTAAATTGCACAACTTCTTCTGAAAATTGAAAATGGCTTTAGAGTGTCTACCAAAGATGAATGTACACATATCCTATGGTCTTTCAATTCTACATCGAAATACATACCAGACAAAAATGTGTACAAATATCATGTACTAGATTATTTATATTCTTGAGTATTCATATTTGGCTATATTTAATAGTCAAGACCTGTAAAGGATTCAAATGTTTGTTAATAATGGTATGGATTAACAATTGCAATATATTCATGCAAAGGGATACTATACAACAATTAAAAGAAATGAATAATTACCACATGTACAACACAGACAAATATCACAAACAGAAAGATGAGTGGAAGAATCCAAACATAAAAGAATACATACTGCATGAGTTTATTTACATAAGGTTCAGAGGAGTCAAAATTGATTTATGGTCATAAAAGTCAAAATGCTAAATACAGTGGGGTACTGAGTGAAAGTGTGGCAAAAGGAAGTTTTCTAGGTACTATTAAATAGTCTATTTTTAATCTGTAAGGTAGTTACAAAAGTCTGTTTATTTTGAAAATTTATAGAGCTATACACTTAGGATTTGTGCACTTTTCTAAATGTATTCTATATGTCAGTAAAAATTGACAAAGACTATACAAATAAGTAGATTAATCAAAAAGTTTCAAATCAGAAGAGGAGTGTAGAGTTAGAGTTAGTTCAGTGTGATTTTGGCACCAGGATGGACAAAAAACCGATGAAACAGAATACAGTGTCCAATATTGGAAGCACACTTGTAGGGTCATTTGATTTATGATACTAGTCCATGACTTGAAAAACTTCAGAGCCCAAACAAACGGAAGAAAAGAGATAAAAATACTAGGCACAATAATCAAAACATGTAGAGGAACTGAGGGAGTGGATGCAAAGCAGAGCGAATGGATACTCACTCAAGAAGAACTCTGGTGAAGGTTTCCTAAGAAAGGCTTTCTGGAAAGTCTGCAAGTGGTGACACATGAAAGCAGCAGACAATGGTAAGTACAGAGTTACAGAGCAAACCTTGTTCTCTGGGGAAAAGACTACTTCCCTGACAATGGGTCACAATGCTCAAAAGAATG
Organism: Chlorocebus sabaeus; assembly: GCF_047675955.1. Lineage (NCBI taxonomy): Eukaryota > Metazoa > Chordata > Mammalia > Primates > Cercopithecidae > Chlorocebus > Chlorocebus sabaeus. Next base: position 93,982,672 of record NC_132910.1, read on the forward strand.
TGAAATCAATGCTACATCATCAACTTGACTGTATTGACTAGGTAGTAGAATTAAAATGTGAGATATAAATTAAGATGCTGCCCACCTCGTGTTTTTTGCTACATAACAAACTGCCCCTAAAGTTTAGAAGATTAAAACAACTAATTTATTATCTCTTACGATTTTGTGGGCCAGGAATCTGGGCAGGCTAAGCTGAGCATTCTTCATGCTCCACAGTGTTAGTAGCTGTAACTTGATGTTACACAGTTTGTGAATTGATTTATCTATGGGGTCCAAGAAAGCTTCACTTACATGTCTAATGCCTCAGCTGGAATAGCTGCAAGGCTGCCTGGGTTCAGCTGCGACTGTTAATCAGGATAACCCGCCGTGGCCTCTCCAGAATGGCAGTCTCAGAGTATCTGGACTCCTTATACAGCAGCTCAGTATTCCCGGTGTTCCAGAAGTGAGCATTCCAAGAGATCCACACAAAAGCTGCAATACTTCCTATGATCTGGCCTTGGAAGTCTTATAACACCACTATTACCCTTTCTTTTGGTCCAGTAAGTCAACTAAGCCAGCCCAGATTTAAGGGGAGAAGTGTGAAATAGACTATCACTTACAGAAGAAATAGCATTCAGGGAAGAATAGGAGTGATGCCAGCCTTCTTAGAGACATGCTATCATACCCCATCCTTACCTTGTTATACCAAGACATTCTTCATACTAAGTCAGTAACATCCTTTGCATCACTAGAGGAATTACAAAGTTTTTAAAGCACAGAAAAGTTAGATTTTAGCTTTTGCATGAGAATGGGTGTCAACAACTAAATCAGCTGATGGAAGGTGTGACAACAGATGCCAGCAAGGACAGTTGATGGTTGAGGAGTAGACGCCCTGCCCCTCTGGCACTAAGCACTGGAGGAAGCTCTGTGTGTGTGTGTGTGTGTGTGTGTGTGTGTATAAATATTATATATATAGAGAGAGAGAGTACACTTTTCTACATGTATGCTATACATCAATAAAAATTGACAAAGACTATAAAAATAAATAGGACAATCAAAAAGTTTCAAATCAGAAGAGGATTGAAGAGTTAGAGTTAGGTCAGTATGATTTTGGTACCAGGATGGACAAACCATATGTATATGTATATGTATACACACACACCTTCTTGGGGAGAATGGAAAGGGGAAAATCCTGTATGGTTTGAGAAGTTCTTGAAATGACTAAGTTTATCTTAAAGTGACAATGGTTAAATTTGTGCCAGTAGGCAGAATGGACAGGGTAGAAATTAATTTCAGTTGTAGGAAAATAAAATCATACTTTTAAACTCCTAAATTTGTGGTAAATTAAATACATACCTATAAAATTGCTTTAAGTGTATGTTCCTATTGGTTTGATTGTCTTAATTATTAATTAATTCCTATAACTACAATTCAGGAAGAGTTAACTCTGATGAGCAATTTTTCCTGTCTACCTATTTTATTTTTCCTGAAACCTTCATATTACTCTTGTACTCTCATAGCAAAGAGTGAACCATCTTACTATTTATTTCAATTCTATAGTCTAGATGACTTTTAAAATCCAATTTGTCTTAGACATAAAATATTTATTGTTTTAAATACTTAGTTAATTTCTATTGACTCATGGTCTTCTAAATATTATACCTCTGAGATTGTCTAGCCCATTACTTCTAAAGGAGCCCCTAACATAATACCGAGTCAGGTTCATTATTGTTTGTTTTCTGGGAAACTTTTGTCCTTGAGTAGAGTTACAATAATTCTTCAGAGACAGTTGGACAAATATTCACTGAGATAAGCCACTAGATATAACTGAAGCAAGAAAAGGTGCTTTTCAAATACAGAGACAAAACTTCAAAAAGTAGAATTTCAAGGGGCAGAGATAAATCACAATTGCAAATCCATTCACCATAAACAGAATAACAGTTGTACAGGATTAGGAAACACACACCAACTACCGAGTCAGACACAAACACACTATAGTCTTTCCCCAAAAGAATCCGGAGCTGTCCTTTTCCCATTGTAGCTTCCATTTTGTCCCCTTCCATCTGTACCACACCCAAAATTCTTGTGCCGACAGCCATAGGGAAGGTTCTACTCATGCTCAAATTTAGGTATAATCAGATCTAACTATAAAATTTAAACACCCTCCCACATGAAATACCAGTATCTCATACACACACACACACATTCCAACTCAATGTAAAAAGATTTTCTTCTGAATATGTTATTTCACTCTCAATTCAGCCAACATAAAAGAACATTGTCATATTAATTATCATACTGTTCTTGCAGCAATCTCAGCCCCTGAAGAAGCCTGAGTCACTGATAATATCAAAACAGTGAAACTTTGTTGAGTGCTCACCATAGGAAAGGCACTATGATAGGCAATTTGCATTATGGCTGCACCTCACCCTCACACTGAATACTCACAGCCCTAAGAAGTCAATGCTGTTATTAGTCCAATTTTATAGGTAGGGAAACTGAGGCTCAGAGAGTTTAAATAAATTTGCCAAGCTGCAGTCATCTATAGCCTTGACTACTGAAGAATCTTTTCAGCTGACCTCTCCACTCACACTCTTGCTTCCCTTCAGTTTGTTCCCAACCGAGAGTCAGAATGACTCATTTCAGAAATGTCTAATCAATCTCATCATTCTTCCAATGGCTCTGCAGAATCAATAGCTGGCTTGGAATAAATCCAAAAGTCCTTACAACAGCAGACAAGCCCCCTGGAAGGTCTGGATTTCTTCTACCTTTCTGCTCTCATCGATGGCTCTGTGCTTCATTCCCTTCATTTCAGCCTCACTTGTCACCTCCTTGCTGTTCCTGCAATGTACCCACCAAGTTCTTGCCCCTCTGCCTGGGATACTTTTACCTCACATTTCCACATGGTTTATTCTCTTACCTTTTTTTAAAAAAAAATTGCTCAAATGCTCTTTTCTTCATGAGACCCTCCCTTTACAACTTCACCCACAACATGAATTATTTTCCCCATAATAGTTACCATCTCATAACATATTAACTAATTGTCTACTTATTTTCTTCATTTTCTGTCTCCACAAATCAAAATGTAAGCTCTATGAGGGATTTTTTCCTATTTTGTTCATTGATGTATCCCTAGCCCCTGAAACACAGTCTAAGAATTAGTAAGCCATCAGTAAATATGCATTGAATGAATAAATGATGGGAAGGTTATAGGTGTTACTTCAAAAAAAAAGGTAGGTATCAGTTACACTGCCTTTCTCTGATATGTTTCATTTTTAATTACCAATATCCAGGGCTTCTGCTATCAATAGTACCATATCAAATCTTCTTCCCACCCTATCCCCAATACCCTGTATTACTAAATTCATCCTTTCTAAGGAACTGTGACACCCACTAGATATTCCTGGCAACCTGGTCTTCAAGTCAGGTTGTGACTTCAACCCTCGTCAGCTCTGAGAATGCCATTTCTCTATACACACAAAGACTTGTACCATAACATTCATAGAAATCTTATTGATAATGACCCCAAACTGGAAAAGTCCAAGGCCCATCAATAGAAGAATGAATAAGAAACCTGTGGTATATCCCTATAATGGAATATTATCCACTAATGAAAACAAATAAACTACAGATACATGCAACAAGTTTGATGGATCTCAAAAGCATTATATAATACTAAGTAGGAAAAAGCCATACGCAAAAGACTATATATTTTTGTACTACATTTATATGATATTCTAAAATAGGAAAAACTAATCTATAGAAAAAAATTAAAAGATTATTTTCTTCTGGGGATGGAGGTAGGGTCTGCTTGGAGAGGGTCCTGAGGAAATTTTCTTGGGTGTGGTAATGTTCTATATCTTGATATGGGTTTGCTTTCAACAAGTGTATGGATTGGTCAAAATTTGGTAAAGGTGTTGGTAATATTTGTACATTTTAGTTATATATTTTGTGTAATAAAGAAAAACAGGCTGAGTGCAGAGACTCATGCCTGTAATCCCACCACTTTGGGAGGATGAGGAAGGTGGATTACTTGAGCTCAGGAGTTTGGGACCAGCCTGGGCAACATGGTGGAACCTTGTCTCTACCAATAATACAAAAAATTAGCCAGGCATGGCGGTGCACGTCTGTGGTCCCACCTGCTTCGCAGGTAGAGCCGGGAAGATCACCGGAGCCAGGGAAGTGAAGATTGCAGTGAGCCATGATTGTACCACTGTACTCCAGCCTGAGCAACAGAGTGAGACACCATCTCAATTTTTTGAAAAAGAAAGGAAATTAAAAAGAAAAACAACAACCCAATATTGAACTCTAGTGAATTATATGCATACTGAAATATTTAGGGGGAAGTGCACTGACATCTGAAACTTAAACTGACATGCATCAAAAAGATGAAATGGATGAATGAATAAGCAAATACACAGACACCTAAGTGATAAAGCACCTATAGGACAATATAAAGGATAGAATTATGCTGTGGCTATATATTTTTTTCAATGTAAAGTCCTTTTAACTGTGCTGTATGTTTGAAAAATATTATAATAAAATGATTTTTTAAAAACCCAGCATCTCATACCTACCCGCCTGAAAAACTCTTCTGGATTAAAGACTTACCACCAATTGCATCTTCTCCAGATGGGTGGGTCTGAAGGAAAACTTCAAGGTCCTGAAGACTTGGGGCCAGGATACCCAGCAGCTTCTTCTCTTGTTTAAGAGTTGGACTGGAGTCTTGGTCATAGAAACCTTGGCATCCAACTTTAACAAGAATATGGAATATACTATATATTCCTTCCTTATTCCAAAAAAAAAAAATTGAATAAATAAATAAATCTTTAGAGTTGTGCTCACAAAGTTTTACATAAACTCATATACATGAAGGTTTAGATGAAAGAAGAATTATTTCAGCTCCATTGCAATTTTATCTTTTTGTTCTCTTTGTAAAAAATACGCTGAAATTTATTGCAAGGATCCTTATAAAAGTAATAAAATAATGTAAAATGATCATAAAACCAATCACATATTTTATAGAAAATAGCAGAATAAAATCACTTTTTGTAAGATGTCAGATGCAAAGAAATTTATCACTTAAGATAAAACAATGTTCTGCTCTCTGTAAGCATTTAATCTCTTCAGCTTCTTGTGCCCTTGCAGGATTGGAAAGCCAATTTATGATGACCAATTTGAAAAGACTACTAATTACTGATTATGCTTTTAGAACCATTCAGTGTGAGTTCTGCTAACTGAAAAGTCTTTTTAATAATTGTCTTTATCTTGTCTTTTCAACTATATTTACTCAGTCTCTATCCCCCCATATACCAGCCAAAATAAAACAAAACAAAAAATTCATGTTTTCTGTAATATATTATTTGAAACCAGTTGTTCTTATGTTATACTAACATTGGGGCCTATGTAGAAATGTAAACAAAAGATCACAGAGATCACAGGGCACCAAAAGTTGAGTATAATCCAGGAGTTCAGCATACTTCTAAGCAAATGCTATTTAGAAATGAATTAATAAAAGCATAGAGAGGTTAAATGGAATATTAGGTTCAATTCAACTAGTGAGACTCTTTTGAGATAAAGATTCAATGGGGATTTCAGAGAAGTAAACAATGAATATATTTCTGAGAAGCCTCACAAAACTTAAAGAATGAAACTGAATAGGAAACAATGAAAAAATCATAGACAAGAAAAGCAAGAGATAGTAACCATCTGCCTTCCATCTCCACTGGAAATGAAAGAAGAAATGGTCTACAACAGCGATAGGTCAAATAAGAGCTAAGGCTTACTCAGTGGCCCCTTTTCAGTCTTCAGTGAACTCAATATTCTGAAACATTGTACACTGTCAATTACTCCCTCCTTCTTGAACAACCTTATCCGTCCTCTAAGGTACAACTCTCTGTTCTCATCCTACCTTGCAAATCACTCCCTTTGCATCCGTGGTGCCCATGGTCTCAAGTTCATATGAGGAAGGCAAGAGTTTGGAAACATTCTGGGTTAGTTTCCACATAATTTTTAAACTTTACTGTTTACTTTTAATTTTAGTGCCTTTGCTTCTTCTGACCACCTATAAACTATTGTGTTATTTAAGATTCTATCCTTTCAGGTACTTTTTTCCTTTTATTATTATTTTTTTTCCTTCCTGGGCATCTCACCTATATATACTGGTGACTCCTAAAAGTATAATCTACCTTTATTCTCTTTCCTGAGCTCCAAACTAATTTTCTCTCTTAGTTGTCTTGAAGGTACATACGACTTTTATCATGTTGAAAACCAAATTTATTGTTTCCGCCTAAATCTTTCTCCTTCTCTCATGTTTTCTCTTGATAGAATCTTCATCAAAGCAATCCTGAAATGACCTTGAACAATCATGAAAATGACTTCTGGATCCTCCTCCTCCCTCTCTGCCTCCCACATTGTATATTTTTCATCTCCCCTTCTATGCTGATGCTTCTTGAAAGTAAAGACACGTCTTATATATCCTCCTCATCTCTATGCCTAGAAGAATACCTAGTATATATTAGGTGCACAAAGTAGGAAGAATAAAAAGAAAAAAGAAAGAAGGGAATGGAGGCAGAGAGGGTCATAATGAAAGGAAAAGGGAAGAAGAAGAAATGGGAAAAGAGATGTAAGGAAGAAAGAAATTAATAAAGTTACTGAACCCATAAGAGAATGTTTAAAAGTTGTAACAGCTGACCCTGTCATTCTTCTAAGGACAAAAGCTCTCTTTGCTGGAAAAATATTATGAGGAGTCCTTGGAGTAAAAGTTAAAACTCCCCAGGACCTAGACATCAGCCAGTGAAAGACTGGAAGGAGAGGGGGAAATATTCTCCATAATAGAGAGATAGAGTTTGGATATTTCCAAGGCAAAATAAAAGAAAAACAGTGAGACATAGAAAGAAATAAAGATAAAATGAAACAAGCAGGACCATGACAATGCACTCACCTCTGTGACTTCAAAATTTCCAATCAGTTCTAGGAAATTTATTAAAGTTTGTTGTAAGTAGGTACTTTTGTTCTTGCAATACAGTGAAATTATGGATTTTAAAATCTAGGCTTACATGGGGTGAAAACTGAGACAAAACTCATGAATGCAAAAGCCAGAGCACAAGGCAACAGCTGGCCTCTGGGTTTATATTCACGATCACATATTGTAATGAAAGTACTTAGCCTTCCTGTAAAGGAATGTAGCAGCTGAAGCATGACCTCATCCTCTGCCAGGTAATTTGATACAGATGACCAGATCAAAAGAATAATGATCCCATCCGAAAGATCAAACCAAAGTTATAAAATCGAGTGCTCAAGATTGTGCAATATACATTGCTAAATAAACCAACTTAAAATTCTAATAAGAACTCTTAACAATTTGACTTTGATCTTGGTCGATCTCTTCTTACACCCATTAAAAATAGTGATGTAATCTCTAAAATAGTTTTAAATACTCTGAAGCTACTAGCCCAGCCTTGAAAATAGGCACTGGCACATATTGCATGAATATTAAAAAAAAAAAAAAAAATCTGTATTAACTGAAAGGCACTTTGGCAATAGGCTAGCAATTAACTTCAATACTGTCCTTTTTCTTTTCGAGAGACTCTGTGTTGATCAAGGTACACTTGTGTTCTCATAGCTGAGTGAGGTGGGAAGCTATAGAAGGAGACAGGGATGTCTAATGGTTTGAAGTAAAAATATTCATGTCTGACAATATCAAGTTCTAAAATATAAAATTTCTTACCAGTAGACTGCTATACCCTTCATCTCATTTTGATGCCATATAGGCTACTTTATTTCCTTTATATGCTTCAGTCCAAGTTTTATAACCTATAATTATATGTGTTGTTATATAAAAAAATGAATGTAACTACTCATTTTGACAGGCTAATGAGGTGCAGGAGTTCTACCATCATACTTGTTTTGTAATAAACCGAATTGCAGACCTCCAAAATGTGCTGCTGTCTCATAATAAAACCATTGGCAGCAGTAGGTAAGAGATGAGAATTCTTAATTTTTCAATCAGTGAAATCAATTCACCTCTGCTATAAAGAAAACGCTCTGGGTTGTTTTTAAAGCAGAAAAGTAAGTAAGCACCCAAGACACACTCCAAAACCTGATGTTAGTTATCAAAATAACCTAGCAAAGCCTCGAAGCCATTTGAAAAACATCAATCTTGTGGAGGTTATAACAATCTTAGTGTCTACTCTACCATCAGCATTTACAGAATGCTTTTTTTTTTTTTTTTTTTTTTTTTTGCTTCTCTTGGTTTTTGGCATTATTCCCAGCTAGTATGTTCTTACTCTAAGATGCTCTGTGCCGCATTTTACTTCAGGTTAGAAGCATTGCCAGATAATTTACATTGCATTTTTCAAATGCATATTTCCTTCCAGAGTACCAACTTTGCACATTAAGTAGACACCTTTTTCCTTGACCAAGAGACAATCCTTTTTCCTTTGAATCAGTCATGTTTGGAAACTGGTTTCTGTAGTATAGCAGCAAAGAAAAACACTGGTGATAGTCCCTAGACTTTTTTTTTCTTCCCCTGAAACTTTCTCTCCTGATGATGCAAACAACAAATATGTGAAACAGTAGTCTGTGGATTTCAAATCAGAAGCCATTAAGCAAACTGCTGTTTGGCCACTGTGAGAAAAAGAATAAACTGGTTTCCAATGACAGTGACAACAAATATAGAAAAAAAGAAATACCTGATTTTACCTTTGAACACCTGCTTTATAATTTGTCTTCTTTTCATAGCATAGAACAAACTCTCACCGCTTTCTAATATAACTGCCCAAACAACCAAAGTGGCCAAAACACCTCACCTACATGAAACTTGTCTATCTTGTGAGTCAATCTGTATGCAATAGAGCAAGGAGAAAATGCTTGGAAGGCCAAAAGTGTCATTTATATAAGAATGTTCCTCACTCTCTTTCAGAATTTAAGTTTGACTGAGTTGAATGCTGACTCTGCTATTTACAAACTGACTTTGGGCAAGTTATTTAAACTCAGTGCTCTATTACATCACTCATGAGATGAGAAAAATAATAATAATTATATAGGGTTGTTATAAGAGTGAAATGAGTTAAAATATGTAAAACACTTAGAACTGAGCCATGCACATGGCGTTCGTTTCATTTCTAAGCTCATAAAACATTATAAAAGGCAAGAAAAAAGACAGAGAAGGGTTTCTGTAGGCAAATTGCACTGACACCAGCCACTAAAAGTTTTCACTAAAAGTTTCACGGAGGCAGGAGAGGTTTTGTTTAAAAATAGGCACAAGAACTGGAGACACTGAGTATAGGAACAAACGCCTGCTGAGTGTCCAAGGGCATCAGTTTATTGTATCGCAATAGAGTAGTGAAAGTTTATAAAGAGGAACTTAAAGCATCATGTCCAAGGACATCACTTCAGCTCAGTAAAATAGTCAATGTTTATAAAGAGGATCCTGAATATCCAAGAAATTATTTTAAAAGTTAAATTATTATTTTCAATAATTTAACTGAAGAGGCAATACATTTTGAACAACTTCTGTTAAGAAGAGCCAAGTAAAAAGTGTCTGTGCCTTAATGAATACCTATTCAGCTATCAAAAAAAAAAAAAAACCCAGTTATTCAAACTGATTCAATCTTTAAGTGCTGTTTTTATAAGAAGATGATGAAAGTAAAAATAACATATTAACATGGCAAATCATTTCACAAGAAGGTATGGCAAAGACTGCTAATTGTCCCTGAATTTTCACTCTCCAAGTCTTCTTTTGGGAAACAGAAATGTCCCGTGTATTTAGGGAGATGGCTACATGCTCATCTGGAAACCGCATGCCCTAGACTTCCTTGTAGCTCAATGTAGCCATGTGACAAAACCCTCATTACAGAAATGTGAATAAAAGTCTTTTGTGTAACATCTATGGTGCTTCCTTACAAGGGAATTGCTTTTCTTCCATTTCCTCTTCCTCTCCCCACAAGGAGAGGATAGAAAACAAGAAGCAGATAAGCTAACTTCAACCAAACAGATGAGGCAGATAAGCTAGCAGATAAGTTAGCAGATAAGTTAGCAGATAAGTTAGCAGATAAGTTAGCAGATAAGCTAACTTCAACCAAACAGATGAGGCAGCAACCAAAGAAATGACTGAAGAACAAAGACAGAGCACACAGTGTCCCGGGTCAGCTTGTGGAGGGAGCAGAGTGCTCTGCCTCCCCTGGACCCATGCCTCCCTCAAGGCCATTAACTTCTATCTCATTGGAGCCAGGTCTTTTTGTTGTAGCAGCCTATCATTATCTTAGCACGTTTGGAGAAGATGAGGGAAATTAAATCCAAACTTATTTCAAGTGCAAGTATTGAGTAATTTACTGTGTTTGGCTCTACAAAGATGCAGAATTAATTAGAAGCAAATTCTGCCCTCAGAAGTTTTATAATCCAGAAAATAATGAAAGAAGTACCCAAATAATTATATTACCATCCATTCTACATTGCTTGTCATCTGAGAGTTATAGACAAGACATTACGGTATTATAGAAGGAAGAAGTTCTATCAGTTTGGACCAGAAATTACTCACTCAGGAAAATAAACCTTCATGAAGATGGCCTTTGAGAAGGACCTGTAATCTATAGGATTTCAAAGGCAGAAATAAGCAATGAAAAGAAAGGAGGGCAACACTTCAGGAAAGAAAACAACATAAATAAAAGCACTACAGCAGAAAAACTGATACATCTTATTTTGTTCTGTTAGAATAGAAGGTGTAGTGGGAGGGCTTTGGAACACATAAGCTGGAAGAGTAAGTTTAGATCACATTGCGAAGAGCACCAAGTTGTTATAATTATAAAATATTTATGAAGCCCTTTCTATGTGCAAGCATGATGCTAAATACTTTATGTGTACTTTCTCATTTTATCATCGGAATAAACTCTAATTTGTTACATATCGCCTCTAGTCTGAGGATCAGTATCTAATTAAGCAGAAAATGTTGAAGAACCACAAGAAACTGAATGACACTCTCTAGCTGGGCTTCGGGAAGGCTAATCATGTAAGAGCATTAAGTACAGGATGCAAAAGGGAGTAATAACAATAAAGGTACTTTGTAACAGATAAGACACAAGGTAGGACTGAAACAGTGTGGCAATGTTCAAACTGAAGAAGAATGGCTAGATTCAAGACATTAAGAACAACTTGGCAAGTAACTATGTTATGGTGTGAAGAGTCCTATGAAGAAGATGGAGGAAAACCCTAACATTTAGAACCTGAGCCCAGAAATTAAAATTAGGAGTCAAGTGTCGTAATTAACAAAAAATAGGAAGTAAGGCAGATGCAGTGGTCGTATTAAGATATTTCTAGAGTCCATGCAGAGAACTTTTGCTTTTTTACTAAGTGGCTTTGAGAAAATAAACTTAATGTCTCAAGTCTGTTTTCTTCCCTGAAAAAATGTGAATAATAACATCCAACTTATAGACTTTACAGGGAAATTAAATAACATAATATTTTTTAAAAAGAAAAGGAAAAGCACTATGGATAGCACATCTCAGATACTCATTAAACAGTAACTAATACTGTTGTTATTGATACAGCTATTGTGTTTTCTGGGCACTATGAAAAATTGGGAATAAATAGTTTAGGTTTGGAAGATATTAATTGAAGATGTGAGAGAGGAAGAAATCGTCAAAGAAAATTTTTTTTTTAAGTTTTGAGGAGAAAATCTTGGATTACTTCCATTTTAAGACACAGTAAGAGAGCGGGGACTCTGTGAAGGAGAGAGAGGAGGAAATATTAGTAAAGTAAAAAGAAATAAGAGATGGGGAAAAGAAAGATCATAGAGGAGATGGTTAAGATGTCAAACGCTGCTTAGAGTATACAAAAATTTGAGACCCGAGGAAAATGTTAGCGGCAGAGTCAAAAAGTGTGGTCTGTCTGAAGACGGAGACCTAAATGTGTTTACTGGCATACAGGAAATAGCTAGTGGAGAGGAAGATTAAATTTACAAAGAAAAAGGAGAAAAACTGAAGAAATAAGATCTCAGAGAAAGCAAAGGGGTCTAGATTAAGAGCGTAAGTGGAAAGGTCAGCCTCTGCTAGGAGGAGACAGGCACTTCCTCACAGCAGGGCATGAGAAATGAGGAGGAGGTCAGAGCTGTGGATGAAAAACTGAAGGCCCTAAAGGCAATGCCACATGATAACAGAGCTCACTTAAGCTGGCTTTTTAGTAAAGTAATAGGTTAGGTCATCTACTAAGGGGAAGTGAAGTGGATCAAATTAAAGCCTTGAAAATATGTTCACAGTTTATTTTTTCTCCACAGGTAAAGGGCATTTACCCAGTAAAGGACATTCTTCAAGTTTTCACCTTAATAATATTTTATCAAAGCCATTTTTCTCCTCAAAGCACTCATTTTCCTAGTATTTGGAGAAAGTTTTCGGAGAAAAGCATCTTAAGCAACTGAAATTAGTCCACTCCTTAAGGTCAACTCTATGAAAAAAAGTGATGGTGATGGGAGTGGTGAAGGGGGTTCCAAATTGCACAGCATCACTCTGAAGCATTCACCTTCCTACAGAATGATTATAATACAATTTTTATAGCTCTCTTTTCTACAACCCCTATATTGGGTTGAATGGTGTCCCTGCAAAATGCATTTCACCCTGCAGCCTTAGAATGTATCCTTGTTTGGAAATTAGGTATTTGCAGATGTGTGCAGTTAAAATGAAGCCATACTGCATTAGGGTGATCCCTGATCCAATAGGACTGGTAAAGAAGAGAGAAAATTGGACACAGAAGAAAAACACAGGCAGAAACTGAAGTTACATTATCACAAACCAAGGGATGTCTGGGGCTTTCAGAAGCTGGAAGAGGCTGTATTAGTCTGTTTTCATGCTGCTTATAAACACATACCCAAGACTGGAAAGAAAAAGAGGTTTAATTGGACTTACAGTTCCACACGGCTGGGGAGGCCTCAGAATCATGGCAGGAGGCAAAGGCACTTCTTACATGGTGGCAACAAGAGAAAATGAGGAACAAACAAAAGCAGAAATCCCTGATAAACCCATCAGATCTCATGATACTCATTTACTATCACGGGAAAGACCAGCCCCCATGATTCAATTGCCTCTCCCTAGGTCCCTCTCACAACACGTGGGAACTCTGGGAGCTACAAGTGAAATTGAGATTTGCATGGGGACACAGCCAAATCATATCATTCCACCCCTGGCCCCTCCAAATCTCATGTACTCACATTTCAAAACCAGTAATGTCTTCCCAACAGTCCCCCAAAGTCTTAACTCATTTCAGCATTAACCCAAAAGTCCACAGTCTGAAGTCTCATCTGAGACAAGGCAAGTGCCTTCTGCCTCTGAGGCTGCAAAATAAAAAGCAAGCTAGTTACTTCCTAGATACAATGGGAGTACAGGTCTTGGGTAAATACAGCCATTCCAAATGGGAGAAATAGGCCAAAACAAAGGGGTTACAGGGCCATGCAAATCCAAAATCCAGTGAGGTAGTCAAATTTTAAAGCTCCAGAATTATCTCCTTTGACTGCAGGTCTCACACCCAGGTCATGCTGTGTCCGTAATTGGTGGGTTCTTGGTCTCACTGACTTCAAGAATGAAGCCACTGACCCTCGCGGTGAGTGTTACAGTTCTTAAAGATGGTGTACCCGGAGTTTGTTCCTTCAGATGTTCAGATGTGTCTGGAGTTTCTTCCTTCTGGTGGGTGGTCTCGCTGTCAGAAGTGAAGCTGCAGACTTTCATGGTGAGTGTTACAGCTCTTAAAGGCAGCGCCATCTGGAGTTGTTCGTTCTTTCTGGTGGGTTCGTGGTCTAGCTGGTTTCTGGAGTGAAGCTGCAGACCTTCACGGTGAGTGTTACAGCTCATAAAGGCAGCCTGTACCCAAAGAACGAGCAGCAGCAAGATTTATTGCAAAGAGGGAAAGAACATAGGTTCCCCACTGCGGAAGAAGACCCCAGAGGCTTGCCGCTGGCTGACTGCGACAGCCTGCTTTTATTCCCTTATCTGACTCCACCCACATCCTGCTGATTGGTCTATTTTACAGAGAGCTGATTGGTTCATTTTGACAGAGTGCTGATTGGTGTATTTACAATCCTTGAGCTAGACACAGAGTGCTAGAGAAGTTCTCCAAGTCCCCACTAGGTTAGCTAGGAACAGAGTCAGCTAGATACAGAGTACCAATTGGTGTATTTACAAACCTTGAGCTAGACACAGAGTACTGATTGGTGTATTTACAAACCCTGAGCTACACACAGAGTGCTGATTGGTGTATTTACAATCCTTGAGCTAGACACAGAGTCAGCATGCCACTCCTCCAAGTCTCCACTAGGTTAGCTAGATACAGAGTGCTGATTGGTGCACATACAATCCTCCAACTAGATATAAAAGTTCTCCAAGTCCACATCTGGCTTAGGAGCCCAGCTGGCTTCACCTAGTGGATCCTGCACCGGGGCTGCAGGGGGAGCTGCCTGCCAGTCCCGAGCTGCGCCTGCACTCCTCAGCCCTTGGGTTGTCGATGGGACCAGACACCACAGAGCAGGGGGCAGAGCCTCTCAGGGAGGCTGGGGCCGTGCGGAAGCCCACCTCAGGCGGGGAGCTCAGTCATGGCGGGCTGCAGGTCCCGAGCTGTGCCCTCTGGGGAGGCAGCTAAACCCTGTGAGAATTTGAGTGCAGCCCCGCTGGGGGACCCCACGCAACCTCCACAGCTGCTGGCCCGGGTGCTAAGCCCCTCACTGCCCTGGGCCAGTGGTGCCAGTCGGCCACACTGTGCGGGGCCCCCAGAGCCCATGCCCACGGGAACTTGCACTGGCCCGCAAGCCCCATGCACAGCCCCGGTTCCCACCCACGCCTCTCCCTCCACACCTCCCTGCAAGCAGAGGGAGGCAGCTCTGGCCTCAGTTAGCCCAGAGAGGGGCTCCCACGGTGCCGTGGCAGGCTGAAGGGCTCCTCAAGCGCTTCCAGAGTGGACTCTGAGGCCGAAGAGGTGCTGAGAGTGAGGACTGCTAGCATATTGTCACCTTTCAATGCTGATGCAAGAGATGTGTTCCCATCATCTTGGGCAGCTCCACCCCTGTGGCTTTGCAAGGTACAGTCTCCTTCCCAGCTGCTTTCACAGGCTGGCATTGACTGTCTGTGGCTTTTCCAGGCACATAGTGCAAGTTGTAGGTGGATCTACCATTATGGGGTCTGGAGGATGGTGGCCCTCTTCTCACAGCTCCACTAGGCAGTGCCCCAGTAGGGATTCTGTGTGAGGGCTCCAACCCCACATTTCCCTTCTGCACTGCCCTAGAAGGGGTTCTCCATGAGGGCCCTGTCCCTGCAGCAAACTTCTGATTGGGCATCCAGAAGTTTCCATAAAGCTAAATCTAGGTGGAGGATCTCAAACCTCAGTTCTTGACTTCTGTGAACCCACAGGCTCAACACCATGTGGAAGCTGCCAAGGCTTGGGGCTTCCACCCTCTGAAGCCACAGCCCAAGCTGTACGTTGGCCCCTTTCAGCCAGAGCTGGAGTGGCTGGGACACAGGGCACCAAGCCCCTAGGCTGCACACAGCACAGGGACCCTGGGCCTAGCCCATGAAACCACTTTTTCCTCCTGGGCCTCTGGGCCTGTGATGGGAGGGGCTGCCATGAAGGTCTCTGACATGGCCTGGAGACATTTTCCCCATGGTCTTTGGGATTAACATTAGGCTCCTTGCTACTTAGGCAAATTTCTGCAGCCAGCTTGAATTTCTCCCCATCAAATGGGTATTTCTTTTCTATCCCATAGTCAAACTGCAAATTTTCCAAATTTTTATGCTCTGCTTCCCTTATAAAGTTGAATGCCTTTAACAGTACCCAAGTCACTTCTTGAATGTTTTGCTTCTTAGAAACTTTTTCTGCCAGATATCCTAAATTATCCTTCTCAAGCTCAAAGTTCCACAAATTTCTAGGGCAGAGGCAAAAAGCTGCCAGTCCCTTTGCTAAAACATAACAAGAGTCACAATTGCTCCAGTTCCCAACAAGTTCCTCATCTCCATCTGAGACCACCTCTGCCTGGATCTTATTATGCATAACGCTATCAGCATTTTGGGCAAAGTCATTCAGCAAGTCTCTAGGAAGTTCCAAACTTTCACACATTTTCTTGTCTTCTTCTGAACCTTCCAAACTGTTCTAACCTCTACCTGTTACACAGTTCCAAAGTCACTTCCATATTTTCAGGTATCTTTTCAGCAATGCCCCAAATTACTGGGACCATTTTACTAAAGAAGTCTGTTTTCACCCTGCTGATAAAGACATACCCGAGACTGTGAATAAAAAGAGGTTTAATTGAACTTACAGTCTGGACTGGGGAGGCCTCAGAATCAGAGACCCAGAACAATCTTTCCCTACAGGCTTCCAAGGGAGCATGGCCCTGCCAACACCTTGATTTTGGACTTCGGGCCTCCAGAACTGTGAGGGAAGAAACGTTCATGTTTTAAGTCACCCAGTTTGTGGTGCTTTATTTCAGCAGCCCTAGGAAACTAATACACCCACCGAAAGGAACAAGGGATGTAAATCCTGTAATTATTGAATGCTTCCTATATTAGACATCTTAAGAATAAATCAAAAATCAGAAGTATCATTTTCTGCCAGAACTTAGCTTTGTTGAGCCTGCACCCCTCTTTGGAAATACCAGAAAAAATATTTCTTAAACTCTCATTGTAAACAGAGTATGGTTTATCTGAAAATCCTGGAAAACCAATGGGAGTGGACATGAGATAAAAGTATCTTTAAATTTAACTATGTGAAAAATTATCCAAGTACTTTTAGTCCCAAGGTTCTACAGTAGAGGTCAAATGAGAGTGAGAACTAATCACTTCAAATAACCAATTGGTAGAAAAAAGAAATAGCTCAAGGTCCTAATCCATGTCACCTTATAAAGAGAGACACCAATTAGAGCACTGAACCTGGAGCAAGGTACAGTAATGAAAGCAAACAAGAGTGAGGTATCCGTCTGGAACTACTTGATAATACATCAAAAGGAATCACCAGCACACAGATGCCAGAGGGAGTGGAAAGGACAAAGCCCATTCCATGTGTGAAGCCTTCCCTGCTGAATCTTACCACATATTTGGGTAAAAAACCACCTGAGTCTCTCCACTTTAAGCCTATGAGATATCACACAAAAGAATAAATCAAAATTTAGAGATAAAGGTCTGAGATTGTGTTGCAATTACTCTGGAGAGGTGGTGAAAAGATACCACAAGGAGCCACAGAATAGCAAAAAAGAAACCTTAGGACTAAGCTTCTGCTTTCTCTTGAAACAATATAGTTGGAAGGGAGATAAAAGGAGAAAACTATTTTTTTTTTTAATTTAGAAAGCTCCTGGGAAACATGCTGTATGCTGTATTTATAAGTACAAAATGGAAAAAAATTATAATGGAGTCGAAAGGGCCATAGTAAGAAGAAGTTAGAGGGGATATTATTTGTAAAGAATAATAAAATTTAATTTGAAAATGGACCAGAATCATTACAGGCTTCTACAAAAATTTGTAGATCAAACTGGCTTTTTAGAGTTTTTACAGAACAGAGAAGGCAATAAAAAGAATTCAACACTTTGGGAGGCCGAGGTGGGTGGATCATGAGGTCAGGAGATCGAGACCACCCCAGCTAACACGGTGAAACCCCATCTCTACTAAAAATACAAAAAATTAGCCAGGCGTGGTGGCAGGCACCTGTAGTCCCAGGTATTCAGGAGGCTGAGGCAGGAGCAAGTCGTGAACCTGGAAGGCAGAGCTTGCAGTGAGCCAAGATCACGCCACTGCACTCCAGCCTGGGCTACAGAGCAAGACTCCATCTAAAAAAAAAAAAAAAAAAAAAAAATGATTCAAGCACGAGGCAATTGAGTATAGAGACTGGACTATGAGTATAAAAACACCAGGACATAGGATTCAAAATGGATTAAGTAGAACAGCCCTGCAGTCAGATCTACATTCCTTCCAAAAACTCTTCAACCAAAACCTCCAGTCTTTTGTTCTCCCACTCTCAAGAGGATATTCCATCAATCCTCTGCCTTAAATCCATTGATCCCAACAACTTTTTTATTGTTCCTGTAAATCAAAGAAAACGACAGAGACAAGTCTCAATCATTTTAGGAGGTTAATTTGCCAAGATTAAGGACACACCCAGGAAAGACTATAGATCTACAGGAAAAATTGTGGTCCATTGTTTTTCTGAAGAGGGTCTGGGAACTACAATATTTAAAGGAAAAAGTGAGTATTGGGGAAAGAGGATGAAATTTTTTAAAAGATATGAGTAGATAAGAGGCAAGTTAAGCATTCTTTTGAGTCTTTGATTAGCTTTTCACTGATTACACAATGTACATGAGAGAAGGGGATAGAGAAATAGCCATTTATACCATCATCTAGCTTAGTGAATCTTCGTTTTCACATAAGATAAAATAAACACAGGGTAGAGAAAGCAACCAGATATGCATTTGTCTCAGGTGAGCAGAAGGATCACTTTAGGTTCTATCCTTTGTCCCATACCTATGAAGATAAGCTATCAATTTACATGGCCAGGGTGAAATTCAACAGAACTGTTTTAAGATAAAGATCATGGGGAATTTCTTTGCAGGCAAATCGTGAGGAAAGTATGTGGGACTTTTTTTTTTTTTTTTTTTTTAATCTTCGTAGCTATCTTTTTAGGAACAAAATGGGAGGCAGGTTTGCATGACCCAGTTCCCAGCTTAACTTTTCCCTCTGGCTTTAGTGAGTTTTGGGTCCCTTTTATATCCTTCATCTCCATTATGTCCTCACTTCTCTGCCTACACAAATTACATTCCATAGATCACCATTATAATCACTCTCTCACATGCCCCCAGTGGCCTATCCCCCTCTCCTTCCAATGTATTTACCTGGCTAAATACTATTGTTCCCTAAGCTCAAATCATCACCCACTTCACCCTTGCACCTAAACAACTGAATGGAGCTGAAGAAAAACACATAACCATGCACAACTCTCTCCCTTTGATTTCATAATCTCTATACTCAAGAGGGCTCTCACTCAGCAATCATGCTGCTTTCCTGGCTCATTCAATCTCCCAGTTGCATAGAAAATTATTTCAGTCTTTTCTGTCCTCAAATCTCCAATACTATCTCCCCTCAACTGATGATCTTGTTTTCTATTTCTCTGAAAACACAGTGATATCAAAAGAGAAATCTTCGCAGTCCAATTGCCATATCTATCTTTATATCTGACTTTCTTCTTGTTACTAGAAATCACAACATGCTCTTATCTAAGTTTAACCCCTTCTATTGTGCTCTGCATCTGATCCCCTCTTACACCTAGTCAAAGACATCACCCCAATATCTATCCTTCTTCCTCTTTTTCATTATAATTTCTACTCTTCCTAGATTATCATTAGCATACAAACATAACAGCTTAAAAATGTTGCCGTATTTTCATATTCTTCTTTAGTTATTGTCTCATATCTCTATTTTACTTTATAGGTAAACTTAATATTCTGTCCTGAACGTCATTCTTATCTTAACCTACTTCATACAGGCTTTTGTCTTTACTTAAATGAAACTATGCTTATCAGATCACCAGTTGTCACACTATTGTATGTGCAATGATAAATTCTTAGTCTTCATCTCATTTGACTGTCATCAGCATTTGACACAATTGATCACTCCCCCTTGAAAACATTTTCTTTACAAGGCTTCCAGAATATCCCTTCTTCTTGTTTCTCCTCCCACTTCACTGTGGGTCTCTTCTGGTATCTTTTTTCCTTTTATTCATTCCAGCCTATAAATATTATAATGACTCAGGGCTTAGTCGTCAGATGCCTTCCCTCTTTTATCTACAGTCTTCCAAAAGTGATGAAATCGAGTCTCATAGCTTTAAAAATTCATCTATACATGGATAACTACCAAATATATCTTCTTTTCCCAGATCTTTTCTCTGAACTCCAACCCTACATGTCCAACAGTCATATGTCATAATTCCTTATTGCATATCTGTTATGGGATTAACAATAAGTAAACATAGTATATTTACATTTTAATGGGATGCTCATTATTTTAAAGATAATATAATTAAAATGGATTTCTTAATTCCCCATCTCTACCCCAAGATTTCTACAGTCTTCTCCATTCATTCTTCCTAGTTGCTCCCACCAAGAACCTTGGAATCATCCTTGATGCTTCTCTTTCTCTCAGACCATTCATACAATTTTTTACCAAACCCTTTTGTTCAAGCCACCATTATGTCTCTCCAAAATTATTATAAGAGCCTACCAACCAATCTCCTTCCTTCTACCATTGGCCTTCTACACCATATGTTTCACACATAAGCCAGGATGGTGCTTTCAAATGTAAGTCAGATCAGATCACAGTCAGAACAGGAAGTTTGAGGGTTGTGAGCTAATAAGTTAGTCTGCTGCAGTTTCATAATAATGGGAGAAGACACAAAACTACTGGGTCACATTAATAATAGTCAGTCTAACATTGTTATACCGGTTCACTAAATCCCAGTTCTCACAGAATGATGCAGGGCCAGGTATTGACAGCACATGGAGTGAGGTCTGTTATAGGATAGGGGCACAAATGTTAGGAAGTCCTCGTGTTATATGAGTAGCTGCTGACAAAACTGCCTTTCCTCCTTTCCAGATGGAGATATCTCTTTCTTTATTACCCACAATATAAACAAATCTGCTCCAGGGGAAAAAAAAAAAAAAAAAAAAAAAAAAAAAACCTCCATCTTCCTAGGTTACTTGCTATGTAAACACAGTTAAACAGACAGTTCAGAGCAAATTATCTGTTAATGCCTCTGAAGATGTACAGAAATGTGAAAGACTCCTGGAAAATTTTGTCCCAACAATTACTTTTCTCTTTAAAGTCCTCTAATGGTTTTTCACTTCATTGATAGTAAAAGCCAAATTCACTGTAAAGGCTTGCAAGGTCCTATGTGGTGTTATCCTCTGCCCTCTATTAGAGCTCATCTCCTACCACTGTCACTCTTAGCCACTCAGATGCAGCCACGCTATCATCATTACTGTTTCTTAAAATGCCATGTATGCTCCTACCTTGACTAACCATTGGAATATCTCCCAGCTATCTATTAAGCTCATTTTCTTTAGTTGCTTCTCTGTCTAATGTTAACTTATCCAAGAGTCTTCCTAGATCATCATATATAAAATAAGTTATAAAATAATAACCCAGCACTCCCTATCTCCCTTTACCCTGCTTTAAATTCCTTCATTGTTTATGACCACTTGACACATTATCTATTTGCATGTTTATTGTCAAAATCACCTCATTAACATGAAAGCTCAGTTAAGGCACTTGAAATAGTGTCTGGTACATAGCACCTAAGAAGAAGGAAGGAAAGGAGAAAGGACAGAAGGAGAGAGAGAGGGAATTCAAAGGTTAGAAGGAGGGCAGAGTGAAAGGAGGAAAAAAACATCAAAAATTATTCTAAGGTGGCAAGTCTGAGGAAGTTTAAGGAGAGTAGCACCATGGCAAATTTGGCTGTTATTCATTTTTTAAGAAAAAATCACTAATAAGCAAAAGTTTTAGTAAGTTAAGTGTAACTTGATAAAAGGTTATTCAAGTGCTCTGTTTTAAACCAGTATTTCTCAAATAGGAGTCCATAGACCTCAGAGGATAAAGGCATATTCCTATGAGTCTAATGATTTTCTAAGAGATTTTTAAACTTTTTCATTTTGATTTTGATAAAAATAAAACGTGTGTACTTAGCAATGTGAGATTATACAAATAGTAATTTACGTCAACACTGGGGGTCCACAAGTATTTTTACCATAAAAAGTATCCAGTATTTCTCAAATATGAGGGACATGGGTGTCTTAGTTCTTTACAGCTCCAACGTATACATTCTATTGTATCTTACACTGTAGCTCTTCCATTTTTTCCTAATCATGGATGTGTCTATAAATTAAGGGGAATTAGATGACTCTTTACTTAATATGTTCTAATATTCAACTTCTAATGTAACTCGGGCCCTGAAAACCATAAATATTAAAACTCCCATAATCATCAAACTTTTCAAGATCTGAAGTGTTAACTTCACTATCAAAAGAGCAATTAAAATGTATTCAGAAGAGTTCAATTAGCTCATCGTATAAGCAGTGGTTTTCCATTGTCCACTCAGAGGCCAGTATAAGCTTTAGCCTTGGCAGGATAAATTGTTAATTTGTGTCAGGAGATAACAAGGGTCTACTCCAGAGCAGCATTCAGGAGGTCTGTTTAATTTCTAATCAAACTTTATATTCGTCTTCTTGGGCTGCATAACAAAATACCATAAACTGAGTGGGTTAAACAACAGAAATGTACTTTCTCACAGTTCTGGAGGCTGGAAGTCTGAGATCAGGGTGCCAGCAGAGTAGATTCTCGTGAAGGCTCTCTTATTGGCTTACAGACAGTACTTTCTTTCTGTGGCATCACGTAGTGAAGAGAAGGACAGGGTAAACTCTCTGGTGTCTCTTCTTGTGAGAGCACTAATCCCATCATGAAAACCCCACCCTCATGAACTCATCTCAACCTAATTACCTCCCAAAGGCCCAGTCTCCAAATATCATCACACTAAGGGTTAAGGCTCCAACATATGCATTTTGAGGGAACACAATTTGGTCCAGAGCAATATTTAATATTACACAACTGTTTTGTATTTCAGAGCATTCAAAACTCCCATTCCCTAGGAGCTGTTCATAACCAGGAAGTCATCCTGGCACTCAGCAACTCCACGCAGGGCTCCCAGCTTCCTCCCTCTTCAGCCTTGGCATCTACCTCACCTCTTAATTGACTCTCAGTGTTTTCTCTCTGAAGATAGGCAGAAGTGTGGTCTTGGGTGGCTACGAGAGAAGTAGATCTCTGCAAGACAGGTAGAGCTCCACCACAACTTTTTAACATATACTAACACGAACTTGATATTTTAAAGTGCAGAAATCAAAGTGTAGAATCAAAATGTAGAACCTATATAGGTTAGTTGCATGTATTTAAACATGTATATATGTGTGTGTATATATGGATATAATATCTATATGGTATCATTAAATAATATAATGATTAATTATATGGTATCATTAAATAATATGATTTATGTTATTAATTATATATATTATATATAATCATTATATATATTATATTCATTTCATCCATCATTATATATATATATCATTAATTAAATAATCCTTATATTATGTAATGATACCATGTAGATATTATATCCTGCCTCTGGAAAAGGGAACTAGATGA
The DNA here is from genome assembly GCF_047675955.1 of Chlorocebus sabaeus. Lineage (NCBI taxonomy): Eukaryota > Metazoa > Chordata > Mammalia > Primates > Cercopithecidae > Chlorocebus > Chlorocebus sabaeus. Next base: position 94,005,855 of record NC_132910.1, read on the forward strand.
TCAAGGGACAGAATAATATTTGCTGTTTAAAATAAGCCCTTTTGGACTTTTGGAATGGTGAATCCAGTGCATGAATTTCCTTTTTAATAAACATAAACAGACTTAGAACCTATCTTCTTTATTGAGTGAACTTCTTAGTAATGTTGATGCAATGCAGGTAGGCACCCCATGCTTTGGGGGAATAGTAGAGCATGGCATTTGTGTGATTAGATGACAGCCACTGCTACTAATACCTTTAAGTATAGAGAGTTGTTCTCTATGGAGGATGCAAGCGCACAATTGCATAGGAGTAAGGTTGAAGAGCCCCAGGGAGCATAGACATTGAGATCTTAATTCTTCTTTGAGATTGTTGTTATTAGAAACTTTCTTGTTGATCAATATCACTAGTAAGAATGACTTAAAATAGTCCCCAAGGATGACATTACCATTATGGGAAAGGCATCTGGACTGGACTAGCTCAGAACCAGGACCAATAATTCATGGTGGAAGGGCTAATTGCAGCATAGCAGCATCTATGAATGGACTTCCTTGCTGAGTCTGCTCCCTGATAGGTGCCCATATTTGGAGTATAATAGCTGAGCATGTGAGTATGAACTAAAGCTGAACTTGGCAGCCCAAGTCTGAAGCACCTTTGCAAAGTGTCACAATGAGGGAGTGAGATCATCTTCTCTAGAAGTACCTCTACAGTCTCTCAAATTCTGCCCCATCCTTTACGTTAAAATCATTATAAGTAGTGGGAACCCAGCTGGGTTTAACAGTGTAGGGAGAAACCTATAAAACATCCCCTCCCTACACTAGAAAACTACTAGATCTTCAGTGGTGGCATTGCAACAGTGAATTGGACGCCAGAGAAAATTGTAAGACTTTCCATTTTTAGCAGCAACATGTGAAAGCAACAGAAACAAAATCAGCAAAATACAATGATGTCCTCTTTCCCGTGACAGTTTAGAAATGTGGCTATCTTTTTGACTGAGTAAGCCCCTGAAGGATTATGAGTAATTTTTAATTTGATGGAAAAGAAGAAAATTTTTGAATCAGATACTGGACTTTCTAGTAATTTGTGCATATGAATAACCAAGCCAGTGTCAACTTGAAAAAGAAAAATAGATATGAACTCCTTTATACTCCAAGCTGGTGAAGCGGACCATACTAGTACCCTAGGAAAGAAGAACTGCATCCATGAGCAGCCTCTGCACTGCCCAAGAAAAGCCAAACAATCCTCACAAACCACTGGTTCAGAACAGAGCTGGGCCTCTTGGAGCCTGAAACTAGAAGGTGGTTTACTTCCCATTTAAGAAATTAATGAATTAATTCAAAACTTTTTCAAAAGAAAAGTAGAGCCCAAATTTATAGAATTAAAGGTTCTTTACATCACTCTTCTTGTTCTTGAAACCACTTAACATGCTTAACCCCTTAATGTATGCATTACAGTATATTATGATTAAATCATAGTTTAATTATGCTCCACAAACATCCTTGTTGTACTAACAGCCCCTAATGAAACTATGAGTTGAATATATTAAATTTAAAACCCGTTAGGCTGAGAATGAAACAAAAAATCATTGGTTATTATGTTAATATGGTGATCTTTTAGTCATGAGCTGATTGTTGGACCAGCCTTCATTACAAAAGGAGGATTAGGGCTTGGTTTAATGGCTTCCTCTTTCCATGCCCCAAGGTTACTGTAGCAAACTCTACCGGATTATTGGGCAGAGATAATGGGGGGAAGAATCAAGAAAGTTCACACAGTAGGAAGAGCTCCAAAATGTGTTTTTGAATCTTGGATTTAAAATTATAACAGTTTCAGCTACTTAAGGAAGGTGAAGATCTCAGCCAAATTGCTTGGCAACAGCTTGGCTGTATGATAACTCAGTGGGCTTATTTTGTGACTTTATTTGCTCTCTCAGGAAAATACTGAGACTGCAGCCAGGTATAGATACCACAATTCAATTCTCAACTAAAATTCGAATTGTTAACTTTTTTAAGCAAATTATAAAGAGTAATACAAATTATATCATTTTGGTTTTGTCTGATCCTGTTGCATACTGAATAATATCTTAACCAGCCAATAAACCACATGTGAAAAGAAAGAATTTTAAGTATATATATTCTATTATACGTTATGTTTCTTAATCCTTATTGATTTACTTTGCTGAGTAAAACATTTTACTGTACACAGAAGCAAGCTTGGAAGCTTTCTGCAAATTGAATACTATGTTTCTCTTATTAGCTGCCCCTGGAGTTTTCAGTTATAAAGATTTTTATTTTGACCACCCTATTAATTGGTGAGAACCTATATGAGTTTATAAATATATTTCCCTGTGCCCAATGTTGCACAGTAACATAAAACTTTAAGAGATTAGCGGGTACATCACTTCTTCTCCATAATGAGTAAATATTAGGCTTGGTATTCTTGTCACCATGGCATGAGGTGGGTACTTTGCAACCTTATCATACTTGCTTTCCACCATAAGAGCCTTTTACTTTTGATATTTAATAACTTTCACAGCTATTCAGGTGTCACAAGTACTATGGAAATGTCATATTCTGAGGTAGAAAGCTCTACCTCAATCAATGACCCAACTGATTTGTATTTAACAACCGTATAGAATACAAACGTCATTTCCAGCACTGTGTTAATAACGAATGACAATAGTAAAGTCAAGAGGAGATCAATGATAAATTAATTCAAATGAATAAAATCGCAATAACTGAGAAAAGATAAGAGACAAAAAGATAAAATCACAATGACTGAGAAACTAAAAAGGCGAACTAAGCAAAAGCAAGATGAAAAAAACCCTAAAGCAAGAATGATAATCTTATAATGAAAATTGTTAAAACTTGATCTAACAGAAAGTAGCAAACTTACCAAAATAATTCCAAACAAAAACCAAGAAGAATAATATTTATGTAAAATAAATAAATGTTTTGACCAGGCATGTTGGCTGACCTGGTGTGGTGACTCACGCCTGTAATCCCTGCACTTTGGGAAGCTGAGGTGGGTGAATCACTTGAGGTCAGGAGTTTGAGACCAGCCTAGACAACACAGTGAAACGCTGTCTCTACTAAAAGTACAAAAATTAGCCAGTCATTGTGGCATATGCCTGTAATCCCAGCTACTCCAGAGGCTGAGACACAAGAATCACTTGAACTCAGAAGGCGGAGGTTGCAGTGAGCTGCAATTGTGCCACTGCACTCCAGCCTGGGCAACAGAGTAAAACTGCATTTAAAAAAAACAAACAAAAAAACTTTAATATACACAAAGAAAGGAAATTTTAAATTTTATTTAAAGCAAAATACAGAACATTTTAAAAATTACCTTATAAATATGCTAAGATATATTTAAATTAAAATCACAGTAGGTTATCCTTTATAACAGACTCATCATTAGCCTCTACTCACTATTACTACTGCCTGTGTTATGGGTCTCTACTCTAGCTTTTTTCCCTTATGGAGTAAATGCTGACTGTGCTAAATTAAGTTCACCAATTCTTAAATGTCATACACCTGCACCCTCATGACTCATTTGCTCCCTAGATTATCAACATTTCAAAAATGAAATAGATTATACAAAAACAACATGATTCTACATATTATTCATAGAGGTGAAAAATGTTATGAGGATATGAATTATTAGTAAGTTATCTTTTAAAAAAGCCCTGTCATTAATCCCTAGAGACCATCTAAGCTAAATTAATTTCCTTATTTTGAAAGGTGGAATAGGTTTATAAAGATAAGAACATAATTTTTTGAATACATTAGTTTCCCAAGGATAAATAGAATACCTACCAATCCTCTTCTTTCTATCTCTTTTCCTTCTACTTAGTAATACTTTTAATTTGGTAATTATATTACTTCTCAGGCAATGTGTGTGTGTAGTAGGGGGCTAATAATATAACACAAAATATTCTTTAGTAATCCCTGACTTGAAGAAGGAGGTGCATAGTGCATAACTATGTGGTCTTGGGTTAGATCCTGAGGCAATCCAAAGAGTTGTACACGGAGAATCTTCTGTCTCTGCAATGCTGATGTCTTTAAAAAATTTACTAAGTTTTTGGAAGTCACAGAGAGGAGTGCATGTTCAAAAAGTACTACTGTTTTGTTTTGTTAGTTTTTTTATTTCAATGACCATTACATTATGGATGCTGTTTTGGAAATTCTGCAATATCAATATTTTGTTAAATTGTGGTATAATCACATTCATACACATAAACACATAGATATGCTGAATATTAATTTGCCAATGGTTTTGTTATTTCAAGACTTTCAGCAGTGAAGATCACAGAATTAAGAGTAGAACCAAATTCAGACAACCAAATGTATGGCTTGGATAAAAGTTAGAGGTCAGGTACTGAAGAAGGCTAGAAACTTATAACAAAGTTGGAATTAGAGGCCAAAAGCTATGTATTTAATCAGGGATTATAGATAATGCAGTTGCCAAAGATTAAGACAAGTCAGCACATTGAGACCAGGAGCTGTAAGAATTTGAGAGACAAAGACAAGGAGTAGTGAACTAGAACAAGAGCAGGAAATACAGCTTGGCCACTTCCTTCCAGAATAAAAACCAGTTCCATAATGTGATAGCCTAGGACCTAAAACCAAAGGCTACATGTGTTAATCTGGTTAGATGTGACATTCAAAGCCAGGGTAAATATGCCCTCTCAGTTCCTGGGAATCCTTCCATAAATCCTGTAAGAGGTTATGCCTGAAAACGTTTGTGACAGAAGTATTTTAAAGTTTGAGATAGAAAATGGTTATGCCTTAAACTGTTAGAAATGTTTGTATTTTCCACAATCTTTGAATGCATTTTTGCTGTTGTAGGAATATTTGTTTAAAGACAACTCTAAGTGACCATTTCCACACATTACTTACTTCTGGGGAGGCCTAAGAAACAGTCCTACTACTCCAAGTGACATGCAAAACTGACCACTATGAATTTTCGTGAACACTCAGATAATTTTCAAACCAAGCAAGTCTTTCCCACAGGCAACTAAACACCTTAGGAAAAGTCAATGACAGTTCTACATGGTTTTGAGCTTGAATTTCAAATCTATTCATTTTTTTTTTTGTTCCAATAAATAAGAACTAGTCTCCCTAAAGCACAGAAGGCTTAAAACAAAATTCAGGAGAAATATTAGAACATTTAGGTTACAATGATGCTAACTAACTGAAACTGACACATATTTTCTGATCTGCCAAGAAAAAGAAAAAGAGAAAAATGATAAAAGCAATAGAAACTTGTAAAAAACCAATTATTAATCAATCGTCTACCCCCAATTATGCTTTCCGAAGGTTTAATCATTGACAAGACCTCTGAAATAGCAATTCAGTTTTATGGGAAAGAATTGAAAAGGTCATAACACATTGCTTAGGTACTTAATAATGCAGATTGTTTCATTACATTCGTCTTTACCTCTCTACATCCATTCATTAAGGAAGCAACAACTTCTAGTGCTGAATACTAAGTAGAGGATAGGTAGTGGTGCATAGAGGACTTGATGGCAAGTTCAGCCTTCGGTAAGAGCAGAGTGAAGCAGGCACTCTAGAGATTGTACTGGTAATGAACTATCTCTAACATATTATTCAAATTTCAAAATATCCAAAAATAAATTTATTTCTTCACACTTTAAGAACCAAAAACTGAGAGAAAAAAAAATTCTCACTCTGTATAATAAAGCTGTCCTAAATAAATATCTGCTATATACCAGAAATTTGTTAGAGGTTGTGCTCACAAAGTTGGTTACAAACTTAAGAGTTCGTAAGGGAATTCTAGCAATAAAGATATAGATAATATATAAACTGAAAGAGAATTAAACTATCTCATTACTTGACAAATACCAGGACCAGAAAAATAACTTCTTGTTCAAGTTTGATAAATCATACAGAAATGGGGAAAACTGGACCTTTAAAATTAAAAAAAACTCTCTGTGATATGTGAGAAATAACATAGCTATTGCCCTGAAAATATAGAGAGATATCTATCTCTAAATAATATTTATCCAAGAAGTAAAATAAAAGCTTATTTTCTCTTTGGTTTTATTATATCAATGAAATGTAAATAATCATGGACTCAGTGAAGTAAAAGATAAAACATAAGATGAAAATTGATCTGGCATAAAAAAGTAAAGATACAGAGAAATCCCAAAGCAGCACAATAAAATATAGAATCATTAAAATCTGCATTGGAACATGTAAAGGATAGAACTAAGACTACAAATAATGTAATCATTAACAACCTAGAGCAGTACTCTAAGAAAATCATAAATACAGTGAAAGAGAAAATTCAACATGTGAAAAATCACACTGAGAAAGAAATAAGAATAGAGAAGCAATCTTCAAAGAGATATTAGAAAGAAAAAATATAACGTCCTAAGGGAAAAAATTAAAGCATAGACACTGATATATCAAAAAGGGTTACCAAATTCTAGACAAAATTAATATAAAGTAGGCTAAATTAAATATAAACTGTATAAATTTTTAAAAGTCTGACATAAGATTTTGTAAAAATTCAGGAAGACAACAAAAATAGTTTTGGAGAATCGAAAAAAGTCAGGCCTGTCTTATTCAACCCAGAATACCAGAATTGTATTCAGAATTGGGGAGATAAAAGATGTGGTACTTATTTTATACCCAGACAAGATAACATGGCCAAATGGCTCAGGAAATAAAACTCCCCAAGTATATCTATCTGAAAACTTAAACAAAATCTGTTATCAGAATATTGAAAGCAAAACCAAAAGTACCAGTGAGAAACTAGAAGTATAAAAGGACTATGTCAAGCAATTAAAAATATTAAATATCTGCAAATATGATGTATTAGTTAGAGAACAGGTTAAGAAGCCAAAACAAAAGGCTGCAAAATACAGGGGCTGAAACGAGACTGCAGCTTACTTTCTCCTACAAGAGTTTAGAGGTAGGAAACCAGTTCCTGGTGGGAGGCAGACAATCCATTAGGTCATATGGAAACCCCAATTCCTTCTATAAAATTGCTCTGCCATCTCTTAGAGTGTTATCCTCATGAATATGGTGAGAGCTTGCATGAACAATCATGTCCATATTCTAGGCCATGGAAACCGGGAAAAAGAGGGGGTAAAAAACAATCAATTTCTTTATATAAAATTGATCTGGAAATTGCACACATTGCTTTGCTCACATCCAATGGAGCAACACTTAGTCACATGATCTCACCTAGCTGCAGGGAGATTAGAAACTACAGTCTCTAATTGAGTGGACACATGACCAATTAAAACTCGGAATGTATTTGTATGTATGAAGGAGAGGCATTTTTTTTAAAGAGCTGAGGATAACAAATACTGATGTTCAATTTGCTAACTACTGTCTTTGCCATATATTAAAATTAAATTTTAATAAATTAAAATTAAAATTAAATTTTAATATATGCCCAAATTAAAAGCAAAACTGAGGCACGAAAAAGAAACAAAGTTGAAATCTGTAATGAAATAAAAATAATAATTAACATTCAGAAATCTAGATTACTTTGGAGAATCAAGAAAAGGTAATGAAAAAAAATATGCCAAAATATTCATTTTATTTAGACTCAAAAATTCTTATTTTTAAATATATTAAGCTAGAAAAAGTTTAGTTTTAACATCAAAGTAATTTCCATTTGCAGAAGATAAAACAAGATGTTTATCTTTCAATCACTAGAAAAAGTGAAAGGAGAAGCAGAGAAAAAAAATGCAACAGCAAAGAAACATTTTAAATAAAAAAAAGAAAGATGAAAGAAATAAGATCACTCAAAAGAGTTCGGACAAAATATAAAATAACTGAACTCTCCTATTAAAACAAAATTTAAAAATATTCATCTTCAAAACTCACACGTAACACAAGGACACCCAAATGCTAAAAACAAAAGGAAACAGAAAGGTTTACTAGGGAAAATCAGATGAAAGGAAAGCAACTAGTAATATTAATTTCAAACAAAGTAAAATTGAATTTAGTAAACTATTAAAAAGATAGTCTTTTCTGTTGATAAGCAATTTAAATTACAATGAAGATAAATCAGTCATGAACTTATTTGCTGGCAGTAGAAAGCCAACACTGATAGAAAAATTATTTTTGTTGTGAGAATTTAAAACTCTCTTTTGCAGAACAAAGACTGACCAAGGTCTTACAAGGATTTCAATAGTACAATTAATACGGTTTTTTATTAGACAAAGTAAACTTTACAGAAAACATTTTGAAAATGTTATTATGCAGTTGTTCATGAAGTTAATCTCAATAAATGCCAAGAAACAATATATTTTACAGCTCACATTCTCTGACTGAAAATGAAAACTGGTAATCAACAACAACAATTTTAAACAAAAACTCCCATATTGCTTGTAAATGTAAAACTGCCTTGCTCAATAACTCTAGGATGAACAGAAAAATAAAAACTGCAATCATAAAATATTTTTTAAATTAAATGTCTGGTTATTAAATAAAAATGGAAGTAAATGAACTCATAATCCAACCCCAAATGGTTAAGGGGAAAACATTTTAAAAAACAGGATGAGATCATTTATTCAGCAAATATTGTGACAAAGCCTATAAGGTTCCAGATATTGGTTTAGGCACTGAGGATATAGGGAACTTACATTTTAGTAAGCAATAAATCAGTAAATAAGTAAACATAAGTAAAAAGTAAACAAGTTCTTATATAACAATTATATAGAGATCAATGCTATAAAGAAACATATAGTAGGATAATGAGTCAGAGATAGAAATAGGATAGGAGGAAATAGCTATTTTAGATAAAATAGTCACAGGGGTTTATCTGAACAGGTGACATTTGAAAAGCGATTTGAAAGAAGTGAGCAAAAGAAGCAAACGTCTGGAAGAATTTGATGAAAAATGCAGAAATTGGTAAATCAGTAAACTGAGAGCTGATTCCTAGGAAAAATTATGTATACCTCTGAAAAATAATACTAAGAAATAAAAAAGAAAGCATGCACACACAAATATAAGAGACTATAACAACAAACATAAAAGAGACTTAAAAACTAAACATATATATGATATAGCATAGTTAGTGCATTGACTTTTGTTCTGGTTATATTGTGAGGCATTCATTATTCTCCAGAATGATAAATACTGAGCTATTAGCTCAGCTTTCCTCTAAATCACACCTCAGTAAAAAGCCCTGTGATTCCCAGCACATTCTTGCCCAACAATTTTGCTGCCTTTTCAAACTGTGCTACAGTTTTCTCTCACTTAATGGCCATTTCGCTCAAAGAAACACACATTTCATCACTTACAGAGTTACTGTTGACAAGTAGAGAACAACAAAGCCACAATGAGATAAAAGCGGCTTTGCACCCAGGCCCAGGTTTGTTCAGTCCAAATTCTTACCTCAGCAAAATTTTAAGTTCCTTATGTCATGACTATTAGGAGCCAAATGTGAAGAGCTGAAACAAAAATATACTACGCCCACTAAATAACTCCATAAAATGATTATGAAGCGAAAACCCAAGATGACATATAATTTTTCTGAGAAAATAAGTATTTTAAGAAATAAAGAAAAAATTAAAAATTTAGGAAATAGGATTTTGAGTTAGACATTTCTGTGGTCTGGGAATTTGGGATAAATGTTCAAAGAAACTTTGCTTTAAAGAGAATACCAAGGACCTGCCAAATATCCACTGTGGGGTTTATTAAAAGAAATCAGAATCAGACCTGATCCCTTCACCCCCATTTACCCACGTCCAGCTTATTTTAAAAGAAAGCAATGCTAAAGCAAGTTAATGTACTACAGAACTGAACTGAGGTGTAAGCTGTCAGCCGAGAGAGAAGAGTGTAATGGGTTTCCCCCTCCATTTCCTCACTTCAGTCTAATGAAGGACAGAGTCCAAGAGAACCAGTTATAGAGATCAGGAGTGCCTAAAGGAAGAGGCGATTGACATTCCCTTCTCTGTCTGATTAGAGTAGAATATACGGACCTTGGCCCTGCCAGGTGCAGAGGAGACTGTGGTAAGAGAGCTCTTGAGAGAACCTGACACATTTTCCTTGTAGCTGACTTGAGCAGGTGTCAAAAGCAGGAACAAGGAGAGAGGGCAGCAGAAGAGGGCCTTCACTACAAGTATTTTAAAAAGGTGTTGTGATCTTGAAGGTGCCCCGCAAGAGAACAACCAGAGGACCTCACTATTAGGGACCTCAGATGTACTGCCAGGATGGAGAAGAAGTCTCTGTGGCACTCCAAAGAATTAACATCTGAAGCCTGTGGTCCACAAAGGCATCAGTGACAACAATAGTTAACTGGTAAAACTTTTATTACTCTCCTGAAGTCCCTCAAGCACCCCATCCCATCCCTGTGGGAGCCTGTTCAGCAGATAGAGGAGAACAAATGGGAGAAGCGCAGTGAAATAACAGACCTTGTCTTGGCTCTTGCTGCTTTCTAGGATTATATCAATAAAAAGGATTCAGTAGCTAACTTCAAAGGGGTACCACAGCTCACAAATGAAATAAATTGAGCATTGATAGGAATATTGACTGTAATAATTTGAAATGTATTTAATATGTTAAAATATTTTATGCTTTAACAACAGAAAAAAAGGAAAGGGCGCCAATGTTTACCATAAGAAGATGCTAAAGAAACAAATAATTATCCTGAAAACCAATAATAAAGAGAATAACTCAGAAGTATAAGAATACAACACCATGGAAGCCGTATAATGAAACTTAAGCTCAGAGTCTCCAGAGTTCAGTGCAATCCCAGCACACAGTAGCAAATTAATAAATAATATTAAATTAAAGGCAAAAAGGAGGGACATCAGAAAGACAGGGAAATATGAAGCATTTTCTCTTTCTCCTTTCCATGGACACACAAATTCAACAATAACAGTACATGGCCCAATTCCCAGTATGAGAAGTCCAGAAACCAATTGAGGGGCTCCTAAACCACAGGCAAGAGCAACACAAGCCTAACTGAAGATGGTGGAAAAATTCAAGGTTCCCTCCTCTCAGCCACATGATCAACAACAACAACAGCAATAACAAAACCAGTTCCCAATTTTCTACCTGGGGAGATAAGAAAAGGACCAGACCATAATTCAAAAGTTATGACTTTTCTGGGTGCTGCCTTTCTGCCTGGCTGAATCTGAATATTGTCACGAAAGGTCCCCAGTTGGAAGCCACTGAGAACAAAGGCAGCAGGTTGAACTTGCCTGCACACACTTTCCATAGGCCCTCCCTCTGGCTCAGTGCTGAGTGAGTGGGACAAAACCCTCAAATCCCAACTTGTCCCTGGAGAGAGAAAGAGTTGAATTGTTCATTCATCATTCCAAATTTTCCAGAGACTGCCCGAGGGACTGTTTTTTGTTTGTTTGTTTGTTTGTTTTTCTCACCTTCTCAGAATACCCACAGGACCCAGTATACTCTAGATGCCTGAGGAAGGACTGTTGAGAACCACCACAGAAAAAGAGCTTGGGGCATGCTGCTGCCCCAGAAGACCCATACAGCACAGAGACACCAGAGAGAGCAAGAGATTACAAACTCCTGAAGGAAAAAAAAAAAAAAAAGCTGGCAAATCCAGCTAATTTGGATAACACAACTTCAGATAAAATGTATACAGAGACGTTTGAGAGGCCCCCAGTATCTCTGGCTGGACTGACTGGTGAGGGTCTTCTCCCATACAAGGCCAGTCTGTGCAGACGGGTAGGGATGTCTACTTTTCCTAATACGCAGATGCCAACACAAAAAGTCAAGGAAAATGAAAAAACAAGAAATACAGCCAGAAAAAAGGAACAAGATAACACATCAGAAATCAACTCTAATTAAAACAGAGATGTATGATTTATCTAACAGATAATTCAAATTAACCACATAAACATCCTCAATGAGCTCAGGAGAAAAATGTATACGCAAAGTGAGAATTTCAATATAGAACTAGAAAGTATTTTTAAAGTGCCAAACAGAAATCTTTGAGTAAAAGAATACAATACACTGAAAAATTCACTAGAAGGATTCACCAGAAGACTAGACGAAGGAGAAGAAAGAATCAACAAACTCAGAAAAACATTGAAAAGACAACTTATGGAGTGGAAGAAAATATTTGCAAACTATATATCTGATAAGGGGTTAAGAGATTTTCTACAAATTATATTATGTAATCTATAAACAGATAATTTTACTTCTTCCTTTCTGACTTGGATGCCTCTGTTTTTCCTGCCCTAATTTCTCTGGCTGGGATTTCCAATACTATGTTGAATAGAAGTGTCAACAGTGGACATAACTGCTTCTTTCATGACCTTAGAGGAAAAGTTTTCAGTTTTTCATTGGTGAGTAACTGTGAGCCTTTCAATTCTGCCCTGTATTATGGCGAGGTATTTTTTTTTTTCTATTCTCTAGTTTGTTGAGTTTTTCTTTTTTTTAATCATTAAAGAGTATTGATTTATATTAAATGCATTTCTGCATCTGTTGACATGATCATGTGATTTCTATCCTTTGTTCTGTTAATATATTGTATCATGTTGATTGATTTTCATATGCTGAACCATCCTTATGTCACAGGCATTAATACCATTTGACATGGTGTATGATATTTCTTGGTTTGCTAGTATTTTATGGGGATTTGATCACTTTATGGTGCCTTTGTATGAGTTTGGTATCAGGGTAATGTTGGCCTCATGACGTTGGGAGTGTTCCCTCCTCTTCAACTTTTTGGAAAAGTTATAGAAGGATCAGCATTAATTCTTTTTAAATGTTTGGTAGAATTCACTAGTGAAGCCAATTGATTTCGGGGCTTTTCTTTGTAGGGAATTTTTGATTACTGATTCAATCACTTACCACTTACAGGTATGTTCAGAATTTCTATTTCTTCATGATTCTGTCATGGAAGGTGGTTAAGAGTCTAGAAATTTATCTATTTCTTCTAGGATATTCAGTTTGTTGGCATATAATTATTCATAGTGGTCTCTTATAATCCTTTCTATTTTTGTGGTATTAATAGTAATGTCTCCACTTCTGATTTTATTTACTTGAATCTTCTCTTTTTTTTTTTTATTAATTAACCCAAAGAATTGTCAATCTTGGTCTTTTTTACCAACTTAAGTTTCATTCATTTTTTCAATTGTTTTACTATTCTGTATTTCATTTTTGCTCTAATCTTTATTGTTTTCTTCCTTCTGGCAACTTTATATTTTGTTTGTCCTTTTCTAGATTTTTTTAACTTTTATTTTAGGTTTGGGGTACATGTGAAGGTGTGTTACATAAGTAAACACCTGTCATGGGGCGTTTGCTGTACCGGCTATTTTATCACCCAGGTATTAAGCCAAGTACCCAATAGTTATCTTTTCTACTCCTCTCCCTCCTCCGGAACTCCCTCCTTAAGTAGACACCAGTATCTGTTGTTTCATTCTTGGTGTTTATGGGTTCTTATCATTTAGCTCCCACTTATAAGTGAGAACATACAGTAGTTTTCTGTTCCTGAATTAGCTTGCTAATGATAATAACTTCCAGCTCCATCCATGTTCCCATATAAGACATGATCTCATTCTTTTTTATGGCTGCATAGTATTCCATGGTGTATATGTACTACATTTTGTTTACCCAATCTGTCAATGATGGGCATGTAGGTTGATTCTATGTCTTTGCTATTGTGAATAGTGTTTCAATGAATATTTGTGTATATGTGTCTTTATGGTAGAATGACTTATATTCCTCTGGGTATATACCCAGTAATGGGATTGCTGGGTCAAATGGTAGTAAAGTGTAAAATTAGACTGTGTATTTGAGGTCTTTGTTCTCTTTCAGTGTAGGCATTTATAACTCAGTACTGCTTTTACTGCACTCCATGTTTTGATATGCTGTGTTTTCATTTATATCTCAATATGTTTCTAATTTATCTTAGGAGTTACCCTTTGACCCACTGGTTTTCAAGGTTGTATTGTTTAATTTACACAAATTTTTGAATTTTCCAGTTTTCCTTTTTCTTTTTTTTTTCTTTTTTTCTTAATTTATTTATTATTATTAAACTTTAAGTTGTAGGGTACATGTGCACAACGTGCAGGTTTGCTACATATGTATACTTGTGCCATGTTGGTGTGCTGCACCCATCAACTCGTCATTTACATCAGGTATAACTCCCAATGCAATCCCTCCCCCCTCCCCCCTCCCCATGATAGGCCCCGGTGTGTGATGTTCCCCTTCCCGAGTCCAAGTGATCTCATTGTTCAGTTCCCGCCTATGAGTGAGAACATGCGATGTTTGGTTTTCTGTTCTTGTGATAGTTTGCTAAGAATGATGGTTTCCAGCTGCATCCATGTCCCTACAAAGGACACAAACTCATCCTTTTTTATGGCTGCATAGTATTCCATGGTGTATATGTGCCACATTTTCTTAATCCAATCTGTCACTGATGGACATTTGGGTTGATTCCAAGTCTTTGCTATTGTGAATAGTGCTGCAATAAACATACGTGTGCATGTGTCTTTATAGCAGCATAATTTATAATCCTTTGGGTATATATCCAGTAATGGGATGGCTGGGTCATATGGTACATCTAGTTCTAGATCCTTGAGGAATCGCCATACTGTTTTCCATAATGGTTGAACTAGTTTACAATCCCACCAACAGTGTAAAAGTGTTCCTATTTCTCCACATCCTCTCCAGCACCTGTTGTTTCCTGACTTTTGAATGATCGCCATTCTAACTGGTGTGAGATGGTATCTCATTGTGGTTTTGATTTGCATTTCTCTGATGGCCAGTGATGATGAGCATTTTTTCATGTATCTATTGGCTGTATGAATGTCTTCTTTTGAGAAATGTCTGTTCATATCCTTTGCCCACTTTTGGATGGGGTTGTTTGTTTTTTTCTTGTAAATTTGTTTGAGTTCTTTGTAGGTTCTGGATATTAGCCCTTTGTCAGATGAGTAGATTGCAAAAATTTTCTCCCATTCTGTAGGTTGCCTGTTCACTCTGATGGTAGTTTCTTTTGCTGTGCAGAAGCTCTTTAGTTTGATGAGATCCCATTTGTCAATTTTGGCTTTTGCTGCCGTTGCTTTTGGTGTTTTAGACATGAAGTCTTTGCCCATGCCTATGTCCTGAATGGTACTACCTAGGTTTTCCTCTAGGATTTTTATGGTATTAGGTCTAACATTTAAGTCTCTAATCCATCTTGAATTAATTTTCGTATAAGGAGTAAGGAAAGGATCCAGTTTCAGCTTTCTGCTTATGGCTAGCCAATTTTCCCAGCACCATTTATTAAATAGGGAATCCTTTCCCCATTTCTTGTTTCTCTCAGGTTTGTCAAAGATCAGATGGCTGTAGATGTGTGGTATTATTTCTGAGGACTCTGTTCTGTTCCATTGGTCTATATCTCTGTTTTGGTACCAGTACCATGCTGTTTTGGTTACTGTAGCCTTGTAGTATAGTTTGAAGTCAGGTAGCGTGATGCCTCCAGCTTTGTTCTTTTGACTTAGGATTGTCTTGGAGATGCGGGCTCTTTTTTGGTTCCATATGAACTTTAAAGCAGTTTTTTCCAATTCTGTGAAGAAGCTCATTGGTAGCTTGATGGGGATGGCATTGAATCTATAAATTACCTTGGGCAGTATGGCCATTTTCACGATATTGATTCTTCCTATCCATGAGCATGGTATGTTCTTCCATTTGTTTGTATCCTCTTTGATTTCACTGAGCAGTGGTTTGTAGTTCTCCTTGAAGAGGTCCTTTACATCCCTTGTAAGTTGGATTCCTAGGTATTTTATTCTCTTTGAAGCAATTGTGAATGGAAGTTCATTCCTGATTTGGCTCTCTGTTTGACTGTCACTGGTGTATAAGAATGCTTGTGATTTTTGCACATTAATTTTGTATCCTGAGACTTTGCTGAAGTTGCTTATCAGCTTAAGGAGATTTTGGGCTGAGACAATGGGGTTTTCTAAATATACAATCATGTCATCTGCAAACAGGGACAATTTGACTTCTTCTTTTCCTAACTGAATCCCCTTGATTTCTTTCTCTTGCCTGATTGCCCTAGCCAGAACTTCCAACACTATGTTGAATAGGAGTGGTGAGAGAGGGCATCCCTGTCTTGTGCCAGTTTTCAAAGGGAATTTTTCCAGTTTTTGCCCATTCAGTATGATATTGGCTGTGGGTTTGTCATAAATAGCTCTTATGATTTTGAGGTACGTTCCATCAATACCGAATTTATTGAGCGTTTTTAGCATGAAGGGCTGTTGAATTTTGTCAAAAGCCTTTTCTGCATCTATTGAGATAATGATGTGGTTCTTGTCTTTGGTTCTGTTTATATGCTGGATTACATTTATTGATTTGCGAATGTTGAACCAGCCTTGCATCCCAGGGATGAAGCCCACTTGATCATGGTGGATAAGCTTTTTGATGTGTTGCTGAATCCGGTTTGCCAGTATTTTATTGAGGATTTTTGCATCGATGTTCATCAGGGATATTGGTCTAAAATTCTCTTTTTTTGTTGTGTCTCTGCCAGGCTTTGGTATCAGGATGATGTTGGCCTCATAAAATGAGTTAGGGAGGATTCCCTCTTTTTCTATTGATTGGAATAGTTTCAGAAGGAATGGTACCAGCTCCTCCTTGTACCTCTGGTAGAATTCAGCTGTGAATCCATCTGGTCCTGGACTTTTTTTGGTTGGTAGGCTATTAATTATTGCCTCAATTTCAGAGCCTGCTATTGGTCTATTCACGGATTCAGCTTCTTCCTGGTTTAGTCTTGGAAGAGTGTAAGTGTCCAGGAAATTATCCATTTCTTCTAGATTTTCCAGTTTATTTGTGTAGAGGTGTTTATAGTATTCTCTGATGGTAGTTTGTATTTCTGTGGGGTCGGTGGTGATATCCCCTTTATCATTTTTAATTGCGTCAATTTGATTCTTCTCTCTTTTCTTCTTTATTAGTCTTGCTAGTGGTCTGTCAATTTTGTTGATCTTTTCAAAAAACCAACTCCTGGATTCATTGATTTTTTGGAGGGTTTTTTGTGTCTCTATCTCCTTCAGTTCTGCTCTGATCTTAGTTATTTCTTGCCTTCTGCTAGCTTTCGAATGTGTTTGCTCTTGCTTCTCTAGTTCTTTTAATTGCGATGTTAGAGTGTCAATTTTAGAGCTTTCCTGCTTTCTCTTGTGGACATTTAGTGCTATAAATTTCCCTCTACACACTGCTTTAAATGTGTCCCAGAGATTCTGGTATGTTGTATCTTTGTTCTCATTGGTTTCAAAGAACATCTTTATTTCTGCCTTCATTTCGTTATGTACCCAGTAGTCATTCAGGAGCAGGTTGTTCAGTTTCCATGTAGTTGAGCGGTTTTGATTGAGTTTCTTAGTCCTGAGTTCTAGTTTGATTGCACTGTGGTCTGAGAGACAGTTTGTTATAATTTCTGTTCTTGTACATTTGCTGAGGAGTGCTTTACTTCCAATTCCGTGGTCAATTTTGGAGTAAGTACGATGTGGTGCTGAGAAGAATGTATATTCTGTTGATTTGGGGTGGAGAGTTCTATAGATGTCTATTAGGTCTGCTTGCTGCAGAGATGAGTTCAATTCCTGGATATCCTTGTTAACTTTCTGTCTCGTTGATCTGTCTAATGTTGACAGTGGAGTGTTGAAGTCTCCCATTATTATTGTATGGGAGTCTAAGTCTCTTTGTAAGTCTCTAAGGACTTGCTTTATGAATCTGGGTGCTCCTGTATTGGGTGCATATATATTTAGGATAGTTAGCTCTTCCTGTTGAATTGATCCCTTTACCATTATGTAATGGCCTTCTTTGTCTCTTTTGATCTTTGATGGTTTAAAGTCTGTTTTATCAGAGACTAGTATTGCAACCCCTGCTTTTTTTTGTTCTCCATTTGCTTGGTAAATCTTCCTCCATCCCTTTATTTTGAGCCTATGTATGTCTCTGCGTGTGAGATGGGTCTCCTGAATACCGCAGACTGATGGGTCTTGACTCTTTATCCAGTTTGCCAGTCTGTGTCTTTTAATTGGACCATTTAGTCCATTTACATTTAAGGTTAAGATTGTTATGTGTGAACTTGATCCTGCCATTATGATATTAACTGGTTATTTTGCTCGTTAGTTGATGCAGTTTCTTCCTAGCCTTGATGGTCTTTACATTTTCGCATGTTTTTGCAATGGCTGGTACCGGTTGTTCCTTTCCATGTTTAGTGCTTCCTTCAGGGTCTCTTTTAAGGCAGGCCTAGTGGTGACAAAATCTCTAAGCATTTGCTTATCTGTAAAGGATTTTATTTCTCCTTCACTTATGAAACTTAGTTTGGCTGGATATAAAATTCTGGGTTTAAAATTCTTTTCTTTAAGAATGTTGAATATTGGCCCCCACTCTCTTCTGGCTTGAAGAGTTTCTGCTGAGAGATCTGCTGTTAGTCTGATGGGCTTCCCTTTGTGGGTAACCCGACCTTTCTCTCTGGCTGCCCTTAAGATTTTTTCCTTCATTTCAACTTTGGTGAATGTGGCAATTATGTGTCTTGGAGTTGCTCTTCTCGAGGAGTATCTTTGTGGCGTTCTCTGTATTTCCTGGACTTGAATGTTGGCCTGCCCTACTAGGTTGGGGAAGTTCTCCTGGATGATATCCTGAAGAGTGTTTTCCAACTTGGTTCCATTTTCCCCCTCACTTTCAGGCACCCCAATCAGACGTAGATTTGGTCTTTTTACATAATCCCATACTTCTTGCAGGCTTTGTTCATTTCTTTTTCTTCTTTTTTCTTTTGGTTTCTCTTCTCGCTTCATTTCATTCATTTGATCCTCAATCGCTGACATTCTTTCTTCCAGTTGATCAAGTCGGTTACTGAAGCTTGTGCATTTGTCACGTATTTCTCGTGTCATGGTTTTCGTCTCTTTCATTTCGTTTATGAGCTTCTCTGCATTAATTACTCTAGCCATCAATTCTTCCACTTTTTTTTCAAGATTTTTAGTTTCTTTGCGCTGGGTACGTAATTCCTCCTTTAGCTCTGAGAAATTTGATGGACTGAAGCCTTCTTCTCTCATCTCGTCGAAGTCATTCTCCGTCCAGCTTTGATCCGTTGCTGGCGATGAGCTGCGCTCCTTTGCCGGGGGAGATGCGCTCTTATTTTTGGAATTTCCAGCTTTTCTGCCCTGCTTTTCCCCCATCTTTGTGGTTTTATCTGCCTCTGGTCTTTGATGATGGTGATGTACTGATGGGGTTTTGGTGTAGGTGTCCTTCCTGTTTGATAGTTTTCCTTCTAACAGTCAGGACCCTCAGCTGTAGGTCTGTTGGAGAGTGCTTGAGGTCCACTCCAGACCCTGTTTGCCTGGGTATCAGCAGCAGAGGCTGCAGAAGATAGAATATTTCTGAACAGCGAGTGTACCTGTCTGATTCTTGCTTTGGAAGCTTCCTCTCAGGGGTGTACTCCACCCTGTGAGGTGTGGGGTGTCAGACTGCCCCTAGTGGGGGATGTCTCCCAGTTAGGCTACTCATGGGTCAGGGACCCACTTGAGCAGGGAGTCTGTCCCTTCTCAGATCTAAACCTCCGTGTTGGGAGATCCACTGCTCTCTTCAAAGCTGTCAGACAGAGTCGTTTGCGTCTGCAGAGCTGCTGCGTTTGTTATTGTTTACTGTGCCCTGTCCCCAGAGGTGGAGTCTACAGAGACAGGCAGGTTTCCTTGAGCTGCTGTGAGCTCCACCCAGTTCGAGCTTCCCAGCAGCTTTGTTTACCTACTTAAGCCTCAGCAATGGCGGGCGCCCCTCCCCCAGCCTCGCTGCTGCCTTGCCGGTAGATCACAGACTGCTGTGCTAGCAATGAGGGAGGTTCCGTGGGTGTGGGACCCTCCCGGCCAGGTGTGGGATATGATCTCCTGGTGTGCCGGTTTGCTTAAAGCGCAGTATTGGGGTGGGAGTTACCCGATTTTCCAGGTGTTGTGTGTCTCAGTTCCCCTGGCTAGGAAAAGGGATTCCCTTCCCCCTTGGGCTTTCCAGGTGAGGCAATGCCTCGCCCTGCTTCAGCTCTCGCTGGTCGGGCTGCAGCAGCTGACCAGCACCGATCGTCTGGCACTCCCCAGTGAGATGAACCCAGTACCTCAGTTGAAAATGCAGAAATCACCGGTCTTCTGTGTTGCTCGCGCTGGGAGTTGGAGACTGGAGCTGTTCCTATTCGGCCATCTTGCTCCACCCCCCAGTTTTCCTTTTTCTATTAATTTCTAGTTTCATTCCATTGTGGTGAGTAAATGCACTTGGTATTACATAAATCCTTTTAAATTTGTTAAGACTTGTATTTTGACCTAACACAATCAATTCTGGAGAATGTTCCCTGTATTCTTGAGGAGAATGTGTATTCTGCTGCTGTTGAGTTGGTCTCTATTGTTGTTGAAGTCTTTTTTTCCTTATTAATCTTCTCTCTGGATGTTCTATCCATGATTGAAAATGGGAAATCTCCCACTACAATTGTGTTGCTATTTTTCCTTTCAGTTTGAAAATGAGAAATCTCCTACTACAATTGTGTCGCATTTTTCCTTTCAGTTCTGGCATGTTTGCTTCATATATTTGGGTATTCTAATGTTGGGTGCATACACATTTATAATTCTTATAAATTCTTGGTGATTTGACTTTGTATCATTGTATAATGTCCATCTTTGCTATTTATAGTTTTTAATTTAGTTTATTTTTTCTGATATAAGTATGGCTACCGTGCTCTCCTTTGGTTACCATTTCCTTTGAATATTTTTTCCATCCTTCCAATTTCAGCCTCTGTGTGTTCTTATATCTATAGTAAGTCTCTTGTAAACAGTATATGGTTGGATCTTATTTTTTATCTACTCAGGCACTCTAAGGCTATTGATTGAGAAATTTAATCCGTTTATACTCAAACTAATTACTGATAGGGAAGTACTCACCACAGCCATTTTGTCTAGTATTTACTGTATATCTTGTAGCTTTTTCGTCCTTCTTTTCCTTTCTTGTCCTCTTTTGCAGTGGTTTTTTTTTTAGTAATGACCTACTTTGATTTATTTCTCATTTTCTTTTGTGTATCTTCAATTAGAATTTTCTTTACGATTATCAGACTTAAATAAAATACCTTGTAATTATAACAATCTATTTTGTTCTGATAAAAAGTTAACCTCAATTGCATACAAAACTTTACTTTTTTACTTCTATTCCTCCACACATTTTATGTTATTGATGTCACAATTACCTCTTTTTATATTGCATATCCATTAAAATATTTTCATAATTACAGTTTTCTAAATAATTTTGTCTTTTAACTTCTATACCAGAATTAAAAGTGCTTAATGCACCACTATTACAGAATTATTCTATGTTTATCTATATATTTACCTTTACCAGTGAGCTTTGTACTTTTATATATTTTTGTGTTGATGTCCAGTATCCTTCTGTTTCAATTCAAAGGACTCTCATAGCATTTCTTATAAGGCAGATCAAGAGCAGTGATAAACTCTCTGAACTTTTGTTTACCTGGAAACATCTTTATCTCGCCTTCATTTTTGAAGGACCATTTCAAGCAGTATAACATTCTTGGTTGGCCGTGTTTTCTTCAGCAATTTGAATGTCTTAGTCTACTCCCTCCTGGCCTATGTTGGGTTGGCTGAGAAATTTGCTAATGGTCTTATGGAGGATACCTTGCATGTGATGATCCCCTTTTTTCTTGCTGCTTTCAGAATTCCCTCTTTGTCTTTGACTTTTGGCAATTTGATTATAATGTGTCTCAGTGTAGATTTCTTTGGGTTTATTCTAGTTGAAATGCACTGGTATCCAGAATCTGGACGTCCATCTTCATCCCCATATTTGAAAGGTTTTTAGTCATTATTTCTTCAAGTAAGTTTTTTTCCTTTTTCTCTCTCTCTTCTTTTTCTATAACACCAATAATATATATAGGTCTATTTGATGTTCATCTCATAGGTACCTTAGGCTTTCCTTACTCTTTTTCTTTTTATTCCTTTTTTCTTTTTCCTCCTCTGACTAAATACTTACAAATGATCTGCCTTCAAGATAGGTGATTCTTTCTTCTGCTCAATCAAGTCTGTTGATGATCCTCTCTAGCTCATTTATTAGTGCAGTTATTACATTATTTGGCTGTAAGATTTCTGCTTGGCTCTTTTCTATATTTTCCATCTCTATGTTGATACTCTCATTTTGTTCATGCCTCATTTTCCTGGTCTCATTGAGCAACTTTAATATGCTATTTTGAATTATTGGTCAGGTAATACATACATATCTCCATTTATTTCAGGTGCCTTTCTAGAGATTTGTGTTGCTTTTTGATTAGACCACATTTCCCTATTTCTTTGTGTGCTTTGTAACTTTGAGTTGGGATCTGTGTATCTGAAAAAAACAGCCACTTTTTCAGTGTTTATAGGTTGCTTTTGTACAAAGAAGGACTTTTTCCAGTCATCCTGGCTAGAGATTCTGAAAGCTTCTCAAACCCTATCTGTGTATGTATCTTCTCTGGATTTCTGCATGTAAATTCCCAATTGGAAGGATTGGCCAGCTTCTTTTTTCAGAAGCTTATAATGTCTTGCTCATTCTGGTGTCTGTGTGTGGTTTTGTAAGTTCTCTAACCTGCTACAAGCTGTCTAGTCTTCTTTTGGTCTCAGAAGCCTGTAGGCTTCTAGACTATGTCAGGTTCCCTCAGTACTCTAGAGGTAGATGAGACAGAAACTAGTACTTCAGGAAGTCTCCTGAAATGTCAGAACATTGGAAGCATTCTTATTTGTTGTTGTTGTTCTGAAAGCAGCCAGGCAGTGGAATTTTCTCCAGTTCATTTCATGCTAAGTGGAGTGAAGAATTATGGCAAGTGAGTGTACAGTAGTGCAAACCATTGCCTTAGTTCTCAGAAGCCTTAGTCTGATGCTCTTTCTTGTCAGCATTTAGATTCAGGCAAGACAGAAACCAGTCCTATGGGTAGCCACCTAAAATGTCTAAACCTTGAAAATATGTTTTAGTCTTCTTTTTCCCTCCTCAGAAAGAAGCCAGGAGATGGATGCTTTTCTCCTAATTGTGCCACACTGTGATGAACTATGGCCAATGAGTATGTGTTAATTCATTCTTGCATTGCTATAAAGAAATATCTGTAATTTATAAAGAAAAGTGATTCAATTGTCTCACAGTTCAGCAGGCTGTACAGGAAGCATAATACTGGCATCTGATTGGCTTCTGAGGAACCTAAGGAAACTTACAATCATGGCAGAAGGCAAAGGAGGAGCAGGCACAGTCATATGGCCTGAGCAAGAACAAGAGAGAGAGCTACAGGAGAAGTGCTACACACTTAAAGAACCGGATCTCACAAGAACTCATTCACTATCACAAGAACAGCACCAAGGGGATGGTGCTAAGCCCTTCAGGAGAAAACCACCCTCATGATCCAATCACCTGCCACCACACCCCACCTCCAACATGGGGATTACAATTCAACATGAGATATGGGTAAGGACACAGATCCAAACCATATGAGAGTGCCACAGATTTTTTTCTACTGTATTTAACGCAGCTGGTTTTGCATTCATCTGGAGTGCAGGAGCTACTTAACTTGTTTCTAGATTTCTCACAAATTGGTTCTTCAGTGCCTCTGTTGTTGAATCATTGCCTCTGTAGTGGAAGGAGGTTCCGGGGCTTCCTAATTTGCCATTTTGGCGGTGTCACCCAGAATCCTCCTTTTAATTACAAATCCAGTAAGGCTTACATTTCCTGAAAATCTTTGGAAAAGTATTGTAATATAGCTGTTTAATTATAATTCTTCTTAATAAAAAGCAGAGGAAAATAATTAATAAGGCTGCCTAAATTTCCATGACTTGTAAAGAGAGGATCACAATACAATTAAAATATTTTTGCTACATTTAATTTATATGTGCTACATTTAATTTATATGTGCCTTTTAATCTGAATGAAGACTATTTGAGTATTATCTTTATAAGGGTAAATGCAGAAAATTAAATAAATGTAACAAATGTCAGTTTTATAGTCACAACATTATATTATATCTACATAAATTTATATATATGTACTACATATAAATATATATTTACACAGATACATGTACTTTTTATATAGATATATACACACATCTATAAATGATACATGTGTATATATGTGTAGACACACACACTAAGCAATAAAGCTACTCTTTTCTTTTGATAATAGCCAAAATATTTTTGAAAACAAAAATACAATCCTATATGAATATTGTCTTTCAGAAATAAATGAAATATGTTGCTTACTATATAATAGAAAAGGATTTTCTTTGTTTTTGTTGTATAGAGATGAGGTCTCCCTCTGTCATCCAGGCTAGAGTACAGTGGTAACACCATAGCTCACTACAGCCTTGAGCTCCTGAGCTTAAGCAATCCTCCTGCCTCAGCCTCCCAAGTAGCTAGGACTACAAGTGTGTACAACTATCCCTGGCTAACTTTTTTATTTTTTAATTTTTTACAGATGCAGTCTTACTAAGTTGCCCCGGCTGGTCTTGAACTCCTGGCCTCAAGCAATCCTCCCACCTCAGCCTCTTAAAGGTCTGAGATTACACATGTGAGCCACTGTGCCTGGCCAAAAATGGGTTATCTTTAATAAATATAAGAAAAACATTGATAGGTCATCACCTAGATGACACCCAGTTATCAAATTCTAGGGGTTTGATCTACTGTCTGATATTATCTAAAAAGGACCAAAATCCAGAAAACTTTTCTTTATTGAAAGATAGAAGAGAGGTATCAATGTTTTTAGTTTTTGTTTTGTTATATTATGACATAGAAAAGTACACACAATGTTAATGTAAAATATCTTGAGTTTTCAGAAATATATTTGTTAGAACTCTTTTATTAACAAGTAACAAAACCCAAACCATGGTAGCATAGATTTCTTAAAGGGATATTTATAGAGAATATAGAGAATTTCAAAAATATAGCTGCAGCTGGACTCCTGGACCAGTGGAGTTCAAATGCCTTCATGACTCCTTCTCCATCTTTTACCACTGTGTATAAGTAAAAGTCAGCTCCAGTCTCTTTACATCCTTGCAGTAAGGCTTTCTCTTCTTGTCTAATTCATACAGTAGAAAAATGGCCAACAATAACTCTAGAGTTCATAATTGAAAATTCAAAAGGCCAGAAAAAGACCAAAACTTAACAACTTAATTTCAAATTCTTAGAGCAGTTTTGAAGAAGCCACTGCTGTTGTACTAACATGACTGTTATCACTATAACCATAAAGATTGAGTTTAGAGGAGTCATGAATATGCCAAAATGAATTGTGGAGCAAGTAATACCATGAGTTTTCACTACAAAGAATAAAGAGCTAACATAAAGATAGCTTGAAATGCTTCAAGCATGAAAATATGCAATATAAGTTGACAGCTTCTAGTAGACTGTTGTTGTTGTTGTTGATGTGTAAATGTTGTGTTTGTCATTGGTGAAGTAGAAAGAGAAGGTAATAGAACCTATAAATGTTTAGACTAACAGTTTGTTCTATTTGCCAGTGTGCTTTGTAAAATAATTAGTCCAGAAACAAGAAATCAAGCTAGCAAACACATACTAGCTGGGACTATCATGTAGCAAACAGGAAAAAGATGTGACTGTTATTACGGGGGGAAAAAACACTGAAACATTCAGCCCATGCAAATCAACAATAAAGAAAAGAAAATGAGATACTTGGATATTCTTAGTTAAATCAACAAATACACAAACAAAGTGGGGTATAATGTTGTCTGATACGGTGTCTCTTTGCTTCCATTTGGAGAATTGGGTACAGAACAGATCACCAGAATGCAAAATACCATGAACTCCACAAAGTAAATGTATCTTCTGTTCCAAGCAGAAAAGTACTGAAAACACTTTATAAATTTGAATGAGAATAACTTAGTATTTTCAGTGACCTGATATTTCTTATAATGAATGAACAAATAGGATTTTTACACTGGCATTACACTTACAAATGAGAAAGCATCCAAAATTCATTAACAATCAGAAAATAAGTGTTACTCCCTGCAATATCACTCCCTGCAAAGT
Organism: Chlorocebus sabaeus; assembly: GCF_047675955.1. NCBI lineage: Eukaryota > Metazoa > Chordata > Mammalia > Primates > Cercopithecidae > Chlorocebus > Chlorocebus sabaeus. The sequence goes on from NC_132910.1 coordinate 94,031,792, forward strand.
ATAATTATAATGAATAGATTACTGTGGAAAACCAAGTAGGAAAGAAATATCGTTTAACTGTCTGTAGTAGCTAGAGGTTGTTATGTCAAACCAATGTAATTTCTTTTCGAATCTAACCAGTACTTACTTCCCAGGAGTAGCATTCAGCAGTGGGACTCCAATAGTTATGTATGACATTCCTTTGTGAAATGAAATGACCTTATTCCCTTACCCTTAATAATCTTATACAAAATTACCTGCCTATATTAAAAACAACCAAATTCAAACAGATTTCTCATGCTGCTTCAAATTCTAAGTCCTACTTCAAAGGGCAGAAATTGTCATCAGTTTTATTTTTTCTCACAATTCATGATAAATCAATATGAATACAGGAATGCTTAATGTTCACACCACAATATACATGTACTTAAGCCAATATTTTATATCTATATTTGTACTTATTATCCTATATGAGGTATTTGCTAGAACCCAGTATTCTCTATGCCACTTGCTCTGTGAAACCTCTCTCTGTAATTTAAAAGATTATGCTATTTCAAAACCTTTCATTGTTTTAAAATATGTAAGCTCAATTTCTGTTATTATGAGGATAAAGTGTCTTAACAACCAGTATATTAATTAGCATTCAGATATTCTTGCCATGTCACTGAAGTTACATTCATCACAAGGAGATATTTGGGGACAAATTATTTTCCAGCTCAAGTTTTGAAGAATTGTATTCTGACTGTTATTTCTTCTTACTGCAAGCTTTCTTGATTTAAGGCTCTTTGAAATAATATTGACTTTAATATTAATAACTTAAAATGATATGGAAAGCTTATCTCTGCCAACCTGATGTGAAGACAAAATGTTCATTCCCTTTAATTGTATTTCAACTATAAGCCTTTATATCATTGCAATGTACTTTTCATTATTTTAATTATTATAGCTCACTCTTACTACTACAATACCACTTAAATTATGTGAAATTTTGTTACTATTTTGTCATATTTAATTATTTTACTTTTGCTCTGGATTGAAAGATATTACAATTATAAAATTGACACAAGCAATATATTTCTTAGTGATCATTGCTAGTATATATGTTCTACTTGGAAAAATTCTAACTCAGCTGACAATACAAACAGTCAATGAAAGCAAAAGATACTTTCTTTTATTATTATTATTATTATTATTATTATACTTTAAGTTCTAGGGTACATGTGCACAACGTGCAGGTGTGTTACATATGTATACATGTGCCATGTTGGTGTGCTTGCACCCATTAACTTGTCATTTACATTAGGTATATCTCTTTCTACAAAGTGATAAGCATGATGATCATGAAATGAAATGTCATGTGATGATTTAAGTATATTGGGTATGTTTCAGGACATTTTGATGAAAAACATGCATGTAAAGATGGCACATATACATACCATTGGGCCTCTTGAAAAACATAAAACTATTCTCTATGATAAAAACAGAAGAGCTAGTTTCTTTTTTTACTTATAACACTACCCAGGCAGTACCTAGACTACACACATATTAGTATATACATGTTCAGTAGTTATTAGGGTGTTTCTTACTAGTAATTTTCACCAGTCCAGGAATATGAATGGCATTGAATTCACAATAACAACACTGGGTGTTAGAAAAAATGATGCAATGTATTACAGTTGAGAGGAAAAATCAAATGCCTCAAAAATTTAACTTTTCAGGCACTTTTTCTGAGGAAGCCACTGAAAAGTATGCCATGCTAAAATGAAGTCATAAAGGAAGACAAAGACTAGGAATCCAGGAGACAGAAGACTCAACAGAGGAAAGTGGTAAAATATATTTGAACAAACTTGTCAAAAAGAAGTCCTAAGTTGAGAGTCATGCAGGAAGTCTACACTGAAAACCATCATGGCACAGAAAGATGCAAGTTTCCTAAAAGGATGCTTTTATTAATAAATAAATAAAAGTGGTGATACAGTTACTAGCAGACTATCTGAAAAATTTTACTGCTTTCAAAATTATATTCAGAGATATTCTCTAGAGCTCTTATAAGGGGTAGAAAGAATAGTTGTTGAGTTAAAGAAAACCAGGTCAATGGTGGAAGGGAGGCAATTATCAAATTCAAAGAGAAAAGATCTGACTGGAAACTGTAATCACGCTACAATGCTTGAGTTCAGCAGTAGAGAAAAAAAAAAAAGAAAGAAAGAAAGAAAAATATATGCACACACACATTTATAATGGAAACACTGAAAACTGGTTTAACCAAAAACCATAACATTAACTATATTAGAGTAGAAAAAAGATAAAGAGAAAATTCTCATCTACTATAACAAGAAGTCAATAGACAGTGTCTAAACATTTTTTAAAAAACATGAGAATAGTTTGCACATATTTAAAAATGGAGAAGTAAATTCCAAAAAGAAAACTTTTTACATTGAAAAATGTAACGTAATAGTCCCTGAGAATGGTAAGTTGGGAGATGAAGGAGGACATTGGCAAAATAATACAAATAAATTTTGAGATTCTGAGAAGATAAGTGAGGTGACCATATATTCTGGTTTCTCCAGAACAGGCTTAGTTTATTTTTTTAATCGAATAACACTGTTTCCATATTAAATTACTTGTTTTTCCATTACACATTTTCTTGTATTTGTATGAAAAACGAAGTGATAGCTGTTAATAGGTTGGCTCCATTAGCAGAAGCAAAACACGAAAAGAACTCATTTTGCCAGTTTCATATCTGTGTCATCAGATCCTTCAAGTGGAAAATGAGTTAATGCTAATAATCATTTGATATTTTTCATAAAACTTATGGAATCAAAATGAGACTTTAGGAAATCCATTCCATTGAAGGTCAAACATCTCACATTATTATGAGTGCCACTGAAAAAAAGTGTTTGTTTTTCCAGTAAAAATACATATACAAATTTAGAGCTGAGCACAGTGGCTCATATCTGTAACCCCTTTTACTCGGGACGCTAAAATGGAAGGGTCCCTTGAGTCCAGGAGTTTGAGGTTACCAAGTAAGCTATGATTGTGCTACTGCATTCCAGATTGGGTGACAGAGCAAGATCCCGTCTCTAATATATACATATAAAAATTCTGACAGAGGCCATCATCACGGTAAAAACAATGCTCCTGCTGTAATAAAAACCTATGACATAGAAATGTGCTTAGAACTGATTGTGTTGCACTCATCATTTATAACTGCATTTAAATACGTCATGATATTCTGCCAGTTAAAAAAAGGAGAAATTTTTAAAATTTATAAATATTTTATGTTTACTATAAAATTTTGTAATAAAACTAACATAAAAATAAAGCAACGGCAAAAAGAAAAAAAAAGAGTTTCCAAATGGTGATATGCATTTCCTCTTTGCTACCTCTCACAAAATATTTAAGCTTTTGGAAACGTTGTTAAATTAAGTTTTAAATGTCTTAAAAATACATGGAACTTTTTGTTAGCAAGTCTTTTACATTTTGATTGCATCTTGTTCAGACTCAGAAATGTATAATTAAAGATTAAATGATTAGATGTTTTCCAGGTGTTTGGAGAAAGAGAAGATTTAAATAGGTGAAGTACAAGGAATTTTGGGGGGTAGTGAAACTCTGTATGTGGTAGATACACGACACTCTACATTTGTCAAAACCCTGATAAGACTGGACACGGTGGCTCACACCTGTAATCCCAGCACTTTGGGAGGCTGAGGCAGGCAGATTACTTGAGGTCACGAGTTCTAGACCAGCGTGGCCAATATGGTGAAACCCGTCTCTACTAAAAATACAAAAATTATCCTAGAGTGGTGGCTCATGCCTGTAATTCCAGCTACTCGGGAGGCTGAGGCAGTAGAATTGCTTGAGCCCAGGAGGCAGAGGTTGTCATGAGCCGAGATCATGCCACTGCACTCCAGCCTGGGCTTTCTCAAAAAAAAAAAAAAAAAAAAAATATATATATATATATATATAATTGTAACACAAATAATAGACCTTATACATGCAAATTTTAAAAATCTTAGGAGGTCAGTGGAGTCTCACAATAAAATATAGAATGTGACAAAACCATCTAGCTGTATTATGATATATGAAACAATCTCACTAAAGAAGTTGGGCAGGTGGGATGCGTTGACCTAAGTAACTTTGGAAATTATTGGCGTCTGTAAAATGAAAGCCAAAAGAAACTGTAAGCATTGTACTCTAGTTGATAATGTTGTTTGCCAAAGAAGTACAGATTAATCATTCTGATACAGCTATCCATGTATAATGAAATTAATTAATTAACTAGATGCCAGGTAGAAAAAGCCAATTTCTCAGTGTTGGAGTGAAAGATTAGGAAGGGCAGGAGACTAGAAGGACAACACCTGAATACCAATGAACACATCTAGTACCCAGATTTAGTTTGAAATACCATTCTCCAATAAAAGGAATAAGGGCCCTTGGAAAAATAATTGAATCCAGGCCTGGTGCAGAAAATATACAAGATGAGCCTGTAGCATCTTATATCTGCAATGAATATTATATCTTCAAGTAAATAAATAAATTACTTTAAGAAAAAAATTAACACATTAATTTGACTGTTTATTTCATGACTCATTTAAATTTCAAGGGATTATATTAATCTGAGAGGTTAGTACTGCCTCATAATTAAAGTATGAAGGTAAACAATAAGCAACCAATTTTACAATAAATAATATCTTCATTTCTACGCAATGTTATCTTCTAAATTTTCTCAATGATTCTTTTGACATTACTTATTAACTGTAATGGCAATTTTTGAGGGAGAAATGCTGTCATCTTTGAAGCCAAGATATTGTGTAACACAGGATGGATGGTCAAATTTTACAATTACCAGTTATTTAATACTGTAATAATGTTTGAAATTAATAGTCATTATACTTCAATTCTGCTCTCATTAAATTTTGTATTTTTAGAAAAAGTAGGAAAAGACACATTTCCCTACTCAATGCAAAATAATGCTTAAATTTATGCAAATTTAGAACAATTGGTTAAGATTCCTTTACTAAGAAGAATAGAAAGAGATCTTGGATATATTCTGGAATGTTTTAAAAGACAACAAAAGCAAATTCTTTTAACAAATAACAAATGAGAACTATGCACTGCAATGTTTTCAATTATCAGAAATTAAAAAGGCAGAACCAATTTTACCAATAGATTTAGAGACTGAAAATATGAAAATCTTCCTACTCAACATTCTGCCGTAGTTTCCTAACACGAAATATTAATAAAATGAAGGGTGAATCACAGTATTTCATTAGACATTAATATCATTAGACATTTCCTCAATGGTTTGGATAATTGAGACCAAAAAAAACTTTTTTACCTGAATAATCAAACTAAGCATGGCCATAATTGTCATTTAGTTTTCACAGCTAAACAAACCCTAAAGAATCCTACTCAAACATTTTCCTGCCCAGCAGAACTTTCAGGTTATATTTTTTACACATCTTCTTTTCTATCCCCCGGTACTCCATTTATTTTTGTGCTTCCTTCTACTTCATAGCCTTCTCTTTATTTTATTTTCCAAACACCAATCCTTGCGTTTGTCTTCAAATTGTCCAACAAGCTGGGCTTCAGAGTTCTTCCAACCTGGAGCACACCATGCTTCAAGGTGACTTCTCCTTTCTGTTGGTATTTCTGTCGCAAGGGGCACCGCCACACACAGCTACAGAAACCTAACGTTAAATGACTACAACTGCCTAGTCGGCTCTGAAAACCCTCTTAAGTCAAAAACCAAACTCACTAACATGGTTATATTTCCCATTTATTATCTTGATTGCTCACTTCTCCAAACTTGATACCAGGATATACTGCTCTCTTGTCTAGGACTACAGATTAGGAGACCTGCATGAGGACATTGGTGCTATTTATTTGTCCTTGGCTTTGCTTCTAGGCCAAATCTTCTTTGTATTTGAAAACCAGGGCTTTCAGCTTCTCTACAACTTCAGAGCTCTTCCTCCTTAGAAGTTAATTCGCTCTGTCTCCATTACACCATTGCAGAACTCACCAAATTCCCTATGCTGAGCTAACATCCAATTGATCAATACCTACAAGTCAGTTGGGAAGAAAATTGGACACAAATCTTTGAAGTCCAGTCAGCAATGCTTCTCAAAATTTTTAATTTATAACACTCTTTTGAATTAGAACTTCTGGGAGGTTGTTGTTTGGAAGAGGTTAAAAGACTCAAATCAACTCTATCATGTCAGCAATAACATAATCACTCCTATAGTTGGCATCTCTACTCCTCTGCCTAGGATTTCCTTCCATACTGTAATGGTAACAGAGAGGTAAACATTCTAGCCAACCATACCAGCAAAAGAAATGACAGACACTGTATCCAGGATACTCTTGGCAGACTCAATAAATCTTTTTTTACTGCCTATATTTCCCCCAAAAGATTTCATTCTTTGTCCTGTGCTCCAAACTCTCCCAAACTCCCAAAGCATTCTCATTGCCTTCAAGATAAAGCTCTGAAGACCACATGTTGCTCTGCTTTTATGGTTTTTTTTCCATTGCATGTGGCTTTTTTTATTATTGATGAATGGGATGGCGGCAAGAGCTTCCCATATCCAGGGTGGATAGTAGTGATGTCAGCACAGTTTAGTTCTATGCAGTTTATTTTGCTTCATCCCCCAATTTTTTTCCCTCACCTAATTTCTGTGATCAAAAGACGCAACATTCGACGAGTTCTTCCACTTATCTCTTCTCTCTCCACATAGCTTATAGACCAAGACATAGGTGTCTTAAATCAACTAATTTAATGCATCCTGTTTTATTGTACTTCTGTTATGTGCTGATTATTCTCAAGCATAAATAACAATAAAGCACCTAACTAAATACATTTTATATATGTATTACCTTCATAATGGACTTCCTTTCTAGTTACAACTGTCATATTTTATCACATGGATATTTTAAGCTTCTTTGGTTATCTAACTATTTAGTTGTCATTTGATAGAATTTTTTTTTTGCCCTGACCACACTTTCTTGGTTATCCATGAGGCAAAATGCTCACACATCAGAGTAAACTACCAATCTTTCACAGGCATGGTTTGAAATAAGAACCATATGATAATATTATAATATGCCTTATATTTACTAACTATAATAGCTTTTAACTCAGTCTGCATGGTGTCAAATGACCCACTCAATTCAAATACCTATCTAATGTATAATTACCACAGTAAGTTAGCAAAATAATTATACATTGATAAAAAGTTGAAGAGTTCATTGTCACCTGTTAAGCAACAACTGGCACAAGGGAAAACTGAGTAATGTCAGCAAGATAACAAGAGTAAGAGACCCCAGCATTTGTTTTCCCACAAAAAATAACAATTAGCCAATTATCCACAAACAAAAATAGCCTAGAGCACTCTGATGTCCATTTAAAAAGCTGCAGCAACACAGTGGAGCAAAAAAACCTGAGAATAAGTACACAGAAAAGATAGGAAGAACAGTTTCCTTTTGCCTGTATCATTCCTTCCCCCAGGATGGCACTGCTCAGTGCTGAGAGTGAACGCTCCAGCCCACCAGTTCCTCTCAGGGAAAAGGAGAACAGAGTGAACAACCAGTTTTCCCTGCCTTTTGGGGCATTGCCTGAAGAACTCACTTTGGCTTTACTCCACCCTGATCACTGGGGAGACCAACAAAGCTGAGACATCTGAAGACAGCTAGGAACAAAGAAGAAAGGCAGGGGTTTTCAACGTCAACCATGCAGCAATATTCAGCATGGTTTCCTGTGGCTTGCTCTGCAGAGGATCCCAGTGGCCTTCACTAATGAGGACTTCAATAGCCCTTGTGGCCACTTCACCCTCCAACACACTTTTGCTATGGAGAGACAAAATTTTTGCCCTCACAAGCTTCACTGTTGAAGTAGCAGCACCCTCATCAGCTACTACATAGGTACCCTGTCCCCAGGAGCCACAGAAGCCACTGCTCACATGCCCACCTGCAACTATGGCTCCTTTACCAGCCCTGGGTCCCAATGTGGTATGAAGCTGATGCCACAGCTGTGTGCATAAGCATAGCCAACCTCAATCTTTCTGCCCACTTCCAGCACTGTAACATGGCTCCTACTTTCATGCACATACACATAACTAGTCCTAAACCCTACCACAACTGACTGGCCCAGGTTCCCCCCACTGGACTTGGAGGTGCCACTGAGAACCACAATAGCCCTTACACCCACTGCAGACCTCTTATAGACCTCTTACACAAAGGCCATGTGGTTACCAACTTTATAGACCTCAACTGCCTGAGTCAATGAGACAACATTGCCCCCAAGACCCAGAGGCACTGCACAATCCCTCACAACAGTTTACCTAGCATAATATACTCCCCTACAGATGAAGGCTTTTCCTTACAAAAGCCAGCCCATGAAGTCTTGAAGTTGTGCCTGCTTCAAATGTGCTGACATCCATGCAAAGCGACAAGGATTATGAAGAATCAGGAAAACGACACCACCAAAGGAACACAATAAACTTCCCGTTACTGACCCCCCGAAAAATGAAGATACACAGATTTCCTGACAAAGAACTTAAAATAATTGCTCTAAAACTCAGAAAGCTACACTCAAACACAGAAAAAGAATTTAACAAAATCAGAAAAACAATAAAAGAACAAACTCAGAACTTCAACATGATAGAAAAAGGTAATTTTAAAACTAACAAAAATTTGGGAGCTGAAGAATACAACAGTTGAGCTAAAAAAAATCGATTAAGAACTTCAACAATAATTTTGATAAAGGAGAAGAGTTAGCAAACTGAAAGACAGATCATTTGAAATAATCTAATCATAGAAGAAAAAGAAAAAGAAAATAAAAAGAATAAAGAAAACCTAAAGAATTTATGATACACCATTAAAAGAATGCTAGCATTGGCCAGGCGTGGTGGCTCACATCTGTAATCCCAACATTTTGGGAGGCCGAGGTGGGTGGATCAGCTGAAGTTAAGAGTTTGAGGCCAGGCTGGCCAACATGACAAAACTCCAACTCTACTAAAAATACAAAAAAAAAAAATTACCTGAGTGTGGTTGCACGTGCCTGTAATCCCAGCTTCTTGGGAGGACGAGGCAGGAGAACTGCTTGGACCCCGGATGTGGAGGTTGCAGTGAGCCGAGATTGCACCATTGCACCCCAGCCTGAGCGATGGAGTGAGACTTTTGTCTTAAAAACAAAACAAAAATAAGAATGTTAGCATTAACATTATGGAAGTTTCAAAAAGAAGAGAGAGAAAAGGGCAGAAAGTCCACTTTAAAAAATAATGACTAAAAACTTTCCAAGCCTGAAGAGAAATAGAAACATTCAGGTACTGAGAGCCCAGACATCCCCCAAACATAGTGATGAGAGATGCCTATAGTTCCAGCTGCTTGGGAGGCTGAGGCAGGGAATTGCTCAAAGCCAGGAGTTCAAGACCAGTCAGGGCAATGCAGCAAGTTCCCATCTCAGAAAAAAGTCCCAAACATATTCAACCCGATAAAGTTTTCCCTGAGGTATGTTACATTCAAACTGTCAAAAATCAAAGACAAATGATAATACAGTTTGGCTCTGTAGTCTCACCCAAATCTCATGTCAAATGGTAATTCCTAAATTCCTAATTTTAGGGGAGGGACCTGGTGGAAGGTGACTGGATCATGAGAGTTGATTTCCCCTTGCCTGGTCTCATGATAGTGAGTGAGTTCTCACGAGATCTGGTTGTTTGAAAGTGTATAGCACTTCCCCCTTTATTCTCTCTCTCCTTCTCCACCATTGTAAACTATGCTGGCTTCTCCTTCCCCTTCCATCATGATTATAAGTTTAGGTCTCTCCAGCCATGTTTTCTGTATAGCCTGCAGAATTGTGAGTCAATTAAGTTCGTTTCTTCATAAATTACCCAGTCTCAGGTAGTTTTTTATAGCAATGTGAAAATGGCTAATACAAACAGAGAACTTTAAAATCAATAATAGAAAAGAAGCTCATCACCTACAAGAGAACCCTGATAAGATTATCGTAGGATTATCTGCAAAAAGCTTGGAGGCAGGGATACAGTGAGATGATGTATTCAAAGTATTGAAATAACAAACTGCCAATCAGGAAAACTTTACCTGGCAAATCTTTCCTCCAGAAAGGAGGGAGAGATAAAGACTTTTCCAGACAAACAAAAGCCAAGGAAGTTCACCATCCACAGAACTGCCTTACAAAAAATATCAAAGGAAATTTTTAACGTTGAAAGAGAAAGAGGCTAATTACATAAAAGCATATAAAACTGTAAAACTCGCTGGCAAAAGTAAGTTTGAGGCAATATTCAGAATAATCTAATACTGTGATGGTGGTGTGTAAATCACTTATGTCTTCAATATGAATATTAAAATCAAAACTATTAAAAATAACAATAGCCACAATAATTTGTTTAGGAATACACAATATAAAAAGATGTAAATTCTGACATCAAAAACATAAAATGTGTGTCGGCAGTAGAGTTAAAGTGCAGAGTTATTTCATGCAATTAAAGTTAAGTTGCTATCAGCTTAAAATAGAAAAAGAGGAAACACTTGCAAATGTATTTATTGAGGCTAATATTGTCTTGATACCAAAATCAGACTAAGACAGTAACAAAAATAAATAAATACATAAAAGAAAATTACATACCAATATTTCCCATGAACTTAGACAAAATTTCCTCAACAAAATATTAGCAAATTGAATTCCACAATAAATAAAATGAATTCTACATATTCCACATATGAAAGACTGATTGAATATTTGAAAAGTCATCAATGCAATTCACCATATCAGCAAGATAAAGAGGAAAAATCGTATTATCTCATCAATATATGCACAAAACACATATTGATAAGATTGAATACTTGGTCATTTAACAACTGTCACGATGTTAAGAACAGAGGGAAACTATTTTAACATAGTGAAGAGTCATAACAGGAAAACCTACAGCACACTAAAATAATAGTATACTTTGTGGTGAAAGACTAAATGTTTACCCTAAGGTCAGAAATAAAGCAAGGATGTCCACTTTCACCACACTTATTTAATACAGTACTGGATGTCCTAGATGCTGAAATAAGGCAAGCAAAAGTAATACAATTAATCAAGGTTAAAGAGAAATAAAACTTGTTCTTATTTGAAGAAAATAAGATTGCTGGGTAGAAAGACTGTTTTTTAAAAAAACCAATGTATAGTCCTAAAAGGTCATGATATACAAAATCAACGCACACACAATTACATTCTATATACTAACAATGACTATGTAAAAGCTAAAATTAAAACACATGCCAAAGAAATAAAATCATTCCAAAGTCATAAAAAATACAGATATATATTTAGCAAAATCTGTACATAAAATATATAGTGAAAAATTACAAAATACCGATATAAAAATCCAAGATAACCTAAATAAATTGAGAGACATACTACATTCATGGATTGGAAAACTCAACATAGTAAATATATTAATTATCCTTAAATTGATATATCAGTTTAATATAATTCCTATCAAAATTCCAGATCAATTTTTAATAGATAAAAAAACTTATGTTAAAATTTATGTGGGAAGGCACAGTCCTTAGAGTTATTAAAATCATCTTGAAAAAGAAAGACAAAATAAAAGGAGTCATTTTACTCCATATTAAGGCTTACTATATAGCTATAAAAATCAAGCTATTATGATATTACCAGAAGGATAGACACATAGATCAGTGGAGCATAATATAGAACCCAGAAATATACATGCAAATGACTTTTTTACAGAGATGCAAAAGCAATTCCAAGGCTAAAAGATATCCTTTGCAACAAATCGTGCTACAACAATTGAGCATCTACAAGCAATAACAAAAAAAAAAAGAAAGGGAGAAAAGGGAGAGAGAGAAAGAGAGAAAGAGAGAGAGAGAGACAGAAAAGTCCTAACAATCACAACTTGTGTTTTAAAAAGATAACTAAAAATGGGTCATAGAATTAAATGTAAAATTATAAAACGTGTGTAAAAAACATAGGAAAACGTTTTAGAATTAAGGTATAGACAAAGAATTTTTGGACTTGACACAAAAGCATCATCCATAAAGCAAAATTGATCAATTGGACCTCATTAAGATTCAAAGCATTTTCTCTGCAACATATTTTATTAAGCTGGTAAGAGACAGCTAAAGAATGAAAGAAAATAGTTTCAAACCACATATCTGACAAATAACTGTTATCTAAAATATATAAAGAATGGGCAAAACTCAGGAGTGAAAAAGAAAGAACCAGTTCAATTAGAAGAAGGGTAAAGCTTGAACAGATGTTTCAGTGCCAAAGATATACAGAAGGCAAGTAAGCACATGAAATAATGTTCAACTTAATTAGCCATTGGAAAAATTCAGAATAAAAACACAGACAAGTAGACATTACTACACACTTATAAGAATGGTGAAAATAAAACATATTGAAAATATCAAATGCTACTTCCATCTGAGACCTCATCAGCTTGGACTTCACTGTCCGTATTTCTATCAGCGCTTTGGTAACAACCACTTACCAGTCTCTAAGAAGTTGCAAACTTTCCCTCATACTCCTGTCTTTGGAGCCCTCGAAACTCTTCTAAAAGAATCAACCAGTTCTTTTGGAAGAGTTTGAGGACAGAGAAGTTCCAAAGCTGCTACCACATTTTCAAGTGTCTTTATAGCAATGCCCCACTCCTCAGTACCAATTTTCTATTTTGGTCCATTTTGCATTGCTGTAAAGGAATACCAGATACTGGGTAATTTATAAGAAAAGAGGCTTATATGGCTCAAAGTTCTGCAGACTGTACAAGAAGAATGGTGCTGGCACCTGCTCCTGGTGAGGGCCTGAGGAAGCTTACTATCATGACAGCAGATAAAGGGGGAGCAGGTGTATCACATGGCAAGGGAGAGCAAGAGAAAGAAGCATTTTTCCTGCAAAAAGCTGTCGAGATGCTTGAAGAAGTGGTAGTTGGTTGGTGAGAAGTCAGGTGAACATGGTGGATAAGGCAAAACTTCATTACCTGGTTCATTCAACTTTTGAAGCATTGGTTTTGTGACATGTGATCGGGCATTGTCATGGAGAAGAATTGGGTCTTTTCTCTTAACAAATGCCTGCTGCAGTCACTGCAGTTTTCAGTGCATCTCATTGATTTGCTGAGCATAATTCTCAGATGTAATGGTTTTGCTGGAATTCACAAAGCTGTAGTGGATCAAACTGGCAGCAGACGGCCAAACAGTGACTATGACTTTTTTAGTGCAAGTTTGGCTTTCTGAAATGCGTTGGAGCTTCTTCTCAGTTCAACCACTGAACTAGTCATTGCTGGTTGTCATATAAAATCCACTTTTTGTCACATGTCACAATCTGATCTAGAAACAGTTCCCTGTTGTTGCATGGAATAAAAGAAGATGACATTTTGAAATGATGACTTTTTTAAATTTTTCGGTCAGCTCATGAGGCATCCACTTACCAAGCTTTTTCACTTTTCCAATTTGCTTCAAATGCCGAACCACCATAGAATGGTCAATATTGAGTTCCCTCAAATTCTCGTGTAGTTGTAAGAGGGTCAGCTTCAATGATTGCTTTCAATTGGTCATTGTCAACTCCTGATGGCCAGCCACTAACTCCTCATCTTCAAGGCTCTCATCTCTGCAAAACTTCTTGAACACCACTGCACCGTACATTCACTAGCAGTTCCTGGGCCAAATGCACTGTTGATGTGAGTTGTCTCCACTGCTTTACGACCCATATTGAATTTGAATAGGAAAAATAACTGGAATTTTCTTTTTGGCTAACATCATTTCCATAGTCTAAAATAAACATAAAATGAATAGCAAGTAATAAGTCATTAGCAAAATAAAGCAAGAAAGGCTCATTACAATGATGTATAACATAACCACATTTATTTAAGAATATATTCCAATATCAAACAGCAAATTCCAACAATGCAAAACCGCAATTACTTTTGCACCAACCTATAATTTGCATTTCACTGATCATTAGTGATATTGAATATTTTTCATATCCCCGTTGGCCATTTGTATGTCCTCTTTTGAGAGATGGCTACTCAGCACATTTGCCTATTTTTAAATCGTATTATTTATTGTCCTTTTCTTTTGCCATTGAGTTGTTTGAGTTTCTTACATATTCTGGATATGAATCCTTTGTCAGATGAATAGTTTGCAAATATTTTATCCAGTTCTTTAGGTTGTCTCTTTACTCTGATAACTATTTCCTTTGCTGTGCAGAAGCTTTTTAGTTTAAAACAATTCCATGTGTTTATTTTTGCTTTTGTTTCCTGTGTTTTTGAGGTCTTACACACAAACAAAAAATCTTTTCCCAGACAAATGTCCTGAAGCATTTTGCTTATTTTATTCTAGTGGTTTTACAGTATTGGATATTACATTTAGGTATTTGATCCATTTTTAGTTTATTTTTATAGAGTGACAGATGGAGGTCTAGTTTCATTCTTCTGCATATGAATATCCAGTTTTCTCAGCACTGCTTATTGAAGAGATTCTCTTCTCCCTAACATATATTTTATGTGCCTTAATCAAAAATCTGTTAGCTGTAGATACATGGATTAATTTCTGGGTCCTCTATTCTGTTTTATTGCTCTGTTTCTGGTTTTATGCCAGTATCATGCTGATTTGGTTACTAAAGCTTTGTAGCATATTTTGAAGTCTGGTAGTGTGATGTCTCCAGCTTTGCTCTTTTTGCTAAGGATTGCTTTAGCTATTCAGGGTTTTTTCTGGCTCCATACACATTTGAGAATTGTTTTCTATCTGTGAAACGTGTTGTTAGTATTTTGATAGAGATTGCATTGAATTTGAATTTGTAGATTGTTTTGGGTAGTAAGGTCATTTTAACCATATTAATTCTTCTTATCCATGAGCATGAGATTTTTTTTATTTCTTTGTATTTTCAATTTCTTTCATCCATGTTTTGTAATTTTTACTAGTAGAGATCTTTCACCTTCTTGGTTAATTTTATTCTTAAGTATTTTAATTTTTTGCAGCTACCATAAATAAGATTCCCCTCTTGATTTCTTTTTGGCTACTTCATTGTTTGTGTATAGAAATGTTACTAATTTTTTGTATGTTGATTTTGTATCCTGTAACTCTACTGAATTTGTTTATCAGCTTTACTAGTATTTTGGTAGAGTTTACATTTTTCTTTATATAAGATCATCTGGATCTGCAAACAGGAACAATTTGACTTTCTCCTTTCCAATTTGGGTGCCCTTTATTTCTTTCTCTTGTCTAATTGCTCTGCCTAGTACTTGCAGTACTGAATTAAATAAGAGTGGCTAGAGTGGACATCATTGTTTTGTTCCAGTTCTTAGAGAAAAAGTTTTCTGCTTTTTTCCATTTACTATGATATTAGCTGTGGGTTTGTCATATATGGACTTTATTGTGTTGAGGTGCATTATTTCTATACTTAATTTATTTACAGTTACTATGAAAAAGATATGTTGAAGCTTAGAAATGTTTTTTCTGCATCTATTGAGACAATCACATATTTTTTGTTCTTCATTCTGTTGACGTGGTGTATCATGTTTATTGATTTGCCTATGGTGAATCATCCTTACATTCCTGAGATAAATCCTACTTGATTGTTTGTATTATGTTTTTGATGTGTTGTTGGATACAGTTTGCTAGTATTTTGTTGAAATTTTTTGTATCTAACTTCATCAGATATATTGGCTGGTAGTTTCCTTTTTTCTTGTGTCCTTGTTGTTGTTGTTGTTTTTGGTACAAGGGTTACCCAGGCCTTGTAAAGTGAGTTTGAAGAATTCTTTCTGCTTCAATTTTTTGGAATAGTCTGAGAATAATTGATATTAATTACTCTTCAAAGGTTAAGTGAATTCAGCAGTGAAGCCATCTAGTTCTGGACTTTTCTTTGTTGGGACACTTTTTGTTATTTATTCCCTCTCATTAATCATATGGTCTATTCATGTCTTCTCTTTCTTCTCAGTTCCGTCTTGGTAGATTGTATGTGTCTAGGAATTTATCTATTCCTGTATTAGTCCATTCTCATGTTGCTAATAAAGATATACCTGAGACTGAGTAATTTATAAAGAAAAAGGATTCAATTGATACACAGTTCAACATGGCTGGGGAGGGCTTAGGTAATTTACAATCATGGCAGAAGGCAAAGGGGAAGCAAGACACCTTCTTTACGGGTGGCATGAAGAAGAACGAGTGCCCAGTGAAGGGGGATGCCCCTTATAAAATCATCAGATCTAATGAGAGCTAACTCATTATATTGAGAAGAGGATGGGGAAACCACCTCCGTGATTCAATTATCTCCACATGGTCCCTTCCACAACACGTAGGGATTATGAGAACTACAATTCAGGAGGAGCTCTGGGTGAGGAGATAGCCAAACTGTATCAATTTTTACTACATTCTTAAACTTTTTGACATGTAGTTGCTTATAATACTCTCTAATAATCCTTCGGGGTTTTTTGTGGCATGAGTTGTAAATTCTTCTTTTTCATCTCTCATTTTATTTATTTGGGTCTTTTCTTGGTTAGTCTAGCAAATGATTTGTTGAATTTGCTTATCTTTTTTAAAAAACACCTTTTTTGTATTCGTGTTTTGTATTTTTTGTCTCTATTTTATTCGTGCTTTGATTTTTATTACTTATTTCCTTATACTAATTTGGGATTTGGTTTGTTCTTGATTTTCTAGTTTTTTGCTATGTATCATTTGGTTGTTTACTTGAGATCTTTCTGCGTTTTTGATGTCAGTGTTTATTCCTATAAACTTCCCTCTTACTACTGGTTTTGTTGTATCCTATAGGTTTTAGTATGTTGTGTTTCTATTTTATTTGTTCCAAAAATTTTCTTCTTAATTTATTTATTGATCCATTGGTCATTTAGGAACATGTTGTTCAATTTCCCATGTGTTTATATAGTTTCAAAAGTTTCTCTTGTTATTAATAGACAGTGTTATTCCATTGTGGTCAAAAAGGATACTTGATATGATGTCAGTTCTTTTAAATTTGTTGAGACTTGTTTTATGGCCTAACATGTAGCTTATCCTGGAGAATGTTTTATGTGCTGATGAACAGAATGTGCAGCCAAGCACGTGGGCTCATGTCTGTAATCTCAGCACTTTGGGAAGCTGAGGTAGGAAGATTGCTTGAGCCCAGGAATTTGAGACTAGCTTGGCAACATGATAAAGCCCTGTCTCTACAAAAAAATACAAAATATTACTCAGGAAAGGCGGGGCGTGGTGGCTCACGCCTGAAATCCCAGCACTTCGGGGTGTCGAGGAGGGTGGATCATGAGGTCAGGAGTTCGAGACCAGCCTGGCTAAGATGATGAAACTCTGTCTCTACTAAAAATACAAAAATTAGCTGGGCATCGTTGCAGGTGCCTGTAATCCCAGCTACTCGGGAGGCTGAGGCAGAGAATTACTTGAACCTGGGAGGCAGAGGTTGCAGTGAGCCTAGATCGCACCACTACACTCCAACCTTGGCAACAGAGTGAGCCTCCATCTCAAAAAACAAAAAAGAAAAAAGGAAAAAAATGTCTCAGGCATGGTGGCATGTTCCTGTAATCTCAGCTACTCAAGAGGCTGAGGTGGGAGGATTATTTGAGCCCAGGAGTTCAAGGCTGCAATTAGCTGTGATTGCTCCACTGCACTCTAGCCTGGGTGACAGAGTGAGACCCTGTTTCAAAAAAAAAAAAAAAAAAAAAAAATGTATTCTATAGCTTTGGGACAAAAAGTCCTGTAAATGTCTATTAGGTATATTTGGTCTAAAGTACAGTTTAAATCCAAGGATTCTTTATTGAATTTATGTCTAGATTATCTTTTTAGTTGTGAAAGTCAGGTATTAAAGTCTCCAACTATGATTTTATTAGAGTTTATCTCTCCCTTTAGATCTAGTAATATTTGCTTTATATGTCTGGGTGCTCTAGTGTTGGATGCATATATATTGTATGTATTATATTCTCTTGCTGAATTTATCCTTGTATCACTATATAGTGACCTTCTTTCTCTCTCTTTACAACACTTGAGTTAAGCTCTGTTTATCTAATAAAAGTATAATTAGTCCTCACTTTTGGTTTCCATTTGCATGGAATACCTTTTCCATCCTTTCACTTTCAGTCTACGTGTATCTTTACAAGTGAAGTGAGTTTCTTGCAGGCAGCAAATAGTTGGATCATGTTTGGTTATCTATTCAGCTAGTCTATATCTTTTAAGTAAGAAATTCAGTCTATTTATATTCAAGGCTAACTTTGACAGCTGAGGACTTAATCCTGTCATTTTGTTTATTGTTTTCTGGTGGCTATTTATTTGTTGGTGTGCCATGCATTTCTTTTTTCTCTTATTGATTATTATTGTAGCTTGGTCATTCTCTGTAGTAGTGAAGTTTGATTCTTTTCTCTCTCTTGCTTGTGTATATGCTTTGCCAGTGAGTTTTACACTTTTGTGTGTTTTTATAATGACAATTATTATATTTAACTTCCAGGAATTCCTTGACTGTTTCTTGTGAGGCTAATCTAATAGTGATGAATTGTTAGTTTTTGCTTGTCTGGGAAAGACTTTATTTCTCCCCCATTTCTGAAAGATAGCTTTGTTGGATATAGTATCCTTAACTGATAATTGTTTTTCTATCAGCACTTTAAATATATCATCCCATTCTCTCCTGGCCTATAAGGTTTCTGCTGAAAAAATATGCAGTTAATCTAAAGGGAGTTCTTTATTTGGGACTTGATGTTTTTCTTTTGAAGATTTGACTAATGTACTTCAGTTGGGACATTTGTGGGTTGGATCTATTTAGGAATCTTTGAGCTTCTTGAATTTGGACTCTCTCTCCAAAGACTTGTGAGGTTTTCAACTATTGTTTAATTAAATTGATTTTCTATGTTTTTCTCATCCTTTCCCTTTCTGGGACTCCCATAATATGAAGGCTTTCTTTACTCTTTTTTATTTTTATTTTTTTTCCTCTGATGAGGCAACTTCAAATGACTTATCTTTAAGTTCAAAGATTCTTCCTTCTGCTTAATAAAGTCTGCTGTTGAAGCTCTCTACTGTTTATTTTAATTTTATTAATTGAATTCTTCAACTATATGATTTCTATTTGGTTACTTTTTATGACATCTGTTAAGTTTCTTTTTCATAGGACTTGGACATTAGAGGACTAAAAATATTTCTTATTCATATTGTAGGCTTTTGTTTGTATTAAATTGTGTATCTGTATTTTCTTGTATGTCATTGAATTTCCTTAATATTATTATTATAAACTCCTTTTCTGACAATTTGTAGATTTCCTTTTCATTTGGGGTTTATTATTAGAGATTTATTCTGCTCCCCTGGTTGCATTATATTCTCTTGCTTTTTCATGTTTCTTTTATCCCTGCACTAATGTCTATGCATCTGGTAGAACAACTTCCTCTTTCAAATTTTCTAGAGTGGCTTTCACAGAAAGACTTCCACCTACCATTATATCTCAGTGTACCAGTTGGAAAGGGTATAGTGACTCTGTTTCTGGTAGATACAGTGGTATAGTTTTTGTGCAGCTTCTTCAGTTGTGTTCAATAATAACAACTGAGGGTGTCACCATGGCCTAGGTTGTAAAAGTTTGTGGCAGTGGCAGTAGATTAATAGGTTGTTAAGGTCTTCAGTGACAAAGGCTATGGGGTTCTCCTATTCTCATTTTATCCAAAATGAAGAGACATAACTGAAGGGATCCCTGTATCAGGTCTAACATGGCCTATAAGCAGCTGCAGCTGTGCTGGGTTCCATGTGCAGGTACTTGGAGCAGCTGTGGGGCCCAGGACCTAGGCTCAAGGTCTCATGAACCTATTGTGGCACCTGCATATTGAGTTGCAGGTTTGTTTCTTTCTTTTTTTTTTTTAATTATACTTTAAGTTCTAGGGTACATGTGCACAATGTGCAGGTTTGTTACATATGTATACTTGTGCCATGTTGGTGTGCTGCACCCATCAACTCGTCAGCACCCATCAACTTGTCATTTACATCAGGTATAACTCCCAGTGCAATCCCTCCCCCCTACCCCCTCCCCATAATAGGCCCTGGTGTGTGATGTTCCCCTTCCCGAGTCCAAGTGATCTCATTGTTCAGTTCCCACCTATGAGTGAGAACATGCGGTGTTTGGTTTTCTGTTCTTGCAATAGTTTGCTGAGAATGATGGTTTCCAACTGCATCCATGTCCCTACAAGGATGAGCTGCAGGTTTGTTTCTATGGCAGGATCAGATGTTGGTTGCCCACAGAGCCAGGGTCTGTTACTCTGAGGCACCCATAAAAGTTTGGGCCCAGGGACTGGGATGTAACTCTGATTTTACTCCCAGGGAGTAAACAACCCTTGTCTGACTCCAGAGAAAAAGGAGTGCTCTGAAGTTTTGAGTCCAAGGAAGAAGTTATGGCTGTAATTTGAGAATATGAGCCAATAGGGTTCAGTAGCAACTCAGGTCCCAGAGGACAAGGCACCGTAGAATGATGACACTAGACTCTGGGATGGTGAGGTGTGGCTATACCATAAACTCACTGAGACCAGGTGCAGTGGTGGCATGGTAGAGCACAGCTGTCATTTGGGCTCTGGTGGGCAGGGAGCAGCATACTAATGACTCCACTCCCCAGGGAGAGGAGCATGTCAGAAGTTCAGGCTTTAGAGAGCTAGTGCAGCTTCAGGTAAGCGGGCTACTAGAGTTGTTTTGCCTTTAGGAAAAGGTGTCTCAGCTCAGCCACTGCTCTATTTCCCTAGGATGTGGGAATTATGTCAACTTAACCCTGGAATTTGTAGCTACTCAGCTTGGCCAAGGCACCACTTCCCTGGGAGGCAATATGCCTCTTCAACTCAGGCTTAGGGTGTGTGACTATTCTGGCCCAGGCATCATTTCCCTAAGATGCAGTGTCTTGCTTCGGCTTAGTTATCGTGATGTGTGACTGCTCTAGGAAGCCAAGGCACCATCTTCTGGAAGGGCAGCATAGCTGCTCTGGTAGGTCAAGGTACTGTTTTCCCAGAGGACAGGGTACCATTTCAGCTCAGACACAGAGGGGTGTGACTGCTCTGGGTGGCCAAGGCACTATTTCCTTGGGATGCCTGGCACTGCTTCAACTCTGACACGGGGTTCAGAATGCTTTAGCAACCTGGAGAGGTATGTTGAGGAGCTCTGCTGAGCTACCATTTCCTTTGGAGGCAGTGTGTAGCTTTAGCACAGGGCTCTAGGGGTGGGGAACGACAGTGACTCAGAAGGGCATATGGAACAACTCCACCAAGCCACTGTTTCCCTGAG
The DNA here is from genome assembly GCF_047675955.1 of Chlorocebus sabaeus. Lineage (NCBI taxonomy): Eukaryota > Metazoa > Chordata > Mammalia > Primates > Cercopithecidae > Chlorocebus > Chlorocebus sabaeus. The sequence goes on from NC_132910.1 coordinate 94,053,023, forward strand.
AAGGTAGTGTACTGCTTCAGCTCCATTCCCCCAATACATGATACAGCAACAGTGACTGTGAGGAGTAGATGCAGCAGCTCTGCCCAGGCATGATTTCCTCCAGTGGTAGTGTACAGCTTCAACTCCCTCAAGGGGGTAGGGCACAGCAGTGATGGGAGAAGTCTACGGAATGGCTCTGCCAAGGCACTGTTTTCTCAGGAGGAAGTCCATAGCTTCAGCTCAGAGCCCTTAGGAGCACAATGCACCAGTGACTGGGAAGAGCAGATGGAGTTCTACCAATTAACCATTTTTCCAGGGAGTGGTGCACAGCTTCAGCTCAGGCCCCTGGGGTGAGGTGCAGCCATGACTGAGAGAGGTAGATGGAGAGGTTCTGCCAAAGTACTATTTCCCTAGGAGGGGGTGTGCAGTTTCAGCTCTGGCCTGAGGGGGCAGGGAGTTATGCACATGACAATACTAGTTATATATCTGGCAATAGCATCTGTTGGTAGCTCAGCTGGATCTTCTGGGCTCAGATTATTAGGGACAATTGGAAATTAAAAGACTTTGCGGCTAACTTAAGTAAAACAAGCAGAGTGCTGTGCTGAGAGTCTCAGAAAGAAACTAAATTATGCATGATGTCCAAGATCAAGCACAACAAAAGAAACAGGATGTGAAGCCAAGAGTTCAGGGGTCAGGTAAGCACAGAACGTAGCAGGATGCAGTAAAGAAGCAAAGTTCCGGGACAATTATTGTGCATTGGACACATAATGTGTGAATGGATCAGCTCGAGCTAAAGGCACAGTATTAGAACGGCTTTAGTTCTCCAGATGCTGGCTGTAGAAGCTTTCTATGAACACTAAACAAACAATTCTGTGAGTCTCAGAGAACCAAGCTACCAATAAAAGGAATCAAGAACACGCACACCAGGCCAGACATGGTGGTTCACTCCTTAATCCCAGTGTTTTGGGAGGTTGAGGTGGGAGGATCATTTGAGGTCAAGCTAGGCAAAATAGTGAAACTTCTGTCTCCACAAAAATATTAAAAAATTAGCTGGGTGTCATCACCCAGCTACTAGGGAGGCTGCAGCAAGAGAACTGCATGAGTTAAGGAGTTCAAGTTTACAGTGAGCTATAATCATGCCATGGCACTCCAGCCTGGGAGACAGAGCAGGATCATGTCTCTAAAATTTAAAAGAAAATATATGAAAAATATAAGGTCTAATTTTCTATTATTATAAGCCATCTTTAATTTCTGAGTTACACACATACACTTCAGTCAAACCCATGCTTTCATAAAAAGGAAGCTGCAAGAAAAGGATCTCTCCTTCCAGTTTCATTATTAGTGTAAGCCTATTCTTTGACCACTGGTATAAACATTTAGCTTATTTTGTGTTAGTTTATATTTTTAGTATTTCCACTACTGAGCATGACAGAGGCTATACTCCCAAAAGCTACTTGATAATTGTAATTGACAATTTCCAAATTAAACTGATAAATTAAAGAAACAGCACTTTAATTTTTTACATATTTTTATAGATACCCAGGAAAATTTGACTAAAGTTTTTAATACTATCTGTTGCTTATCATATACTTTTAATGGAATACTGGAATGCTCTTTTATATTAATTTTCCTAAAGTAAATGAACTTTTATGTAATAGAATAAAATTAATATCTTTGATACATTATCTAGTAAGTATAATTTAGAGGAAATGGAGTATTAATGACTTGAGGTGCAAATTACCATTTAAGTAAGGGTAGAAAGATAATAAAACATAGAATCATTATGTACCTCTAGCAATTTTTCAAGTTTTATTCTTTTTACTATTTAAGTAATTATGTCTTCTTTTTGGGCCTCACTTTTTTCTGTTCTCCAATTAAATAATTTTTTAACTTACAGATATTCGGCCTATTATTTTTGTGGCTGCTTTTGCAATTCCAAATGAAAATGTCTTCTACAAAATTTAATCAATGTATTTACAAAAATAACACAAAATTTCTCTAACATCCTCTTTCTACTGATTTCAAATTAATCCAAGTTTAGCGTTCATTTAGTTCAGAATCAGGAGATTCCAGTAACCACTGTGCAGTTCCCAGAATCACACAGTTGAGTTCTATTCAGTTGACTGGGGAAAGGTAAGACATGCTGGTTGTCCCATTAACTTCCTAACATAATTAGGAATGAAATAATCTAACTGCTCCAAGTCAGTTCAGGATATGTTTTACAGTTTTATATCTCATAAGAGGAATCCCCAGTGTATGGGCTGGACCCAATCTAAATCCACTTTATCCAGTTCTCAAGGTCATAATACTGTACTAGGTACTGCCAATATATTCCAAGACATGATCCTATATATCTGTCAGAATGTACATCTAATACCAGGATAACGAATAGGTTTAATTTTGCATGTCAACTCGATTAACTGGTGGAGGCTGCCTTAAGCAGCCTGTTAAGGACATTTTAAGGCTACATGCAGACTTGGAAGAATAGATGTATTAGCAATGTCGACCATGCGTTCAGAAAGGGGGTAATCACAACTTAAATGTCTCATATTTACTGATCCTAATCAAAGAATTCCAAGGGAAAAAATGGAAATGCCTAACCCCGAAGTTCAAGTAAAATCTGAAGTGTAATAAGAATAATTTGTACCTACTAATCTACACTCCCTTTCTTCTTAACGGAAGAATTTCCATCTCTGCCAGTTTTCCTTTTACATGTTTCTCTCTCTTCTGCTGTATTTCCTAATTCCTCCCTTTCCCTACCACAAAATAGAAGTCAGAATTCATCTAATAAAGTAATTTTTCACTTCCTCTAATATTTTTATATAGGGAACTTTTAAATAGCGCCCTCTCCCTACCACAATGAAAGTTTTGAATCAAAACAAAAGTTGTGCTTTGACTTGTATGTGGAAAACATTATTACTTTTAGGAGATCAATTTCCTCTTAGGGAAATAAAAGTCTTCCTGTTTCCTTTCAGAAGGTCGTTAGTGGAGGCTACCTGATTCATGTAAACATGTGTGTTCAGGCCAGACTTTGCCTTGGAATCTGTCTGCCCAGCAACCACTGCTCTGCATCCTGTACTCCAGCTCACCTCCAACCCTGCTAGTTGCTTCTTGACTCTACTCTGTGTACTGAAGTCCACAATTTTCAGTCCCTATGGTGCAGTACTCACTTCAGGCATGACTCAGCACATTGTCAGCTGTGGTGGTCACAGGGAGAGACTCCTGCTTAAGGAAAGGTGAAGGAAGAGTAAAAAGAACTTAGTCTTGCAACTTGGGTACCATCTCAGTCACAGTAACACCAAGTGGAGTCCTAATGTTCACAACTCCAGGCCCTAGCTCCTGGACAGCATTTCTAGACCCACCCTGGACCAGAAGGAAACTTATTACCCTAAAGGGAAAGAGACAAGCCTGGCTTGATTCACCACTTTCTAACTAAAATACCCTTGGACCTTGAATAAATATCAGCAGTAGCCAGGCAATTGTCACCATAAGCCTTCAGAAAGGCCCAGTACTGTACTGGCTTCAGGTCTGACTCAGCATAGACCCAGTGGTGGTGGCCACAGGGGTGCTAAGTCATCCCTCCCCTAGCTGCAGGTAGCAGGGCATGAAGAGAGAGAGAGAGAGAGACTCTGTTTGTTTGGAGAAAGGTAAGGTTGGTGCAAAAATAATTGCAGATTTTGCCATTACTTTCAATAGCAAAAACCACAATTACTTTTGCACCAGCCTAATAATTCATAGAATTCTTTGGGCTCTTACCTAAAACCTCAAGGCAGTACCTCTACTAGTCTGCAAGAGTCACAGCATTACTGGCCTTGGAGTGCCCCCTAATGTAGATACGGCTGCAGCGATCAAGGACATAGATCACAACACAATTCCTTTTGAATACTTGGAAAATCTCCCCAAGAAGGATGGGTACAAACAAGCCCAGACTGCAAAGACCACAATAAATACCTGACTCTCCAATGCCCAGAAATCAACAAATACTCACAAACATCAAGTCCATTCCACAAGGGAGAGGGTCAACATGGCAGACTAGAAACAGCTCATGTGTGCCTCTCTCACAGGGAGCGGACAGAGTGGCTAGTGAACACTGACCTTGCAAGTTGATTGTCTAAGAAACCACATCAGGATCCATCTACACAGTGAGGGGACAGACAGAGCAGAAAGGAGCAAAGCTGGCCAGCAGCCCATCTGGGATCAGTGCAGAACCAAGAGAACCTTCTTAACATGGGAAAAAGGTGAGTGAGTGAGAGCCTCTGGAAAATTCACACTTCCCACAGGAACCTGTGCAAGTCTAGGAACATGAGAATCCCTCCGACCCCCAACCCTGGGCCTCTAAACTGCAGCAAATAGCCACCCGGAATTTTTGCAAAGGCAACACTCAAGTCCACGGGGACCTCTACAAGCCTTGGACCCTGGAACAGACCAGCACCAATGCAATAGCTCCAACAGAGACTGCAATCATTGTGCCCAGGAGCAGTAAGCTTGCTTCACATCCCTCACCAGACAAGGCTCAAAGCCAGTCTCCACACAGAAGCCCTGCTTCTGCCTGAATTCTGTAGGTAGGTGCAGCCTTCTGTTCCCCTGGGAAATATCTAGATGCCAGGTCAGGCAACTCCACCCACCCTGGGTGCTCAAAACCAGGTAAGTCATGTCTGCTAGAGCTTCCAGAAAGCAGTCCTGCTTCTGTCTGAACTTTGTGGCCAGGCACAGCCCTATGTTCCCCCAGGAAACAGTCAGGCAGCAAAGTAGGCAACTCAACCCACCTCTACCATGTGTAGCCAGGCAAGTTACCTGCTAGAGCTTCCAGCCCAGTAGTCCCACTTCCACCTGAATTCTGCCAGTAGGCTCAGTCTCCTATTCCCCCAGCAAACATCCAGACGGCAAGATGGGTGACTCCACCCACACCCACCACTTATAACCAAGCAGGCCACGCATGCTAGAGCCCGCAAGTGGTGGGTCAGGTGACTTCACACATTAACACTGCTCCTAGGTGAGACTTGCTAGCTTGGGCAGTGTCCAAGCAGTGGTGAGCTCTCTCTCTTAGACCACAAAGAGGGGTGAGATTCCTAGGTTTGCAGGCCAGTAGAAAAGCAGGGTGTGTCTCTCTCCACATGGCTGGTCTGGGAAGGGAACGGTCTGTCTGCCAACTGGAGGCCCTGCCTAAGGGAGTCCCATCTTCCAGAACACCTAACAAAAGAAACTTGGGGATGGAGTCAATGATTGGAAAGGGCTCCTCCAAGGCCCAGGAATGAATCAGCTGAAGGTGTCATCTTGCTCCTTCCGCACCACAGAGCATTACTGCCAACTAAGCCAAAACAAAACAGCCATGCAGCTGAGTAGGAGCCTATCTGTCAGCCAACACTCCTGAGCACCAAAGCAAAGATCCAGCCACAAATAAAGATTCTACACAAAGTTCTAGCATTCCGGAAACACCCAGATTGAAGCCTACTGACTATACTCAATTTACATCACAGTTAAAGGAAGACCAGCCCTCACACATGAGAGAGTACCAACATAAGAACCCTGGCAACTCAAAAGGCTGGTGTGCCCCCTTATCATCAAACACACTAGTCCCCCAGAAATGATTCTTGGCAAGATTGAGATGAATGAAATGACAGACATAGATTTCAAAACGGAATGGCATAGAAGCTCATTGGGATAAAGGAGAAAGTTGATACCCAAGGAAAGTTGAATCCAAGGAACTTAGTTAAACAACCTAGAAGCTGAAAGACGAAATACTCATTTTAAAAAAGAATCAAATTGTGAACTTCTGGAATTGAAAAGAAAATCACTTCAAGAATTTCACAATACAATCAGAAGTGTCAACAGCAGAATAGTTCAAGTTGAAAAGAAGAATCTCAGAGCTTGAAGACCAGTTCTTCAAATCAACTCAGACAAAAGTAATGAAAAAAGAATTTTAAAAATAAACAAAACTTCCAAGAAATGAGATTATGTAAAGAGACCTTTTTTTTTTTTTTTTTTTTTTGAGATGGAGTCTCACTCTGTCACCAGACTGGAGTGCTGTGGTACAGTCTGGGCTCACTGCAACTTCTGACTCTTGGGTCAAGCGATTCTCCTGCCTCAGCCTCCCAAGTAGCTGGGATTACAGGCACATGCCACCATGCCCAGCTAATTTTCCTTGTATTTTTAGTAGAGATGGGGTTTCACCACATTGGCTAGGATGGTCTCGATCTCCTGACTTCATGATCTGCCCTCCTCGGCCTCCCAAAGTGCTGGGCTTACAGATGTGACTCATTGGCATTCTTGAATGAGAGGAAAAGAGAGGATAAGCAACTTGGAAAATATATTTGAGGATATAGTCTGTGAAAATTTCCCTAAACTTGCTAAAGATGAGGTCGTACAGATTCAAGAAATAGAACAGATTCTTTAAGATACAACACAAGACAACCGTACCCAAGGCACATAGTCATCAGATTTACTAAGGTCAGTGCAGAAGAAAAAACCTTAAAGGCAGCAGTAGAAAACTGTCAGTTCACTTACAAAAAGAACCCCATCAGGCTAGAAGCAGAAGTCTCAGAAGAAACTCCACAAATTCCACAGACAAGAAGAGATTGGGCACCTATTTCAGCATTCTTTAAAAAAAAAAAAAAAAAGAAAGAAAGAAAGAAAGAAAGAGAAAGAAAGAAAGAAAGAAAGAAAGAAAGAAAGAAAGAAAGAAAGAAAGAAAGAAAGAAAGAAAGAAATTTTAGCCAAAGATACTATATCCTGTGAAACCAAACTTCATAAGTGAAGGAGAAATAAAATCCTCAAACAAGCAAGCACGAAGGGAATTTATTACCACCAGACCACCATTATGAAAGGTCTTTAAGGGAGTGCAAGACATAGAAACATTAGTGATGTTGAGCTTTTTTTCATATGTGTATTGGCCATTTGTATATCTTCTTTTGAGAATTGTCTATTTATGTCCTTAACCCACTTTTTGGTGTAATGTTTGTTTTCTTCTTGCCAATTTGCTTGAGCTCATTATAGATTCTGGATATTAGTCCTTTGTCAGACACATAGATTGTGAAGATTTTCTCCCATTCTGTGGGTTGTTTACTTTGCTGACTTTTCCTTTCGCGTGCAAAAGCTCTTCAGTTTAATTAAGTCCCAGCTAAATGAAAAAAATATACACACACAATGGAAAACTACTCAGCCATAAAAAGGAAAGAATTAATGGCATTCACAGCAACGTGGATGGAATTGGAGATTATTGTTCTAAGTGAAGTAACTCATGAATGGAAAATCAAGCATCGTATGTTCTCACTCATAAGTGGGAGCTAGGCTATGAGGACGTAAAAGCCTAAGAATGACACAATGGACTTTGAGAACTGATATGGTTTGGCTCTGTGTCCCCACCCAAATCTCATCTTGTAGCTCCCATAATTCCCACATGTTGTGGGAGGGACCCAGTGGGAGATGATTAAATCATGAGAGCAGGTCTTTTCCATGATGTTTTCATGACAGTGAATGGGTCTCGTGAGATCTAATGGTTTTTAAAATGGGAGTTCCTCTGCACAAGCTCTCTCTTTCAAAAAATTCAAAATCATAACAAGCATGTACTGAGACCATAGTGCAATAAAAATGGATATCAGTACCAAGAAGGTCTCTCAAAACTACACAAAACCATGGAACTTAAACAACTTGCTTCTGAATAACTCTTGAATGAACAATAAAATTAAGATAGAATCAAAAATATACATACGTAATTAATGAAAATAGAGATGCAACCTGCCAAAACCTTTGGGATGCAGCTAAAACAGTGCTAAGAGGAAAATGTATAGTACTAAAATGCCTTCACATCAAGATGTGATGACGACTTAACATCACAAGTAGAGGAATTAGAAGAAAATGAATAATTCAACCCCAAAGCTAGTAGAGGAAAATAAATAGCTAAAATCAGAGATGAACTGAATGAAACTGAGACACAGAAATCCATACAAAAGATCGATGAGATTAAGAGTTGATTTTTCAAAAGAATAAGCAACATTGATAGCTGATTAGCTAGACTAACAAACAAAAAGAAGATCCAAATAAGAACAATCAGAAATAACGAAGATGGCATCACAACTGATCTCACAGAAATTAAAAGATCCCCAGAGACTATTATTATGACTCTATGCACACATTTTAGAAAATCTAGAGGAAATGGCTGAATTCCTCAACATGGACACAGAAATCCTCAACAAAGTGCTAGGGAACTGAATCCAACAAAACATCAAAAAGTCAATCCACCACAATCAAGTAGGCTTTAACTCTGGGATGCAAGGTTGATTCCACATAAATCAATATGACTCACCACATTAAAATAATTAAAAACAAAAACCCTATGATCATCTCAATAGATACAGAAAAAGCCTTTGATAAAAATCCAACATCTCCTTCATGTTTGAAGAATAATTTTACTGGATGTATTTTTCTATGATAAAACTTCTTTTTTTTTCAGCACTTTAAATATGTCATGTCACTCTCTCTTGGCTTGTAAGATTTCCACTGAGAAGTCTGCTGCCAGACATATTAGAGTTCCTTTCTATGTTATTTGTTTCTTTTTCCTACAGATTTTATTATCCTTTCTTTATCCTTGATCTTTGGGAGTTTGCTTATTAAATGTCTTGAGGTAGTCTTATTTGGGATGACTCTGCTTACATAACCTTCTTATACTTGAATATTGAGCCGTCTATAACAAACCCACAGCCAACGTCATACTGAATGAACAAAAGCTGGAATCATTCCCCTGGAGGACTTGGAAACCTAGAAGAAATGGATAAATTCTTAGACACATACCACCTACCAAGATTGAATCATGAGGAAGTCTAAAACCCGAATAGACCAATAACAAGTAATGAAATCAAAGTCATAATAAAAAGTCTCCCAACAAAGAAAAGCCCAGAACTCAATAGCTTCACTGCTGAATTTTAATAAACATTTAAATAAGAACTAATACCACTCCTACTCAAGTTATTTCAAAAACTAGAGGAAAAGGGAATACTTCAAAACTCATTCTATGAGGCCAGTATTACCCTGATTCCAAAACATGATAATGACACATCAGAAAAGGAAACTACAGGCCAATATCCCTGATGAGCATTTATGTAAAAATCCTCAATAAAATACTAGCAAACTGAATTCAAGAACTCATTATGAAGATCATCTATCATGACCAGAGGGATTTACCCCAGGGATGCAAGGATAGTTCAACATATGCAAATCAATCGATGTGATACATCATATCAACAGAATGAAGGACAAAAACCACATGATCATTTCAATTAATGTTGAAAGGGCATTTGATAAAATTTAACATCCCTTCATAATAAAAATCCCTCAAAAACTGGGTATAGAAGGAACATACCTCAACATAATAAAAGCCGTATACAATATGCCTACAGCTAGTATTATACTGAATGAAGAAAAACTGAAAGCCTTTCCTCTAACATTTGGAACAAGAGAAGGATGCCCACTTTCACCACTATCATTGAACGTAGTACTGGAAGTCCTGGCTAGGGCGATCAGACAAGAGAAAGAAATAAAGGGTACCCAAATTGGAAAGGAAGACATCAAATTATCTTTGTTTGCAGATGAGATGATCTCATATTTGGAAAATCCTAAAGACTCCACCAGAAAAAAGAAAAACTGTTAAAATTGTTAAACAAATTCAGTAAAGTTGAAGGATACAAAATCAACACACAAAAATCAGTAGCATTTTTATGTGCCAACAGTGAATCATCTGAATATGAAATGAATAAAGTAATTTAATTCACAATAGCTAAAAATAAGATAAAAATACCTAGCAATAAACTTATTCAAAGAAGTGAAAAATCTGTATAATAAAAACTATAAAACACTGATGAAAGAAATTGAAGCGGACACAAAAAAATGGAAACATATCTCATATTCATGGGTTGGAAGAATTAATATTGTTCAAATGTCCATACTACCCAAAACAATACGCATATTTGATGCAATTCCTATCAAAATACTAATGGCATTCTTCACAGGAATAGAAAAAATAATCTTAAAATTTGTATGGAACCACGAAAGACCCAGTATAGCCAAAGCCATCCTCAGCAAAAAGAACAAAACTGGAGGAATCACATTCCCTGACTTCAAATTATGCTACAGAATTATGGTAACCAAAACCACATGATACTTGCACAAAAACAGGCACACTGACAAATGGAACAGACTAGAGAAACCAGAAATAAATCCATATAGTTATAGTGAACTTATTTTTAACAAAGATGCCAAGGACCTTAGGGAAATGACGGCCTCTTCAATAAATGGTGCTGGAAAAACTGGATAGCCATACACAGAAGAATGAAACTAGACCCTTATATCTCACCATATACGAAAATAAAATCAAAATAGACTAAATACTTAAATCTAAGACCTTAAGCTATGAAACTACTAAAAGAAACATTAGGGAAACTCTCAAGGACATTGGTTAAAGCAAAGATTTCTTGAGTTATACCCCATAAGCAGAGGAAATCAAAGCAAAAATGGACAAATGGGATCACATCAAGTTAAAAAGCTTCTGTAAAGCAAAGGAAACAATCAACAGCGACCCACAGAATGGAAAAACGTATTTGCAAATTGTCCATCTGACAAAGGATTAATTACCAGAATATATAAGGAGCTCAAGCAACTCCATAGGAAAAAATATCTAATAATCTGATTTTGAAATTTGATTTCACAAAAGAAGACATACAAATGGCAACAGGTATTTTCAAAAAGTGCTCAACATCATTGAGCATCTGAGAAATGCAAATCACAACTACGATGAGATATCAGCTCCCTCCAGTTAAAATGGCTTTGATCCAAAAGACAGGCAATAACAAATATTAGTGAGGATATGGAAGAAAGGAAACCCTCACACACTGTTGGTGGGAATGTAACCTAGTAGTACAGTCACTGGAGAACAGTATAGAGGTTCCTCAAAAATCTAAAATAAGAGCTATCATATGATCTAGCAATCCCACTGCTAGGTATATACCCAAAAGAAAGGAAATAAGTATAACAAAGATATCTGCATCACCATGTCTATTGCAGCACTATTCACAATAGCCAAGATTTGGAAGCAACCTAAGTATCCATCAACAAACAAATGGTTAAGGAAGTCTGTGGTACATATACATAATAGAGTACTATTCAGTCATTTAAAAAAATGAGATCTTGTTATTTGCAACAACAGGCATGGAACTGAAAGTCTTCATATTAAGTGAAGTAAGCCAGGTGCAGAAAGACAAACTTTGCATGTTCTCATTTATACATGATAGCTAAAAATGAAAGCAGTTGAACTCATGGAGACAGACAGTAGAATGATAGCTACCAGAGATTGGGAAGGATAGTAGATGGGGAGGAAGTGGGGATGGTTAATGGGCACAAACAATATCGTTAGATAGAATGAATAAGGTCTAATATTTAAGAGCACAACAGGGTCACCACAGTCAACAGTAATCTATTCTACATTTTAAAATAACAGAGTATAATTGGGATATTTACAACATGAAGAAATGATAAATGCTTGAGGTGATGGATACCACATCTACCTTGATGTGATTATTACACATTGTTTGCCTATATCAAAATATCTCATGTACCCCATAAATACATATATACCTACTGTATATCCATAAAAAAATTAAAATTAAAAACTTTAAGAAAACTAGGACATGAATCAACTCATTTAATCTTTTAAAAATCCTCTGAGACCAGTAATATTATTCCCATTTAACAGATATGGTTAAGTGACTTGATCCAGACCACACAGTTGGTCAATAGCAGGTCCTGGGGCTAAATGATCTGTGGTAGAAAACTTGTAAGATTCCCAACTATCATAAAATCCAACAAATGTAAACAATTTCAAGAAATATAATTTTAAAATAAAACCATATGAAAAAAACAAAAAACAAACAAAAATATAGCCTATCTGTGAGTGAAGCAATACTAGGAAAAGGAACTCTCATGGCCGTATCAAGAATATATATTTTTTTCTGATTTGTCTCAAACTCTGACTAAGGCAATGTTGTATCTAGATATTTCAGTGTTATGAGTTAATAAAGTCCAATTTTTCCCTAATTACTTTGAGTTTGGCTTCTATCAAAATTAACAAAAATATCTCTAGCTAATAGATTTATCAATTTACAGGATGATTTATTTTCAAAAATTTGTGAAAATCTGGGAAAAGGGCTTGCCTGGTGAGACTGTTCCCCACAAAAGCAGCTGAGGTAGGAGCCTGAATTACTCTCCCAGTTTGATTGAGGACTTGTAGAGGACCGTGCAGTATCAAGCATGAGGCCAGAAGATGATATAAGGCTAAATCATAGATATTAAAGTCACTAAGACCTATAGTAAATAGTCAGTCTGTTTTTGTGTTGCTATAAAGAAATATCTGAGGCTGATATTTCATAACTTATAAGGAAAAGAGGTTTATTTGGCTCATAGTTCACCAGGGCTATACAAGAAGCATGACACCAGCATTTGCTTCTTGTGAGGATCTCAGGAAGCTTCAAATTACGATGGAAGGGGAGTAGGAGTCAACATGTCACATGACGATAGCAGGAACAAGAAAGAGGGGAGGGGTAACATGCTCTTTTAAAGAACCAGCTCTCATGTCAGCTAGCAGAGCAAGAACTCACTTATTACCACTGGGACTGCACCAGCCCACTCACGAGGGATCCACCTCCATGACCCAAACACATCCCACCAGACCCCACCTCCAACACAGAGGACAAATTTCAACATAAGATTTGGCGGGGACAAATATCCAAGCTATATCAACATTGAGCTCATAAAACATTGAATTGGAGTTTTCTGAAAAACCGTGGAGAATTTGGCTTCATCTTTAAATTTGAGGTTTAAAAGAATAAGTGCAGAAGTATAAACTCAAGTGCAAAAAAGCAAAGAGGAAACAAGAAGTAAGATTAAGAATTCACAGGAATTCACAGAAATCAGGAGAAGATTCTCACAAGCTGTAAACTGGCGGTTCAGGACATGTTGAACCAGATCTTCAAATGGTATGGGGCACTAGATAACATCAATATTACAGGATTTTGTGAGACACATTTATCATTCATGATTACCTAGTCTGGACCCAAAAGGTCCCCATTTAATGACTGATTACGATCCAACCTTGCTGTTTCCAACTTTTCAGTAGACATCAATATTCCAGAGATTAGCTTCCTGTTTCTGATAGGGAGCTGGGTACCAAAGGTCAGGCTTGGATTGAAAGAAAAAGTTAAAAGATGGATGGAAAAAAGAAGACAGTTCTCACCAATCTCTACACCCTCTCAAACACCTTTTCAAGACACCTCCTCTGAAATCTATCCCCCACTTTACTGAATGTTCATTGTTTCCTTAAAGGAGAAACAAACCCAAAATCGAAAAACTTCACTCAGTTTTAGATAGAATTTATTCAGCAATTATTCTGTAACCATGAGGAAAAAGCAACCAATAAATGTTGGTCAAGTGGAAATATAGGAAAAGCCGTAGTATTTGATGACATGCTTGAGTAACTTAACTTATACACATTGTATTTCTTCTGTGTAACAAAAAGAAACCCCCATACTTTAAGCAACTCTTGACCAGGATTTTTGTCTCTTGCAATCAAACAAAATCCTGAATAGTACATATATAAAAGATGCAAAAGTGGACAGTGAAACAAAAACTTTTTAAATTTAGAAAATCTTCAGGAAGAAAAATAAAAAAAATTGTATGTGAATGCTGTGATTTAGGTCCCTCTAAGAAAATAACTGTCATGTATCATAATAAAGCTGCCAAGAGAAGTTAAAGGTGAAACAAATACTAAATAAAGTTAACAAAGATCTCATTCAGTGAAATGCTATTTGTACAAAGAGTAGTTGACCTTCAAAAGCCAGAATCTGCAAAGTTTTTAAGAGTTTGTAAACCACTGAGATAAATCCCCATTCAAAAGAAACAGTCCTTATATTGGATGATCTCATTCACGAAAGAAAACAAAAATATCACTTCAGTGCAACCTCTAAGAATGAAAAAGACGCAAAATATGTCTTTGGATGGGCTAGAGATTAGAGCAGAAATGTTTTTAAACGGCAAGAAGAAAATGATACAAAATATTCACGCTAAATATCTGACATTGAAATCTCCAGACAATTAGAAAAAAAAAAAAGAAAATCCTTTAATAGAGCCTACAGATTTCAAACTCACATGACAATTGTTCAGATTTCTTCTTTATTTAAAAAAAATCTGAAGAAGCTCTCAGATAAGGGTGCAAAAAAATGTATTATGTAACAAATAAATAAATTTTTAGAGAGTGTGTCAGCCAAAGTCTTTAGCAAAGCACTACTAAGCAGTAGCACTACTAATTCCATGTGAGACAGATATTTGCTCTCAATAGACCTCAGGCTACTCTACTGTAAAGGAGGAAAAGGAATTTGAACTAGATAATAGCTAAGACTCACTACAATCCTAAAACTCTTAAATAATACATTGCCTTATTACATAAATAATATGCATTCATTAGAGAACAAAGTATAAACACAGATTAGCAGAAGCAACAAGTGATTCTTGCCAAAACCAAGGTTATCTTCTTTGACAATTTATGTTCAAAACAATGAAACAGAGGTTTCAGAATACTGAGAGAGCTCAGTCAGATTTGTCTGTCTATTTTGTACCCAAGGTCAGATGTTTGGGTCAGATATTACCTAAACTGCTTCTCAACCATCTGCTAGTGAGACTTTCTCTTTCAAATATGCAGGTCATCTAGACCTCTTCCGGAATAAATATTAAGACAAAAAGGGGGGTTTTATAGTCAAACTTTGTGGGTACAATATGGAAATTTCTACAAAGCAGAATAATATTCCCATCTAATTGTACCTTCTTTTTCTTGGCTTCACTGAAGCACTGAAGAACAATTTTTTTCCCCTAATAAAATCATTAAAAGAACTATAAACCAAAACTCTAGAAGATAGGGCTGTAATACAGATCTTTTAGACCCTTTATCTTCTCTTAAACTGTTATGGTACTGAGCCTATTAGGAAAGCTAATGTTAATTCATTGGTCCCATTTTTCCCCCAGGAGAAGAAAGATTGTCACATGTTCTATGCTAAAACCTCTCCAGTCTATAACCAGGATGGTATGAGGGTCTTCTGAGACAGTTGCATTTCAACTGGCTTTTTGTCACTCACTTAACATATCAGAGGCATCTTTCCATCCATTAAATGTATCCCTGTATTATTATTATCATTATTATTATTTTATTTATTTATTTTTGAGACAGAATCTCACTCTGTCGCCCAGGCTGCAGTGCAATGGCATGATCTCAGCTCACTGCAAGCTCCGCCTCCCAGGTTCACGCCATTCTCCTGCCCCAGCCTCCCAAGTAGCTGAGACTACAGGCACACGCCGCCATGCCCGGCCAATTTTTTGGATTTTTTAATAGAGACAGGGTTTCACCGTGTTAGCCAGGATGGTCTTGATCCCCTGACCTTGTGATCTGCCAGCCTTGGCCTCCCAAAGTCCTGGGGATTACAGGCATGAGCCACCACGCCCAGCCTCATTATTTTTTTTAAGAATTACTTTCTTCCTATTTTTAATTACAATGTAATACCTCCTCCATTGTTTCATCTTGAACAATTTACTTAAAATAAAAGCTTCAATTTCCTCATCAGTAAATTTAGAATAATATAATCCTATCTTTTGTTGTGAAAATTAAAGAGAAAATTAATATGTGTCATTTATCACAGTGCTGGAAACATAGTATCATATTATAAGCATAAGATTTTTTTAAAAATTCAAACGGTATAGTAAATTATTAGTAAATTTTACTTTTACTAATACATATTAAAAGTAAATTTTACTTTTACTTTAAAAAAAGTAAAAAGAGCCTGTAGTCCTACCACCCATAGCAACTTCTTTTGGCATTTTCTTTTAGTCTTTATAGAACTTTCTCTAGACATATATATACACATGTAAGTGCTCACAGACACAAACTCATGCTTTTATTTTTTTGTCATTGTTTAGCAGTGTTATGTAAATATTTGTGTAATGTTGAGCATTGAGGATTTAATTAGCATAAATGTGACTTTATGAAAAGTCTCTATTGTATTCAGCCCCAACCAATGGAGCATTTATTTCATATAATGTTTGACACATTAAAAACTCAGTATAAAAATAATCTGAATATTTTTCACAGTTCATTAGAATATAATTTAACTTATAATTTGAAAAATGTATGTGTGGGCTTATATCAATTAAAATTATTTGCCTACAAGTAACAGAAAATGTAATTCAAATTGAATTTAACAATGGAAACATTTATATTGCCCTATAACTAGAAATTCAGAAATAGGGTGTTCATCAAGGTTGGCTTGATCTAGTATTTTGGGCTCAATTTATTTTGGTCTTGATCACTTTCAGATTTTAGATTCATCTCCATGCTGTTAACAAGATACAGAACTTCCTTGTATCACATTTACACATGAGAATGGCACAAGGTAAAGTTATGATTTACTTCTAGAAGTTATCTGGAAATTCAGCCATAATAGGTTAATAAGTATCAGGTTTAGCCTCCTGCAGTAAATAGCAACAAAGCAGAGCAAATATATGAGGTGGATGTTTTCAAGCATTAGACAAAAGAAAGCATGGGACAGTGATCTTTGGGAGAAGAAAAACACATAACACAAGTTCTACTTTTATTCCTGTTTTTGTTCTATGCACACTTTCAAACTGCCTCAGATAGAGGTATAATCTGAATCAGTCTTGCTGAATGTATAATATTAATATTAGAGTTAAGGATTGCTGAAACAGTAAGAATTGGCTAAACAGGGTGCCAGAGAGGAAGAGATTATGCAAAGAAGGAAACACATAAATATATTAGAAATTATCTTGAGTCTTTGGTCAGATCCTTAGTTGTGTATGCACAGGGTGGAATTCTGCAAGGCCTGATGGGGATCAACTACTGGAAGTCTTTAAGCTGAATAAAGATTCCAGAGAACATACAGTGCTGAGATTCTGACCACTCACAGACTTCATACAGCTTTCTAAGCATCAATATCTTTTAAACCTATTTTTTATGTGACATCAGAAAAGCCATAACTTAGGAATAGGGCATATCTTAGTCATAATGCAGGGCCTCTGTAGACTCACACAAACAAAGCTGAAAACAATCACTCTAAAGAATCACCAAATCTATAAATCAACTTTCTGCCAAAATAAAAATTGACACTTTGTAAAGAAAAACAACATAATTTAGACTCTCAACATGATTTTTAAAACGTGTAGCATACAGTAAAAAATTACTAGATGTAATTTGGCTCATAACCAGGAGAAAAAAGAAATCAATAGAAATACTCCTAGATATAATACACATGTTAAAATTAACAGGAGAAAATTTAAATTGATGATACTTTCACAACATCATGAGAATTTTTGAGTGCTAGCCACTTTGTCTATTCTCAAGTAGACAAATGTAAAATATCCCAAATACTCTCCCAATTTCCCAAATATAAAAGAAAATGTTATAATTTGATGTCTTCACTGTCAATCACCCCAGGTACAAAGGGGAAGACAGTTACCTTTGGAAAGGAAGAAACAGTAACTAGATCATATTAATAAAGCCTGACTGTGGGTCAACTTCATTTTGCCTACCTTACGCTGATATGGTGATGTTGGAAGATAAAAGATAGATAGGTGTTTGTGGGCATTAGAATTTGAAACAGAGCCTAAGAGAATGTGATTAAATGGCTTTTTACTGGATGCATTCTTTGGAACATACAACCTCCGGAGATTGAACCAGGAAGAAATAAAACTCCTGAACAGACCAATAATGAGTAGCAAGACTGAATCAGTATTTTAAAATCTCCTATCAAAAGAAAAGCCCAGGACCAGATGAGTTCACAGCCAAATTCTACCAAACCTATAAAAAAGAACTTACGCCAATCCTTCTGAAAGTATTTCAAAAAATCCAGGAGAAAGAAATTCTCCCCAATTAATTATTCAAGGCTAATATCATCCTGATACCAAAACCAGACAAAGTCACAACAAAAAAAGAAAACTACAGACCAATATCACTGATGAACATAGATGCAAAAATCATCAAAAAATACTAACAAATCAATCCAATAGACATCAAAAGGATAATACACCAAGATCAGGTGGAATTTATCCCAGGGACACAAGGACTGTTCAACATTTGCAAATCAATGTGATATATCACATAAACGGAGTTAAGAACAATAATCATATGATGATCTCATAGATGCAGGAAAAGCATTCAATAAAATTTAGCATCCCTTTATGATAAAAATCCTCAACAAACTAGGCATAGAAGGAACATACCTCAACATAATAAAGGCAACATGCAACAAACCCACAGATAACATATTTAACAGGAAAAAGTTGAAAGCATTCCCTCTAAGGAGTAGAAATAAGGAAATGATGCCCAATTTCACCACTATTACTCAACATAGTACTTGAAGTCCTCACCAGAGTAATCAGGCAAGAGTAAAAAATAAAAGGCACCCAAAATGAAAAGAGGAAGTCAAACTCTTCCTGTTTACTGATGGTATGATCTTATATCTAGGAAACCCTAAAGACTCCACCAGAAAACTTAGATTGATAAATGAATTCAGTACAGCTTCAGGATAAAAAAATCAGCATGCAAAAATCAGTAGGATTCTATACACCAATAATGATGTAGCTAAGGAACAAGTCAAAAATGCAATCTTACAGTAGCTACAAATAAAAAATAAAATAACTAGGAGTATATTTAACCAGGAAGGTGAAAAATCTCTACAAGAACTACAAAACCCTGATGAAAGAAATCATAGGTTATACAAACAAATGGAAAAAACATCCCATGCTCACGGATTAGAAGAATCATTATTGTTAAAATGACTAAACTGCCCAAAGTAATCTACAGATGTAATGCAATCCCTATCAAATTACCAATGTCATTTCTCACAGAATTAGAAAAAACAATTCTAAAATTTATATGGAACCAAAAAAGAACCTGAATAGCCAAAGCAATCATAAGCAAAAATAACACATCTGGAGGCATCATGCTACCTGACTTCAAATTATACAGCAAGGCTATAGTAACCAAAACAGTATGGTTACTATAGCCATGCTGGTAAAAATAAAATAAAATAAACATTCAGATCTCAATGGAGCAGAATAAAGGACCCAGAAATAAAGCCACATTCATACAATCAACTGATCTTCTACAAAGTCAATAAAAATATGCATAGGGAAGGATACTCTATTCAATAAATGGTATTTGCAAAATTGGGTAATCATATGCAGAAGCATGAAAATGGACCTATATCTTTCACCACACACAAAAATTAACTTAGGATAAAATTAAAGACTTAAACATAATACCTGAAACTATAAAAATCCCTCAAAGAAAACCGAGGAAAAACTCTTCTGAACAATGGCCATGCAAAGTCGTTATGACTAAGTCCTCAAAAGCAAATGCAACAAAAACAAAAATAGACAAATGGGACTTAAACTAAAAGGCTTCTGCACAGCAAAAGAAACAATCAATAGAGTAAACAGAAAACCTACAGAATGAGAAAAAATATTTGCAAACTATGTATCTGACAAAGGGCTAATATCCAGGATCTACAGGCAACTCACACAAATCAATAAGGAAATAAAACAAATAACCCCATTTAAAAAATGGGCAAAGGAAATGAACATTTTTCAAAGAAGATATACAAATGGTGAACAAGCATATGAAAAAATAAACATCACTAATCATCAGGGAAATGCAAATTAAAACCACAATAAGATATTATCTTATACCAATCAGAATGGCTATTATTAAAAAGTCAAAAATAAACCAGGTATTGGTGAGGATGTGGAGAAAAGGGAATGCTTATACACTGTCAGTGGGATGTAAATTAGTACAACATTTATGGAAACAGTATGGAGAGTTCTCAAAGAGCTAAAATGAGAACTACCATTCAATCCAGCATTTTCACTATTGGGTATATACCCAAAGGAAAAGAAGTCATTATATCAAAAAGATACCTGACACAGGGCATGGTGGCTCACGCCTGCAATCCCAACATTCTGGGAGGCCAAGGCAGGCAGATAACCTGAGGTCAGGAGTTCGAGACCAGCCTGACCAACATGGAGAAACCCCATCTCTACTAAAAATACAAAATTAGGCGTGGTGGCGCATGCCTGTAATCCCAGCTACTAGGGAGACTGAGGCAGGAGAATCACTTGAACCTGGGAGGTGGAGGTTGTGGTAAGCCAAAATTGCACCACTGCACTCCAGCCTGAGCAACAAGAGTGAAACTGTCGCAAAAAAAAAAATAAATAATAAAAGATACCTGCACCCATATGTTTATCGCAGCACTATTCACAATATCAAAGATATGGAATCAACCAAAGTGTCCATTAAAAGGGGACTGAATAAAGAAAATGTTTTTATATTTTAGAAAAAGAAAATGTTTTATTTATACACATACACTATGAAATACTACTCAACCATAAAAAGAATGAAATTATGTCTTTTGCAGCAACACAGATCGAACTGAAGGCCATTGTCTTAAGGGAAATAACCTATATTGCATGTTCTTACTTACAAGTAGGAGCTAAACAATGGGTACACATGGACATACAAAGTGGAATTATAGACACTGGAGACTACAAAATGTGGAAGGATGGGAGGGAGGTGAGGGCTTAAAAATTACCTATTGGGTACGATGTTCACTATTTAGTTGATGGGTACACTAAAAGCCCAGACTTCACCACTATGCAATATATGCATGTAAGAAATCTGCACTTGTATGCCTTAAATAGTCATGTATTTGATTGTAAAACTTATTTCCCAAATCAGCCAAGATTCATTCAGAAAAGCAAAATTCATTTTACCTGTTTCAAGCAACAGGATGTTACATCCGGTAACTTTGATGATTACAAAATCAGTGGAAGGACTGGTGGAATGAAGGTCAGAAAAAGCCAGCACTAACTCTCGGGGTAACCAGTGGCTTTCAGAAACTTCAAAGGTTACAAGCATTGCAAGATATAGCTGGCAATGAACACAGGTGCTCTTGCTCCATGGTAGGTGATATTCAAGTAAATGCCCAGAGACCTCTACAAAAAGGCCTGTCTCAGATTGCTCCTCATGAATCTATCCACTGCTGCTGAAGCAGTCTTTAGTCTTTCAAATAACATACAGACGCTTCTCAATGATAGAATCTAACCCAGAATTCTGCTGGCCAGGATTCTGAAAATTTTGTTTCCAGGCATCCAATTTCCACTAAACAGGAAAGATTCTAGAAGAAAGAAAATGCCTCTGAGTTGCCTATAAGCCATCAGAAATATCTTCCATCACCCCTGTTTATCAAGACTTACATGCATTGTGTTTGCAAAATACTTTCACACACTTTTTTTTTTTTTTTGAAACACAGTCTCACTCCATCACTCAGGCTGGAGTGCAGTGGTGAGATCTTGGCTCACTGCAACCTCTCCACCTCCTGGGTTCAAGTCATTCTCATGCCTCAGCCTCCCGAGTAGCTGGAATTTCAGGCACACACCTCCACAGCCAGCTAATTTTTGTAGTTTTTGTAGAGACAGTGCTCCTCCCGCCTCGGCCTCCCAAAGTGCTGGGATTATAGGCATGAGCCACCACGCCCGGCCTATTTTCTTACTTGAGTTTCACCATAACATTTTGTGCTCATATGGCTGATGTTGTTACCCTTAATTTACATTTGCCTTTTCTTTATTCATTCTACAATGTGCTGTTGGCCCAAAGACGCTGAGTTGTATTCCAGCAGATGCATTCTAATCAAGGAAATTTTTTGACTCTAAGGTCGCAATTGAACTTCCACATCAAATGGTGTGATAGTGAAGGTCACTAATAGTAGTACCCAAGTGAACTTACAAGTTTAGTTCTTCAAATTGTACTTTATTTATGTTATCTTCAAATATGAGAATTCTTAATATTTCTAACTTTATATTAATGAGGAATAATTGTGCAGACTTCTCTTACAAATGTGAAAAGGACTGAAAAGTTATACAGTCAGACTTTCACTACCTACCAGTAATCACTTGCAAGATCAAGTTGGGCAGCATACAGAAAGTTTTTGAACATTTAATCAACAAACCTAAACACATAAAGTAGCAATGGTAAATGGTACAGTTAATATTAAGATACAAACACATATAAAATAGTTCTTGTGTGGCATGGGGAATTGAGAAAACAAGAGAAATAATCAATGCAACCAATGAATCACAAACCATGGCATCTCAAGGAGTTCTATTAAAAGTAATGGCAAAAACCGCAATTACTTTTGCACCAACCTATATAAGACCTGTATATTCTGTCACTAACAGTTCCAACAATATAAATTTAAATTTGGCTGAGGTACCGGGCCTGGAGGAGAGGTTCACAGTCCTGGCTGGGGGTCTGTGTGGTCTCAGTCTCCCAGCCTGCCTCACTCCTTGGTTTGGGGCCAGGCCACCATTCCCGAGGCTCCTGGGTGACCCTTCTGCAGCTGGACGGGTGGTGACCCTGACTGTCCAGGGCTGGACCCCGGGGCTGAGGTCCTGTCTTTGTGGAATGTTGGGGCCCCACCCTTACAAGCCTTGGGGTTGACTGCTCCACATGCATTTTTGTGTGAGCTTCCATTTAGGAATCCCCTCCTTTCACAGAAGGGGCCAGCCTGACCAATATGGTGAAACCCTGTCTCTATTAAAAATACAAAAATTAGCCAAGTGTGGTGGCACATGCCTGTAATCTCAGCTACTGGGGAGGCTAAGGCAGGAGAATCACTTGAACTCAGAAGGCAGAGGTTGCAGTGAGCCGACATCATGCCACTGCATTCCAACCTGGGCAACAGAGCGAGACTCCGTCTCAAAAAACAAAACAAAAAAAGAATGCCAATGGGGCCTCCTCTGAGGAAGACTCACCCTCACACCCTGTAGTTCTGCGGCCCTGGACAAGGAGCCCGGAAGAGCAGTATCTACCAGCCCCACCAGCCAGGAGCAGGTGCTAGTGCCACTGCAACAGGGGCAGGCCCAGGAGGACAGCCTCAACAAGCTGGCTTTGCAGTACAGCTGCAAAGTCGCAGATATCAAGGTCAACAACTTCATGAGAGTTGTTGACCTTTCAGACTTACACGCCATTACGATTCCAGTGAAAAACAACGGGATCCTAACAGAGACTCACAAATAACTAAAACCCCTTCTGAGCCCATTTGCAGAGACCGAAGTGACCATAGAACTGCCAAATCCAGACAGCAGCCACAGACACTGATGCCCAGGCCAGTCAACTGATGGATTTCTTTAAGGAGATTGACCAGAATATTGAGAGTGCATTGCAGTCACAAATCTTTTTATGGGAAAGTTACTGCATAGAGACTCTCCTATCAGCAATTGCTCCCAGCTCCTCCAAAGATGCCAACAAATGGTGCAGACTGTGGAATTCAGTGATGGAATGTCTTTTTTATCATGCTTCTAGTTGGGATTGTTTTACCCATCTTTCATTTGGTCTATTTTAAAATACAGGCTACTGGCAAGACACCTAATAGCATGAACACAGCTCCTGTCCCCAGTGGTTCCGTGGCAATGAGTACAATGCCAGGGCAAATCCCCCCGTGAGTGATTCCAGAGACAACCACAACCTCTTCAGATAGCCAGTTCAGTCAGACCACCCAGCCAGGGAACTAAGCTTTGTTTTTAAAGAACCCACCCAGCTTTTGCAATTGGCTCTTGAAGTGCATCAGCTGTCACTGGCCACATCCTAGAGGTGCTGCATTTTATGTCATGGGAAGGATGGACACGTTTCAGAAGTCACCACAGTGTTCTCAATTGCAGTGACCCTGAGGAATGGCCTTACCCAACCCAAGCCTCCAGGATCAAAAGCACCAGCACCCTTAGCCTCTTCTATCCAGAGAGGATCAGCAGCAAGGCATTTACATGTGACAGATGGTTATTTCTTGTAGACATTTAGTGGACTGGCCATGTCTTCACAGCAGCACTGTGTGGGTCCCCAAGGTGGATATGCTTGGAGAGAAAGGAATGGCCTCGACCAAGGGACCTGTAGTGTGGGAGCCCCTGTGATTGGTGTGGGTTGTCTGGTTGTTGCAGTTTCCCTACTCGCTGGGGAGCAGGGACTGGCTCTGAGAAGGGTTGTTCTCTGTCTCCCTGGCAAAGGTGCTGTGGAATAGTCTTGGCATGTGATCCGTTTTAGAGAATGACAAATTACAATTGCAACAAGCCCTACTTCATATTTGCCTCATCAGTTAGTCTTTTTGAGGCAATCCCACTTCTAGAATTGAAAAAGCCCCAAGTCCAAACTGTGCACTGTTGAATAAAGGGCAGTTCTGCCCCTGTCCTTTTAGAGCTGTTTAGTCTGACACGCAGGCACGTCTCAAGCCAAGCATACGCACACAGAGCCGTTGCCCAGTTCCGCAGAGGCTCCCTAGATTCTCCCAGGCGGCCTCCTTGGAAGGAGCGCTTGCTGGCCAGCATCTGCAGAGGAGGATGGGTGCCTGTTGCTGAGGTGCCAGCATGGATATCTATCTGAAGCTGCGCAGTCGCCAGGCCAGTGCTGCTGAGAGTAGCAGCTCCTGTATTATTTGGCACAGGGTGTTCCCTGCTGCTTCCTTAACTCAGTTCTTAGGAACTGTAGTGTCACAGCACGAGAGTGTGTCCCTAAAATAACACTCTATATACACTGTAGCTCGTAATGTTAAAGGACCAAATGCTTCATGGAGGGGCTAGAGGTGACCCTTGCCATCGAAAGGCCATCAAAACATGGGGCCTGATACCTGAGGGAAGAGGCCTGCAGTTTACCTGGTCCTCCTCCCTGCCAGGGCAACAGCAGTGCTGTGGATGGGCTGGAGGTGAGAGCCTGCTGCTGCCTTGGAGTCAGTGGCCTGTAGCACAGAGGGACGGGGAGGGGTGGAGGTGGCTGGTGGCCCAGCCTCCTAGGGATACAGACAGGAGGAAAAACCACTGCACAAATGCTGGGCTTAGGGATAGTTATGGCCTTTGACACATCAGGCCTGGAGAGAATTTTAAAAGATCTCACCATGTGCGAGGATGCGAGTGTGGCCAAGGAGTACTTGAGATTGGCTTCCAATTTCTCTCATCTCAGTTGTGTGAAAAAAGTCAATTGGCCTAGGGCTCAATTGGCAAATTCAAATTATCTTCAATGATAAATGTTTTCTTAGACACCAGAATGATCTTCAGGATAAAAAGAACTTCTGAACTTTTGCTACAGGAAATGTGTTAATCATGTAAGTGCTTTTCCAGCCAAATATCTGTGCTCTCTGGGCCATTAAGGGCCACAGCTTCCTCTAACATCTGCCACCAGAACTTCACCAGGCAGGGCCTGGAGTCCCATGGGAAAAATCACTTTTTCCAGGCAAAGAATGAATGTATCCTTTACTTTCCTCAAGTGGAATGAAATAATTTCTTCTATGAAAAAATAAAAAAAAATTAAATGTAATCTTTTAATAATTTTTCTTTTTATCAATATGTCAATACATTTGAACCATACCTTTTCTAAACTTTCTAGCAGAAAATATTGATACATAGATATTTTTATGTGATTAGCAAATTAATGCCAGGACAGTCAAAGAAAATTTAAATTTTAATAAAATAGGTAGCAGTACAAATAATAATACCACTGATAGATTACTTCTGGGAGTAAGTTGCCAACTAATCAGACAATGTAAAAGTAAAAGTTGTCATAAAAACTTTACATTAAAAAGAGAAATAATTTTATCCTATTATCTATTGAACAAAAAACATTTTGTGATCTAGACACGCAAATAAAAGTGACTTTAATGACATTTATTTCTCCTCCTTCTCCTTCACTTTATTCTGCCCCCTTCCTCTCCCATTCTTCCTCCTAATACCCTTCTCCATTTTATCCTCTTCTTTCCTTCAACTCCTCCTCATCCTTTCATTGTTCTTCTCAATCTCCCTTCCTCCTTCTCCTCTCAGGTCCTAAGATTTCCTACTAACTAAAATTGGCAAGGCTGGGTGTGGTGGCTCACACCTGTAATCCCACCACTTTGGGATGTGGAAGCAGGCAGATCCCTTCAACTTAGGAGTTTGAGACCTGCCTGGGCAACATGGCAAAACCCTGTCTCTACCAAAAAAAAATTACCTGGGTGTGGTGGCACATCCCTGTAGTCCCAGATACTCGGGAGGCTGAGGTGAGGAGATCTCCTGAGTCTGGGAATTTGAGCGGAATTAACCTATGTGGCAGAGACTGGCTAGATGCATATAAAGAGAATGACCCTCACAAACAGAAAGTTGTTTAGCAGAATAGTGACATAAACAATAATTTTTAAGTGTAATACTCATTAAAATCAGTTCTTAAAAACCCATTTTTAAAAACACGGATAGAGTGCCTCATGGGTATCAAACACAGTCTTAAGTATTTGAAAAACATTTTATCCTGCCAAATTGCACATGATGTAGTTAACTAAATCAAGATTCAAACCCAGGCCAGTTCAGATGCATGTCTATGCTGCTTCCTCTAGTTTATTCTTATTGGGGACTTTCATTTACACCTGTGCTCTGGTCTACTTACCAATTGCCTTTGAATTAACTGCTATTTAAACTAATTAGAGGAATAACTTCCATTTGCCTTCAAGTCTCCCAATCAACTAGAATTATCTGCTGCTCCTTCTGACATTGTTACATCCTCATTATTTACCACCTCTCTCTTCAAAGCAGACGATTGAAAACTCCTGTCACGTGAGCACTTCTTAACTCCATTTATGCATCTTTTTTATTTAATTGGGAAAAAGTTTCTATGCCACTCTCAGAGGAACGAGAACTCTTTCCCTACCCCTAATAATATTTGCTCTCTAGAAGAACTGAGTGGGAGAGGAAAATGACTGAGGCAAAAAGCATGAGAGGATAGGAGGCATCTCAAATTGTAACCACAGTGATTCTTTAATAAGCAGCTGAGATAGCCTAGCAACCTGAAACTTTGAAAAATGTTCCTATGGTACAAAAAAGTATAGCTTGGTTAGAAATCTAAGTAGACATGTTAGCAAGAGGTATTTGAAAAGGTTTGTCATAGTAAAAATATCTGGTATATATTTAGCACTTCTCCTAATAATTTTTATAATTATTATATTAATTGAACCTTACAACAAGGCTGTAAAAATGTCTGGACAATTTTTTGTCTTTTATATTTAAAAAATAATACATACATTTTTATTGTTAAAAATTCCAATAATACAGTAGATAAAGCAAAATGTGAAGGTCCCCTTTGTTCAAGTCCAGTATTCTTTTAACTATTTTTCTATGTATGCGTTCTCATACACATACACACAAACAGTTTGAGAAGGCAGGTGTTTGTAAGTGGGATTCTATACATACTATTTTGTGAAATGCTTTTAATGCTTACCAACATATCTTGGAGATGTTTCTATGACAGGATCAAAAATCTGCCCAGTGCTTGCAACCTGCCACATAGCCATCCATAATATGGAAGTAAGCGTAAGTTATTAAGTCATTCCTCTAGATGTATATCAGCTTTTATTAATTATGATAGGCTAACACCTAAAACAAACAATGCTGAAATTTTGAGTAGTAAAGTTTATGGTGGAACTCACATCACCATCCAAAGTGTCACAGGGCATGTTCTTTTTACCATGGCCCTTCAAGCCTCAGGCTCCTTCCTTACCCAGCAGACAGGAAGAAAGAGAAAAGGTGAAGCCACACCCACTCTTCCGTGCCTTGCTTGGACTGGAAGTGATTTATCTCTCCTACTCAAGTTCTTTTGGCAAGATCTAGTCATAGTCATACAGACCACCAAAAGGGCTGAGAAATGTGGTTGAGTTCATGCCAGGAAGTGGAAACAGGCTTTATATGCATCTAGCCAGTCTCTGCCACATAGGTTAATTCTGCTTTTTTCACTATTATAAGCAATGCTATAATAAACCCCTTATATGTGCACTATGCCAGTATTTCTGCAGGATAGATATCTAGACCAGTAACTGATAGACAAAAAGATGTGTAGAATGTATTTTCTAAACTCCTATTTGAAATAGGAATATTTTAGTAGATATGTTACCTGTGTAAAGTAGCACAGCATTTCACCAGAATAGAACCATCTTCTAGTGCACACTAAGTATACACTAAGAAGTTGGCATTCCAAGCATCGTACAATCCACTTTTTATCACTGAAACTTTTCTCTCTCCTAGACCCCATAAGGATCCTCTTCCTCTCTCAGACTCCCAAACATGTCATGACTCTTTCAGATCCTGGATCTTCAATTTACTAACTCTGTGTTCTTGGAAAAGTCACTTTGATCTCTCTGAGTCTTAGATTCATCATTTTGAAAAACATTATAAACTACACCAGTTTTTTGAAAAAGTTAAGTAATGAAAAATGGCCAGCCTGGCCACCATGGTAACACCCCATCTCTACTAAAAATAAAAAAAATTAGCCGGGCATGGTGGCAGGCACCTGGTAATCCCAGCTACCTGGGAGAATGAGGCAGGAGAATTGCTTGAACCTGGGAGGTGGAGGTTGCAATGAGCAGAGACCATGCCATTGCACTCCAGCATGGGCAACAAGGGTGAAACTGTCGAAGAAAAAAAAAAAAACACACACCACAGAAAAGAAAAATGGCACATGGGAAATGCCTAGCACATAGTAAACGCTCAATGAGTGTTTGCTTCTATCCTTCCTCCTCTGATTATCCCAGGCAAAATAATTTTTTATTTATTAATTTTTTAAATTCAGCACTCTGGCATATAATAGTTTCTATCATCATTTATCTTTTCATGTGTATCTTGTCTCCCCATCTTGATGAATCCCAAATTGATTACAGACAACTTGAGAACAAGAACAGTATCATAGTGTTCCCTAGATCACCATCACCTTACACAGTGCATTATGGTGTGAGGCCTAGATACATATTCGTGATGATGCCACCTAAATTGAGCAAACCAGTGAAAGAGAGAAAGCAAACTGAAAAAAATGTCCATCCTAGTTATTTAATTATAGAAGAAGAACATGAAAAATCTGTAAAGATTAGTCAGGGGAAAAATTGCATAATAGCATTTAAAAATTCAATAACCCACAGGAAGCTGAAAAACATTTGTGAAGAGTTCATTGTAAACCCAAGATAAATGTATGTCAGATTTTAAATGCCAAGCCTGTGTGTCTGCGTATGCAGCAAGGCTAAGGGAATGTGAAAGCAGATTTTTCCATTTAAGAGAGCTATTTGAGAAAGAATTTTTTTAAAGTAGAGAAGGGAAAAAGGGAGAAAGGAGAGAAGGAAGGGAAGGGAAGGGAAGGGAAAGCGGGGAGGGAGGGAGAAAGGAAAGGAGGAAAAGAGTGAGGGGAAAAATTGGGAAAATAAAGAGAGAGATAAATAAGAGGAAAGAACCTTTCGAAGACGAGAAAGCTAGCTCAACTAGAAAGAACTGGAAAGCCCAGAAAGAATGCCAGGTCATATACCAACCAAATTTTATTAGGCCAGTTAAAAAAGAATTTTGAGGGACATTTAAATTTTTTTTTTTTTTTTTTTTTTTTAGATAGGTTCTCACTCTGTCACCCAGTCTAGAGTGCAGTGGCACAATCAAGGCTCACTGCAGCCTTCAACCTCTGGCCCAAGGGATCCTCCTGTCTCAGCCTCCTTAGTGGCTGGGTCTACAGTCCCATGCTACCAGGCCTGGCTAATGTATGGAGCTTTTGAAAGAATGTCCAAAACCATCAGCAGAATTTGTGGATGCTCCCTGTGGAACTGGTGGCACCACTTAAAGGTTATGGTGTACATTTTCACCCAAGAACTTGGTGAGGAAGAGGAAAATGATGCTGCCTCAAATGAGCAGACGCTTGAGCTGATTTAAGGAGCTGAGGCTTTGGAAAGGGTGTTTCCTGTCCTTATGAGCAGGTGTGTGGAGATGGAGACGAGGTAGGGTGAGCAAGAGATAAAGGTCTTTATATTTCAATTACTCTCTCTCTTTCTCACTTCTGCTTTTCCTTGCCTGGCTGCCTTCCACTTTCCCCTCTTGCCTCAAAATTCCTATGACTTTTTCCATCATTCTCTCTTTGCCTTAAAGAATCTAACCCTCAAATATATACTTTTGTATGGAGTCCTCCCTGTTTCTCAAACTCTATAATTGGTGTCAACATTTAAATAAAATATGAATGTTGAAAACATTCCATATTTCAGATGCCTCTTAAAAACACACAAGATCTGGCAACACAAGGTCCTAGTCCCATAGGAGCAAAGAGCTAGCACTGAGTCACTTCTGTACTTCAGACAGAACAAGTCTCCATCCCCTCAGTCTCTATCCAGCCAGTTAGCACCGATACCATCTGCCAGGCCCATTCAGGATGAAAGTTTGCTCCCCTACAAGCATTCTTATCCCTTTTCTTTTTCCTCTCATGGAGTTTATTCCTTTATTTTCCTAGGTATTTATTTTCTCCTTAAATTTCCATAACCTGTAACTGTGGTACATATGTTATTTACTTTGCCTGTTCCCAATTTTTAACTGAACAAATAGAAACTTTTAGTATTCTTTTTATTTCATGCCACCTCCATACCAAATAATATGCTTTTAAATTAGTTCTTGACTATGGATAAAAATATCCTTAGCACCCATCCAAAAATGAATAAATAAAACCATTTTGCTCTTGCTTCATTGCTATTTCAAAGTCAGTACAAGTGGTGAGGTCTGTCAGTATGATAGCAGTGAAAATAACACAAGTATTTTAATATATGTAGGTTTCTCTTTGACAACCATCAATCCAGAGGTGGTGTTTGTTTGCTTTTTTTAATAGTGATTGTTTGTTTCTGTTCCTAGAAAAACAAAAATCATTTTCATGTTCTTATAATCAGTATAAACATAAATTTAGTTCTCCTAAAACTTGTTTATGAAGAGCTTTCCAATGACTCGTCTGCCTAGACATTTTTTCTTCTAATTTTTGTTAGGTTCAGGAGTACACGTACAGGTTGTTATATTGGTAAACTCATGTCACAGGGTTTAGTATACAGATTATTTCATTATTCAGGCAATAAGCATGGTACCCGGTAGGTATTTTTTTATGACCCTCTCCCTCCTCACACCCTCCACCATCCAGCCAACCCCAGTGTGTGTTGTTTCTCTCTATGTGTCCATATGTTCTTGTTATTTAACTCCTACTTGTGAGAACATGCAGTATTTGGTTTTCTGTTCCTGCATTAGTTTTCTAAGGATAATGGCCTCTAGCTCCATTCATGTTGCTGCAAAGGACATAATCTTGTTCTTTTTATGGCTGCATAGTATTCTATGGTATATATATACCAGGTTTTCTTTTCCTTTTCTTTTCTTTCTTTCTTTTTTTTTTTTTTTTGAGATGGAGTGTCACTCTGTCACCCAGGCTGGAGTGCAGTTGAATGATCTTGGCTCACTGCAAGCTCTGCCTCCCAGGTTCACGCCATTCTCCTGCCTCAGCCTCCCAAGTAGCTGGGACTACAGGCACCTGCCACCATGCCAGGCTAATTTTTTGTATTTTTAGTAGAGATGGGGTTTTGTATGTACCATATTTTCTTTATCCAGTCTGTCACTGATGGGCATTTAGGTTGATTCCATGTCTTTGTTATTGTGAATAGTGCTGCAATAAACATACTAGTGTATGTGTCTTTATAGTAGAATGATTTATACTCCTTTGGATATATACCCAGTAATGGGATTGCTAGGTTTAATGGTATTTTTGTCTTTAGGTCTTTGAGTAATAACCACACTGCTTTCCATAATGCTTGAACTAATTTATACTCCCACCAGCAGTGTATAAGCATTCTCTTTTCTCTGCAACCTTGCTAGTATTTTTTTTATTATTATTATTTTAGTAATAGCCATTCTGACTGGTGTGAGACGGCATCTCATTGTGATTTTGATTTACATTTCTCCAACGATTATTGAAGGTGACCATTTTTTACACAGTAAGGTCCTGATCTGCCCAGTCTCAACCTGCATTGACAACTTCCCTTCCCACTGAACTGTGGCTTCATCTCTAACAGAACTCCTCATTTACCTGTTGTTTACAGATTTGAAGTTCCTTCACACAATTTTGATGATTGTACATCATTCTGACCATATGTAGCATGATGATCCTCACATCCTCCTGAAGATGTCAGGTGAGACTCACTGCTTGTTTTATTCATTTAGTTAAAAATTATTCCTGGATGCCCTGCTTGAAGCTACATACTGTTCTAGGTGCTGAGGATACAGCATGAAGCATGACATAATCTCCATTCCAAGAGTATATTTTTTCCCATTTTTATAGGCAAGGAACAAAAGATAACTTGATATTTCTTTCAAAATAACTAACATGAAAAAGATAAAATGCAATAGCAGATCCAAATTTGTTAATGTTTATATAATTTCTCTTTCCCAAGATTATGATGCCTAGTTGGATTTCTTTTTTCCTTTAAAGCCTTGCTTTTCCTCCCTCCTTTTTCATCCAAACAGTTTGTCTAAATGTCTACCTTCCATTAAATTCACTGATTATTTAATTCTCAGACCAAAAAAATCAAATGAATTGCATTATTTATCTACTCAGACATTACTTTCTTATGACACAGATCTGTTATATATGTTAATAATCTCAGGTGTTTGTACAGCTCAGATCTCTTATTCTTATATTTTTAATTCTTTTCTTTTTTCATGCCTGCTTATTTCCTTTGATTCCTCATCTCCTCACAAACTGGGGTAAAAGACTCCTAAACACCGTATTGCAAAATAGGCTTCACAGGAAATTCAGAAATAGTAATTACAGACACTCTGACATCCCCACTTGTTTAAGTAGGCATTTTAAACAAACTTGGCACAGACTATTCAAAATAGTCTCTCTTTCTGTAAAAAAGAAAAAATAAATGAAAGAAAGAAAAAGAAAAGAAAAAATGGGTTTTGTCATTTTTTTCAGTTATACCACTTTTTAAAATTCATCACATTTCTAATATTCAGGTAGTTTCTTGTAATGTTTTACTTCTATTCACAGTTACTTCCTTGAGGATTATTTTGTATTTTAAATCTGAGGCCCAGGCAAGATTGTTTTGTCTATTTCTAGCTGACAATTATTTGGTTTGGGACTCTTGGAAAATCCTTGGGTGTCTGGATTTTAATCACCAATAAGATGGTCATGTCATGATTTTTCTTGCAGTAGTAAGCTCCCTCCCCTTTTTATCTGCTTCCTAATTCCAGTTTTCTCTTGGGCACTAATTATCTTAATCAACTGCAATCAGTAAAACAACTTTTGCTAAAGAAATAGGCTAGTGAGATTTCATTTTTATTTCCTAAAGCTTAGATAAAATATTTTCCCCAAATATTGACTCTATACTTTTGTTCCGATGCCTGGTATACATGCTACTCTACAATTAATAGTTCAGTTTTTCAGAATTCTGGATAACTAGAAAGAAGGGTGTCTTGGAGAGAGGATTATGAGTATTCTTGTTACTACAAACAGGTGTGCTCCATTATAAATTAATTAGCATTCATGTATATCTATCAAAATCATGGGAATTTTGTCAGTATGAGTCATCAATGGAGCAGCAAATTATCCCCTATACTGAGAAAATCTCATTTCTAGAATAGCAAGATTGAGGAATAGTAGTTCCTCGCAGTGGTGATATTGATAAGAAGCCCTGTCTGCCACCAGTCCTTGCCACAGGCACCCACCACTAGTGAAATGTGATGCCATTGCTAAGTGTGAGCCAAGCACCACACCCAATCCTATGAGGCATACAATACGCAGCACTCCAGGGGTTTTAGTCAGCCTTCATGACTTTCCTTCAGGAGCCTGGTCTGTGATTGAGGGATTGCAGAAGGGGACCTCTCTCGCTAGGCTGGAGTGCAGTGGTATAATCTCGGCTCACTGTAACCTCCACCTTCCAGGGTTCAAGCGATTCTCCTGCCTCAGCCTCCTGACTAGCTGGGACTACAGGCATGCACCACCACGCCAGGCTAATTTTTGTATTTTTAGTAGAGATGGGGTTTCACCATGTTGGCCAGGATGGTCTCCATTTCTTGACCTCATGATCCACCTGCCTCAGCCTCCCAAAGTTCTGGGATTACAGGTGTGCGCCACCGCCCCCGGCCGTAAGGAGACTTTTTATAATATAATTCAGATAGAAAAAAGAGATAAAGACACCTTTAACAGAATAATAACCCAGAGTACTACTAAGAACTAATCACCTTGGCAGGGCAAAACTTGATTTTTTTCTATAGTTTTTTTGTTGGGGAGAGGATTAGGGGGAGGCTGGGGGGGAGGGTCTTGTTTTGTTTTGTTTTTACCACAAGGCTGAACTAATGAAGGCAATTTCCCTTCCTCCACACTCATGGATTAAAAACACACTCAGGTAGCCTCGCTCAAAGAAAGAGAGAATAGAATTATTAACTACTGCAAACCCAAGACAGGGATGGGGGCAATCTCCAGCATGAGAAGAGGCTCCCAAGCAACCAGGAATCACCAGTTTGAGAGGAAGGGATACCATCTGGAGTACAGTGCCGCAGCCACTCCTGTTTCTCCACCCAAGGAGGAAAAAAATCCTCCCTTCCCCTTTCTCACTCCAATCAACGAATAGTGAGAGCTTCTCACAGGATGGAGACTAGACTATATTATCTTGCCCTGCTGAGAGTTGAGGCACAAGAAAGAGATTAAACAATGAAGAAACCCAAAAAACAGCCTACTTTCAGGAAGCTAACAATGAAAAGCAACATGGGCCAGTTTGTATAATGCTATATGTACTTTTTAAGTTTATTTAAAACCTACCTTCCATACAACAATGGCTCTACTGGGCGTGGTGGGGAGGGTGGCTGTGGGTGTATGCATTGGAGTGTATATATATTCAGTTGTAAGACATATACTGATTTTAAAATTTTTAACTAGAAAATAGCCTAATGGCCTACTAACAATGTGGATAAAAATATTGCTGCCAATCGTAATGGTGCAAATTAAATCTATGTCTAATTTCCACCACTTGTGCAAGATGTAAAAAGTGACTAAGCATCAAACTCCATTAATACACTTAGGATAGAATGCAATAAGACTAATTTTTTCTTGATCAAGATGGTTCTTTAAAAAATTACTCCATCAAAAAACAAAAAGGAGAGACAGAGAGAGATAATTGCCCATATCTGAGCTGAGGTAGAACTCTGAGTTATATAATTAGCAGGACCTTATGGAAAATATCTATTATTCATAATAAAATGCTGAAGCAATTTTCTAATAAACTCTCACAAGATTCAAACTCCTTTTGAGTCCAGGCTCAGGGGTTCATGCCTCTAATTCAGCACTTTGGGAGGTCGAGGCGAGAGGATCACTTAAGCTCAGGAGTTTGAGGCCAGCCTGAGGAACACAGAAAGACATTGTCTCTTCTGGAAATTTTTTATAAACAAAACAAAATTAGCTGGGCATGGTGGTACATGCCTGTAGTCCCAGCAACTAGGGAGGCTGAGGTAGGAGGATCACTTGAGCCCCTGAGATCAAGGCTGCAGCGAGCTATGATTACACCACTGCATTCCAGCCTGGGCAACAGAGTGAAACCTTGTCACAAAAAAAAAAAAAAAAAAAAAAAAAAAAAACTCCTTTTGAGAAATTAGAGTAACACCACCAGCTTGTAGTCATCTTGTAATAGGCTTAATGATCTTAAACTATAAATGCTTTTTAAAAATATATAATCTAATAATGATTACATAACCATGCATTTCCCCATAAGATACCTCTACTAAGAGGAGATCTTTGAACTGGCTTTCTTAGAAGCCTCTTCCCCATTGTAAGTTTGAAATAAAACTTTGGCACACGCTCACCACCTGAAAAGCTGTAACACATGAATGAAATCACAACTCACAACCTGAGAAGTTGTAGCACAAGGATGAAATCACAACTCACAACCTGAGAAGCTATAACAGAAGGATGAAATCATAAGAAGGATTGATAAACTTCATACTCCTCTGCTTCTCCCAAGGAAGCAAATAGGCTCCAGTTTGAGAGGCCATGGTGTAAGGTGTAATTAAAGGAAAATCCAGGCCAAAAAAAATAAAAGAGGAAAAAATTTGATTCAATAAAAGCTAGAAGCCAGGGAGGACAGATTCTCCTTTAACTGGGGAAAAGGGAAGCTCAGATTGAGATGAGATGAAGAAAAGCAGTTTGCAACTCAGGACACAGACTTCACTAGCAAAACTTCAGCTTTTTCACTTCTAAGAGAAGACACAATGAGGAGCAGTTAAAAAAAATGTAAATTTCGAAGGACCTAGGCAAAAGTATTCATACAGATAGAAAAACGAATGAAATTTTTAACTTTTCTCTTAAGTTCATGTGTACATGTGCAAGTTTGTTACATAGGTAAACTTAAATGGGTACTACCATAGTACCCATTAGTTATTTTTCCTGATTCTCTCCCTCCTCCCAATCTCTATCCTCCTATAGGCACCAGTGTGTGTTGTTCCCTTTCCTGTGTCCACATGTTCTCATCACTTAGCTCCAACGTATAAGTGAGACTTATTGGTTTTCTATTCCTGTGTTAGTTTACTGTGGATAATGGCCTCCAGCTCCATCCATGTCCCTGCAAAGGACATGATCTCATTCTTTTTTACGTATAGTATTCCACGGTGTATATGTACCACGTTTTCTTTATCCTATCGGTCATTGATGGGCATTTAGGTTTATTCCAGGTTTTTGCTATTGTAAATAGTCCTGCAATGAACATACATGTGTATGTGTCTTTATAATACAATGATTTATATTCTTTTGGGTATATACCTAGTCATGGGATTGCTGGGTTGAAGGGTATTTCTGTCTTTAGGTCTTTGAGGAATCTCTGTCTTCCACACTTTCTTCCACAATGGTTGAACTAATTTATGCTCCCACCAACAGTGTATAACCATTCCTTCCTCTTCATAACTTTGCCAGCATCTGTTATTTTTTGACTTTTTAATATTTGCCATTCTGACTGGTGTAAGATGGTATCTCATTGTGGTTTTGACTTGCATTTCTCTAAAGGTCAGTGATGCTGAGCTTGTTTTCATATGATCTTTGGTCACATAAATGTCTCCTTTTGAGAAGTGTCTATTCATGTCCTTTGCCCACTTTTCTATAGAGTTTTTTTTTTTTTTTTTTTGTAAATGTGTTTAAGTTCCTTATAGATATTAGACCATTGTCAGATGCATAGTTGGCAAAAATTTTCTCCCATTCTGTAGGTTGTCTGTTTACTCTGTTAATAGTTTCTTTTGCTGTTCAGAAGCTCTTTAGTTTAAACTGGACCCCTTCCTCACACCTTATACAAAAATTAACTCAAGATGGATTAAAAACTTAAACATAAAATCCAAAATTATAAAAACCATGGAAGAAAACCTAGGCAATACTATTCAGGAAATAGGCATGGGCAAAGATTTCATGACGAAGACACCAATAGCAATTGCAACAAAAGCAAAAATTGACAAATGGAAAAAATGAAATTTTCAAAAAGTCATATTAGAGGTTCTCTGACTCTATTCTGAATGTATGCTTTCCTTCCTTTTGTGTCTTCACCATCTGTGGCAAGGTCTTTTTGGCTGAGTTTCTGAAAGATTGCTTTCAGATAGTCATGCTGGGGATATTCTGCAGTAAAGGAACCATACAGGGAGTAAAAGCAGTGCTGACCTTTTATGGCTAGTGACCCATGAAGTATTCAAATCCCATAGTGGTAGTATCCAAGGGAGAAGTCTACTGCAAAATTTGGCCCAAGTTTACCAGATTTACTAAGTAATGTGTGCCTGCTGAGAAAGAAAGTAAGGATAGAGACTCAAACTCTTAATCACAAAGTAGCTTTAGATGTTCCTGTGGTGACAGAAATGGTAGAGTCTGCTTTTCCCAAAAAGATGGTGACACATTGTATTTGCCAAATAACAAATATAGATTGAACAGGGTCTTCTGAAAACAGTACCCTAGCATAGGGGACAGAATTTCAGGCACATGGCAAGCTTTTTAAGGCTTTTCTAATCAACCAGTAGACCTCTCTCTAATTTAACAGATACTTCATCCCTAAACCAACCAAGGAACAAATGAAGAAACAATACCATGAATGTAGAAGAATTTAATGCTATTGGCATTATTTAGGAAAATATAAAGCTACACTTAATTTGAACACACACAGACATACACACATCAGATAAATCTAAGAACTATAAACAAATTTACACAAGTATTAGAATAAATTCTACTAGAATATTTTTATAACCTTTGGTTCTAGGAAAGGCCTTTCTATGCAAAAAGAGAAATTTACTCAAATTTGATGTTTAAAAAATAAAACCCTCTTGGGAGGCCGAGGCAGGCAAATCACGAGGTCAGGAGATCAAGACCATCCTGGCTAACATGGTGAAACCCCGTCTCTACTAAAAATAAAAAAATTAGCCAGGCGTGGTGACTGGCACCTGTAGTCCTAGCCACTCAGGAGGCTGAGGAGAAAGGTGTGAACCCGGGAGGTGGAGCTTGCAGTGAGCCGAGATTGTGCCACTGCACTCCAGTCTGGGCGACACAGTAAGACTCCATCTCAAAACAATAATAATAATGATTTTTTAAAACCCCTCTGAATAAAAATGTTCCATAAAGTTAAATCAAGCAATAGAGTAGAAAAAAAATATTTGCAGCGTATGTAACAGACAATGACCACTCATCAAGAATGTATAAGTTTCTTATGAAGCATGAGAAAAAGATATAGCTCAAAATAAAAATGGGAAAAAATATACGAGCTGATGAATTACCAAAAAAAATATGAATGACCAATATATTTATTCTTCGATTCATTCAACAATTATTTATTGAGTGTTACTATGCGTCAGGCACTGCCTTAGCAGGTGCACACATACAGCATTAAACAGAAGATACAAAAAGGAAATTAAGAAATAAAGTAGCAAATCTAATTTGCTCATTAGATTGGCAAAAATTTAGAGATTGATAATATCAAGTGCTGGGGGGATGTGGGAAAATGAACCTATTGATGACAGGGAGCGTAAATTTGCACAGCCTTTTGAAGTCCAGATTGATAGTATCTATTGGAATTTTAATTTTTCATATGATTTTTTATGAGCAATTCTGTTTGATTGAGTCTATCCTACAGATATTCATACCTTGCACAAGGATGGTCATTAGAGCATCATTTATAATTGGGAAAAATTGGAAAGGGTCTGTCTATTCCCATGGCAACCATTTAAAAAGGTTTGCTACATACGTACTACGGAATATTTAGCCACCTTTAAAAAACGTAGTAGATTATATGTAATGAAATTTAAAACTCTAAGAGTTATTTTGCAGAAAATAAAATCATGAAACAATCTGTGGTATAAATCCCGCTTACGTTTAATAAAAGGCACACATGCATAGGTATAGCTATATACATAAATGCATACAAGGGGAATGAGAAGGGGACACAGCAAAGTTGCTGAGACTGCTAATCTCTGTGTCAGGGAGAGAAAGTGGGGATGAAGGGAGTTTTTGAAGCTTCTTTCCATGTATGGTTGGTGATCACGTTAGAAAGAGATTCAGAATATATATGGTCTTTGGAGTCAAATTATGTGCGTTCAAAATCTAGTTCTACTATTTTCCAGATGCAGAAACCTGGAATTCCCCTTTTGTAAAATAATTATGGGGCATAGTTCACAAAATTCTGAGAATTCTGAGAATTAAATTAGGTAATCCAGGACAAAATACTCCAAGTAGGCACATAGAACTCATCTGTTAGTCATTATTAATGTTTGGAATTGTTTTAATCAATTACAATGAGAATCTATTTAGACATTATTTGTGTAATTGAAAAAATACCATCAAAGCACTCTTTAACAAAAAGTACAAATTGAGGGCTGTAAGAATTCAGAAGAGACAGAAAACTTTATAATTATTCTGCCACATCCTAAACCTGCTTCTCTCTTGAATGTAACAAATACAAACACATGAATCACAAATCTTGTTGGATAAAACCACAAACTAATATTTGTACTATATCTCCCTCTTCTATAAAAATATATAGAAAAGAAAAGCATGTCTACACCAATTAACAAATATTTATAACTCTTATAAATTTAAGTTTCCTTTTTAATTTGGCAAGTTAGACACGTTTATAATGAATTTTACTGAAGAGTCCCTTGGTAACTAAAGCAGACTCCAAATTCTGTGGAACTAATTCCCATCCATGGAAAATATATTTTTTTCTAAATGATCATTTTTATTTTAAAGTTATATTTAAACTTTCACAAGACATGTTTTATCAACCATTTATTTCTAACAACAATTATTCTTTTTACACTATTGGTGGGAGTGTAAATTAGTTCAACCACTGTGGAAGACAGTGTGGTGATTCCTCAAGGATATAGAACCAGAAATACTATTTGGCTCAGCAATCGCATTACTGGGTATATACCCAAAAGATTCTAAATCATTCTATTATAAAGACACATGCACACATATATTTACTGCAACACTGTTTACAATAGCAAGGACCTGGAACCAACTCAAATGCCCATGAATGATAGACTGGATAAAGAAAATGTGCACATATTGACCATGGAATACTATGCAGCCATAAAAAAGAATGAGTTCACGTCCTTTGCAGTGACATGGATGAAGATGGAAACCATCATCCTCAGCAAACTAACACAGGAACAGAAAACAAAACACTCCATGTTCACACTCATAAGTGGGAGCTGAACAATGAGAACACGTGGACACAGGGAGGGGGACATCACACACCAGGGCCTGTCAGGGGTGGTGGGGGGAAAAGGGAGGGAGAGCACTGGGACAAATATCTAATGCATGCAGAGCTTAAAACCTAGATGACAGGTTGACAGATGCAGCAAACCACCATGGCACATTTATGCCTATGTAACAAACCTGCACATTAAGCACATGTATCCCAGAACTTAAGGTTTAAAAAGTGTGTGTCGGGGGGCGGGGGGTGGCGGTCAGTGCTACATGACCTTGTCAAAGCCTAAGAAACATCTGACAGCTTATTGGAAATAAAGATCCCCAGGCCCCACCCTTGGATAATCTGATGCAATGGGTCTAGGATGTGACAAAAGAATCTGCTGTGACGGGTACCCTGGGCAATTCTTAGGAAGTTATGGAAAACCTAAGCTAGATATATCTGTTTCATGAGCTACATTATCTGCGTCCCGAGCTACATCTCAATTTCACAGGAAGCAGCTGATCTATAAGGTGAAATGTTTCTGTGTATCAGAAAAAAAATTTACAAATTGTGTTCTTGCTCCTCTGCACAGCCAAACTTCTTGAAATAGTTGCCTACAAACGTTATGTCTATTTCTTCATTTCCCAAAGTCTTTTTTGTTTTTTAAGGAAATAAAATGTCTTGATACGTGTTGGATGATCTTTCCTTCTTTATTCTTTTACCTCGAATTCATCTTGGCTAAATGTGACCCTTACCTTTCCACAGAATGTATGGTCAGCTTATCAAGATCCATAAAAAAAAAAAAAAAAAATGCACTAAATTATAAGGACAATTTGAGGAGAATTGTCACTTTTCCAATATTGAGTTCACTCACCCATATTGAGTCCCAGGGCAACGGTTGTACATAATTTTCTCACTCTATGCCCTTCAAGAAACTTTCAGAATTTTTCTTTATAAAAGTTATGTGTGGTTTTTATAGATTGATTCTTAAGTAACTTTTAGTTTTTATTGCTAACCTGAATGGAATTTCATGAGTGTGGGTGTGAGTGTGAATGAAACAGAGGAAGAAATACATTATACAAAGAGAAGATATATGAAACATCATGATTTTAAAAACAGCAATATAAAACACCCGTCTGCTTCCTTCCCCACAAGAAACAGGACTTAACAGAACCCTATGTGTTCCTCTCTGATCTTATTAGCCTCCCTCCTCCACACTTATAACCGCTATCCTAAATTTTGTGTTAAACATTGCAGTACTTCTCCTTACAGTGTTTTTACCTACGTGTGTCCCCACAAACAAAGCACTGATTAGGTTTTGATGGTTTTCAACTCTATAAATAAAATCGTGTTTTTGCAATTCAGCCACATTAATGCATGTGATGGTTATTCTATCATTTTCACTGGGTGGTACATTTCATAGTATAAATATGCCAAATTTTATCTGTTCTACTGTAGATAACTATTTGAGTTATTTTCATTTCAGGACTAAAACAAGTAATGCTCCTATGAACAATGCCAGGCAATATCTTCTGGCGAATGTACCAGTTTTTCAAAGGTCTATGGCTGTGAGTGAAAATGCTGAATCATAGTGTCTGCTTGTGTTCAAATTTAAGGTTGTTTTTCAAAGTGATACACCAAATTACACTCCAACACTGTCTGAGAGTTTCTGTTGCTCCATATTATGAAAAAGTTGGTATAAGGCTAATTGTGTTTTATATTCACAAACTTTTTTTCCAAGTGTACATTTCACCTAGCTCCCATTTATAAGTGAAAGCATACAGTGTTTGACTTTCTGTTTCTGAGTCATTTCACTTAAGATAATGGTTTCAAGTTTCTTCCATGTTGCTGCAAAAGACATAATTTCTTTATTTTTTATGGTTGAATATTATTCCATTGTATACATATACCACAACTTGTCTATCCACTCATCTACCGATGGACACTTCCGGTGATTCCATGTCTTTGCTACTGTGAATAGGGCTATGATAAGCATACAACTGCAAGTATCTTTTTAGTGTAATTATTTATTTTTCTTTGGGTAGATACTCAGTAGTAGGATTGCTGGATCAAATGGTAGTTCTACTTTTAGTCCTCTGAGAAATCTCCATCCTTTTTTCCATAGAGATTGTACTAATTTATATTCCCTCCAGCAGTGTGTAAGCCTTCCCTTCTCTCTGCACCCTCACCAGCATTTGTTATTTTTTGTTTTTTTAATAATAGCATTCTGATACGGTAAAAGTATATCTTTTTGTAGTTTTAATTTCCATTTATCTGATGATTAGTGATGTTGAGCATTTTTTTCATATGCTTATTGGCCATTTTTATGTCTTCTTTTGAAAAATGTCTATTCATGTCCTTTGCCCACTTTTTGATGTGGTTATTTGTTTTGTTTTGCTTTTTTATTTTTATTTTAAATTCCAGGATATATGTGCAGGATGTAGAGGTTTGTTACATGGAAAAATGCATGCCATGGTGGTTTGCTGCACCTATCAACCCTAGGTATTAAGCCCAGCACGCATTAGCTATTTTTCTTGATGCTGTCTCTCCTGTTGTACCCGCCAACAGGCCCCAAGGTGTGTTATTCCCCTCCCTGTGTCCACGTGTTCTCATCTTTCAGCTCCCACTTATAACTGAGAACATCTAGTATTTGGTTTTCTGTTCCTGCGTTAGTTTGCTGAGGATAATGGCTTCCAGCTCCATCTGTATCCCTGCAAAGGACATGATCTCATTCCTTTTTATGGCTGCATAGTATTCTATGGTGTATATGTACCACGTTTTCTTTATCCAATCCATCAGTGATGGGCATTTGGGTTGATTCCATGTCTTTGCTATTGTGAATAGTGCTGCAATGAAGATATGAGTGCATGCATCTTTGTAATAAAATGATTTATATTCCTTTGGGTATATACCTAGTATTGAGATTGCTGGGTCAAATGGTATTTCTGTTTTTACGTCTTTGAGGAATCTCCACACTGTCTTCCACAGTGGTTGAACTAATTTGTATTCCCACCAACAGTGTAAAGTGTTCCTATTTCTCCACAGCCTCACCGGCATCTGTTGTTTCTTGACTTTTTAATAATAGCCATTCTGACTGGCATGACATGGCATCTCATTGTGGTTTCGATTTGCATTTTTCTGATGATTGGTGATGGTTAGCCTTTTTATATGTGTTTGTTGGCTGCATAAATGCCTTCTTTTGAGAAGTGTCTGTCCATGTCCTTTTCCCACTTTAAAATGATTTTTTTTTCTTGTAAATTTGTTACAAGTTCCTTGTAAATTCTGGATATTAGTTAGATGGATTGACTGCAAAAATTTTCTCCCATTCTGTAGGCTGTCTGTTCACTCTGATGATCATTACTTTTGCTATGCAGAAGCTCTCTAGTTTAATTAGATTCTATTTGTCAATTTTTGCTTTTGTTGCAATTACTTTTTAAGTGTTTGTCATGAAATCTTTGCTCATGCCTATGTCCTCAATGGTATTGCCTAGATTTTCTTCTAGCGTTTTTATAATTTTGAGTTTTACATTTAATTCTTTAATCCATATTGAGTTAATTTTTGTAAAAGGGGTCTGGTTTCAATTATCTGCAAATGGCTACCCAGTTCTTTCAGCACCATTTATTAAATAGGGAATCCTTTTCCCATTGCTTGTTTTTGTCAGGTTTGTCAAAGATCAGATGGTTGTAGATGTGCGGTCTTATTTCTGAGTTCTCTATTCTGTTCCATTGGTGTATGTGTCTGTTTTTGTACTAGTACCATGCTGTTTTGGTTACTGTAGCCTTGTAGTATAGTTTGAAGTCAGGTAGCATAATGCCTCCAACTTCGTTCCTTTTGCTTAGGATTGTCTTGGCTATTTGGGCTCTTTGGTTTCGTATGAATTTTGAAGTCATTTGTTCTAATTATGTGAAGAATGTGCATGGTACTTTAATGGAAATAGCATTGAATCTATAAATTACTTTGAGCAGTATAGCCATTTTCACAATATTGATTCTTCCTATCCATGAGGATGGAATATTCTTCCATTTGTTTATGTCCTCTCTGATTTCCTTGAGCAGTGGTTTGTAGTTCTCCTTGAAGAGGTTCTTCACTTCCTTTGTTAGCTGTATTCCTAGGTATATTATTCTCCTTGCAGCAAGTGTGAATGGGAGTTCATTCATGATTTGACTCTCTGCTTGTCTATTTTTGGTGTATAGGAATCCTTGTGATTTTTGCACATTGATTTTGTATCCCGAGAATTTGCTG
This sequence comes from Chlorocebus sabaeus, assembly GCF_047675955.1. NCBI lineage: Eukaryota > Metazoa > Chordata > Mammalia > Primates > Cercopithecidae > Chlorocebus > Chlorocebus sabaeus. Next base: position 94,097,866 of record NC_132910.1, read on the forward strand.
AAGTTGCTTATCAGCTTAAGAAGTTTTTTGGCTGAGACAATGGAGTTTTCTATATATAGAATCATGTCATCTACAGAGACAATTTGACTCCCTCTCTTCCTACTTGAATTCCTTTCTTTCTTTCTCTTGCCTGATTGCCCTGGCAAGAACTTCCAATACTGTGTTGAATAGGAGAGGTGAGAGAGGGCATCCTTGTCTTGTGCTGATTTTCAAGGTGAATGCTTCCCTTTCAGTGTGATTTTTTTTTTTTTTTTTTTTTTTTTTTTTTTTTTTTTTGCCCATTCAGTGTGATACTGGTTTTTGCCCATTCGGTGTGATATTTTTTGCTTTTGCCCATTCAGTGTGATATTGGTTGTGGGTTTATCATAAATGGCTATTATTTTGAGATATGTTCCATCGATAGCTAGTTTATTGAGAGTTTTTAACATGAAGGAATATTAAATTTTATTGAAGGTCTTTTCTGTGTCTATTGAGATAATCATGTGGTGCTTGTTTTTAGTTCTGTTTATGTGATTAATTGTTTATTAATTTTTGTATGCTGCACCAGCCTTGCATCCCAGGGATGAGGCCGACTTGATTGTGGTGGATGAGTTTTTTGATGTGCCGCTGGATTCAGTTTGCCAGTATTTTATTGAGGATTTTTGCATCGATGTTCATCAGGGATATTGGTCTGAAGTTTTCTGTTGTTGTTGTTGTATCTCTGCCAGGTTCTAGTATCAGGATGATGCTGGTCTCATAAAATAAGTTAGGGAGAAGTCCCTCCTTTTTAATTGTTTGCAATAGTTTTGGAAGAAATGGTACCAGCTTCTCTTTATACGTCTGGTGGAGTTCAGCTATAAATCCATCTGGTCCTGGGCTTTTCTTGGTTGGTAGGCTATTTATTACTACCTCAATTTCAGAACTTGTTATTGGTCTATTTAGGGATTCAATTTCTTCCTGGTTCAGTCTTGGAAGGGTGTATTGCTCAGGAATTTATCATTTTCTTCAAGATTTTCTAGTTAACTTGCATAGAGATGTTTATAGTATTCTCTGAGGGTTGTATTTCTGTGGGGTTAGTGGTAATATCCTCTTCATCATTTTTTATTGTGTCTATTTGATCCTTCTTTCTTTTCTTCTTTATTAGTCTAATTAGAGGTCTGTCTATTTTATTAGTTTTTTCCAAAAACCAGCTCCTGATTTTGTTCATTTGTTGAAGGGTTTTTTTATGTCTCTATCTTCTTCATTTCTGCTGATCTTTGTTATTTCTTGTCTTCTTTGGGGTTTGCTTGCTCCTGGTTCTGTAGTTCTTTTAGTTGTGATGTTGGTTAGGGTGTTGATTTGAAATCTTTCTAGCTTTTTGACATGGTCATTTAATGCTGTAAGCTTCCCTCTTAACACTGCTTTAGCTGCATCCCAGAGATTCTCGTACGCTGTCTCTTTGTTCTCATTGGTTTCAAAGAAACTTCTTGATTTCTGTCTTAATTTCATTAATTACTCAGGAGTCATTCAGGAGTAGGTTGTTCAATTTCCATGTAGTTGTGTGGTTTTTAGTTTTTAATCTTGAGTTCTAGTTTGATTGCACTGTAAAGTGAGAGACTGTTATGATTTCAGTTCTTTTGCATTTGCTGAGGAGTGCTTTACTTCCAGTTATGTGACCGATTTCAGAGTAAGTGCCATGAGGCACTGAGAAAAATGTATATTCTTTTGTTTTGGGGTGGAGAGTTCTGTAGATATATATCAGGTCCACATGATCCAGAGTTGGGTTGTTGAAGTCCTGAATACCTTTGTTAATTTTCTGTCTCGATGTTCCGTCTAATATTGACAGTGGGGTGTTAAAGTCTCCCACTATTATTGTTTGAGATCTAAGTCTCTTTGTAGTTCTCTAAGAACTTGTTTTATAAATCTGGGTGTTCCTGTATTGGGTGTATATATATTTAGGAGAGTTAGCTCATCTTGTTGAATTGAACCCTTTACTGCTGTGTAAAGCCCTTCTTTGTCTTTTTCGATCTTTGTTGAATTAAAGTCTGTTTTGTCAGAAACTATGATTGCAACCCCTACTTGTCCTCTGTTTTCCATTTGCTTGGTAAATTTTTCTCCATTTCTTTATTTTGAGCCTATGCGTGTCTTTGCACATGAGACAGGTCTTTGAACACACCACACCAATTGGTCTTTATTCTTTATCCAGCTTGTCATTTTGTGTCTTTTAATTGGAGCATTTAGCCATTTTCATTTAAGGTTAATATTGTTATGTGTGAATTTGATCCTGTCATCTTGATGCTAGCTGGTTATTTTGCAGACTTCTTGATGTAGTTGCTTCATAATGTCACTGGTCTTTGTACTTCAGTGTGTTTTTCTAGTGACTGGCAATGGTTTTTCCTTTCCATATTTAGTGCTTCCTTCAGGAGCTCTTGCAAAGCAGGCCTGGTGGTGATGAATTCTCTCAGCATTTGCTTGTCTGAAAAGGTTGTATTTCTCCTTTGCTTATGAAGCTTAGTTTGGCTAGATAGGAAATTCTAGGTTGGAAATTCTTTTCTTTACAAATATTAAATATTGGCCCACAATCTCTTCCTGCTTGTAGGATTTCTGCTGAGAGATCCACTGTTAGTCTGATGGGCTTCCCTTTGTAGGTGACCTGGCCTTTCTCTCTGGCTTCCCTTAACATTTTTTCCTTCATTTTGACCCTGGAGAATCTGAAGATTATGTGTCTTGGGGTTGATCTTCTCATGGAATATCTTACTAGGGTTTTACAGATTTCCTAAATTTGAATGTTTGCCTGTCTAGCTAAGTTGGGGAGGTTCTCCTTTCAAACTGGGTTCTGTCTCCCTGTCTCTTTTAAAGTACCCCAATCAATCATAGGTTCAATCTTTTTACACATTGCCATAGTTCTGGAAGATTTTGTTCATTCCTTTTTATTCTTTATTCTCTAATCTGGTCTACCTGTTTTATTTCAGCAAGATAGTCTTCAGGCTCTGATATTCTTTCCTCCACTTGGTCTATTTAGCTGTTAAAACTTGAGGTTGCATTATGAAGTTCTCATGTTGTGTTTTTCAGCTCCATCAGGTCATTTATGTTCCCCTCTAAACTGGTTATTCTGGTTAACAGCTCCTATAATGTTTTGTCATGGTTCTTAGCCTCTTTGATTTGGGTTAGAAGATGCTCCTTTAGCTCAGTGAAGTTCGTTATTACCTACCTGCTGAAGCCTACAAAGTCAGTTCATTCATCTCAGCCTCAGCCCAGTTCTGTGCCCTTGCTGGAGAGATGGTGCAATCATTTGGAGGAGAGGGTGCATTCTGGCTTTCTTGAGTTTTCTGCATTTTTTATTGATTTTTTTTCCCTCATCTTCATGAGTTTATCTAGCTTTGATCTTTGAGGCTACTGAGCTTTGGATGGAGTTTTTGTGAGGACATTTTTGAAGATGCTCTTATTGCTGTTGCTTTCTGTTACTTTGTCTTTCTTTTAACAGTCAGGCCTGTCTTCTGCAGGGCTGCCGTGGTTTACTGGGGGTCCACACCAGACCCTATTTGCCTGGGTCCTTCCCACACCTGAAAGTGTCATGAGCAGAGGGTGCAGAACAGCACAGATGGCTGCCTTCTCCTTCCCCTGGGAGCTCTGTTCCAAAGGGGCACCGACCTGATGCCAGCGAGAACGTTCCTGTATAAGGTCTCTAGCAACCCCTGTTAGGGCGGTCTTACCCAGTCAGGAGACATGGGATCAGGGACCCTTGTAACAAAGTACTCTTGCTGCCTCTTGGTGGAGGGATTGTGGTGTGCTGAGGGGAATCTCACTCCTCCAGACTGCCTGGATTTCCCTGCAGAGCCTGCAGGGAAAAAGACTAAGTCCACTCATCTATGGAGGCTGCATCCACCCCTCCCCACAGGGGCTCCATCACATGGAGATCAGAGTTCTGTTTGTAAACTTCTGACTGAAGTTGCTGAAATTCCCACAAGGATGCCCCACCCGGTGAGGAGGGATGGGCCCGGGTCCAGCCTAAAGAGACAGTCTGAGCATGATCTGCCACAGCTGCTGTGCTGTGCTGTGCTGTGGGAAATTCCTCCTGGGTCCAAACTGCCTAGTCTCCCCAGCACTGGCAGGGGAAAATGGATGACCAAAGTTGCAGTAATGGCTGCCATCCCTTCGCCAAGAAACTCAGTCATCTTAGGCAGCAGGCAGCTGCAGTGATGGTAGTCGGCTTTCCCTCCAGGAACTCAGTAGCCTTAGGCAGTCTCCAGCTGAGCGGTTGAGAACCTAAGGACCTGGTGACACAGGCTCACAAGGGAATATCCTGATCCACAGGTTGCACAGATCCATGGAAAAAGCATGGTTTCCTGGGTAGGGTAGCACAATCACTCACTGCATCCCATGGCTGGGGGTGGGGGATCCCTTTGCCCTGTGTAGTTCCCAGTAGGCCATTGCTGCATCCTGCTTTTCCTCACTCTCCAAGGGTTGTGTTAACTGCCTAGTCAGTCCCAGTGAGAGAACCTGGATATCTCAGTTGCTGGTACAGGATTCACTGCTGTTTTTGTTCTCAGTGGGAGCCTCTACCACAGCTGTTTCTGGTCAGGTCTTGGCCCTTCCCTTTTTAGTCAATCCAGAGAAAAAGTAAAGATGATCACAAGATGAAGTCCCACAATAGGCCATCTGCAAGCTGAGGTACAAGAAAGCCGGTCTGAGTCCCAAAATCTCAAAAGTAGGGAAGCTGACAGTGTAGTTTTCAGTCTGTGGCTGAAGGCCTGAGAGCCTTGGCAAACCACTGGTGTAAGTCCGACAGTCCAAAAGCTGGAGAACATGGAGTCCAATGTTCAAGGGCAGTAAGCATCCTGCACAGGAGAAAGATGAAGGCCAGAAGACTCAGCAAATCTGCTCTTTCCATCTTCTTCTGCCCGCTTTTGGTTATTTGTTTTTTGTTGTTGTTGTTGTTGTTGAGTTGTTTGAGTTGATGGTGAATTCTATATATCCACAAAGTTTTATTTTGTAAATTAAAAGTAAAAGTTGTACATATTTAGAGTGTACAGTATGATTTTTTGAAATATGTATACATTGTGGAATGGCTAAATCAAGTTCTTTCACACATGCATAACATCACATGCTTATGTAACCCAGAGTCCCTGGGCTTGGGGGTATGTACTGTGAAAAAGTACCCACTTGTAACTTGTACCTTGAGTTATTATTGTTTCAAAACATTTCCAGGAAGAAGTTCAGCCCCAGAAAAACAAAAACCAGTTAGATTCAGAAAGGCCTGAGTTGGAGATGAACTTTGGCAAACTCTCCTCATTACTATTCTAAGATCCCGCCTACGGAGGAGCTTTTTCACCATTTTCTATACATGTGACATATATAGAAGCATGATCAGTGACTGTGCTTGCACTGCCTTTACTCCATCTCTACATCCATAAAGTTAACCAGTCCAATACAAGATGTTTTCACCTTTATTTGGAGAGGCACTGCTTTGGGAAATATCCCAGGTGTCCTCTTGTTGCATGTAATAAAATCCCTGTGTTAAGTTATCCTTGGTTGTGGTCATTGGACTGTCATCCACCAAGTGATCGAACCCACCCATTGTGTGGTTAACACCTATTTTGTGCATGTGGTGAGAACATCTAAAATCTCCTGTCTTAGCAATTTTCAAATATGAAATATAATGATTAATTGTAGTCACCATAACAGACTTAGACAATAGACATCTTGAAATTATTCCTTCTGCCAAACTAAAATTTTGTGTCTTTGACTGACATCTCCCCAGTCCCCTCAACCCCCAGCCTCTGGAAACCAACATTCTATTCTCTGTTTCTATGAGTTCTATATTTTTAGATTTCACATGTAAGTAACATCATGCAGTATTTGTCTTTCTGTGCCTGATTTATTCCATTTAGCATAATATCCTACAGGTTCATCCATGTTGTGACAAATGACAGGATTTTCTTCCTTTTTTAGGATGAACAGTATTCCATTGTGTATATATACACTACATTTTCTTTATCCATTCATCTGTTTCCAAACACCTTGCTTATATTATATCTTTGCTATTGTGAATAATACTGCAGTAAACACAAGAGTGCAAATCTCTTTGACATACTGTTTTTATATTGTTTGGATATGCACCCAGTATTAGGATTATCAGATCATATTACAGTTCTGTTTTTAATTTTTTGAGGTGCCTCCATACAGATTTCTGTAATGGCTATAATAACTTATATTCTCACTCTCTAGCAGAGTTCCATTTTCTCCACATCCTAGACATTTCTTATGTTTCATCTTTTTATAATACCCATCCGAATGAGTGTGACATTATATCTCTGTATTAGTCTGTTTCCACACTGCTGATAAACACATATCCAAGACTGGGTAATTTACAAAAGAAAGAGGTTTATTGAACTTATGGTTCCACATGGCTGGGGAGGCCTCACAATCATGGTGGAAGGAAAAGAGGAGCAAGTCACATCTTACAGGCAAAAAGAGAGTTTATGCAGGGCAACTCCCATTTTTAAAACCATCAAATCTTGTGAAACTCATTCACATCATGAGAACAGCACAGAAAGACCCACCCCCATGATTCAATCATCTCCCACTTGTCCCTCCCACAACACATGGGAATTATGGGAGCTACAAGGTGAGATTTGGGTGGGGACACAGAGCCAAACGATATCAGTCTCTAGTGGTTTTGATTTGCATCTCCCTGATGATTACCATTTGTATGTCTTCTATTGAGAAATGTCTATTCGGGTCCTTTGCCCATTTAAAAAATCTGTTTTCTTAATACTCAGTTGTTTGAGTTTCTTATATATTTCAGATATTAATCACTTATTAGATGTGTGGTTTGCAAATATTTTCTTCCATTCTGTAGGCTGTTTCTTCACTAGGTTGAATGTTTCCTTTGCTGTGAAGAAGCTTTTTAGTTTGATGTAATCCTATTTGTCTATTTTGCTTTCGTTGCCTGTACTTTTGGGGTTGCATCCAAAAAAATCATTGCCAATGCCACTGTCATAGAGCTTTTCCTCTATGTTTTCTTGTAGTAGTATTATAGTTTCAGGACTCATATTTAAGTATTTAATCCATTTTGAATTGATGTTTGTATATAATAAGAGATGAGGGTCTAATTTTATTGTTCTTCATATGGATATCTAGTTTTCCCAGCACCAATTCTTGAAGAAACTGTCCTTTACCCACTGTGTGTTATTGACATCTTTGTCAAAATTCATTGATCATAAATGTATAGACTTATTTCTGGGCTCTCTAATCTGCTCCATTGATTATATGTCTTTTTGTCAGTTCCATATTGTTTTGATTACTATGGCTTTATAGCATATTTTCAAATCAAGTAGTGTGATGTCTCCAGCTTTGTTCTTTTGGCTTAAAATTGCTTTGGCTATCCAGGTTCTAGTCTGGTCCCATACAAATGTTAAAATTGCTTTTCCTAGTTCTGTAAAAAATCTCATTTGAATTTTGATAAGAATTGCATTGAATCTGTAGATCACTTTGCATTTTATTCAACAATATTAATTATTCCAATCTATAACATGGGATATTTTTCTATTTATTTGTGTCTTGTTCAATTTCTTTCATTAGCATTTTACAGTTTTCATTATACAGATATTTCACCTCCTTGGTTAAATTCATTCCGATTTTTTTGGTAGCCATTATAAAGGGGATTCTTTTTCTTAAATGTTTTCAAATAGTTTGTTGTTAGTATATACAAATGCTACTAAGTTTTAGATGTTGATTTTTTATCTTGCAGCTTTACTGAATTCATTTATTCGCTCTAACAGTTTTTTGGTGGAGTCTATGTATATGATTATGTTGTCTTCAAACAGAGACAATTTTACTTCTTCCTTTCCAATATGAATGCCTTTTATTTCTTTCAATTGCTTTGCCTAGTATGTCCAGTATTATGTTGGTTAAAGTGGCAAAAGTGAGTGTTCTTGTATTATTCCTAATCTTAGAGAAAAAGCTTTACCCCACTGAACTTTTCACCATTTAATATGGTGTTAGCTATGGGCTTGTCATATATGACCTTTATTGTGTTGAGATACATTTTTTTTACACCTAATTTGTTGAGAGTTTTTATCATGAAAGTATGTTGAATTTTGTCAAATGTTTTTCTGCATCTATTGAAATAACCATATAGCTTTTGTCCTTCATTATGTTAATGTGGTGTATCACATTTATGGATTTATTTATGTTGAAACATCCTTGCATCCCAAAAATAAAATGCTTTTGCATTTTGTCCCATATGTTGGGTATAGAGTGGTATCTCATTGTGGTTTTAATTTCTGTTTTTCTAATTTTAATGATTTGAGTACATTTTTGTATTTCTACTAGTCAGTTTAATCTCCTCTTTTGTAAAGTGCATATTCAAACCTTTTCTCCATTTATCTATTGAGTCTCTCTTTTGTTGATTTGCAGATCATTATGTATTTTGAATATTAATCCTATTTCAATTACATTTGTTGTAAAATATCTTCCCATTTGTGATGTCTTTTCACTCTCTTTATGTGTTTCTTGAGAGAGATGTTCATTATTTTAAAGTGGCCAAATTTAGTCTTTTCTGTATGGGTCTCATTTTTAAAATAACATTTAGGAACTTCTTTCCTACTTCATGTTATAAAGTTAACTTCTTACATTGCCTTCAAGGTATAAAAATTCTAAAATTTTCATAGTTTTGGTTTAAACATTTAAGTCCTTAATCTACATGGAATTGATGTTTGTGTATGGCATAAGGTAGTGATTGAATAAAAGTAAAAATTACATTTTGCCTTTTCTATTTGTTTGTGGTTGGTATATGGGAACAACATCAATGTCAATAAATTTATCTTGTGTTTAGTAGCCTTGCTGATCTTTCGTATTAGTTCTAATATTTGTTTGTAGATTTTCTTTGATTTTCTATGTGAAAAATCACTGCCTAAATTTATTTTTCTTCCTGTCTGGTGCTTTATCATTTCATCTCTATTTATCTATTACATTGGATAAAAGCTCCAGCACAACGTTGCATGGAAGCAGTGACAATAAGAATTCTTGTATAGCTCCTGACTTTAAAATAAAATATTCCTAAAGATACCATTCACTGGACTACAGAAATATCTTTCTATTCCTAATGCTAAGTTTTCTTGTTGCTGTTTATTTTTAAATTTTGAATACATGTTATAGTTTATGGGTTTCTTTTTCTAAGATGTAGTAGGCAAAAGAACAGCTCTCATAGAAGTCTGAGTCCTAATCCCAACAGCCTGTGAATATGTTGTCTTATATGGCAAAAGATCTTTGCAAATGTATTTAATAATTTTGTGATAGGAGGAATATCCTGAATTGTCTATAAGTTAAGTGTAATCACGGACCCTTGTAAGAAGAAGTCAGGAGAATCAGAGTCAGAGAGAACAAGACTGGACCATACAACGCTGCTGGTTTTGAAGGTATAGGATCGGTCCATAGCCAAGGAATGCGGACTGCTTTTAGAAGCTAGAAAAAGGAAATAAGGTTTCCCCTTAAGCCTCCAGAAGGAATGCAGCTCTGCCAACACCTTGATTTTAGCACACTGAGACTGATTTTGGACTTCTGACCTCCAGACTTTAAGATAATATATTTGTGTTGTTTTCAGCTCATAAATGTGTGGTGATTTCTTTACAGCAGCAATACAGGATAAACTGGCTATTGTATTATGTTTTGAACATCTTTAGTCTGTGATTATAATAAATTACTTTATAGAATTTTAGTTCTACATGATGGAAGTTGCACATCACATCTTCTCACTCTTTCAGTAGCACAAATAAACCATCCTTATATTCTTGACGTAACCCTTGCTTGGTTAAGATGTCTTATTTTTATTATTCAGTAGTAAATATAATTTGAAAATATTTTCATCAGTATTATTATAACTATCTTCATAAATGAGACTGACCTTTAATTTTTCTTCCTCATAGTATCTTATCTGTTTGGGGTATCAAGGTTCTTGGACTTATGAAAGGAAATTAAGAATATATCCTCTTTTACTATTGTATAGACATATTTTATAAGATTGAGATTTTTTTCCTTAAAACCTTCACAAAACTCATCCTTAAAAGGTTCAGAGATCAGTATCACTGTTGTGTGTCGATATTTAAATGTTTGTTCAAATTTTTAGTGCTTATAAGTCTTTTTAGGTTTTGTAATTATTTTTTAATAAATTTCAGTGATTTACATTTTTCCAGAAAAGTGTTTGTCCCAGCTCTTTTTTAATCCAGTAACATAAATCTGTTTATAGTAGTCTTCTATTTTTTTCACCATTTTACTTTTACTTCACCCATAATTATGCCTACTATTTAATTACTACTATTGTTTATTTATGACTTCTCTTAGCTTATCTTGTTCAATGTTGGATCAAGTTAATCTATTTTGTAATCATTTCCAATAATTAGCTTTTGGTTTTTTTAATTTTATATTGTTTGATTTTCATTTTCTTAACTTATGTTCTTATCATTATTATTTTCTTTCTTTTATATTGTTTGGGTTTACTCTATTATTGTTATTTTTAATATTTAGTTGAATACTTAGCTTATTATTTTTCAATCTTTTTGTCCTCAAATTTGTATGGAACTATTATGTTTAAAGAAGAAACCAAATGAAGTACAAACAAAATAATTGTACCTCCCCACTGTTGCCTGTTGAAATTTTATTAGGTTTGTTCTTTCTTGTCCTTTGAGGACATTCTACCACTGGACTGATAACTTTTTCCACCATCTCAAATAATAAGCATCTTCTGGTTTCTGTCCCAAGACTAATCTGATTTCAGTAATTAAAATGGTGGGACTTATGTAATAGTCAAAACTCTGAAATTCATTAAAAGTCAAAGATTATCCTCATTCCCAGTTGAGGTGCTTCAGAAGAGAATTCTGCTGTGCAAAAGAGAGATATGGGAGCCAGGCATGGGGGTCACATGTCTGTAGTTCCAGCTACTCTGGAGACTGAAGTGAGAGAATCTCTTGAACTCAGGAGTTAGAGGTTGCAGTGAGCTATGATCATGCTATTGCGCTCCCACCTGGGTGACAGAGTGAGATCTCACCAAAAAAAAAAAAAAAAAAAAAAAAAAAAAAGGGAAGAAAAGACAAAAGTGACATGTGCTGAGTTTCCTCTTTATTCCTAACCCTGTCACTTCTGCCCCTCCCCACTAGCTTGGTAGCCAAAAATAATGGTAAGATGCAGGAAGGCCTTCCTCTGCTAGTAATGGTGCTCAAAGATTAGTCTTTTATTTATTATATTAGTTAAGATGCAGTCTATGGTGCTATGAAAAAGAATACTTAAAATACAATGACAAAACAAAAGTTTATTGTCCCTCACAGAGATAGACAAGTGATCTAGGCTAATGAGACAGCTTGGTTCCATGAGGTTATTCCAAGACCCAGGTTTCTTCTAATTGCTCCGCACCTCAAGAGTTTTGTCCTCATTTTTTATGCTCCAAGTGGTCATCACCTTGCCTGCATTCCAACTCACAGGGAAGAGGAGGAGGAAATGGAGTACATCCAAGGAAAGCAGTTTTCTTTTAAGCAAGTGATGGAAGTTGCACATCACATCTTCCCACTCTTTCAGTAGCACAAGCAGTTCACTCTTCTCTTTGCTTCTGAAACATTTTGCTTACCAAAAATGTATGCTTTGAACTTAGGCATATAGATTCATTCAGACAAGCCCAAACTGAGGAACATCAGCAATATATCTGGCCAATACACTTCAAAAATGTCATGGTCATGAAAGACGAAGGAATTATTCCAGATTAAGGCAGACTGAGGAGACATTACAACTGAAAGCAATGTGTGATCCTACATTTAGATTCTAGATGACAAAAAGGACATAAGAACATCCTAAATTTAGATTCCAGATGACAAAAAGAATAATTGGTAAAATTTGAATAAAGTTCATAGGTTAGCTAGCGCTGTATTGATGGTAATGTCCTGGTTTTATCATTATACTATGGTAATGTAAGATGTTAACATTTGGGGAATCTGGATACATACAGGATTTTTGTACTATTTTTCAATTTTGTGTGTCTAAAATTATTTCAAAATAAAAGGTAAAAAACAGAATTTATGTGCCTTTGATCTCAAATCTCTAGCCCAAAATTCACTTCTGAACGAGTATACACAGCTGCCTAATTGATATCTCCACTGAGATGTACCATAGGCATTTTCAAGCTTAAAAGCTTAACATTTCTAAAACTGAACTCTTGCCCTAGCTTCAAAATCTCTTCTTTCAAGTCTTTTCCAGATCACTAAATTCCACCACTACCCATCCAGCCACTCGAAGTAGATTTATTGACATCATTCCCCATATCCAACCCATCACTAAAATCTGTTGATGCTCTCTTCAAATATATATCTCAAATACATTTGATTGTTCCCATCTTCGTTGGCCTTACTCTAGTCCAAGTCACTTTATCTCCCATATAGTGTATTATAATCATCTCCTAAGAAGTCTCCCTGCTTTGACTAAGATTGCCCTCCAGTCCATTCTCCAAACAGGAGCACAAATGATTCCTCTGAAATGTAAATGAGATAATGACTCTCTTATTTTCAAAATATTTCAATAATTTCACATTCATGGAAAAAAATTTACAACTCTTAACCTGATTTAAGATGAACTAAGCATTATATAATTGTCTGCCTTCCCAACCCATCCTTCAAACACAGAATGTATATTCTATGTACTCTTACTACTATATCACTCACCAGCTCCAGATCACAGTGCACATAAGGTTCTTTAAGAACTGCAATTTATTTGCTTAACCATAACCCTCTAAAATTGCTATTTATTCTCCATTGAATGCTCCTTCTATGCCTAGGACCCTCTTCCTTATAGTCTTCCCTTGACTAGTTGTTTTTCATCCTTCAAATTCAGATCTCAGATGAAATATCATCTTCTTCTAGAAGTCTTCCTAGCTACCCAACTTAAAGTGTGCCCCCACCACTATTCTCTCTCACCAAATTCTCACCTTTTCCTTGTAATACACAGGAAAATGTTTAATTATACTTTTACTTGTGATTTGTTTGGTGTCTGCATTTCCAATTAGGCTAGGAGCTCAATGAGAGCAGAAATCAGGTCTGTTTTGTCCACCTTATATATCAAGTGCCTAACTTATGTTCAGAAAATACATGGTGAGCAACTACATAAACAAATTAATTAAAGTACCTGTGCTGAGATGAACTATTTCCATTCACCAAGAGGACTAGGCAGTTCTGGTTCTGATTCACTGCATGAAATGTGTCTCTTGTCCTGGGAAACTGAGACAAACCCCCAATTCAGTAGCTAGTACAAGTACTACTACATCATTTTGAGCACAAAGCTAAATTTGTTTTGTGATGGTGATCTCCCAGGTTAGAGATGAGGAATTATTTCCATACTTCAAAAGAATATAGAAGAGATGTCCTATTCAGTAAATGTAATTAAGCACCTCCACTTAGAGGTCATTCTGTGATTTAATGTGAAGTGAGCAGCTTGACTTCATATGGTGGTTGGGCCATTCTTCTAACTACCAATTTGTTCTGGAATTGCATTTTGCAATGCATTAAAAATTACATGCTGGACCCCTGCTTGTATGTTGAAAACATACACCAAGGGATAACCATTTTTGAGTCTCAGAATTATGCTCTTGGGAAAATCAAAATTACACAGGAAAATTGGCACTTCCTATATTTGGGTTAGAATGTTCTAGATATGGGGTTGCAATAAAAAAATGTTCTTATATAACTTACTGAACTTCGGAAAATCGGATGCATGAGAGATCTGAGTTCGGAATAATTTGCCTTTGAAGGTTTTATTGGGAATATATTAGTTCCAGAAGCAAAATAAAAAGAAATGAGAGGGCAGATTTTATTTTTAAGGATTTTAATTTCACTGTGGAACCTTGCTAATTGAAACAGAAAGGAAACAGAAAGTGTTCAGATTTCAAACTTTCATATTACTGCATTGTATTAATAGGATTACTGGCATCTGTACATAATTCTCTCTAATTAGCTGACTTATACAGTCTAAAATGGATTATAAAATAGGGGGTGAAGTTTTCCAGAATGTAATCTAAGAATTAACATAAGCAATATCATCTGGACTCATTTCAGAATCTCCTCTGATTATTTCTTAATCTTTTTTCCCGTAAGAGACATCCTCAACTTTAGATTTGGCTCTGAAACCCAGTGAATTAGCAGGATAAGTAGCAAAGTCAAAGAAAATAGGCATTAGGAGAGGGAAAACCCACCTCTACTGATTGGGACGTTTTTTACCTGCAAGAAACAACTCTCAACACAAACAAGGTTAAACAAAAAGGAGATTAATTAGTAACACATTTGTTTAATCACAGACGCAAAGAGGAAGCAAAGAAGCTTTGAAGACCTCAAGGAGTAACTCCCCAGGATCATCTCTCATCAGATTTGTTTCCCCAAGTGTGGGAGACAGAGAACCTGCAACTCTAAATCGTACACCTTCAGGTTTCTTGAAATAAAGAAAGAGAAAATTTCGCCCAGAGAAGTACTTAGGAAACAAATCTCAGGGAAGTATTCTGGTTGGCTCAGCTTAAGTTAAATGTCCGCTACTGAGTCAATCACAATATCCAGGGGAATATGATAATCTAATTGGACAGAATTGGATCATATGCACAGCCCTGAGACAAGGAGTTGAGGAGTATTATGATTGGAAACTCTACCTGAATATCACGATATGAATTAAAAAATAGAACCCCCACTTCCCCCAACAAAGGCTAAGAGGACATTTTTGTTACAAGAAGACAAGAGAAGCTGAGTAGCCAAAAGCACAGATATTCCTCTCACTTTCCTTCCACCCACATTCAGGAGGGAAACGAAGAGAAAGGGAGGGGACGAGAGGGGAAGGGAGGGGAGTTTTAAAGTCAAAATGACTTAATCAAAACTTTTCCTCACTTTATTTGTGATAGAAAGTGAAGACTTTTTCCTCCCTTTATTTAGAGAAACATACATATATATAGACATTGGAAATGGGGATTTCTATACAGGGTATTTATAAGAGTTACGTGCATCCAGTTTTCAATGCATTTTATTATTATTTATTTTTTTAGAGAAAGGTATGATGGGCAAAACGATGGCCCTAAACATGTCTACATTCTCATCCTCAGAACACATGAATATGTTGCCTTACATTGCAAAGCAAAGGGGACTTTGAAAATGTGATTAAGGTTGCAGACACTGAGAGGAAAAGATTGCCTGTATTATCCAAGTAGGCCCAATCCAATCACATGAATAATTAACAATGGAGATCCTCTCCTGGCTTTGGTTAAGGAGAGACTTGGTGAGGGTTAAAAAAACTCATGGAGATGCAATGTTGCTGACTTTGAAGATGGAGGAAGGGGACCAGGAGTCAGATAGTACAGATGACCTCTAGAAGCAGGAAAGGCAAGGAAGCAAATTCTTCCCCGGAGCCTTCAGAAAGTAACTGAACCTGTTGATACCTTAACTTTAGCCCAGTGAGACCAGTTGTCAGACTTCTGGCCTACAGAGCTTTAAGATAATATATGTGTGTTGCTTTGTAACAGTTCATTTGTGGTAATTTGCTATTGCAGCAACAGACAACTAACAAAAGGCTATAGGAAACTGTTTACAAAACTTTGATTAAGAACAATAGACCATACACAGAGCCTGTTAATATTTGCTTCTGAAGACAAGAAAAAAATTGTAAAGTAGCTGTTCTATGGGGGTTTCAAGTTCTATTAGGAGGATTTTCCAATGAGTTAGTAAGATGTGAGGGCATAAATTATACCCTGTGAATTATATATTCACACAGGTGATGTCACCCCTTGTGTCAAAATGTTAGTGTAAAATGTAGTTTGGGTTTTTTCTCCCCTGACTTTTTCTTCTAGCTAGCCTAAATTATGGAAAGATTTCAATTGGCTTTAGGAGATTTGGACCATTGAGTGATATGTTTCTGTTTCTCATATAACAAACTATGGGGCCAGGAACCACGTAGAAATGACCCTGACGTGAGAGACAGAAGCTAAGTATGGGTGAGAATGCACTGGGTGAGTCTGAATCTACATTATAGAACAGAACTGTAGAAACAAGACATTCTGTCTGGCAGATTTCAATGATGCCAGTGGTAATGCTCAAGATCTTTATAGGCAAGAATAATTGAAACCACATGTATCTTCAAGAGAAGAATTCCCACTATAAAAAGAACTCAGCTGGTATTGTGGTGGGAGAATTGAAATCCTGAAAATTGGTGTCACTTCCCTCTTTGTTCAAATGCCCAACAAATACAAGAGTTCTAAATGTAGTCAAATAATGTATAAACTAAAGACAACCTAAGCAAACCATGTGTAAATTACATGAGCCATTCTGCAACACCTGGCCTTAATGTCGTCAGATACAAGCTCCTTGAAGGCAGAGCCTTTATTTGTTCCCGATTTTATACTCAGTGTCTGGCAGTGGATAGTTAATATGAGCATACTGAATATATGAAAAGCATTCCAGTTGCATTGTGACTTCAGATACCAGGATGTCCTGTTTGGCTTGGAACCATCCTAAGAGGACACAATCCTAAATTTCCTCAGCTGAAGAACAGCCAGTTCCAGAGCAGTTCTTCCTTTTGCCTGACAGTGCATGCCGGTCACTTAAAATGAGCAGCAACTCCTGCAGCTGTTATAAAGACACACACCAATGACTGCTTATCTCCAGGGGAAGCCCGGACATTAGATGTCTAATGTCAGCTGCTTAAATAACAAGCTAGTGATACTGGATGAATCTTTTAGTGCCACACAGCTCCGTCTCCTTCTTCCAAAACTGAGAGAGTAATAACCTTTTTCCCCCTCAGGCCTTTGTACCAGCTGTTCTCTCTGCTTGGAATGCCCTCCCCTAGAATTTGCCAACCTGGCTCCTCCTTACCATTCTTGGCTTAGCTGGAATGCCACCTACTGAAAGAGGCTATCCCATCTGGAGTAGCTCCTCAGTTACTCTTTATCATCTCACCTCGTTTTATCACCAGCTTATGTTCCCTTGTTTCTTTGGTTTGGATTTTGCTTTTGCTTTTGTTTTTATTCTTGTTTATTATCTGTCTTCCCACTAAAATTTAGCTCTTTACCTCCTTCTTCACCTCTATATACCCGGCTGCTAAAACACAGTATATGTTCACAGTATATGCTTAATAAATACTGTTGAATAAATGAATAAAACATGTCAAAGGTAAGTTCATGGGACCCATTCGATAGACAATGTTAAAATACCTGAGCAAGGCTTGGGACTGCAGATCCAGTAGACAAACAGAGGACAGGAGACAAATTAGTTAGTCCTTTCTCCTTTCCTCCCCACAACCCCTACCTGCACTCTGTCATCCCTTTCTGGAGCAACACATACCATCTGGAATTCTCTGGAATGCTGAAGAGTTTTGCCACAGACCTAGAGGCCCTCCAGGAAAGAAACAATGCTTTATTCAGTTCCATGTCTCAAACCCCTGGCATGTGACAGTCACCAGCAGGGCACCCATTAAATGTTTGGTTGAAGGAATGAAATTGTTGAGACCTATAGTCAACAAAACTGAGCTTAAGTACCATCTTTGCTATATGATAGATGACTTGGGCAAAGTTTATACTCTCTGAGCCTCAGTTTCCTCATCTGGTTAATAAATATCAAATGAGATAACAATTTAGAATCTCCTAATATAGGGTCAATTTTCAAAACACATTGGTTTAGGAAAAAGGGCTATTCACTTTGGTGAAGTTTACTCTTTTGAATGGAAAAAAGTAACAAACAACATTCTGAAGACTAAGAACAAGAAATATTTATTATCCCATAAATAGCAAGACACATATTTCAGTTTCCTAATAAGGAAAATATGGTAAGAGCAATAAAGATAAAACCTTGTTGTTTTTCAAAGCTGCAGGAGGAAATGATAATTAAATAACACCGTGATTTTTCTTTTAATGCAATTTTTACATGCATAAGGAAATGGCTAAAGGTTGCTAGGATTTGTCACCAAAAGTATTTTAATTCCTCCTTAAGGTTCAGAAACATATATAAAGTCTCCCTCATTTTTCTCCTAATAAATGTTGACATCATAATTCAGGAATATTTCACAAACTTTCACAGTGTAATGAGCCCATCTTGTGGCCTTTTATAATATTGCCACTTTTAAAGTGAAATATTACTTGTTAACCATAGGTTTAAATGGTGCCTTTTATTCAACAAATAACTTTTGAGCACTTACTGCATGCCAGATATTATGCTGCTGACTGCTAGAGATACAATGATAGGAAATGAAAAAAAAAAAAAAGATAAGGTCCCTGCTGTAAAATCATATAAATCTAAAGGTGACAGACTTTTGAGCAGGGATATTATAGTAGAATAATAGTTAAGTGCAATTGTACAAGGGTATAAACTTTAGTTACTACACAAGAGTTAAGTGTTCCCAGAACTCAGATGAAACTGCTATATCCCCACTTCCAGGAATAACTCTGATCACTAAAGAAATCCTGTCTCCTTAGAGCCTGGGTTAAATATTAATTTCCAGTCTGCCACTTTATAAGAAAGTGTTACAAATTTTATTAACCTACTGAACCCACAGAAACCTGAGTACACCTAGTTCTCATCTAAATCTCTAATTCTCAGAGCACATCAAGGACAAAAATATTTTCAATAGCTTCTTATGTGTGTTCCCTCTTGGTAAACAGGTTTTCTATTTCCCTAGGCCCACTCAAATCATAGCTTTAAGAAAATGGAAAGGCAAAAATATCTTAAGGAAGTGAAGGATATAAAATAGAAATTTTCATCATGTAGGAAAAGAAAGAGAAAGCCCATTCTTTCCAACCTGATGGTTTGGGGGAGAAAACAGGGATAGAAGTCAGGAATATTAGCAATCAGATCTGTGCCCCAACCTCCTGGCTTCAAGGCTTCATGGGATAAGGAGGTTGTAACAAGCTGGGAAGAGCATTCCCTATTTGAAGCTATTAGAGGACATCATTCTGCAGAGTGGCCTCTGACCAACAAGTGACCACATCTAGTACAGGGGAGACAGTGGAGAGGCATGGTCAACCACAGAGATAGAGGGCTGCCCCTCTATTCCTGTGTGACAGAGATGCTGGGATGAGAACCCATGGGCCAATTGTGGGATCTGCCATAGCAGGGGCAAAGCTATTGCTCCTGTTGCAGGGTGAACTTTCTTGGCCAAGGGCAAATGGAGGGTGTGAAAAAGACTCAAAAGTGTCTCAGAACTATCAAGGGCTAAAGAAAGGCCAAGTTATCAGGAAGGGGAAATCTGAATCACATCTTGTCCAAGCTGAGAAAGAGGAATGCATAAGTTTACCCGGCAGAGAAGTCTGCAGTGAACCCTAGTAGAAAGCAAGAATTAGAACAGATCAAACATCCTTCAGTAGACAGTAGGCAATCTACACCTAAGGATGCCATGTAGTTTACAACCAGATATCCCGATGCCTACATTTCTCTATCTCTTATGTACAGACTACCACCTTCACTTGCTTTTACAACTCATGCCTCACATACCTCATTCAGCAAAAGAAAGGAATCATTCTTCTTAAAATGCATAAAAGAAGGAAAAAAGCTAATTCTTTTAAAAATAGATCCTCTAATAATGCTTATATGATCATGAGATTGAAAATAGGGTCTCATGGCAAAAGCAAATTTTAAAGTAATATTGAAGGTAATGGAGAGAGAACAGATTTTAAGCTTGACATAAGTTATTTAGAAAGATCTCTGTGGCAGAAGTATGCAAGGTGAGCCAAACTTTTTCTTCCCCTTCTTTCCCTCCTTATTCATTTAATTTCTTCAACAGATATTTTGGAGAACCTACTTTAGACCAGATGCTTAGCAGATAATTCACACAAATATGATTTAAGAGAGAAGGGAATCTTGTCTTCCTCCAAAGTTTCCAGATCTGGAGATTAGATGATTTTTTTTTTTTTTTTTTTTTTTTTTTTTTTGACACACAGTCTCATTCTGTTTCCCAGGGCTGGAGTGAAGTGACAAGATCATGGCTCACTGCAGCCTCAACCTCTCAAGGTTAAGGTGATCCTCCTGCCTCAACCCACTGAGTAACTGGGACTACAGGCACACGCCATCACGCCCGGTTAGTTTTCGGACTTTCAATACAGACAGGGTTTCGCCATGTTGCCCAGGCTGATCTCGAACTCCTGGACTTAAGTGATCCACCCCTCTTGGCCTCCCAAAGTTCTGGGATTACAGGGGTGAGCCACCTTGCCCAGCCTAAATGAATTCTTTAGTAATCGAGTCAACAAATATGTGTTGAGTGTTGACTACGTACAACACACTGTGCTAGGCACTAGACAGGAACAGTTATACCAGAAATTAATATAAGAAATGAAATACATTGCAGAAGGTTTAGATCAAGTAATCTGTCACATTCTGGAGCCACGTAGATGAACCAAGAACATAAGAAGAACATAAGGATTTTGTTAGTTCCTTCAGATCACTCAATCATAAGGTTGCTCTCCTAAAATTAAAGAATTATTATCAATTCCTCAGTTAAGACACTGTATGTCAGGGGTCAACATGACAATTTTCTTTACAAATTCCTTTTAAATAAATAAAAACTCAATTTCTTTCCTGTTCTTCTACTCCTCATTCAATTTATTCACTAAATATGTATTAATTGCTACTATGTGCCAGTAAACTCTAGTAGATGCCTGAGATACAATTATAAATAAGACTTTTTGTCAGTTCCTACAGCATGTTTTTTTCCCACCGATCCTCTCTCTCTAAAAGACTCTGGAATTCTAGATGTCTATGCTTGTATCAAGCCCATTCACCTAATTACCAGCCTCCACCATTGCTGTCAACCTCCAAGGTACCATGTTTCTCCAGCATCATGATGAACTCAGGGCTTCCTTAAGAGGCTTCCCTGAGTTATGGAAAGGAAAGCAAGGAAGGAAAACTCTTTTGCTGTTCTCTCCCTCATGTTTCAGGATCCTCTATTTGTACCAAAGAGGGCCTTTGTCTTCTCCCTGTGTAACTTATTCTTCACCCTCCCTACCCTAGAGGTTAGAGTAAAATTCTACCTTAGTCTCACAAGCTTTGAGTATTGATTATTAACCCATTTCCTGTTTGCCCTGAGAGTGCTTATCTCCCTATACATTTCTGTTACATTAGGATTAGAGACACATTCTGTTTAGAAATAACACCATGAACAGTTTTTATATTTAATTTTCACATAGAAAATCAGTCAGATTTTCTTCGGCCTCAAAGAGCATGTTTATGTAAAATTAAGTGAGCCCTGGCAGTGAGCTGCACCTTTTTTTTCTAAATGGGAAATGAGTTAAAGGGAAGCTTTTATAATTCAAGAATCCCTTCTCTCCTTGGGGTGACTAGCTCTTGCAACTGAAACTTGGCCTTCAAGAATACTGTCTTACTATGAACCATTACATTCAAAACTTATCAGTGATCTCATTATTCTAGCCAGTCTTTGCCTTCTTCCTAAATCAATGAATGGGAGAAGAACCCTAAGATGACAAGAATGATTTCAGTAAAGAGGAATAGAGAACCTCAGTTTAAAATCAACAAAAAGGATTCTTCTGCTTAAATTTGAGTAATTACTTGGAAAATATCAGTTTCTCTCACCATGCTACAAGTGTCTACAATAGGGACTGTGTCTGTTTCCCTCCCAGTGTGTTCCCAGTTAATGAAGACATGGTCCTTGCCCTGGCAGTGTTAGACTGCTCAGACAGACAATTAAACAAACAATCACAATGCAATGTGTTTTGTTCTAAAACAAGAAACTGCAAAGCACCTTAGGAGAACATTTGAGGGTAACAACCCAGACTTGAGCGCCAGAGAAGGATCCCTGGAAGAATTAATAGATAAACTGGGACCTGAAGGGTAAAGAGAAGTTAGTCAAATAAAGGCCATTTGTGAAGGACTCTCTATAAATTATGCTCCAGAGTTTGGATTTTTTTCTAAAGGCAATAAAAAACCATTGAAGGATATAAATAGGGGATTTGGACCTTTTAAAAGGTCACACTGTAGGATAGAAATTGAATACAGAAGAATGTGTGGAGGTGGGAAAGGCTGTTAGGAAATGTTGGTTGAATACCAAGCAAGTCTGGAATTCCAGGGGCCTGGCCCAGGGTTATGATAGTAAGAATGGAGAGAGGTACGTGAGTTGGTGATAAAGTAGGGAAAGAGAAAGAAGAGTTTAGGACATTAGCTAGATTTCTGGCTTAGAAAATTGGGTGATGACATTGACCAACATGAAAAAGAGGTGTAGAAACAGTTTTGTGAGCAATTTCTAAATGCATTTATAACAGTTATACATAATGGCTCTAGGTTTATTTATTCATCAATAAATACTTTGATTGTGAAAAAGGTCATTTTTACAAATTCCTCCTTACTAGTAATAATCACTTTACCTTTCCAAGATTTGGAGAGAGTTAGGGACTACTGTCTCTGCACCTACCCTTTTATCTCACTTCAGCAGAGGCAAAAAACTTTTTCTGTAAAGGGCTAGATAATAAATATTTTTGACTTTGAATATCATACAGTCTTTGTCACCACTACACAATTCTGCCACTGTGGCAAAAAGCAGCTGTAAAAAAAATTTAAATAAATGGATGTGGCTCTGTTCCAATCAAACTTTATTTATAAAAATAGACAATGGGCAGGATTTGGCCCACAGGTTCAACTTTGCCAAACTCTGACCTAGACTTATGTTTCCCAGCACATCCCAACACTGTGTAATGTTTCCATACCCCTGGATATACTTTGTGAAGGGAAAATATCTTGGGCCTACAAAATCACTAAGGAAAACCCAAGCTGGAAACAGATTAGGGCAAATCTGCCTCCCATTCTATTTAAAGTCACTCCTCTGCTCACTGAGATAGAGGCATATCTTATTTGCCTCCTTTGGAAAGGCTAACCAGAAACTCAAAAGAATGTAACCATTTCTGTATCACCTATCTGTAACCTGGAAGTTCCCTCCCTACTTACAGTCTTCCTGCCTTTGCTTCAAGTTGTCCAGCCTTTCCAGACTGAACCAATGTACTTACATATATTGATTGATGCCTCATGTTAAGGGAGGAGACCACTCCTCGTATTGTCTTATGCCCAATTTCTGCCTCCAAAGAAAGAATAAGAAAAAACTAAAAAGCAGAAATGAAATCCACAGGTAGACAGTCCAGCACCACACTCGGCCTGATTGTTAAAGATCGACCCCTGACCTAATCGATTATGTTATCTATAGATTACAGACATCGTATGGAAAAGCATTGTGAAAATCCCTGTTCTGTTCTGTTGCATTCTGATTACTGGAGCATGCAGCCACCAGTCATGTACCCTTTGCTTGCTCAATTGATCACAACCTTCTCATGCAGACCCCCTTAGCATTGTAAGCCCTTAAAAACAACAGAATTGCTCACCTGGGGAGCTCAGCTTTTGAGTCGCAAGTCTGCCAAAGCTCCCAGCTAAATAGTGCTCCTTCCTTCTTTCACTCGGTGTCTGAGGAGTTTTGTCTGCAGCTGGTCCTGCTACAATGTCTCCCTAAATGTATAAAACCAAGCTGTGCCCTGACCACCTTGGGCACATGTGGTCAGGATTTCCTGAGGCTGTATCACAGGCACATCCTCAACCTTGGCAAAGTAAACTTTCTAAATTAACTGAGACTTGTCTCAGATTTTCTGGGTTCATATTTTGGTAATCATGAAGGGATTCTAAGTGAAGATACCCCTGGCTTTTGACAAATCTCCTAACAGTGCTTGGTACCAGCATGTGCTAACTTTATGGCTCAAACCAATAAGACAATTTGCTGAGGTATGAGAGCAGCCCCTCCAGAGAATCCCTGAGCTCCAAAAATTTGGGCGAGATCTAAAGTTTATTTTGCTGTACAACTTCCCTATTTTTGGAGTTTTACTTGCTTCCAACAGGAAGGCAAGTTTTCCTGCTTCCATGATGATGGAAGGCAGATAACTCCTTTATGGAATTTGAGCTCGCTTACAAGAGGGAAGTTGAGGGTTTTTTCCTACCTCTAGGATGGTAGAGAGCAATCTACAGCCTGAGGCCCATCACAAGGTAAAAAAATGGTTTTGGATTCTGTCTTCCAAATTCTTTTTAAACAACTAAAGTTAGCATTAACAACCAGCTGGTGTTAATTTCTGCTTACACTTAGAACTCTCAGAAATTGTATAATTTGTGTGATCATTGTTAATTTAGCAGCATTTTGTCTTAGCTAAAATATGGTAATGCAATTTAAAAAGATGTTTTTTTGTTGTTAAAGGAGCTCAATAGTTAAAAGTCAGCTTAATTTAAAGGCTAACATCCAAGATGTGTGCATGTATGTATGCATGTTTGTATTTTAAAGGCCTTCATGTTTTGGGGGTTTTTTTGTTTTTCTCTCCTAAGACCTTGCCTTTTTTTTTTTTTTTTTTAGCAAAAGTTCTTTTTTTCTCCTCAGTTGACTGAATTCTGTTTTCACCGGATTTTTTTGACTAAAATAGTATTGCAACAGAGGCTACTCTTGGGTTTTTAAGGAAGAACATAGTTTAGACACTCAGAAATGTCTTTGCTTAAAAAAAAATTTTAAGTGCACTTTAAAAGCATCTCCCTCTAGCATCACCAGACTTTTGTTCTGTACCTTATGATGTAAACTTTGCTATTCGATTTTCACCTCAGCTGTTTCCTTTAATGTGAAAATTTAAGGCTATTTAGCCGACAACTGCTTAGGGTTGTGAAACAGATTATTAACAATCTGAAAGTCTAAGATAGAAAAAAACAGGGGGAGCAGTGTCTTTATAAGTCTATAAAATGTACTTCCACGGCATGCCTAATACAATTTTATATGTATTTATGTGTTGCGTACAGAATGTTTTACTACTAAAAATACATAAAAGAGCTCTAATTAATTGGCTTAAAAAAAAAAGTGCTTAAATTAGATACTAAAAAAGAAAAGACTAGTCAAATGCTTTTTCAAGTTTATATAACTTAAGTAAAATTTCTAATAAACAAGTTAACTTTAAAATTATTAGTAAAGTGGCCA
Source organism: Chlorocebus sabaeus (assembly GCF_047675955.1). NCBI lineage: Eukaryota > Metazoa > Chordata > Mammalia > Primates > Cercopithecidae > Chlorocebus > Chlorocebus sabaeus. The sequence goes on from NC_132910.1 coordinate 94,122,808, forward strand.
GCCGCAGTGGCTCATTCCTGTAATCCTAGCACTTTGGGAGGCCAAGGCGGGAGGATCACGAGGTCAGAAGATCAAGACCATCCTGGCTAACACAGTGAAACCCCGTCTCTACTAAAAATACAAAAAAATTAGCCAGGCGTGATGGTGGGTGCCTGTAATCCCAGCGACTCAGGAGGATGAGGCAGGAAAATGGTGTGAACCCAGGAGGTGGAGCTTGCAGTGAGCTGAGATTGTACCACTGCACTCCAGCCTGGGTGACAGAGCAAGACTCTGTCTCAAAAAAAAAAAAAAAAATTATTGGTAAAGTAATATTAGAAATGTCTTAAGAATTGCCCAGCATACATTTTAGTTTGAATATGTTAATCAAGCAATTTCATACTTATCCCTGCCAAATACTATAAGGTGTCAAAATTTGCCATAGGGGTTACAAAACTATAAACCCATCCCAAATCAGAATGATCTTTGCTCATGTAAATAAGACATTGATATGGGTTTAATGAAAATAGCTGCATCTTGAATTTAGTAAGATTATCACAACTTCTAATCCTGCGGCTTTAGGCAGCCTAGTCCACAGACAATAAGGTGGTTTCTTTGGGGAAAGGACTGTTATCACCTTTGCTTCAAAGTTAAACTATAAAACTAAATTTCTTCCAAAGTTAGTTCAGTCTATGCCCAGGAATGAACAAGGACGGCTTGAAGGTTATAAGCAAGATGGGGTCAGTTAGGTCAACTCTTTTATGCACTGTCTCAGCTATAATTTTGCAATGGTGGTTTCAGAACTTTAAATCATGACTATCACAGCTTTCATAAATAATCTAGGTAAACAATTAAAATAAAATAATTAGGTAAATGTAACGGGATAAACACTTGTAGGCAAACTGGTCATAATTTAGAATATAAAGTTAAATTAAATAATAGATATTTCATTATTTGGGTATTTTCCAATAAATACATATTGTAGGAAAACATTCTTCTAAAAAAAAGAAAGAAAAGAAAAATATTGAAGTGTGTCTTTTTTTCAAAAAAAAGAAAAGGTGAAAAATGTTTGTCTAATTCAAAGCTTATTTAAAGGTTATGTATAAAATAAGGCAAAAGGAACCAGGAAATAAAACAATATGTAAAGGAAGTTATAAAATTAAAGAAGTTTTTTTGAGGTTATTTAAAAAGGAGGGATGTTCACAACAAACCAGAAAGTCATGAATGGTCCGTGTAAGTCACAATAAGAGGATTTATATATATTAAAATATAAAACCAAAAACTTTAATATAATCGGGTTGTCATATTATTGTGAAGTTTTGGTTGGTTAGGAAAAAAAAGCTGAGAAAATTTTAAATTAAGGTTATTACATCCATGTATTTTCCTATATGTGCTTTAGAAGTCCTTGTACATTGCGTTACAGGGCTTTACCTGGGACTAAAAAGGACACTAAATCCTGCTAAATTTTAAACACTGAGAGCAATTAAAGCCTCATCTTCAGGCCTCATAGAAGATGCCAATCAAAATAAACTGCTTTCCTGAAACACAGGGCAAGAAATTAAAGCTATTCATCTCCTCAAGGCCCAGGAACTACTGCAGAAGAAATGGGAGTGTAAGATTGTAAGGGCTGATTTTGAAAGATAAAATAAGTTCAGTTTTTCTATAAATTAATTATTAACATCAAAAGCATGCTGATGCAAAACCAATATATGGACCCCTGAGTCAGAAATGTCTTCGCTTAAAAAAATATTAACAAGGTTTTCTTGAAGCATTAACCAACTCCTTAATAAAGGTTATAAAAGGCTTATGGAAGTTATGTTTTATAATCAAGATTAAATTTTATAGATCATTTACAAAATTTTGAAAAACAAATGTAATTGATTTCATGCTGTTTTTATTAGGACTTCTTGTTTAGAAAATTAAGTCTCCTCTCTCAAATAATGAGGATTATTGCTTTTTTTGAAATCCTTGAATTATCACTTTTGTTAAACAAATTACTTTACAATGACTTGTAATCCTATTTTGTAATATCAAGTGTCTTAAACATTTTATATTTGACAGACTTTCTGAAATCAAATTATGAATTATGTCTTTCTCTAACCTAATTTATCCTTTAAGACATTAGATTCTCTAAAGTTCAAAACTGGTGTAATTTGGCTTATTTGGTATAAAAAATTATACAGGAAGCATTGTCAAATATGAAATGGTGTTTGGGTTTCTTTGGGCTGTATTTGTATAAATACATTATTGGTATGTGTTTCAAAATTATGGGAAACTCCTGCAATTCTGATATAACTTAGTGTACATTATCAGTAATAATCATAATTGCTATGTTAAAATTATTGTGTAGCACAGAGGTAACAAATTTCCTTGTCAATTGTGCCTTTTAACTATGGCTGCCTTAAAATTTATTTTCATCCATGGACAATTGTTGTCTTTTGCAGTCCTCTTTAAAAGATGGTTTTATAATCAGCTATAAATCTCCAACAGGTGTTCTTGAATGCAGATTTCCAATAACTTTGGAGGCTGTGACATGAGAATAGAGGAAAAACTTTCAGGACTCATGGACAGCTAAAATGACCATGAGTATCAAGCAGAACAGGAATTAACTGCATAGACTGAACCAATCTTTTTGACTTTTTGCTTAATATGTTTGCTGATCCTTTTTTTGTTTGTTTTTCAGAGTCTTAAAAGTTTTCTTTGAGCTATTGACAGCTTTTAACAGTTTGGTATGAACAAAATTTGAAGCATATTTGCTTCTCTCTACCTGATTTCTCCAGAATTGGAAACTACTTGTGAGTATTAACTTACGGCAATACAGTTATTTGCATAAGTGCAATAATAATCTGCTTTCATTTATAACAGGACACAGTTAGAGAAACCGGTTATTCTACCAAGGCTTTGTCTAGAATGGTGAGCTTTCCTTTAAGGAATCAAACTTGACTTATGGAGCCAATAAAGCCCTTGGCAAAACTGGCCTCATATTTTGTGTACACAGTCCCTGTACAGCGTTTCTGACCTGTGGTAAAAAAAAGAATATCACTTTCTGACAGGCGCAGAAGCCCCAGGCTTATCTTGGAACCTCAAGAGGAGAGGAAATTTCACCCAACTCATGGGTATTTGATGGCACAATCTGTGACTGGGCTGGGCTTTAAAAAGTCTTATCTGAGATTCCTCTTATGGAACAAAGTTTCATCAAAGCCAATGTAAAAGCCTATGTAAAAAATAATTATTCTTACTGCACTGTATACAAATATTTAGGCCAAGCATAATAAGCAAACCCATCCTACCATGATTTGTCTTTAGTAAAATGGGAAACTGGAGAGAGAAAAAAAAAACTATGTTTCAAAATGGTAGTACACCTTGAGGACTAGGCTTTGATTTTTTATTTTGCCCAAATTCCTACCTAAGGGGTCTAGAGAGTCATGCCCTATAAACTGTAAATTCTCATCATATGGGTTTTCTTTGACCCTATATATCATGACTTACTTTTCAATATGACTCTGGCATAACATTATGAGACAAGGAAAAACTACTTAACCCCAAAATATATTTACTTGCCATACCTTGAAATTGCCCTTCAAAGTCTTTTGTGGGAAAAATCAACATCATGTAGAGAATATCCCTCCCCTTTGTTTTTCTTCCTTTCTTTCCAGATTCAGGAGATAATCAGCTAAGAGCCAGGCACTCTTTTAGTCCCATAAGAAATATTTTACACCCTGCTCTCTCTCTGAAGTCTGCAATCTGAGAGATTTCTCTGCACAATAAAACTTGGTCTCCACAATTCTTTATCTTTTTTTTTTTTTTTTTTTTTTTTTTTGAGATGGAGTCTCACTTTGTCACCCAAGCTGGAGTGCAGTGGTGCTATCTCAGCTCACTGCAAGCTCCACCTCCCAGGTTCCCGCCATTCTCCTGCCTTAGCCTCCCGAGTAGCTGGGACTACAGGTGCCTGCCACTGCGCCTGGCTAATTTTTTTGTATTTTTAGTAGAGACGGGGTTTTGCCGTGGTCTTGATCTCCTGACCTCATGATCCGCCCGCCTCGGCCTCCCAAAGTGCTGAGATTACAGGCGTGAACCACCACGCCCAGCCCACAATTCTTTATCTTAACCTGAACATTCCTTTCCATTGATCCCAGGTCTTCAGAAAAACCACCAACTGTCAACCAGAAAATGTTTAAATCTACCCATAGCCTGGAAGCCCCTCTTTGAGCTGTCCTACTTTTCTGAACCAAAACAATGCATTTCTTTTTTGTTTTGTTTTGTTTTTTTGAGACGGAGTCTCACTCTGTCGCCCAGGCTGGAGTGCAGTGGCCGGATCTCAGCTCACTGCAAGCTCCGCCTCCTGGGTTCAGGCCATTCTCCTGCCTCAGCTTCCCGAGTAGCTGAGACTACAGGCTCCCGCCACCTCGCCCGGCTAGTTTTTTGTATTTTTTAGTAGAGACAGGGTTTCACCGTGTTAGCCAGGATGGTCGCCATCTCCTGACCTCATGATCTGCCCGTCTCGGCCTCCCAAAGTGCTGGCATTACAGGCAAACAATGTATTTCTTAAATGTATTTGATGGATGTCTCGTGCCTCCCTAAAATACATAAAATCACGCTGTACCCCATCCACCTTGGGTGCATGTTTTTAGGACCTCCTGTGGGCTGTGTCATGGGCCATGGTCACTCATATTTGGCTCAGAATAAGTCTCTTCAAATATTTTACAGAGTTTGAGTCTTTCAGTGAACAACCTGTTGTTAGATTCCAGTCGTGACCAATATTTTTTTTCCAATTGTTAATATTTTCTTCAGTTTGGACTGAATTCTTATTTTTCTTGGCTATAAGTCTTCAAAATAATGTTTTCAATTTTTTTCCTTCTCTTTTTTATTTTTCCTACTTTGGAGTCACTGAAAACTAAGTGGTGATTTCTTAAAACCCTGAGAACTGAAGTCAGACAACCTAAACTTCACCTATTTATGTACATAAGCCACTTTCATACCTGCCTACTAATGTATGGACTTCAGAGTAATGAGGCCTATATCAATTTTTCCAGGGTTGTTATTTTGTTGTTGTTTTTTCTCCCTTCCTCTCCCCTATTTTCTCTTCACAGGACTGAGACTTCATGACCTGCTAAAAATGGGCTCTTTGGACCTACCCATCTAGGAATAAACTGTCCTAGCCATGAGACAGCAGATGAAACCTGAGGCCAGAGACTCATTTTCTTGTAAAATGTTGTCTGCAAAATATTTGAAAAAAGAAAAGGGGGGAAATGTGAAAGGAAAATATCTTGGGCCCCCAAAATCACTAACGAAAACTCAAGCTGGAAACTGCTTAGGGCAAACCTGCCTCCCATTCTATTCAAAGTCACTCCTCTGCTCATTGAGATAGAGGCACTTCTTATTTGCTTCCTTTGGAAAGGCTAACCAGAAACTCAAAAGAATGCAACTGTTGTTGTATCATCTACCTATGACCTGGAAGCTCTCTCCCCACTCCCAGTCTTCCTGCCTTTGCTTCAAGTTGTCCAGCCTTTCCAGACTGAACCAATGTACTTCTTACATATATTGGTTGATGTCTCAAGTCTCCCTAAATGTATAAGATCAAGATGTGCCCTGGCCACCTTGGGCACATATCATCAGGACCTCCTGAGACTGTGACACAGGTGCATCTTCAACCTTGGCAAAATAAACTTTCTAAATTAACTGAGACCTGTCTCAGGTTTGCTGAGTTCACAACTTTCACTTTGGAATTTTAAAAATCGTTTCTTCATTTTAAGGTAGTATATGGTAAAGAAGTAATTTTAGATCATTGTATTATTAAAAACTGTTACATTAACTTTATAATTACGGCATGTTCATAATATATAAAACTAAATTTTTATTCTCTCCCCTTTAACAAGTGACATATTTTAGCTTCTATCATTCACGCTGAGCATTATTTTCTACATGACAGGATAATACAGAGAGCTTTGGTTTCCCTTGTGCTGATGTGGATTATCCTTATCACTCCTAAGTAAAAATGCCATTTGAATAAAATCATCACTAAATGTTTTTTTCTTTTCATATAGGTATTTGAAATACTAGAGATACTTTGACATGCAATATGAGAAAGCTAAAGAATGGAACTTTTGGGGGGCGGAGCAAGATGGCCAAATAGGAACAGCTCCAGTCTCCAACTCCCAGCGCGAGCGACACAGAAGACCGGTGATTTCTGCATTTTCAACTGAGGTACTGGGTTCATCTCACTGGGGAGTGCCAGACGATCGGTGCTGGTCAGCTGCTGCAGCCCGACCAGCGAGAGCTGAAGCAGGGCGAGGCATTGCCTCACCTGGAAAGCGCAAGGGGGAAGGGAATCCCTTTTCCTAGCCAGGGGAACTGAGACACACAACACCTGGAAAATCGGGTAACTCCCACCCCAATACTGCGCTTTAAGCAAACAGGCACACCAGGAGATCATATCCCACACCTGGCCGGGAGGGTCCCACACCCACGGAGCCTCCCTCATTGCTAGCACAGCAGTCTGTGATCTACCGGCAAGGCAGCAGCGAGGCTGGGGGAGGGGCGCCCGCCATTGCTGAGGCTTAAGTAGGTAAACAAAGCTGCTGGGAAGCTCGAACTGGGTGGAGCTCACAGCAGCTCAAGGAAACCTGCCTGTCTCTGTAGACTCCACCTCTGGGGACAGGGCACAGTAAACAATAACAAACGCAGCAGCTCTGCAGACTCAAACGACTCTGTCTGACAGCTTTGAAGAGAGCAGTGGATCTCCCAACACGGAGGTTGAGATCTGAGAAGGGACAGACTCCCTGCTCAAGTGGGTCCCTGACCCCTGAGTAGCCTAACTGGGAGACATCCCCCACTAGGGGCAGTCTGACACCCCACACCTCACAGGGTGGAGTACACCCCTGAGAGGAAGCTTGCAAAGCAAGAATCAGACAGGTACACTCGCTGTTCAGAAATATACTATCTTCTGCAGCCTCTGCTGCTGATACCCAGGCAAACAGGGTCTGGAGTGGACCTCAAGCAATCTCCTACAGCTACAACCTACAGCTGAGGATCCTGACTGTTAGAAGGAAAGCTATCAAACAGGAAGGACACCTACACCAAAACCCCATCAGTATATCACCATCATCAAAGACCAGAGGCAGATAAAACCACAAAGATGGGGAAAAAGCAGGGCAGAAAAGCTGGAAATTCAAAAAATAAGAGCGCATCTCCACCAGCAAAGGAGCGCAGCTCATCGCCAGCAACGGATCAAAGCTGGACGGAGAATGACTTCGACGAGATGAGAGAAGGCTTCAGTCCATCAAATTTCTCAGAGCTAAAGGAGGAATTACGTACCCAGCGCAAAGAAACTAAAAATCTTGAAAAAAAAGTGGAAGAATTGATGGCTAGAGTAATTAATGCAGAGAAGCTCACAAACAAAATGAAAGAGACGAAAACCATGGCACGAGAAATACGTGACAAATGCACAAGCTTCAGTAACCGACTTGATCAACTGGAAGAAAGAATGTCAGCGATGGAGGATCAAATGAATGAAATGAAGCGAGAAGAGAAACCAAAAGAAAAAAGAAGAAAAAGAAATGAACAAAGCCTGCAAGAAGTATGGGATTATGTAAAAAGACCAAATCTACGTCTGATTGGGGTGCCTGAAAGTGAGGGGGAAAATGGAACCAAGTTGGAAAACACTCTTCAGGATATCATCCAGGAGAACTTCCCCAACCTAGTAGGGCAGGCCAACATTCAAATCCAGGAAATACAGAGAACGCCACAAAGATACTCCTCGAGAAGAGCAACTCCAAGACACATAATTGCCAGATTCACCAAAGTTGAAATGAAGGAAAAAATCTTAAGGGCAGCCAGAGAGAAAGGTCGGGTTACCCACAAAGGGAAGCCCATCAGACTAACAGCAGATCTCTTGGCAGAAACTCTTCAAGCCAGAAGAGAGTGGGGGCCAATATTCAACATTCTTAAAGAAAAGAATTTTATATCCAGCCAAACTAAGTTTCATAAGTGAAGGAGAAATAAACTCCTTTACAGATAAGCAAATGCTTAGAGATTTTGTCACCACTAGGCCTGCCCTACAAGAGACCCTGAAGGAAGCACTAAACATGGAAAGGAACAACCGGTACCAGCCATTGCAAAAACATGCCAAAATGTAAAGACCATCAAGGCTAGGAAGAAACTGCATCAACTAACGAGTAAAATAACCAGTTAATATCATAATGGCAGGATCAAGTTCACACATAACAATCTTAACCTTAAATGTAAATGGACTAAATGGTCCAATTAAAAGACACAGACTGGCAAACTGGATAGAGAGTCAAGACCCATCAGTCTGCTGTATTCAGGAGACCCATCTCACACGCAGAGACATACATAGGCTCAAAATAAAGGGATGGAGGAAGATTTACCAAGCAAATGGAGAACAAAAAAAAGCGGGGGTTGCAATACTAGTCTCTGATAAAACAGACTTTAAACCATCAAAGATCAAAAGAGACAAAGAAGGCCATTACATAATGGTAAAGGGATCAATTCAACAGGAAGAGCTAACTATCCTAAATATATATGCACCCAATACAGGAGCACCCAGATTCATAAAGCAAGTCCTTAGAGACTTACAAAGAGACTTAGACTCCCATACAATCATAATGGGAGACTTCAACACACCACTGTCAACATTAGACAGATCAACGAGACAGAAAGTTAACAAGGATATCCAGGAATTGAACTCATCTCTGCAGCAAGCAGACCTAATAGACATCTATAGAACTCTCCACCCCAAATGAACAGAATATACATTCTTCTCAGCACCACATCGTACTTACTCCAAAATTGACCACGTAATTGGAAGTAAAGCACTCCTCAGCAAATGTACAAGAACAGAAATTATAACAAACTGTCTCTCAGACCACAGTGCAATCAAATTAGAACTCAGGACTAAGAAACTCAATCAAAACCGCTCAACTACATGGAAACTGAACAACCTGCTCCTGAATGACTACTGGGTACATAACGAAATGAAGGCAGAAATAAAGATGTTCTTTGAAACCAATGAGAACAAAGATACAACATACCAGAATCTCTGGGACACATTTAAAGCAGTGTGTAGAGGGAAATTTATAGCACTAAATGCCCACAAGAGAAAGCAGGAAAGATCTAAAATTGACACTCTAACATCGCAATTAAAAGAACTAGAGAAGCAAGAGCAAACACATTCGAAAGCTAGCAGAAGGCAAGAAATAACTAAGATCAGAGCAGAACTGAAGGAGATAGAGACACAAAAAACCCTCCAAAAAATCAATGAATCCAGGAGTTGGTTTTTTGAAAAGATCAACAAAATTGAAAGACCACTAGCAAGACTAATAAAGAAGAAAAGAGAGAAGAATCAAATCGACGCAATTAAAAATGATAAAGGGGATATCACCACCGACCCCACAGAAATACAAACTACCATCAGAGAATACTATAAACACCTCTACGCAAATAAACTGGAAAATCTAGAAGAAATGGATAATTTCCTGGACACTTATACTCTTCCAAGACTAAACCAGGAAGAATTTGAATCCCTGAATAGACCAATAGTAGGCTCTGAAATTGAGGCAATAATTAATAGCCTACCAACCAAAAAAAGTCCAGGACCAGATGGATTCACAGCTGAATTCTACCAGAGGTACAAGGAGGAGCTGGTACCATTCCTTCTGAAACTATTCCAATCAATAGAAAAAGAGGGAATCCTCCCTAACTCATTTTATGAGGCCAACATCATCCTGATACCAAAGCCTGGCAGAGACACAACAAAAAAAGAGAATTTTAGACCAATATCCCTGATGAACATCGATGCAAAAATCCTCAATAAAATACTGGCAAACCAGATTCAGCAGCACATCAAAAAGCTTATCCACCATGATCAAGTGGGCTTCATCCCTGGGATGCAAGGCTGGTTCAACATTTGCAAATCAATAAACATAATCCAGCATATAAACAGAACCAAAGACAAGAACCACATCATTATCTCAATAGATGCAGAAAAGGCTTTTGACAAAATTCAACAGCCCTTCATGCTAAAAACGCTCAATAAATTCGGTATTGATGGAACGTACCTCAAAATCATAAGAGCTATTTATGACAAACTCACAGCCAATATCATACTGAATGGGCAAAAACTGGAAAAATTCCCTTTGAAAACTGGCACAAGACAGGGATGCCCTCTCTCACCACTCCTATTCAACATAGTGTTGGAAGTTCTGGCTAGGGCAATCAGGCAAGAGTAAGAAATCAAGGGGATTCAGTTAGGAAAAGAAGAAGTCAAATTGTCCCTGTTTGCAGATGACATGATTGTATATTTAGAAAACCCCATTGTCTCAGCCCAAAATCTCCTTAAGCTGATAAGAAACTTCAGCAAAGTCTCAGGATACAAAATTAATGTGCAAAAATCACAAGCATTCTTATACACCAGTGACAGTCAAACAGAGAGCCAAATCAGGAATGAACTTCCATTCACAATTGCTTCAAAGAGAATAAAATACCTAGGAATCCAACTTACAAGGGATGTAAAGGACCTCTTCAAGGAGAACTACAAACCACTGCTCAGTGAAATCAAAGAGGACACAAACAAATGGAAGAACATACCATGCTCATGGATAGGAAGAATCAATATCGTGAAAATGGCCATACTGCCCAAGGTAATTTATAGATTCAATGCCATCCCCATCAAGCTACCAATGAGCTTCTTCACAGAATTGGAAAAAACTGCTTTAAAGTTCATATGGAACCAAAAAAGAGCCCGCATCTCCAAGACAATCCTAAGTCAAAAGAACAAAGCTGGAGGCATCACGCTACCTGACTTCAAACTATACTACAAGGCTACAGTAACCAAAACAGCATGGTACTGGTACCAAAACAGAGATATAGACCAATGGAACAGAACAGAGTCCTCAGAAATAATACCACACATCTACAGCCATCTGATCTTTGACAAACCTGAGAGAAACAAGAAATGGGGAAAGGATTCCCTATTTAATAAATGGTGCTGGGAAAATTGGCTAGCCATAAGTAGAAAGCTGAAACTGGATCCTTTCCTTACTCCTTATACGAAAATTAATTCAAGATGGATTAGAGACTTAAATGTTAGACCTAATACCATAAAAATCCTAGAGGAAAACCTAGGTAGTACCATTCAGGACATAGGCATGGGCAAAGACTTCATGTCTAAAACACCAAAAGCAACGGCAGCAAAAGCCAAAATTGACAAATGGGATCTCATTAAACTAAAGAGCTTCTGCACAGCAAAAGAAACTACCATCAGAGTGAACAGGCAACCTACAGAATGGGAGAAAATTTTTGCAATCTACTCATCTGACAAAGGGCTAATATCCAGAACCTACAAAGAACTCAAACAAATTTACAAGAAAAAAACAAACAACCCCATCAAAAAGTGGGCAAAGGATATGAACAGACATTTCTCAAAAGAAGACATTCATACAGCCAACAGACACATGAAAAAATGCTCATCATCACTGGCCATCAGAGAAATGCAAATCAAAACCACAATGAGATACCATCTCACACCTGTTAGAATGGCGATCATTCAAAAGTCAGGAAACAACAGGTGCTGGAGAGAATGTGGAGAAATAGGAACACTTTTACATTGTTGATGGGATTGTAAACTAGTTCAACCATTATGGAAAACAGTATGGCGATTCCTCAAGGATCTAGAACTAGATGTACCATATGACCCAGCCATCCCATTACTAGGTATATACCCAAAGGATTATAAATTATGCTGCTATAAAGACACATGCACACGTATGTTTATTGCAGCACTATTCACAATAGCAAAGACTTGGAATCAACCCAAATGTCCATCAGTGACAGATTGGATTAAGAAAATGTGGCACATATACACCATGGAATACTATGCAGCCATAAAAAAGGATGAGTTTGTGTCCTTTGTAGGGACATGGATGCAGCTGGAAACCATCATTCTCAGCAAACTATCACAAGAACAGAAAACCAAACACCGCATGTTCTCACTCATAGGCGGGAACTGAACAATGAGATCACTTGGACTCGGGAAGGGGAACATCACACACCGGGGCCTATCATGGTGAGGGGGGAGGGGGGAGGGATTGCACTGGGAGTTATACCTGATGTAAATGACGAGTTGATGGGTGCAGCACACCAACATGGCACAAGTATACATATGTAGCAAACCTGCACGTTGTGCACATGTACCCTACAACTTGAAGTTTAATAATAATAAATAAATTAAAAAAAAAAATAGAAAAAATACCTATCTGAAAAAATAAATAAATAAATAAAAGAATGGAAGTTTTGTATCTGTTGAAAATCAAGTTGAAATAAAATTCAATAATTATCATCTCCAGATTCAGGATATAATCAGCTAAGAGCCAGGCACTCTTTTAGTCCCATAAGAAACAACTCCAGGATGTCCTTTCAAATCCCAACATACACACTAGATTACATCCCCCTGCTACATATTCTCATAATCATCTAAACCTTTTATTTTGGGAATGACAGAGGAGCCAAAAGCAGAAGTCACGTGGGAGCTCAGATCCTGCATATGTCCAATCACACCAGTCCCTCTCCTCACAACCCTCCATGGGTGCCATTTCACTTGGAGCAAAAATCAGTCTTTACACTTGCTTGCTTAGAAGGCCCTGACCTCCACTCCTCCCTCTTTCCCCTTTGCGTGTTCCACTCAAGCTTCCTTGCAGTTCTCAAACGTGCCAAACCTTTTTTCTTATCAAGGCCTTTGCTCTTGACCTTCCCTCTTCCTGGAGCACATTGCCCAATATGTGTATGACTCATTCTTTTATTTCTTTCAGATCTCTGCAGAAATGTTAACTTCTCTGTGATACTGACTTAAGGAGCATTCTATGTAAAATATCACCAGCAGTATCACTCCCTATCTCCTTTCTCTTTCTTGATTTTTCTCTATAGTACTTATGAATGTTTAATTTAGTATCTATATATTGGTTTATCTGTTCTCTGACATTGCACAAGGATTAAAACTGTTTAGTTCACTGCTCTATGCCCCCACTTAGAGCAATGTCTAGCAGGCAATTAGTGCTTAGTAACTGTTTGCTAAATTTGAATGCATAGCATGTATTTAGTTTGTACTTATATTATTGTGTGATAATTTAATTGAAGTCTGTTTTAGTCAAAACTGTAACTCTAACTCAGAGTCTTTATCTGTTTTTATCCCTTTATTTATATAGAAAGAATGCATATATATATACTTTCCATAGGTTTTGGGGGCTAGGCGGTATTTGGTTACATGATCAGTGGTCATTTGTGAGGTTTTGGTGCACCCATCACCCAAGCAGTATACACTGAATGCAATTTGTAGCCCTTTATCCCTCACCCCCTTCCCACCCTTTCCCCTCAAGTCCCCAAAGTCCATTGTGTCATTCTTATGCCTTTGCATCCTCATAGCTTAGCTCCCACTTATGAGTGAGAACATAAGATGTTTGGTTTTTCATTCTTGAGTTACTTCACTTAGAATAATAGTCTCCAATTCCATCTAGATTGCTGTGAATGCCATTAATTCATTCCTTTTTATGATTGATTTGTATTCCTATATATATTTGTATTCAACTATATGTATACATATATATATATTTATATATATATATCTCTCTTTACTCATTGATTGGTGGGCATTTGGACTGGTTCCATATTTTTGCAACTGCAAATTGTGCTGCTACAAACATGCATGTGCAGGAATCTTTTTGTATAATGACTTCTTTTCAAGAGTGTGCTTATACTGTATCAGCAATGTTCCACACACTAGATAAAATTTTGTTTTCATAGAGCCTACATTCCAAAGGTCACTAATTAATTGCTTATATGTAACCTAGAGACTACTACTTAGTACAATGTGGCTGATTGTATTTCCCAAATAAGGTGTAACATTTCCCATATGTTAGGAGTTCAATTGTGACCCAGCAAAAGACATAATGAATTCCTAATTCCCAGTACCGCAGAACGTTACCAAACTTGGAAATAAGGTCATTACAGATGTGATTAGTTCAGAAGAGGCCATACTGGAGTAGGATGGGCCTTTAATGCAGTGTAACTGGTGTCCTCAGAAGAAAATGAGAAAGAGACAGACAGCAAGAGAATGTCATGTGACAATGGAGGCAGAGATTGAAGTTATGCAGCTACAAGCCAAGGATTGCTGTCAACAGCAGAAGCTAAGAGAAAGGTGTCAACCAGTTTCTTTCTTGAGCTATTCAAAGGGCATGGCCCTGCAACACCTTGATTTCAGACTTCCAGCCTCTAGAACTGTGAGAATAAAACTTTCCATTGTTTTAAGTTACCCATTGTGTGGTACTTTGTTACAACAGTCCTAGGAAACTAATATAGCATCCCACATGTTCTACTTCAAATGTGACCTTGGCACTCAGTCCATCAAGCAGGAGGGTCTTCTCCCCTTGAACCTGAGTGAAAGTTTATTATTGTCTCAACCAAAGGAAGTGATGTCATATGACTTCTGAAGCTAGGTCATAAACATGTCATCCACTTTTGCATTGTTCTATTGGGATCCTGGCTCTTGAAATCTATTCACATGTTGTGTGGAAGCCCAAGCAGTCAATGGAGCAGTCTGTGTGGAGAGGTACCAAAGTACCTGGCCCAGAGCCTTGACTGAACTCCCAGCCAACACCAACTTACCAGCCATGTGGGTGAATTATCTTTAAAGTGGATTCTCCAGCTCCCAGTGAAGCCACCCCAGCTAAAATTATGTGGAGCAAAGATGAACTATCCCCATTGAGCCCTTCCAAAATATAGATTCATGAGCATAATAAATAATTGTTTTTATTTTAAGCCAAATTTTGGGATAGTTTATTACACAGCAATAGAAAATCAATGCATACATGCTAATTATTTACTGAATGCATAAATAAACAAATCCATGCTTCATACTGCCAACATGGCTTAGTGACATTGAGTACATCCCTCAAAACTGATCTAATTTAAACTTAGAAGGTTATTTATTCTGTAAGTTCTAAATAGACATTATAAATGCACACGCTGATATAAGCAACAGACCGAGAATCTGGTGAGATTTGAGAGAATGGATGCAGTGGTGATGTAGAGACTACTCTGAAGGGAATGAAACACATTTCCTCTACAGTGGAGTGATGGAGGTAAGGACTTGTGCAACTATAGGACTCTCTTATAATGATATTTGACAAAGCTGGACATGTGACCATTCTAAATAGTATGAACTCCTATCCAAAGGTATAACAAGGTTTTGCAGAGACCTGAAGCTTGTACAATTTGAGGTGCTCACTTCTAGAAAAAGAATCCAAAATTGCATATTAAAAACAAATCTTATTAATGGGTATTATTTTGAATGAGAAAAATCACAAGTCATAAATCTTAAAAGGTTGACAAAGACCAGAATAATAATATGTTTATTAACTGCCTAGCATTCATTTATATTTTTTCTGTATTTTTTGGCTGCATTCTCTTTGATCATCTTTTCATATGGTAAAAATTGTATAATATTTTCTATAGATAGAATAAAAAATAATTATTATTTCCTCTAGCATGATTAAAAGGAATTTGGTTTTTTAACTACTGTTAGTTTAGGAAAGTGTCTTTTATCTCTACAACTCATTATAAGAAATGCCTTGTAAGTTTTTACAATTTTTGTCAAATTTTTAAAATCTCTATCATCAAGTCTCTTTCATTTTAAAGGAAAGATTTGGGAAATTTTCCCCCAGACTAGCCTCTGACTCCAGACATTTTAATCCTTGCTTCTCATCCACTAATCACTTACTTCTATTCCTGGTCCCATGAGACACATTTATATTCCAAAAAGACCTCTGGTCCTGTACCTTCATATCATAACAATGGGTTAACTGACACAGCAGGTGACAGAGCTATTCCTAGAACCCGTTGCTACACTAGGATAGCTAATAGCTAATAATAACCATACAGAAATGACTACAAACCACATAAATATTATGCACTAAAGATAAACTAATTATATATTTCCTATTCTACTCTCAATTAGCTTCACCTCATATCTGTCTCTGCTTCTATCCATTCCACCTCCTTCCTCTTTCTTGCCCTACCAAACATCAATACACACACACACACACACACACACACACACACACGTACATCTTTATTATCAGAGCTTAAGTCTTTGATCTTTATTAAAGTTGTTAAATGCATGAAGTGATAGAGTCAATTTTATGGTCAGACTTCTTTAAGATAAAAGCCAAGAGAATTACTGTCTCCCAATATAGGAAGGCTTAATCAGAACCTAATTTAGGGAAGAAATATAATTGAGAAATGAAGATTAATTTTGGCCAACTTCAGTGTTCCTTGGTTTCCTGGTAGTTTCCACAGAGATAGAATAAATCAATGCCTAATATACTAGGTTTTAGAAATTTGTCATTATGAAATATCTAGAGATTTTCACAAAGATTGATTTAAAGGATGATTGGGGAAATGAAGGACTACAAGTGGAGGATGAACAGGGAGTATTAAAATATTGTCAATTATTACATTTAATTGAATATAATAATTTAGAAATTTAGAACTCTAATAGTGTGGATACTGAATGTGTGATGGGTGTGTGTGTGTGTGTGTGTGTGTGTGTGAGAGAGAGAGATTGTTTTGTTTGGGTTTTGGTATTACCTTTTCACTTGGGATAGTCTAAGAACAACAAGTTGAAATATTCATAGGATAACCTTATAAAGTAAGACATAAATCCAAGCTGATAGAAGTCTGAGTAATTTTTTCTTTTTTCTTTTTTTTTTTTTTTTTTTTTTTTTTTTGAGACAGAGTCTTGCTCTGTCGCTCAGGCTGGAGTGCAGTGGCTCAATCTCGGCTCACTGCAGCCTCCCTGGTTTAAGCAATTCCCCTGCGTCAGTCTCCTGAATAGCTGGGATTTCAGGTGCACGCCACCACACCCGGCTAATTTTTTGTATTTTTAGATGAGATGGGGTTTCATCCTATTGGCCAGATTGGTCTCAAACTCCTGACCTCAGGTTATCTGCCTGCCTCGGCCTCCCAAAGTGCTGGGATTACAGGCGTGAGCCACCGGCCCTGAGTAACATATTTTAAGAACATTCTTATTTGGCTGGCAAATAATTGCCAGATTCCCAAATGTCTGCCCCTCGCATTCAACTCTGGTCCTTGTAAATGCATGCGTAATATGTGTGTGGTTTGAGAACGCAAATATATAAATGCTTTCTAAGCATCTACTTCCAGTTCTGAGTAAATAAGATATAGAATAAAGAGCATAACAGATTGTTACCCTGTTGTTGTATTATTCTGTTTTTCCTCCTGGCTGAGCTGCTGATGAGCTATGTTGTCTTGGACAAGAAACTTGGCCTCTTGGTGATTTCAAAAGTTTCTTCCAGACTTTTATGGTGCCATGACCTTGTTTTAGCCTCCACTTAAAATTTCTGGGAATCAATTCTACTTTCTAATTCAAGTTCTCTGAGTGACTTTGTTGGCTGTGTACCTCTCAGTCACCAGATGTTTTCTTAACCATACTTGGCTCTGTTAGTATGATATAAAATAACCTCTGCTTTTTTGTGTTAAATAATTCTGAAGCATTCCATTGTTCCCCTCGACAACAGTTTTTTTTCTTAATGTTATTCCATGAAAATCTTAACTCACATGCTTATATTTACATATTTGTTTGTTTAAATTAAACCATGTTGTTTTCAAGTTTTCCGTGTTCAGCATTTCATTTAAATTTTCTTTAAATTGTTTTTGAGTTATTTTCAAGATTTTCTTAGAAAAATATGATGGTTATGGTTCTAGGGAAATACATCAGAATATAAAGAATACAGACTGTGGAATCTCTCAGACATCAGTTCACTCCAGCTTCACTAATCTCTAGCTGTAGGTCTTCAGCAAGTGATTGTCATTTAACCTGTAGCCTGAGGCTCAATTTTCTCACCAATGAATGAGAGAAATTCTAGTATGTATCCCTGGGTTGTTATGAAACTTAAATACGGTTATGTGAGTAAAGGGAGTTTAACACAGCACCAAGCCCAAAATAAACATTTTGTAAGTGTTAGCTATTATTATTTAAATTGAAGTTATTATTATTTATTTTCCTCATTCTACCTCAGTTAATACCATGAAACAAAAATGATAGGTTTGAATAGATAATCTCTACTTTCTCTACAAAAAAGCAAGTAGTTCTTAAAGACTCACATGTCAGATTAAATTCTAATTTTCTCGTAAGAAATAAGACTCAGTTTCATCAAAAAAAGAGTTTTCAATTCAGTAAAAACTGAGATGTACTTTGAGGATTGTAGCTTAACTAAAAGAGGCATAAAGCTTTCAGAAGATAATAGAGAGTGAATACAAGCTAAAAGAAAACCTGGGAAATAATAAAGATTTCTCAGGGATCTGAACAAACAGGAGCTTGGAGAGTAAAAGACAGGAAGAAGTGTTCAGAGTGTAATGATGCAAAACAAGTTTCCTGAGAAGACTTTCACTACCTCACCCATTCATTCACACATAAGTACACTCATCTATTTATTCACTTTACATTTATTAACAGAGCCTGCTATGCACCATATTCCCAGCACTGGGAATACACAAATGAACAAGATAATAATAATATTTCTATAATAGCTAACTGAATGGGTTGCAATCATGGCATATTTTAAACGTTTTCCAGAGCTCACAATATTTACTTCAGCTAGCTATCTGATTTCCTGGGGTATATAAGAATTTACTGTAGAAAGAATGGAAAGAGAAAGACTGAGTTAATATTTCAGTAACTGACCTTCAAAAATATGATGTTGGCAGGGCATGGCGGCATGCATCTATAGTCCCAGCTACTCAGGAGGCTGAGGCAGGATGACCACTTGAGCCCAGGAGTTTGAGTCCAGCCTGGGAAACATAGTAAGACCCTAAAAAATAAAAAATAAAAATTGTTAAATTAAAATTAAAAAATATAATTATGCACTTGAACCTTTGATTTAAAAGACAGGCTATTGGATTATAGCCCTCTGAGAGCCTAACAAAAGAGGCCTGCTAAGCTCTGCCCAGATTCTTGGCCCAAGAAATTGTGAGATAAATGGGTGTTCTTTTAAACTGCTAAGTTTGAGGTGATTTGTTATACAACAATAGATAACGAATACAGAGAAGTATTCCTGCTTTTCGCTGAATGTGTACTAATACCTAAATATCACTGATGTTATTTTTTTCAGTGGGTATTGTAAGATTTATGCATGCGTGACTAGTCACACTTAATACCTGCTAGCCAAACATATATTATGAACTTATGATTGCCTATCTGTATATAGTTTGCATACTCAATATCTGTAAGAAAGCATTTTGTATTACACCGAAGACTTGCCTGAAAGGGTGATTGAGTTTTGCTACTTACTACGATGGAAGGAAACATGCAAAAAGTGAGTGTTACCTATATAAAATTTAAAATCCCAAGATAAATTGTTGGGATTTTACTTTTTACAGGAAGTTTACTTTAAAGCCTAGCTCATGTTTAGCTTTACTGAACACAGTATTTCAAGTTTGAATAAATTAGGTGATCAGATTATAACCAAAATAAAATTATGGGGTGTAAGTAAAATAAAACAAAATATTTTGTTGCCATAGCAAGCCAGGTGTATTTTTATAGAAAGGTATTAGAGTAAAAACACTAGCTGACAAATGCACAGTAATTTCATGTTTGTTCAACAGCTTGCAGTAACATTAATTCTTGGTAATCCCTAGTAATTAAGATAACTGTTTTTCCAGTCCTATCCACTCACAATATGAAAAACAAACTATTTCAACATCACTTTATATTTTTACTTAAGAACTGGCTAGGACAATCTTTAGATTAGAAAGTATTTACTGAGAACCATTTGTTTTGTTCAACTAATGCTTAATGAGTGTAAAGCCAGGTACTAGAGGTGGGGAATAAAATGATAAAAGATGCAGTCCCTGCCCCAAAGAAGCTTTGACTCTAATTTGGCTCCTTTAATATCCTTTTATGTCCTCAGCTCTATACTAAGCCCTGCTGGTAATCTGTACTAGTGATATGCCAGGTTCTTTACCTAAAGAAATTTGACTGTTGATGGGGAAATGGAAATAAATATTCTCAATACTACTGATAACTCTGCTGAAACAGACTGTTCATGATATAAGATTTCAGAGAGAGAGAGAGAGAGGTCAGTGATGGATGGAATAATCCAAAAAGTCTTATACAAGGACTCAAGCTGAGCCTGAAAGGATAGCTAGAAAACCTGACGAGGGACTACAGGAAATTCTGGGCAAGGAAAATGTTCCTGAGAAAATGAGTGGAGGTAGAAATGGAATTTGAATAGACTTCGTATGTTAGAGAAACACAAAGAAAATGGGTCAATGCAGAGAAGCAGGGTTTTTTTCTGATTAGAGTGGAGAATGTGGAAAATAAGAATGATGAAGGTACAGATTTCAGCTATAGATAATGTGTTTTTATTCTGAGTTTTCTCATTTAAAAGTTATGCTTGGAATGAGTATTATTTTCAGCAGAATTACTTGGTAATTTTAGTAATATGTAGAAGCAATAAAATTCTTCTCCATGTAATGAAATACATAAAATTATATTCTCTTCATAGCTGGCTCAACAAGTCTTATATAGATATTGTGAAAAGCAGATTGGACAAAGAGATGAGACCCACAAAGGATGTGTTCATTTAAGAATAAATGGTTGTAATCAGTTTGTTGCTGTTGTTGTTGTTCGGTTGGTTGGTCAGTTGGTTGGTCGTTCGGTCGGTCAGTGGGTTGGTTGGTTGGTAGGGTTGGTTTGGTTTGGTTTTGCTGTTTGCTTTTGTTTTTGTAAGCACTAAGATGTTGGAGTATGCTAGATTGAGATATCATTGGATGATGACAGAGTCATCTCAGTCAAAAGTATCTGAGGTAATTACACTCAAAGTATCATAAAACAATTTAGTACATTAAAATAAAATACATTTAACACATTAAAATAATTTAATACATTAAAATCATGTATGATAGTTCAAGAAATGCACAATCCTATCAAGATATAAAAGAAGTTACCTGCATCCTTGGTAGGTGTGCTGACTTCTCCCTTTTCAAATAAAAAAAAAAGAATTGAATAAGGGTATAACTTTGGCGCAGGAATAATAGTTTATGAAATCTAAAATGTGTGGACTCAGACGGCCCTGTTTTCATACAGGATAATGTAGCTGTTGCTAAGGGAGGCACACGTACATCTGCAAAAGCAGATTTCATGTTCCACCCTCAAATGTCTGGCCTAAAATAGTCACAATAGCATGAACATGAATTGATGATGTAACCTAAACCTGTTTGAGATGACAAAATTGTTCTCTTAGTGGGAAGTGACTTTTATACCTCAAAATGGTTTTAGAAGAAAGAAATAATGAAGTAAATGAAATCATAGCATTAATACTTTGGATATAATGAATAAAGTTCTGAAATTAATGTTTAAATGAAATTAGTGCATTGGAGAATGTAACATTGGCTTTGTGATTCTAATAAAAAGTGTACAATTGATTTTAGATTTGTGATTGTTAAGTTGAAAGGCATGAGACTTTACTTGGGTCAAAGGATTTTACTCCTCATTCAGTGATTGTATCTCTGGAGAGTATAAAGAAATCAGGTTTTAAAGTCTCTTAAAGGATCTCTGCTTTGATTAGCTTATAGAGATAAATAAGCACTTAGATAAATCAAATATTTCTAAATCCTGAGAAAATAAGAAAATTGAACTTTGCATATTTTAAATGTGCTACACTTCTCCTACCAGAATAATTTTCTGTGCTTTATTTTGGCTTTATTGTGTCTCTGATTATTTAAGAGGAAAGGAAACAACAACAACAACAAGAAAAAAAAGCTACAGGTCTTCTTTGACAAAAAAGAAGAGTCTCAGAGGCTCATGAAAAGACTCTAACAGGTACTTTAAACTATTGACACTTCAAAGAATTGACTCTTTTAAGTACAAGTTTCTGGGTTGATGTTGCTTAGACAGCTACAAGTCGACTCAGTCAGGATTTCCAGGACTTGTTTTCATCATTACCAATTATTAAAAATGAAGTCAGAGACACATGCACACTTAGGTTTACTGCAGCACTATTTACAATAGCAAAGACTTGGAACAAACCCAAATGCCCATCAATGATAGACTAGATAAAGAAAATGTGGAACAAATACACCAGAGAATACTAAGCAGCCATAAAAAAGAATGAGTTCATGTCCTTTGCAGGGACATAGATGAAGCTGGAAATCATCATTCTCAGCAAACTAACACAGGAACAGAAAACCAAACACCACATGTTCTCACTCATAAGCAGAAGCTGAACAGTGAGAGCACATGGACACAGGGAGGGGAACATCACACACCAGGGCCTGTTGGGGGGTGGGGGACAAGTGGAGGGAGGGCATTAGGACAAATACCTAATGAACACAGGGCTTAAAGCCTAGATGATGGGTTGATAGGTGCAGCAAACCACAATGGCACATGTGTACCTATGTAACAAACCTGTATGTTATGCACCTGTATCCTGGAACTTAAAGAAAAAAAAAAATAAAACTTATCCACACAGATTTGGTTACACATTTGGTGTAACCAAAAACTACCTGTTCCCCAAAAACTGTTGAAATAAAATTCTCAAAAGAGGACTTATGTAAAATAAATGAAGTCTACCAGTGAGTATTTTTGCAAATATGAGCTTCCTTGTGATTTTTCTGAAGAACTAAAACATAAGGCAAAAGATGTTATATCTTATTATCTAACACTATGAATTAGCAATTATACACTATAATTTGTAATTATAACCCATATTGTATAGGATTATTTTTCATTTCACTTCTCAGGAAAATGCTCCATAAATGTCCCCTTCTCCCACACAAATATATATTCTTTACCATAAAAATGTACTCCCCACATTTAACAGACTCATCATACATGGTGTTTACCTAGTTTAATGGGTTGAATAGTGCCCCCTAAAATTCATGTCCACCCAGAACCTCAGAATGTGTGTGACCTTATTTGGAAATAGGATATTTACTGATGTAATTAAAAGGATGGAGATGAGATCATACTGGATTAGGGTGGGCTCTAAAGCCAATAAAAGTGTCCTTATAAAAGACAGAAAAGGACATCCAGAGGTACAGGAAAGAAAGCCGTATTAAGACAGAGACAGAGATTGAAGTGATGCAGCCACAAACCAAGGAATGCCAGGAGCTGTCAGAAACTAGAAGAGGTAAGGAAGGATTCTCCCCTACAGATTCTGGGGGGAGAATGACCCTGCTAACAGCTACCCTTCAGAACAGTGAGAGAACACATTTCTGTTGTTTGAAGCCGCCAGGTTTGTGGTAATCTGTTAGAGTAGTCCTAGGAATCTAATGCACCTGTTATTAATCATTACTAGCCCTTAGATGATGAGGCCCTGTTACATATACTTCAGTCAAATAATCATTTTGCCTTCTGAAGCTCTACTTGAGTGCATTTACTTATATTTAGAAATAAAATCATCTCAGAGATCAAATGACAAAATGCCCAAGACCTAATAGGATGTTTAATTTTATTAACCAACAAATCTGAAGAGAAACAAAAATCATTATGTGGATTATATCCAATACCTTTAATATGTCAAAACTTTAACTGGAAAGGGTGCTTTAATATGTGTTTTAGCAGTAATTTTCTTTTTGAAAAATTAAATTATGTATTTCTAGAATTCAGTTGGATTATTAAATTTGTTATATATTTGCTTCCAAATTGTTGTTTATATTTTGACCTTGTTTGAACTGAATCCTTTGACTTTTGCCACTTCAATTATTTTTAGCTTGTTAGCCTTTAATTACTTTCAACCTTTCTTGCAAATTAGAAAAACCAGTGGAGCTTTCGAAAAATATCTATGCCTAGTCCCTATGCCTAGAGATTCTGCTTTAATTATTTTAAATGAGGCCGAGGCAGCAATATATTTTTCAAATTCACTTTTTTTCAGACTCCCTATGATTCCCATGTACACATAAAATTGAATGCTATTTGCTAAAACTACTATCCTGCCAGATTAGCAGTGATTTTGTAGTAGATTGCATGAATTTGTATGCCAAGAGCTAATCTGACAGGTTAGCAGTTTGCTTTTATTAACACTACATACTATTTAGAGATTTTATAAGACATTTCATTAATGATAGGCAATGATTTCACACAGTGAGATTTTTTTTAAATGCAGGTAAAATAAATTATTGCAAATGCCACACAATTACAGTTTTAAAATTACAGAGCAGAAAGGAATTTAATGGACCATGGACCCCAACTCTTCCAATTCATAAATAAGATCTTCTAGAAATGTATGAGATCTGTTCAAATTTAAACAGTTAGAAATTCACAGCATTAGACATTAAACCTGGTTTTCTAATTACCTATCCACTATATAGAGTTGTAATGATTTTTAAAAGCCCTATATTTGTCCTCATAAGAGCTAAGAAACAGAGAGGATGTAGTGTTTCACAGGTGGGTGAACAATTTTTTTTTTCTAAACCTTAAACTTCACTGGGTCTTTATGTCTCATAGATAACTATTTCCTAGGTCAAAGACAGAAGCATTATAAAAGCTCACTTAAAAAAAAAAAAAAAAGAATGACTGGTTATTCAAGATTTGTATAAGAGTAAGTGGATTTTGACCCCATTAAATTTAAATTACACTTTTCAATATGACAAATTAGCATGGGCTGCTGGCTCTCTCACCTCAAATCAACCCTGGAGAAACTGTAAAAGCAAGGGGGAAACATGGGTTTTAGGTATTAACAGCAATTACAAAAGCCACAGGAGACATCCGTGGAGAAACTGAACAGCATGTCTTGAACAGGTGTAAGGGTTATGGAAACCTCTGATTTGTAGTCAAGTTGAACAGAAGTGTGGGAAGCTAGGGATCCACTACTTGCAATTGGCATCTGAAGTGGAAGGCAGTCTGGTAAGACTGATCCTTTAACCTATGGGGTCTGCACTAACTCCAGGAAGTTAGTGTCAGAATTAATTAAAGTTAAATTGTAGAACACTCAGTTGGTATCCACAGAGAACTAGAAAATTGGAGTGTGTGAAAACCCCACACATTTGGTGTCACAAGTACTGTTAGTACAGAAACATGTATTTTGCCTTTAGTGACAAATATAATTTAGGCAAAACATATGTATATATGAATACATTTATGTATATGTATATACAAATATATTTATGTATATGTATATGTATATACATATATAATACGTGTGTATTATACATATGCCTACATATACCCAGTATGAATATACACCTACATAATAAGGAAAGAAGGATATAATATGCTGAAAAAAGAGCGATAAAAAAAGAAGATACATTTATCATAAATGTCAATGTACCTAACATTCTCAGATATAGGTGGTAGCCAAGCGGTTAGGAACAAAGAACGACTTGAATTTGGGATATATTTTGAAGGTAGAGCTGATGGGACTTGCTGATGGACTAGATTTGGGAGATGAGGAAAAGAAAAGAATCAAGAATTCGTTGAGATGGGGAAGAGGATGGGAAGAGCCAGTTGGCAAGGGGTGGTAGATGCTGGAAATTAAGTATTCAGTTCTGGACTTGTTAAATTTGAGATGCTCATTTGACATCCAATCTGAGGCAACAAGCAGGCAGTTGGATACACAAGTCTGTAGTTCATGGAGAGGGCAGGAATGTAGGTAAAAATTTGGAAGTTGTTAACATACAGATAACATTGAAAGTGATGGGACTGGATTAGATTGCCTAAGCAGAGCATAAACAGAGAAGAAAACCAGGCTGGGGACTGAACCCCTAACACCCCAAAATATATAGATTGAGCAGAGAATGCATGTAAGTGAAGGAGCCTGAAGAAAAACCAGGGAGCTCTGAAGAAAACCAGGGGAATATAGTGCCCCGAAAGCCAAGTACGGTAAGTTTCAAGAAGTGGGCGATCAGCTGAGTCAGATATTGCTGAGAATGTGAATAACATAAGAAGAGAAAATTAACATTAGATTTGGCAAAAGGGAGGTAGTGGTTGACATCAGTAAAAGCAGTTTCAGTGAAGTAGTGGAGAAATAAATGTCTTGTAAGCTGGGTCAGTGTGAGACTTATCACCTCCAGGTAAATAAATCAAATTCAGTTTTTGGACCAGCAAAACTGAATGTGATTAGAACTACTGAGAGATGATTCCAGCTGGTGACATGCCACTGAGAGAATCAGTTGCCAACCCTTATGTATTCTATGTCATCTTTTGAAAACTCAGAGTAAAAATAGAAGTTTTAGTATTATATTTTAAGTACACTGTGAGACTTTATGCTTACAGTAGACTTTATGGTTATCGTAATCTAATGGTAAAGTCCTTCGCCAACTGAAGAATCTGCTTAAAACCAGTCATTCCTATTTTTTAAATAAGTGAAAAATCTTAAATATATCTTTTATATGTTATTTTCATGAATTATGCACTTGGGAAACAAAAAGGTGGCCCAAACACAGGGCAGTTGAAGAGCAGCTCCAGGCCTATAATAGAGGATAGAAAAAAGGGAAGATGTGAGAGCAGAGAAAGTCAGCCCCTCCTTTCATACTCTCCATGGAATGATTTATTCAAGATTAAAACCTATGCACAGACATGTGATCACAAAGAAACACACATTCTATTTCCTGGGGTGCTGAATCAAATGGGTCAGGAAACAGGAATGCTCACTATAATCCATTAAAAGCCCTTCCTCTCTCTATGTCTCTTGACCCCTAACAAGGAAAAAATAAAAGAAAAAAGGGACTAAGAAAAAGTATCTAACTCACATATTCAAAATTTTTGGTCTTTCTCCATGAGCTTCTGTAGCCCCAAACACATTCCCCATTCCTCAAACATACACATATTCTTTGCTTTTCTCATTCTTCTTTTCTCACCTGGACACAACTCTGAGAAAAGACTGAAAAAAGGCTCCCAATATGACCAGTGTGGGTGAAAAGACAAAGTTCAGTCATAATGAAAACAAACCTATAAACTCTGTCACCTTCGACAGTCCCTTAAGTCCCCTGAGCCTGTTCGCTCAACTATTTAAAACAGAGAAAAAAAAAATTGATATGATTAACTCAATGGTCTCCTCTAACTTTTAATTTCTATGACTTTAATAAGTAGGTCTGACATTTCAGCAGTTTGGAATAATTTCTAACTTTATCATAATTCATGTATGCCAAACTATCACATCATTTATTCATGTACTTAACAAAAATATTAAATGTCTACTATGTGTGAGGCACTGTGTTAGATCCAGAGAATGGAAAGATAGGCCCCTGCTCTTTAGAAGACCATAGTTGAATGAAGTTATATTTTCCAAACAAATACTTCCCAACATGCTGTCCATGCCATATCAGAGCTCTATGCCAGTTGTGGTCCACAAAGAGAGAGCAACTAACTCTTGACAAAGGGGAGGGTATGGTCAGGGAATCCTTTGAAGGAAATTACGTTTGAGATGAACCTGGAGCCCTTTTGATTGATACAACTTTTTTTTTTAATCTCACCCCCTGAAACAAAGCAAACAAACCCAAAGCCCTTTTTTTTTTTTTGAGAAAAATCTTTGTTTTCTCTTTATTAATATATATGATCTGAAACCAAGCAATTCTAAAAATGAAGTTAGAAAAATTCATTCACAGGAAAGCATTGTTCATCTTGACATTTCATTCAGTTTTATTCGCTTGATTGAATAATAAGTTAAAAGCTTTTCACAATGATAAAGCTTTTTAAACTCAAGAAAGTAAAAACCCTATGGAGCGCTCAGAATTTTGTAATTTTTGAATAATTTTATAATGTTATCAATTTCCAAAGTATGGATCTTTGCATCTCCAAAGGTTGTCACAATGCCTGATGCATATTAGGTACCCCAAAAATATTTGTTGAATTTAATTGAATAAGTAAAGAAATGAATGAAGGAGGCCAGGTGCAGTAGTTCAAGCCTGTAATCTCAGCACTTTGGGAGGCCAAGGTCGGTGGATCGCCTGAGGTCAGGAGTTCGAGACCAGCCTGGCCAACATGGTGAAACCCTGTCTCCACTAAAAATACAAAAATCAGCCAGGCATGGTGGCATGAACCTGTAATCCCTGCTACTCAGGAGGCTGAGACAGGAGAATCTCTTGAACCTGGGAGGCAGGGGTTGCAGTGAGTTGAGATCACACCACTGCACTCCAGCCTGGGCAACAGAGCAAGACTCTGTCTCAAAAAAAAAAAAAAAAAAAGTAAAAGAATGGATGAATATGAGAGACATTGTCTAGAAAAGATATCAAAAGAGAGTTAACCAAAAGAGAACTTGTATTTAATTTTTTTTTTTTTTTTTTTTTTTTTTTTTTTTTGAGACGGAGTCTCGCTCTGTCACCCAGGCTGGAGTGCAGTGGCCGGATCTCAGCTCACTGCAAGCTCCGCCTCCCGGGTTCACGCCATTCTCCTGCCTCAGCCTCCCGAGTAGCTGGGACTACAGGCGCCCGCCACCTCGCCCAGCTAGTTTTTTGTATTTTTTAGTAGAGACGGGGTTTCACCATGTTAACCAGGATGGTCTCGATCTCCTGACCTCGTGATCCGCCCGTCTCGGCCTCCCAAAGTGCTGGGATTACAGGCTTGAGCCACCGCGCCCGGCCGTATTTAATATTTTTAAATGCAAAGGCTAAATTTGGCCACAGATTATTTTAAATCTCTCATCAAGAAGTGAAGTCTATTTTCCAACCACTTGAGTCAGGGGGCTGGATTGTGACTTACTTTGACTAACAGAATTTGCCAAATTAATGCTAAGTGATTTATAAGTGTTGGTCTCAACCTTTAGAATTCTATTCTCATCCTTGAACTCCTGCCACCACTGCATATGATATGGTTTGTTGCTATGTCCCCACCCAAATCTCATCTCAAATTGTCACCCCCACGTGTCAAGGGAGGGAGGTAATTGGATCACGAGGGCGGTTTCCTCCATGCTATTCTCTTGATAGTGAGTGAGCTCTCACAAGATCTGATGATTTTATAAGTGTTTGGAAATTCCTCCTTTGTTCTTCTTTCTCCTGCCACCTTGTGAAGAAGATGTTTGTTTCCCCTTCACTTCCTGCCATGATTGTAAGTTTCCTGAGGCCTCCCGAGACATGCAGACC
The DNA here is from genome assembly GCF_047675955.1 of Chlorocebus sabaeus. Classification (NCBI taxonomy): domain Eukaryota; kingdom Metazoa; phylum Chordata; class Mammalia; order Primates; family Cercopithecidae; genus Chlorocebus; species Chlorocebus sabaeus. The sequence goes on from NC_132910.1 coordinate 94,151,890, forward strand.
TGTGAGTCAATTAAATCTCCTTTCTTTATAAATTACCCAGTCTCAGGTATTTCTTATAGCACTGTGAAAATGGACTAATACAGCAAAAGAAACCCAAATTATCCTGCAAGAGATGACCTGTAGATAAGCAAAAGTATCCAGTCAACAGCCCCAGTTAACAACCAGACATACTCTCAGTAGAGTAGCCAGATTACTGCAGCCACATAAGTGACCCCAAGAAAAGTCAGTAGAAGAACACAGATGAATCCAACCAAACTGCATAATCATAAGTAAGTAAATGGGTTGTTGTTTTAAGCCATGTCTGGGGGTGCTTTGTTATGCAGCAAAATAATAGATACAGAAATTTGTACACAGAATTGGGATGCTGACTTAACAAAATATAAAATAGGCATCATTGGATTTTGTACCAAGTTGTGAGCGGTGGCCAAAAACGCAGCAAGAATGACTGGAGAAGTGGTGAACAAACTGTTAGTAGAGGTTCTGTGAGGCAGTGATTTTTTTTTTACTGGAGTCTAGAAAAATGAAACTCATGGTATGTAGTGAGGGTATAATTGGTGAAACTGCTACCTGAAATAACTTGAAAGCTGCATCATGTACCTAATGAATTGTGGGATCCAGCTAATGGGTTGTTATACAGAATATTGAAACTGTCGATTCTCTTCTTTGGGCTATCCATAATAAGGTATGAGACATAAGAGATTACATAAAGAAGGAGTTTTTCAGTTTGAAAATAGAATATACAGAAAACTTAGAGGGCCCAGAACTTAATGACTTAGCATATAAAATTGCTCCCCATGCCAACCCTCTTCAGCAAAAAATTCTTAAAGCAAGAAATGACCTTCCTTAGAGTAAAGATTATCTCAAGAGTGTGTCTATAAGACTCAAGGGTGTTAGCTAAGACCTCAGAAAGATTTAAGATTCTGCCTAGTAGGCTCTCTCAATTAGACAAATGCTTACTAAGAATTGTAAGGCTGTTTTTCTCCAGTATCTGTTGCTTCATTCTGATAGAGCTCTGTTTCAAACCAAATCATGGATTTGAACTAAAAGTAACTAAGATTATTCAAATTGAAAAAAGGACTTCAGTTTTCTACAGTGATGGACACTGTATTGCATCATCCAGATCCCACTTCAGGAATAAAGGATTTATCATTTAATATTTGGAAATGTTGCTCTGGTAGACAGTCCTTTGCTACAGCCCTCTTTGGGAACTGCCATAACTAAAGACAGTACTTCGACCACAGTCACGCCTCTCTTAAGAGTCCCATATCCAATAACTGACAATTTTGTGTGTATAAAGGCCCAGCCCTTTCTCCCCAACTCAATCCAGCTTTATAACTACCCATACAGTTAGCTGAGTTCTCCATTCAGACTTCATTATAGCAGCTTATCATTTCCTTCTGCCCAATCTGGCTTTTCTTTTAATCCCTACCTCTCCACAGGCATTGATCCAACAGGCATTCCTAACAAGCCTCCCACACACTAATTTCCACCTAAGATTCTACTTTCTGGAGAACCCAACCTGCAAAATTTGGTACCAAGAGTGGGGAAAAGGAAAGTAGAGGTATGTGAATGTACATATATAAAAGTAGTCATGAAATGAGAAAGTCTTTGTTTTACATGTCAATTAATGCCTACTGCAAAGCAAGCATCACAGAAGAGTCAATAAGCAATCAGGTGAACAAAGTGATTCGGTAATGTGATGGCAACTATTTTGTCATCAGCCATCTAGTGCTGGTACAATGGACACCTGAATGGAGTAGCTTTGGTGTCAGGGATGAAGGACATACATGAGTGCAGTAGCATAAACTCCCATTTACCAAGGTTTATCTAGCTACTACCACTTCTGAATGTCCAACCTGTCAATAATAAAGACCAGTGCTGAGTCTTCCACATAGTACCATCTCTTGAAGAGGCCAACCTGCCTTAAGCTGGCAAGTTGACAGCATTAGACCACTTTTACCCAGTGGACCACTGTTACCCTTTAGATGAGAATGAAAACAAACTCTCGATATTGGTTTTTCTTTTCTGCCTTCAGCACCTTAATCTGCACCTCTCCTAAAGCATTGACTGAATGATCTACCAGCATGTGATTACATATAATATTGCATCAGACTAAAGGACACACTTTCCAGCAAAGAAGGTGTGAGTACAGGTATATGACAATGAGATCCACTGGTCATATCACATATTACACCATCCTGAAGCGACTAGTTTAATAAAGCAATGGGATAGCCTGCTGAAGGCATAACTGAAGCGTGTTTGAATGAGATTCTTTTTGAATGTAGAGCTCCAGGACACAGTGCACACTTCAAATCAGAAAGTTTTACCTGGTGCCAGGTCCCTAGTAGAAAGAATATTTTTCTTGGGAAACCAAGGTGCTCTTGCTTCCTATTCTTCCCAGTGATCCATCTCAGGAATGTATACTTTTCATACCTTCAAGTCGAGGCTTTGTGGATTTAGAGGTACTGTTTCCCAAGGGAGAAAGCTTATACTAGAGTTTACAGCAAAAGTCCCATTGAACTATAAAATATGAGTGTCTGGGTATTTCGGTCAACTGTATTAAAGGACTAGTAAGCAACAAGTCATAATTTTGGCAAAGATAATTGTTCCTGATTAACAGGGAGAGGTAGGAGTGCTATTACACAATAGGGACAGGAATAACATATGTGATAACAGGTGATACACTTGGGTATATTGTTACACTCCTTTGCTCAATTTTGATGGTAAATAGATAAGTGCAGTGACTCTGACCCAAGAAAGGCATGATGGTCAGGGGCTCAAACCCCTCAGGAATGAGAGTCTTGTTGGACCATGCTACCAACTAAGCCACTGAGACTGAGACCACAAGTTCTAACTGAGGGTCAAAGCAATATAAAATGAATAATAAAGGAGGTAGAGAATGAGAATCAATTGCAAGACCAGTTGTAGTAATAGGGGTTGTAGTTCATTCCAATAATCTTTATCTTCTAAGTTTGACCCACCAGAATGCTGGTGAAATTATTTCCAAAACTTTTAGGGAGAAGTAGATACGAGCAATGTAAGGAGTGGACAACGGTGGATCCTGTGATTCACCACCCAGATTCCCCTCCAGGAATGAATAATTTATTATTCCAGCCTCTGAGAGGGCTGCTGATAGACAGTCTTCAGCTCTCAGCCTCCTTAGATTGCTACATCTGAAGAGAACCAACTCATCCAAAGGCATACCCCTTCCTAGAGTGGCCTACACATAATGATTGATCAACACTATGGTTTAAAAGTTCAGGCCTCTTGCCCCATCTTAAACAGTTTTGAGGAGTCATCTAATCTTTAGAATACTCTGTAGGGACAGTGGAGTCTTCTATTAAGACTGCATCACAGCTCAATTTCTCCTCTACCCAGTCCTACTCTCTTCCCTTCCCTTCAACAAGTGTTGGTCCCGTGAGCACTCCCTAATAAACATCCTACACAATAATCTCCATCAAGGAGTTCATTGCCTATGAAAGCCAACCTAGAGGCAGACAGGAATCAGCCTCTAGGTTGAAAAAGCTATTTATCTGCAAGCACAGGTTATATATTATGGACAGTATTCCATTTCTTTTTTGGTTTGTTTGTCTTTTGTTTTTGAGACAGTGTCTCATTCTGTCACTCAGGCTAGAGTGCAGCCAGATTATCATGGCTCACTGTAGCCTCAACCCCCTGGGCTCAAGAGCTCTTCCCACTTCTGCCTCCAGAGTAGCTGGAACTACAGGCATGCACCACCACACCTGGCTAATTTTTTAAAAACTTTTTGGAGAGATGGGGTCTGGATTAGGACATTGATTGAGTCATTAGCCATGTGAGTAAACTCTATCTCCAATCCACTCCCCTCCCTAGAGATTAGGCTGCCTCAAAGTCCTAACCCTCTGATCACATAATTGGTCTTTCTCCCTCTGTTGCTCAGGCTGGTCTCAAACTCCTGGGCTTGAGGGATCCTTCCTCCTCTGCCTTCCAAAGTGTTGGGATTACAGGCATTAGCCACTGCACCGGGCCCACTATTCCATTTCAACTCAAACTACATACACTGCAACTCAAATCTAGCTCTAACCACCCAGAGTTAGTGCAGACCCCACAGTTAAGGATTCAGACCTCCACAAGATTGTCCTCACTTTAAATGCCAGCCCCAAGTCTAGGAAGTCCCCAGGTAACACATCCCTCTGATTTACTGGCTACAAATTTAGGGGTTTCCACATCCCCCTCAGGTTCAATAATCCACTGGAACAATTCACACAACTCAGGAAAGCACTATACTTAAAATTATGTTTCATGATAAAGAATACAACTCAGAAACAGCCAGTGGAGACACAGATAGGTCAAGGTCTGGAATGGCTCTGGACACACAGAGTTCATACCCTCTCCTTGTGAAATCAGATTGTGTCTCATTCTTAGTACATCTGTGTATCACCAACCAGGAAACTCCACTGAGCTTCAGTGTCCAGAGTTTTTATATAGGGTGTCATTACACAGACATGATTAATAGGGTAGGTAATGGCCTACCTTCTTATGGCCATGCAGGTAAACTCAATCTCCAGCCCACTCCACTCCCTGGAGTTTAGGCTGCCTCAAAGTCCTAACCCTCTGATCATGTAATTGGTCTTTCTAGTGAGTAGTCCACATCTCGAAGTTATCTAGGGCCCCCCATGAGCCACTTCATTAGCATAAATTCAGGTATTATCCAAGGGACTCATGAACAACAAAGACATGTCTATCCTTTAGGAAATTCCAAGAGTTTAGATTCTCCTTCCAAGACACCAGGGACAAAGGCCAGTCAAATACATTATTATATAACAGACAAGGAAGAACTCCTTAGAGTACAGCAAGAGCCCAGGGGGTAGAGGCAAAAATCATAGAAAACAATGGCTTAGGGAACCACTGCCATGGACAAAACTAGGCCCTAATCAAGTAACATTTCCTACCTCTGAGTACAGACCCTGACAACATGTGCTTAGTTTGATTCCACAATTTCATGTACCGGTAACAATGGCAACTTTTAATTCACTCTTCTCTGAAACCAGAAAATTACTTCAAGAAGCCACATCTGTTTTCAGGCTTGATGAAGATCATAAACTCATATGTCAAACTTGATACGAAAATTGAATAAGACTTTGGGGGTTTTGGGAAGTGATAAACATAATTTACATGTAGGAGAAATACACTTACAGTTGATCTGTGGGTAACACAGAGGTTAGGGATGCAAAATTCCCCTCCCCACAGAGCCAAAAAAAAATGTATAATTTTTACTTCCCCAAAACTTAACAATTAATAGCCTACTGTTGACTGGAAGCCTTACCAATAATATAAACTGCTGAGTAACACATATTTTGTGTGCATTATATAATTATATACATGATTAAGGTAAACTAGAGAAAGAAAATGCTATTAAGAAAGTCATAATTAGGAGAAAATATATTTACTATTCATTAAGTTGAAGTGGATCATCATAAAGGTCTTCAACCTCATCATCTTCCCGTTGAGTAGAAGGAAGAAGAGGAGGAAGGGGAGGGTTGGTCTTGCTGTCTCAGAGGTAGCAGAGGTGGAAGAAAATTCTCACAGAAGTGGACCCGTGCAGTTCAAACCCATGTTGTTCATGGGTCAACTGTAATTGTGGCCAGGGAGTGAACTATAGTAGATGAAATGTGGCTACTAATTTATTTTGGCTCCTCCCATCAAGAGGTAAAGTCTATTTCTCAACCCCTTAAATCTGAGCTGGCCTTCTGACTTCCTTTAACCCACAGAATGTGCTAAAAACAATAAGAATAAAAGTCTAAAGTACCTTCACTTAGGGAGTGGCCTATTTCCCTATTTTCTCATCCACTAAGCAAGAACTGTCAGATTAATCAGAATTATCAGATTATCCCAAATTAATTACATTATCTTCTCCAACAAACAGAATAGGGAGAGGGATAAAAGCTTCCCTGCCAACCTGTCCCCCTAGGGAAGGGGTCTGCAAACACAGCCTTTGGGTCAAATCTTCCCAACCTTCTGTTTTTGTATGATTGTATGGGAAAATAGCCATGTCCGTTTGTTTACTTATTGTCTGTGGCTGCTTTCATACTATAATGGCAGAGCTGAACAGTTGTGACAAAGACCATATGGCCTGCAAAATGGAATATATTTACTATGTTGCTCTTTACAGAAAAGATTTGCCAACCCCTGCTCTAGAGATACTGGCTTGGCAAAACTTTATGACCATATCCACAATAAAAAATAGTCTTTGTAATGTGACCCTCTTCACATAATCATATATATTTTATATAATGTAATCTGAAACAAATGTTTCATAAAATAATACCTCTTACTATATGTGATGCACTTTGACATTTTCTCTTCCATTTTATACCACTTTTAAAGCTGATCAAAATTCACTAAATTGACTTCATAACCCACTAATGAATTGCAACCTGCACCTTCTCTGAGGCAAGCATATAGGGAGAATGGCTTTTCTCCAAGCTGCAGTACATAGGAAACACTGAAAAGATGATAGCAGCTGTTTGCTTTTTAATTAATTTTCTATTAAAATATTCTACTGCAGTAAGACAGAAAACATATATTTAGATTTTCCTGTGCTCAATATTCATTTATTCAACAAAATTTCAACAATTATTTACATAATATCTATATTCCAAGTCTTTGATAGGTTCTGTGGATATAAAGGTGAAGAAAACAAACATGGAGATTAGACTTTAGTGGGGAAAACAAACTTGAAACAAATACAAAAACATGTAAGTACCAACTGTGATATGAAAAAAAAGTACTGAGTCCCATGCATTTACAGTGTGAGATGTGGATAGAAACTTACCTAGTTCAGGGTAGGATGAGGTTTTGTCTAGTTGGAATGGCTTTACTGGAGGAGTGAAAGTGGACCTGATAACTTCACAACTGAGATGTTAACTAGGCAAACAAGGTGGGAAAGAGGAAGAGCAGAACCCAAAAGAAAGGACTAGCCAAATCAATTGTAATAATTACACAGCAAACATTATACAGCACCTACTATACTTCTCTAAGCACTTTACACATATTAATTCATAATTTGCCAGAAAGAGGCAGATATAAAACAAAAATTCATGCCCCAAAGCATGACTAAACCAAACAGTTGCAAGGCAACCCTTACAGAACAGGAGAAATACAAGCTTTAGCGTCAACTATACTTGTATTTAAATTTCTACTTATCTAAGTGATCACAAGCAAATTACCTAACTTTTCTGAGCCCCAGTTGCTTTACTATAAAATTAAATGTCATGAAAAATTAAATCAGTAATATATTGTACTATTGCCTAAGTTAAACATCAAATACTAATTTTTTATTTCTAAATCTTCCCCTATAGACTCGAAGCTCCTTGAAAGCATGTGGCTAAATCTAAGTTCATTATTAATTCAGAAAAAAAAAAAAAAACTGTGGAGGGAAATTATACATATTGAACTGAAAAGACAAAAAGTAATTCCTTCAAAACACTAAGGGAAAATTTTTTTTCTACATAAATGCTGAAACCAACCTCTCTATTATGAAAGAATGAGGGTAGAAAAGGTATTTTATGACATGCAAGGTCTCAACAATTGACCTCCAATTCACCATATTTAAGTAGCTACTGGAGAACATGCTGCACAAAATTAAGGGAATAAACCAAGAAAGAGGAAGTCATGAGAAGCAGGGCACAGAAGAATCCAAACAGGGTAGAGTCACAGAGGATTCCCATATGATGGTGATGGGGAGTCCCTGCAGACCTAGAGATGCATCAGTCCCAACTGGGGAAGAGCACAGGCTCTGAGAGGGATGTCTTCATTAAAACTGACAAACTATCAATGTATTGACTACCCTGAGAAGAATTTCCGGCTTCTGTAGAAAACTTAGTGGGGGATGAATTAATAAAATCAATATAGAAAACAAAGCAAATTTTAAAATGAAGCAATTGTTAACTCCATGAAAAACAAAAATTGTACACAAAAGGAAATATAAACATGGCTTAACTATGAACAATATTTACATATTTAAAACTATGTATACAATTACTATTCATTGAACCAAAAATTATGATTCAGGTGTATGGAAAGCATAGAGGGAAAAGGCCATGTGTATTTCTGTGGAGACAAGAGAGCTGTAGCCTCATCTTCCATATTAGGAAGTCAACAGGACGTCTAAAATTTAAAAAGCAAGAAAGGGTAGTACATAGAAATATAGTAGAAATAACAGAAGAAACAAGCTAAAAAGAATTGAAAGTGGTTGGGAGAGGGTTGGGGGTAGGGAGGATGGAGGACAGAACTGCTGCTTGTGTTATAAGCCTTACAGTACTACATGTGCATTTGTGTGTGATAAATAAGAACTGAACTTTAAAATAATATTCAAACTGCATGTTCACAGAACCCCTGAAACACCTCTGAAGAGTCCAGGAAAAGTATATGAAAAAAATTTAAAGCTCAGTGGGAATTTCTTAGAATACTGGACAAGTGCTGGATCACTCATTGTTGATAACAAAGCTTAAATGATTTTATATGAATGTTTTATTGGGGGACACTTGAAATACACTTATGTTAACACTATAAGGTATCATTTTCCCATGTTACAGATTAGAAAACAATGTTAAACAACTTACTCAAGAGCACACTGCCAGTACAAAGATATGCATGTGGTTTCTATTCCCACACGGTACCAAAGAACACACTCAATTTTTCTTGAGTATGAAAAATACAATTCCAGGAGTCAAAATTTTTGTTCAAATGTGTAATATAAATTTCTTTTTCTGAAATTTAATCCTGTCCAAAATGAAATTTTAAAAGTTACTCATTAAACTATCTCTTAGTAGCATATTTTTCTTTAGTATTCATTCCACGGACACATTTTTATTTATAACTGTGCTATAATTTATTGTCAACCATAAGATTTACTACAAACTCACAATATAAGAAAAGTTAGCAGCAACAAAAGGATGCATGAGCTGTAAAACTATACAAGATCATGAAAAATTATTTATGGGAAATGTCAGACAACAAATGATAATTGCATACTGATGATCTGATCTGAATAGAACATGTCCTGGGGTCAGATTCTATTTTTGATAAGCTAATCATTTAAGTCTGAAATTATGGACAATTCTTATAGTACATTTGCACTCACAAATTTACTTGGGGAAACGTCCTTAATAATGTGAGCAATCTATGATGAAGAATCTAGCTGAGAATTAAGACTTCATTTAGCATTTACATAACTCCAAATAAATCAAACATTAATTTTGCCTTCTGGCAATCTTTAATTTAAAAATTCTTACAAGGGTTTTTTTAAAAAAATAAATAAATATAATGGGTCAGGCGTGGTGGCTCATGTCTGTAATACCAGCACTTTGGGAGGGCGAGGTGGGCAGATCGCTTGAGGTCGGGAGTTGGAGACCAGTCTGGCCAACACAGTGAAACCCCATCTCTACCAAAAATACAAACATTGGCCAGACGTAGTGGTGCACATCTGTAATCCCAGCTACTCGGGAGGCTGAGGCAGGAAAATAACTTGAATCCAGGAGGCGGATGTTGCAGTGAGCTGAGATCCCGCCACTACACTCCAGACAGAGGAAGACTCTGTCTCTAGATAGATAGATAGATAGATAGATAGATAGATAGATAGATAGATAAAATGCAATGAAACTTGCCTCAAAAACTATTTTTCCCACCTAACTAAAAAGCAACATGGTGGCTCATGCCTGTAATCCCAGCACTTTGGGAGGCCGAGTTGGGTGGATCTCAAGTCCAGGAGTTCAAGACCAGCCTGGCCAACATGACGAAATCCCTTATCTACTAAAAATACAAAAATTAGCCAGGCATGGTGGCACAGCACCTGTAGTCCCAGCTACTCGAAGGCTGAAATGGAAGAATCACTTGAGCCCAGGAGGTAGAGACTGCAGTGAGCCAGGATTGCACCACTGCACTCCAGCCTGAGCAACACAGCCAGACCCAGCTTCAAAAAAAAAAAAAAAAAAGAATTCAAAAAAGTTTGTGTAACTGTTTTTGAAGAGTTGTCTCTTTACTCCCTACATTCCATGTTGTATAGTAGTTGAGAATAATAGAAACAACAGGAGAGAAAAAGCAATTACAAATGAAGGCAATGATTTCCTGGTCAGTAGGGCCTCCATATTGGTAGGCAATTATTTTCTCTGTCTCTATTTCGGTCTTGTTTTTGTTTTTCCATCAGGGGTAACTCAGAGTTCTAAACTCTTTACTCCATGCCACATTCCTCATGTTCCCTCAAGAGACTATTTCAGATAGAACAGTTGCTGCAAGCAATTTAAGCGAAAGAGATTATTGAAATGAAAAAGATTTACTAGAACTCATAGGACTAAAGGAAAATCTGAACACAAAGAATCTTAGCAAGAGTGAAAGCCCAATGAGTTCAAAACATCATTACCACCAAATGATTCAGCTCCAATCACCTCTTGCCTCTAAGTGTCTACACAAGTTTAAAAGACTAAGAACTGGTTGGACTCATTTTGGTCACATGGAGGACAAGGAACAAAATCTAATTATTAGAGAAAACCTCAAAATTCATATAAGAGTGAAGTACAGTGGGAATAGCTCCAACAAAAGGATAGTTGCTCAGATAAAAACAAACAAAAAACACACACAAGTACAGTTTTGTACCACATAATGATGTTTGTCAATGACAAACTACTTATATAATAGTAGTCCAAGGAGATTATAATGAAGCTAAAAAATTCCTATCACCTAGTATTTACTATATAATACTTTTTACTGTTATTTTAGAGTATACTCCTTCTACTTATAGGAAAAAAAAATTAACTGTAAAACAGCCTCTCGCAGATCTTTTAGGAAGGTACTTCAGAAGAAGATGATGATAGCTCCATGCACTCTATTTCTCCTGAACAGCTTCCAGTGGGACAAGATGTGGAGACGAAAGGAAATAATACAGATGGTCCTGACCCTGTGTAGACCTCTTCTAATGTGGGTGTTTGTGTCTTAGTTTTTAGCAAAAGTTTGAAAGATAAAACTAAAAATAATTTTTAAAATAGAACAAAGTTTATAGAATAAGGATATAAAGAAAATATTTTTGTATGATTATACAATGTGTTTGTGTTTTAAACTAAGTGTTACTTAGCAAAAGAGTTTTTAAAAAGTTAAAAATATTTAAAGGTTTATAAAGTAAAAATGTACAGTAAGCAATGGTTTATTATTAAAGAAAAATATTTTTTATAAATTTAGTGTAGCCTACGTGTAGGGTGTTTATAAAGTCTATAGTTGTGTACAGTCATGTGCTAGGCCTTCACACTCACTCACTGACTCACCCACAGAAACTTCCAGTACTGAAAGCTCCATTGATGGTAAGTGTCCTATACAGGTGTACCTTTTTTTTAATCTTTTAAACCATATTTTTACTATATGTGGGTTTCCTTCTCATTTCACATACATGAAAAATTAGATCCAGAGAGAGATTAAACAACTTAGGTTTAATGTTATGTAGTCAACAAGTGGTATAGCTGAGATTTGGCTCCAGAGTCTGGGCACTCAACCATTACACAAAAGGCAAAAAAAATTGAAGAGGTAGAATTTAGCACTTAACTAGAAGCAGGGGTGAGGATGATGAAGAGCTCAGGTATGACTCCTAGGATTCTGGATTCTGGATTTTACATAATTTACTATACATTTTCTATGTTTATATATGTTTAGGTAAACACAAATATTTACCATTGTGTTACAACTGCCTACAGTAATCAGCCCAGTGACATGCTGTATAGGTTTGTAGCTTAGGAACAATAGGCCATATAGCTTAGGTGTGTAATAGGCTACACTATCTCGGTTTGTGTAGGTACATTCTATAATGTTCACACCCACTGATGAAATTGCCTAACAATGCATTTCTCAAATGTATCCCCATTGTTAAGTGACTGTAATCTTCACAGAGAAAAGAGGAAAATTAAGCATAAACTCCATCAACATAATACTCATTCAATGAAAAAACTCATATGTATGTCTACCCACCCATTAGCCCTTCTCCTTTTGTAAAATAGGTGCTCACCTCTCCTGTCCAGACTGAGTATCTCCTAATGTATCTTAGATCTCACATGTGCTAATCTCTTCATTTACCAAGTCTCTCCAGTAATTTCCACCTCTCTCTAAGAACTTCTTATATCACATATAAACATGCCAAAATCTTTCCCATGCTAAAAATCATTCCTTCCACCCTGATATCCCTTTGGCAAACCCTTTCTTCTCTCCTTTATGAACAAGCTTCTCGGAAGAGAAGCCTACTACACTCTTGACTTCCTCATCTGCCGCAGGGCTTTGCTTCAGCTTGCACTACCCCACTGAAATTGCACTCTCGGGGCCATAAACAACCTCTTCACTGCCACATGTAATAAATACATTTGGCCTTTGTTTTTGTGAGCAAGCATACCATAGTCACTTAAGAGCATGAACTTTGCAGTCACTCTCAGAGTTCACAATCCTCGCTCTGACACTTACCTTAGACAAACTATTTTAGCTTTGTTTTCTTATCCCTAAAGCACGGTGATAAAAATACCGTGTATCACAGACTCATCTTGAAGAACTAACACATATAAAGTACTTAAAGCATTGCCTGAGATATGTCAAGTACTATATGTGTTAGCTATATGTTATCATCATTTTATTAGATCTCTTCCTATGACATTTAATATTGTTAAGAATGTCTCCCTTGAAATCCTCAATTCCGTTGGCTTCTGTGATATTATTATCTTAAGGTTTCTTGTACTTCTCTATTGCCTCTTCAAGTTCCTCTTCCTTTATCTGACTATTAAGTACTAATGCACCCGAGAATTATTCTTGGTTCTCATTCTTTTTCATTTAGCACATTGCCCCTGAAAATTTTATCTACTCCCTTAACCCCAATTACCAATTCTGTCCTTTCTCTTTCTTTCTTTCTCTCCATCTATTATTTTATCTAACAAATATTCATTGAGTTATTCTGTGCCAGGCATCATGCCAAGCACTCTGGCCCAGGCTCCTGCTGGAGCTCCAGATCCACATAATCTATTTGACTTCTCTATCCATGTGCTTCAAAGGTACCTCAAATTCAAGATATCCAGAACTAAATTTATCACTCCCTCATCCTCCAAACATGTTCCTCCTTCTGTATTCTCTGACCCAGAGACAAGCATTATCATGCACCAGGGTGCCCAATCCAGAATCCTAGGAGTCATGTCTGAGCTCTTCATCATTCACATCCCTGCTTCTAGGTAAGTGCTAAATTCTACCTCTTCAATATTTTTGCCTGTTGTGTAATGGTTGAGTAGCCAGACTTTGGAGCCAAATCCAGCTGTACTCCTTGCTGACTACATAACACTAAACATAAGCTGTTTAACTTCTCTGGACTTCATTGTTCTCCTATGTAAAATGAGGGATGAACCCAGTTTACAGGATGTGATGAGTATTAAATGGAACAATTCACATATAATACATAGTGTTGATGGCTGTTGTGATACCTTGGTTCTTCTTAGTTTAAAAGAATTTAAACAAGAGACACATAGCAAAGAAGATGGAGCATAGAGTAATTTATTGCAAAAGAAAAAGCATATTTTGAAAGTTAGGTGCAGAACAGACAGTACGCCATGAGATTGTGAGAATTCGGGGTGGGCTGCTTTTAAGGGTGAGAGGGCAAGGACTGGAACTAGGGATACTCCGTTTATGAGAGTCTTACATGATTATTCATAAGGGGGTGGGAAGAGGTATTACTAGTAAGCATGTTCTGGGTGGTCTTCTGGGTGCACACACACAGTAGCTGTACATACTTGTTCATACATTGCATGTCTCATTAGCATCTTAACTCTCCACCCATGGGTGTGTTTTTTTACTACTATAATGAACAAAGGGTCAGTCTAAGAACAGGTAAAATCCAAACGTCCATGCTCTGTAGAGGGTTCCCTGCTGAAGATATCTTTGTTTGACTGAGCTCAATTACAGTGCAAATGCTGAGGCTTATTGTGGTGACTGTACGCTCACTGTAGTTGCTGCATTGCAAGAACATGGTTACTTCCTTGACTACCTGTCCTGCCTCAATATCACTGTGTCTAACACATAGTAAGTACTGAATAAACACAGATTATTTCATTTACATCTTCCCTACTAGCATTCTATTAGTTCAAGCCTCTGTTCTTTCTTAGTTATCATTCTAACTGGTGTGCTTGTGTTCAGTCTCGATCTTCATGAGCCCATTAGTCATACTATTGCCCAAAAATCTGATCTGAAACTCATTACCATAAAATAGAAATGCAACAAACTTGAAGTGAACAGTATAGACTCTTAATTAATCACACATAGAGGGAAAACTATCCACAAGCTGGATCCATCTGAAAATTAGTATCAGGTTAATAGTAAAAACAAAGACTTGGAATCAACTTTCAGACAAAAATCATATTTCCTACCTATTGGCAAGCAAATGCTATTCATATCTATTCAGCTTGGCTTAACCAAAGCAAGCAAGTGGTTAAGATCGTTTATTATAAGAAGGCAGTTCTTGATTCTTTTTTGATCATGCACAACATAAAGGAGAATTAATGTTTATAACTATCTTCAATACTAAAGGAAGTCTATTACTGAAGTCAGTATTATTCCTTTCAGTAATCAAAAATTACTGAATTTTTATGGGAGTCTTACATGATTATTCATAAGGGGGTGGGAAGAGGTGTTACTGAAATTAATTTTTGACAGGTGTATTTAAAATTCTGAATTGTCAACAACCTGGAGAACTTTGAGTCCTGAAAGGAATGCAGCATGAAAAGATTTAGTTGATAATTTATTAATTTAACATAATAATTCAAGCATAAAAAGTTTGAGTAAGGTTAAACCATATTGATTAATAGTTATCATTTGATATATTATGGAAAACTTGTTGAAAAGAAGTTATACCACTGAATCTTATGTTCCTATTCTGAAGTGGAAGAAAACCTGCAGCATGAGTTGAGAAAGAATACTTCTAAACCAGATAGTCTGGAACAAACCAATTTTATTTATCTACATAAACACTGATCTATTAGATATTAGCCTACCTTTTTATTTTCTACTACCAGTAACAGTTTTTCTTGTCTTGATTGAAATTTGATCAACCTGCGTCTCTCTAAATCATTCAGACTGGAAAAATACTACCCAAGAAAAGTATGGCTTAGTTTGACCAAGTAAAAGAATTAACCTGAAAATGTGCAAATAGCTGGGAAATTTTCTGTTAACAATTTAACCATGTTCTGGGAAAAAAAAAAAAAAAAAAAACACAATTGCATAAAGCAGCATTTTCTCTGTCATTAATTGAATCACACTTTTAGTCAAAAATGCACACTAAAATTAATATCGTTCACTCCTTAAAAACAAACAAGCAATATAACTTTATTGATTATCAATGCAAAAGAGCTAGAGGAAATAGTCAGAACACCTTATTTTTCATAGTTGAATCAGATCTGCACTGAAATGAATCTGCAGTACAACACACATTATGGAATAACTAATATCTTCACTGCTGCTTTCTTTGGAAGTAATGTCATCTGTCATATAATCTCATCTTGGACTAGGCTATTAAAAAGCTATAGAAGATAGACATTGGAAGATCAAGATTAGTTTTTTCACAGATGAAACCACAAAATCAATGAAGCATCATTATTCATACAGAAATAGAAGGAAATATACAACTTTTACTGCTATCACACCCCAAAAAATGATGTAGGCCAAAAGGCAGTTTCCATATCATCATACAATAAATTCTAGTTACAAATTTATGTCATTGTGTGAAGGCATTTGAAAGGTTCATAATGGAACTTGTTCAGATTTTTTTAAGGGCGAAAGATTAGAGCCAACTCTAAAAAGAAAGGTAATTTTCAAAATTCTGTCTCCCTCTAAAATAAAATCTTATTTCAAAAATAATTTGTTCATACATAATTGGATTCACTGTACAATACTTGGAGCCCAAATCTCAGTAGATTTTATGGGTGGATTATTTGATGTATATTGTAGGATAAGTGAAACAAGAAATTATGTTTATATTGTTGATCACAGAGATTTTTAGGATCTTTGAAAGGAGACAAGCAGATTCCTGATCAATGAGATTAAGTAACTATGTAGTCCTGAATTTGGATTGGAAATATAAATGTGAACTCATTATAATTTTATTTTTAAACATCTATCAAGACAGAGACAGAGAGAGAGAAAAAGCTCATAAATCCCTCAGAAACAATAGAAATCACTCAGAAACAATAAAAATAAATCAAATTTAGTAGCATCCAGAATAGGGTCATTGAATACTCCTTCTCACACAGAGGAACAAGGATAATTTGGAGAAGTAGCTACTTCCAGAGGTGGGACAGGAAATGTTCAAGATAAGCCTGTAACATCTTGTCATACTAGAGGTCCAGGAAGGCAATAGGGACTACTAGGATCATGTCATGAAGATTCAGGACTCAACCTGAATAAGCTCCTTCTGTACAAATATAGTACAATTTGAGCATCAATACGATTAATATTAAACTATGTTTATACCCATTAATTCTTAATAATATGAAAAAAGGTTATTTATTTTCTTTGAAGGATACTCCACCTTCCTTAGCTCTGTCTGAAATAAAGAAGTACACAGATCTAAAGATGTGTATATGTTTATATTTTGTAGCAGCCAGGCTTTTAGCACAATATGAAAAAATAACATATTCAACTAAAAATAAATTTAAATCATGAATATGCTTACTAATATATTTAACTTTTAATCCAACAAAAGCATTTTCCATAGGTGGCAACAGCAGAAAAAAATAGTGAGCACAATGTGATTAAAGAAATTTACATAAATTCATTCCTGTTGCTTCTATAGAACTTAATAAAATTAACAATTCTCTACAAGGTCAATTAAGAACTGCTGATGAAGTTTTCTGAAAGACTGCCTGAATCCTTTTAAATCTTTTAGATTTGGTCTATATCTATTACATTCTTTAGAAAAATTTTTAGCAATAATCAACATTTCATCTTATCGAGGAAAGAAACTTTGCAAGAAGCAGTAGTTTATCTTTCATTTGATGTATTAAATCCCTTTCAAGTATATGTTGAATCTTTGGAGGTAAATTCAGTGGGATGTTCCCAAGGGCAGCCTCTCAGTCAGTCCTATTTTCAAACTAAAGATGCCTGTTTTTGCCAATATATTGCTGTTATGTTTTGGCAGATGACTGTGGTAACATATTACTCCATCTAGTTAAGCAGGCTCTATTCAGCAGAGGCATGTAACTATTTCCTTTTGCATCTTTCACCAACATTCATTTCTTAGCACAAACTTTGCTTCTCTTCACATTCTGTGCAATATGTGCTTGAGATCAAACATCCAGTTTTCAACACTATCATTATTGTCCCTACCATTTAAAATATCCTACAAGAGCAGTATGGTGCAGTAAAAATTACATGGGCTTTGCAATAAGACAAATCTTGGTTAGAAACACAAAATAACTTACTATATATATGACCTTGGGGAAATTACACACCCTGAGTTCATTTCATTGCCTGTGAAGTAGGAAAATAATACCTAATTTGCAAATTTGTTGTGAAGATTGATGTAGTACATACAGAAAGTACCTCCTCCCCACCCAATGATAAATATGAAGGCTTACAATAAAGCAGTAACTTCTCATTTTCGCTCTCTGAGCTCTATCTTTCTACACAGTAAGATCATGCTTTGTATTACTATTTTAATAATACCAACATGCCCTCCATGAGCTGTTTAATCTCATACTCCACTCAATATAGTGATTGCTGATATCTTTCCTGACTCTCTTGCTTTCATTATCTTTCTGGTGACCCTATGAGAACTAGTGTCAGCACAGAATTTCTGTATGGAATTAACTTGAAGCAACAATCTGGTGAGGAGACCTTCAGAAAACTGTAAAGCTGGATGCATTAGCAATGTCTTGCTTCTCTACCTTGTTAATGTTGAGCCCCTGCCTTCTTGCTCATTTTGTACCTGTTCATTGGCTTTCTTTCATTCAGATCCTTGAATGCTCCTTCCTGATCTAGGACCTTTGCACAAGCTGTTTGACTGCTCCCTGGAAATCTTAAATTTCCTAACCCTGCTCAACCTTCTGTCTTTAGCTTAAATGATGCATTCTCAGGGAAACCTTCCTTATGTTTCCAGACTAGTTTAAGTTTTTTTCTACTACATCCATATTTTTTTTCATAACATTTACCTCAAATTTTTTAATTAAGTAAAAATATTTCTGTAGGTGGCTGGCAAGATGGGTGAATATGAATAGCTCCCGTCTGCAGCTCCCAGGAAGATCAACGGAGATGCTGGGTGATTTCTGCATTTCCAACTGATGCACCTGGCTCATCTCATTGGGATTGGTTAGACAGTGGGTGCAGCCCATGGAGGGCAAGCCAAAGCAGAGTGGGGCATTGCCTTACCCGGGAAATGCAAGGGGTCAGGGAACTGCCTCTCTGAGCCCAGGGAAGCCCTGAGGGACTGTGCTGTGAAACACGGTGCACTCCGGCCCAGATACTGCGTTTTTCCCATTGTCTTTGCAAATCACAGACCAGGAGATTCTTTTGGGTGCCTACACGATCAGGGCCCTGGGTTTCAAGAACAAAACTGGGTGGCCGTTTGGGCAGACACTGAGCTGCAGGAGTTGTTTTTCATACCCTGTGGCACCTGGAACACCAACAAGACAGAACCGTTCACTCCCCTGAAAAGGAGGCTGAAGCAAGGGAGCCAAGTTGTCTAGCTCAGTGGATCCCACCCTATGAAGCCCAGCAAGCTAAGATCCACTAGCTTAAAATTCTCACTGCCAGCACAGCAGTCTGAAGTCAACCTGAGACACTGGAGCTTTGTGGGGGAGGGGCGTCCACCATTACTGAGGCTTAAATAGGTGGTTTTCCCCTCACAGCGTAAACAAAGCCACAGGGAAGTTTGAACTGGGCAGAGCCCACTGCAGCTCAGCAAAGCCACTGTAGCCAGACTGCCTCTCTAGATTCCTCCTCTCTGGGAAAGGCATCTCTGAAAGAAAGACAGCAGCCCCAGCCAGGGGCTAATAGATAAAACTCCCATCTCCCTGGAACAGAGCACCTGGGAGAAGGGGTGGCTGGGAATGCAGCTTCAGTGACTTAAACATTCCTGCCTGCTGGCTCTGAAGACAGCAGTGGATCTTCCAGCACAGCACTTGAGCTCTGCTAAGGGACAGACTGTCTCCTCAACTGGGTCCCTGACCCCCATGCCTCCTGATGGGGAGACACTTCCCAACAGGGGTCGACAGACATCTCATAAAGGAATACACTGGCTGGCATCTGGTGGGTACCCCTCTAGGACTAAGTTTCAGAGGAAGGAGCAGGCAGCAATCTTTGCTGTTCTGCAGCCTCCGCTGGTGATACCCAGGCAAACAGGGCCTGAAGTGGACCTCCAGCAAACTCCAGCAGACCTACAGCAGACGGGCCTGTTAGAAGATTAAAATTCTCAATAAAATACTAGCAAACCGAATCCGGCAGCACATCAAAACACTTATCCACCATGATCAACTTGGCTTCATTCCTGGGATGCAATACTCATTCAACATATGCAAATCAATAAACGTAATCCATCACATAAGCAGAACCAATGACAAAAAACAAATGATGATCTCAATAGATGCAAAAAAAAGGCCTCTGATAACATTCAACACCACTTCATGCTAAAAACTCTCCATAAACTAGGTGTCAATGGAACATATCTCAAAATAATAAAAGCTATTTATGACAAATCCACAGTCAATGTCATACCGAATGGGCAAAACCTGGAAGCATTCCCTTTGAAAACCAGCACAAGACAAGGATGCCCTCTCGCGCCACTCCCATTCAACATAGTATTGGAAGTTCTGGCCAAGGCAATCAGGCAAGAGAATGAAATAAAGGGTATTCAAATAGGAAGACAGGAAGTCAAATTGTCTCTGTTTGCAGATGACATGACTGCATATTTAGAGAACCCCATCGTCTCAGCCCAAAATCTCCTTAAGCTGAAAAGCAACTTCAGCAGTCTCAGGATACAAAATCAATGTGCAAAAATCACAAGCATTCCTATACACCAATAATAGACAATCAGAGAGCCAAATCATGAGTGAACCCCCATTCACAATTGCTACAAAGAGAATAAAATACCTAGGAATCCAACTTACAAGGAATGCGAAGGACCTCTTCAAGGAGAACTACAAACCACTGCTCAAGGAAATGAGAGGACACAAACAAATAGAAAAACATTCCATGCTCATGGATAGGAAGAATCAATATCATGAAAATGGCCATACTGCCCAAAGTAATTTACAGATTCAATGCTATCCCCATCAAGCTACCATTGACTTTCTTCACAGAATTAGAAAAAATCTACTTTAAATTTCATATAAAACCAAAAAGGAGCACTTAGAGCCAAGACAATCCTAAGTCAAAAGAACAAAGCTGGAGGCATCACACTACCTGACTTCAAACTATACTACAAGGCTACAGTAACCAAAACAGCATGGTACTGGTACCAAAACAGATATATAAACCAATGGAATAGAACAGAGGTCTCAGAAATAACACCACACATCTACAACCATATGATCATTGACAAATCTGACAAAAACAAGCAATGGGTAAAGGATTCCCTACTTAATAAATGGTGTTAGGAAAACTGGCTAGCCATATGCAGAAAACTGAAACTGGACCCCTTCTTACACCTTATACAAAAATGATCTCAAGATGGATTAAAGACTTAAATGTAAGACCTAAAACCATAAAAACCCTAGAAGATAACCTAGGCAATACCATTCAGGACATAGGCATGGGCAAAGACTTCATGACAAAAACACAAAAAGCAATGGCAACAAAAGCCAAAATTAACAAATGGGGTC
Source organism: Chlorocebus sabaeus (assembly GCF_047675955.1). Classification (NCBI taxonomy): domain Eukaryota; kingdom Metazoa; phylum Chordata; class Mammalia; order Primates; family Cercopithecidae; genus Chlorocebus; species Chlorocebus sabaeus. The sequence goes on from NC_132910.1 coordinate 94,172,742, forward strand.
TAATTAAACTAAAGAGCTTCTGCACAGCAAAAGAAACTATCATCAGAGTGAACAGGGAACCTACATAATGGGAGAAAAGTTTTGCAATCTATCCATCTGACAAAGGGCTAATATCCAGAATCTACAATGAACTTAAACAAATTTACAAGAAAAAATCAAAAAGTGGGCAAAAGATATGAACAGGCACTTCTCAAAAGAAGACATTTTTGTGGGCAACAAACATATGAAAAAAAGGTCATCGTCACTGCTCATTAGAGAAATGCAAATCAAAACCACAATGAGATACTATCTCATACCAGTTAGAAAGGTGGTCATTAAAAAGTCAGGAAACAACAGATGCTGGAGAGGATTTGGAGACATAGGAACACTTTTACACTGTTGGTGGGAGTATAAATTAATTCAACCATTATGGAAGACAGTGTGGCGATTCCTCAAGGAACTAGAACCAGAAATACCATTTGACCCAGCAATCCTATTACTGGGTATATACCCAAAGGACTACACATCATTCTATTATAAAGACAGATGCACACGTATGTTTACTGCAGCACTGTTCACAATAGCAAAGACTTGGAATTGACCCAAATGCCCATCAATGATAGACTGGATTAAGAAAATGTGGCACATATACAGCATGGAATACTATACAGCCACAAAAAAGGATAGGTTCATGTCCTTTGCAGGGACATGGATGAAGCTGGAACCCTTCATTCTCAGCAAACTAACACAAGAACAGAAAACCAAACACCACATGTTCTCACTCATAAGTGGGAGTTGAACAATGAGAACACATGGACAAGAGAGGGGAACATCACACACCAGGATCTGTCAGGGGGTGGAGGCCTAGGGGGCGGATAGCATTAGGAGAAATATATAATGTAGATGATGGGTTGATGGACGCAGCCAACCATCATGGCACATGTACACCTATGTAACAAACCTGCATGTTCTGCACGTGTATCCCAGAACTTAAAAGTATAATCCAAAAAAAAAAAAAAGAGAGAGAAAGAGAGAGAGAGAAAGAAATAAAGAGAGAAAGAGAGAAAGAGGGAAAGAAAGAAAGAAAGAAAGAAAGAAAGAAAGAAAGAAAGAAAAGAAAAGAAAAGAAAAGAAAAGAAAAGAAAAGAAAAGAAAAGAAAAGAAAAGAAAAGAAAAGAAAAGAAAAGAAAAGAAAGAATTGAAGTTTTTGGGGAGGCGGAGCAAGATGGCCAAATAGGAACCGCTCCAGTCTCCAACTCCCAGCGCCAGCGACACAGAAGACAGGTGATTTCTGCATTATCAACTGAGGTACTGGGTTCATCTCACTGGGGAGTGCCGGACAATCGGTGCTGGTCAGCTGTTGCAGCCCGACCAGCGAGACCTGAAGCAGGGCAAGGCATCGCCTCACCTGGGAAGCGCAAGGGGGAAGGGAATCCCTTTTCCTAGCCAGGGGAACTGAGACACACAACACCTGGAAAATCGGGTAATTCCTACCCCAATACTGCGCTTTAAGCAAATGGGCACACCAGGAGAGTATATCCCACCCCTGGCCGGGAGGGTCCCATGCCCACGGAGCCTTCCTCATTGCTAGCACAGCAGGCTGCGATCTAACCGCAAGGTAGCAGCAAGGCTGGGGTAGGGGCGCCCAACATTGCTGAGGCTTAAGTAGGTAAACAAAGCCCTGGGAAGATCGAACTGGGTGGAGCTCATAGCAGTTCAAGGAGGCCCGCCAGTCTCTGTAGACTCCACCTCTGGGAACAGGGCACAGCTAAACAACAACCACAACAACAAAAAGCAGCTGAAACCTCTGCAGATGCAAATGACTCTGTCTGACAGCTTTGAAGAGTGGATCTCTTCAAAGAGTGGATCTCCCAACACGGAGGTTGAGATCTGAGAACGGACAGACTGCCTGTTCAAGTGGGTCCCTGACCCCTGAGTAGCCTAACTGGGAGATATCCTCCACTAGGGGCAGACCGACACCCGACACCTCACACCATGGAGTACACCCCTGAGAGGAAGCTTCCAAAGCAAGAATCAGACAGGTACACTCGCTGTTCAGCAGTATTCTATCTTCTGCAGCCTCTGCTGCTGACACCCAGGCAAACAGGGTCTGGAGTGGACCTCAAGCAATCTCCAACAGACTTACAGCCGAGGGTCCTGACTGTTAGAAGGAAAACTAACAAACAGGAAGGACACCCACACCAAAACTCCATCAGTACATCACCATCATCAAAGACCAGAGGCAGATAAAACCACAAAGATGGAGAAAAAGCAGGGCAGAAAAGCTGGAAATACAAAAAATAAGAGGGCATCTCCCCCAGCAAAGGAACGCAGCTCATCGCCAGCAACGGATCAAAGCTGGACGGAGAATGACTTTGATGAGATGAGAGAAGAAGGCTTCAGTCCATCAAACTTCTCAGAGCTAAAGGAGGAATTACGTACCCAGCGCAAAGAAACTAAAAATCTTGAAAAAAGAGTGGAAGAATTGATAACCAGAATAATTAATGCAGAGAAGGCCATAAACAAAATGACAGAGATGAAAACCATGACACGAGAAATACATGACAAATGCACAAGCTTCAGTAACCGACTCGATCAACTGGAAGAAAGAGTATCAGCGATTGAGGATCAAATGAATGAAATGAAGTGAGAAGAGAAATCTAAAGAAAAAAGAAGAAAAAGAAATGAACAAAGCCTGCAAGAAGTATGGGCTTATGTAAAAAGACCAAATCTACGTCTGATTGGGGTGCCTGAAAGTGAGGGGGAAAATGGAACCAAGTTGGAAAACACTCTTCAGGATATCATCTAGGAGAACTTCCCCAACCTAGTAGGGCAGGCCAACATTCAAATTCAGGAAACACAGAGAATGCCACAAAGATACTCCTCGAGAAGAGCAACTCCAAGACACATAATTGCCAGATTCACCAAAGTTGAAATGAAGGAAAAAATCTTAAGGGCAGCCAGAGAGAAAGGTCGGGTTACCCACAAAGGGAAGCCCATCAGACTAACAGCAGATCTCTCGGCAGAAACTCTAGCCAGAAGAGAGTGGGGGCCAATATTCAACATTCTGAAAGAAAAGAATTTTAAACCCAGAATTTCATATCCAGCCAAACTAAGTTTCATAAGTGAAGGAGAAATAAACTCCTTTACAGATAAGCAAATGCTTAGAGATTTTGTCACCACCAGGTCTGCCTTACAAGAGACCCTGAAGGAAGCACTGAACATGGAAAGGAACAACTGGTACCAGCCATTGCAAAAACATGCCAAAATGTAAAGACCATCGTGGCTAGGAAGAAATTGCATCAACTAATGATCAATATAACCAGTTAATATCATAATGGCAGGATCAAGTTCACACATAACAATATTAATCTTAAATGTAAATGGACTAAATGCTCCAATTAAAAGACACAGACTGGCAAACTGGATAAAGAGTCAGGACCTATCAGTCTGCGGTATTCAGGAGACCCATCTCACATGCAGAGACATACATAGGCTCAAAATAAAGGGATGGAGGAAGATCTACCAAGCAAATGGAGAACAAAGAAAAAGCAGGGGTTGCAATACTAGTCTCTGATAAAACAGACTTTAAACCATCAAAGATCAAAAGAGACAAAGAAGGCCATTACATAATGGTAAAGGGATCAATTCAACAGGAAGAGCTAACTATCCTAAATATATATGCACCCAATACAGGAGCACCCAGATTCATAAAGCAAGTCCTTAGAGACTTACAAAGAGACAGACTCCCATAAAATAATAATGGGAGACTTCAACACCCCACTGTCAACATTAGACAGATCAACGAGACAGAAAGTAAACAAGGATATCCAGGAATTGAACTCATCTCTGCAGCAAGCAGACCTAATAGACATCTATAGAACTCTCCACCCCAAATCAACAGAATATATATTCTTCTCAGCACCACATCACACTTATTCCAAAATTGACCACATAATTGGAAGTAAAGCACTCCTCAGCAAATGTGCAAGAACAGAAATTATAACAAACTGTCTCTCAGACCACAGTGCAATCAAACTAGAACTCAGGACTAAGAAACTCAATCAAAACTGCTCAACTACATGGAAACTGAATAACCTGCTCCTGAATGACTACTGGGTACATAACGAAATGAAGGCAGAAATAAAGATGTTCTTTGAAACCAATGAGAACAAAGATACAACATACCAGAATCTCTGGGACACATTTAAAGCAGTGTGTAGAGGGAAATTTATAGCACTAAATGCCCACAAGAGAAAGCTGGAAAGATCTAAAATTGACACTCTAACATCACAATTAAAAGAACTAGAGAAGCAAGAGCAAACACATTCCAAAGCTAGCAGAAGGCAAGAAATAACTAAGATCAGAGCAGAACTGAAGGAGATAGAGACACAAAAAACCCTCCAAAAACTCAATGAATCCAGGACTTGGTTTTTTGAAAAGATCAACAAAATTGAGAGACTACTAGAAAGACTAATAAAGAAGAAAAGAGAGAAGAATCAAATAGACGCAATAAAAAATGATAAAGGGGATATCACCACCAACCCCACAGAAATACAAACTACCATCAGAGAATACTATAAACACCTCTACGCAAATAAACTAGAAAATCTAGAAGAAATGGATAATTTCCTGGACACTTACACTCTCCCAAGGCTAAACCAGGAAGAAGCTGAATCCCTGAATAGACCAATAGTAGGCTCTGAAATTGAGGCAATAATTAATAGCCTACCAACCAAAAAATTCCAGGACCAGATGGATTCACAGCTGAATTCTACCAGAGGTACAAGGAGGAGCTGGTACCATTCCTTCTGAAACTATTCCAATCAATAGAAAAAGAGGGAATCCTCCCGAACTCATTTTATGAGGCCAACATCATCTTGTTACCAAAGCCTGGCAGAGACACAACAAAAAAAGAGAATTTTAGACCAATATCCCTGATGAACATTGATGCAAAAATCCTCAATAAAATACTGGCAAAACGGATCCAGCAGCACATCAAAAAGCTTATCCATCATGATCAAGTTGGCTTCATACCTGGGATGCAAGGCTGGTTCAACATACGCAAATCAATAAACGTAATCCAGGATATAAACAGAACCAAAGAAAAAAACCACATGATTATCTCAATAGATGCAGAAAAGGCGTTTGACAAAATTCAACAGCCCTTCATGCTAAAAACTCTCAATAAATTCAATATTGATGGAACCTATCTCAAAATCATAACAGCTATTTATGACAAACCCACAGCCAATATCATACTGAATGGGCAAAAACTGGAAAAATTCCCTTTGAAAACTGGCACAAGACAGGGATGCCCTCTCTCACCACTCCTATTCAACATAGTGTTGGAAGTTCTGGCTAGGGCAATCAGACAAGAGAAAGAAATCAAGGGCATTCAGTTAGGAAAAGAAGTAGTCAAATTGTCCCTGTTTGCAGATGACATGATTATATATTTAGAAAACCCCATTGTATCAGCCCAAAATCTCCTTAAGCTGATAAGAAACTTCAGCAAAGTCTCAGGATACAAAATTAATGTGCAAAAATCACAAGCATTCTTATACACCAGTGACAGTCAAACAGAGAGCCAAATCAGGAATGAACTTCCATTCACAATTGCTTCAAAGAGAATAAAATACCTAGGAATCCAACTTACAAGGGATGTAAAGGACCTCTTCAAGGAGAACTACAAACCACTGCTCAGTGAAATAAAAGAGGACACAAACAAATGGAAGAACATACCATGCTCATGGATAGGAAGAATCAATATCGTGAAAATGGCCATACTGCCCAAGGTAATTTATAGATTCAATGCCATCCCCATCAAGCTACCAATGAGTTTCTTCACAGATTTGGAAAAAACTGCTTTAAAGTTCATATGGAACCACAAAAGAGCCTGCATCTCCAAGACAATCCTAAGTCAAAAGAACAAAGCTGGAGGCATCACACTACCTGACTTCAAACTATACTACAAGGCTACAGTAACCAAAACAGCATGGTACTGGTACCAAAACAGAGATATAGACCAATGGAACAGAACAGAGTCCTCAGAAATAATACCACACATCTACAGCCATCTGATCTTTGATAAACCTCAGAAAAAAAACAAGAAATGGGGAAAGGATTCCCTATTTAATAAATGGTGCTGGGATAATTGGCTAGCCATAAGTAGAAAGCTGAAACTGGATCCTTTCCTTACTCCTTATACGAAAATTAATTCAAGATGGATTAGAGACTTAAATGTTAGACCTAATACCATAAAAACCCTAGAAGAAAACCTAGGTAATACCATTCAGGACATAGGCATGGACAAGGACTTCATGTCTAAAATACCAAAAGCAACGGCAACAAAAGCCAAAATTGACAAATGGGATTTCATTAAACTAAAGAGCTTCTGCACAGCAAAAGAAACTACCATCAGAGTGAACAGGCAACCTACAGAATGGGAGAAAAATTTTGCAATCTACTCATCAGACAAAGGGCTAATATCCAGAACCTACAAAGAACTCAAACAAATTTACAAGAAAAAAACAACCCCATCAAAAAGTGGGCAAAGGATATGAACAGACAGTTCTCAAAAGAGGACATTCATACAGCCAACAGACACATGAAAAAATGCTCATCATCACTGGCCATCAGAGAAATGCAAATCAAAACCACAATGAGATACCATCTCACACCAGTTAGAATGGTGATAGTTAAAAAGTCAGGAAACAACAGGTGCTGGAGAGGATGTGGAGAAATAGGAACACTTTTACACTGTTGGTGGGATTGTAAACTAGTTCAACCATTATGGAAAACAGTATGGCGATTCCTCAAGGATCTAGAACTAGAAGTACCATATGACCCAGCCATCCCATTACTGGGTATGTACCCAAAGGATTATAAATCATGCTGCTATAAAGACACATGCACACGTATGTTTATTGCGGCACTATAGCAAATAAATGGAAATAGCAAAGACTTGGAATCAACCCAAATGTCCATCAGTGACAGACTGGATTAAGAAAATGTGGCACATATACACCATGGAATACTACACAGCCATAAAAAAGGATGAGTTTGTGTCCTTTGTAGAGACATGGATGCAGCTGGAAACCATCATTCTCAGCAAACTATCGCAAGAACAGAAAACCAAACACCACATGTTCTCACTCATAGGTGGGAACTGAACAATGAGATCACTTGGACTCGGGAAGGGAAACATCACACACCGGGGCCTATCACGGGGAGGGGGGAGAGGGGAGGGATTGCATTGGGAGTTATACGTGATGTAAATGACGAGTTGATGGGTGCTGACGAGTTGATGGGTGCAGCACACCAACATGGCACAAGTATACATATGTAACAAACCTGCACGTTATGCACATGTACCCTACAACTTAAAGTATAATAATAAAAAAAAAAAGAAAGAATTGTAAAGCTGAATTTGCAAAGCAGAGATGCTGTTTTTAGTTCTATTGTAGATGATAGGGACAGAAGGCAGGGAAATTCTGGGCAGAGGAGAGGAGGTTCCCATCCTCAAGCTGAAAAGCCTGGAACTGCAGCCCAAAGAGAGAAAATACATCCTGGTTTTCCCACTGAAATATTGCCTTTTCCAAAACTATCAGTGGCCTGCCCTGCCCCATCCTGTGCCTTTAAAATCCCCAAAACTCAGACTGGAGAGAGAAGAAACTGGATGTCAGAGACTACAGTTGGATGTCAGAGAGAAGTGGCTTGACTTCAGAGGGACAGCTTGATGGCATGGCTTCAGAGAGGGGTTTGGTCAGGGACAGCCAGACTCCAGGGGAAGATTACCTTCCTGCTCCATCTCTTTTTCAGCTCCCCTTCCTTCTTGCTGAGAGCCACTTTCATCAACAATAAAAATCTCCTGCACTTACCATGTCCAATTAATTCATGTGACCTCATTACTCCTGGACACTGGACAAGAACTTGGGTGCCATGGCTGCAGAGGTAAAAGGCTGTCACATTGATCCTCCACTGAGCTGTTAACACTTAAGTCACCCATGGATTGCAAAACTAAAACACCACTGCAACACTTCTTCTGTGACTTCAAGGATCACAGACACCACCCCCCCAACCCCGCTCCCCCTACCCAGACACTTCCACAAGGCCCACAGGGAATTTTGCTCCTGCCAGGGCCCAAAAGCACTCACCCCAGCTCCTGCACTTGCTCACCTGTGCTCCGCCTCCTGAGAGGGGTGGAATGCAGTGAGACCAAGGGATTAGAGTCCACCCCTGCTGGCACCAAAGCAGTCAGCTAGTTCTAGCACCCGCGCACTTCAGTTTCCACATACGAAGGGGTCAGAGAAATATCCTGCTTCATAAATACAGGAACTTTTGTGTTGATGCTGTGCTTGCAAAGCAAATACCCTTTTTTTTACATATATTGTATTGTTTGGAAATAGCTCTTCAGGAGGCTGATGAAGATATAAAGGACCTTAAAAACCCCTTCTCCCATCACCTCCAGCCATCTTTTAGGCCATTGATCTTTATCCTCCGTGACACTGCATTCTTAGACTACGTTAATATCTATATTGATATCCTTCTTTCCTCATGACCTATTTCTTCCTCCATAATATTTACCCTAGGAGAAATTACAAGTTATAAACTGTTCATTCCCCACCAACTAATTTTGACCAAAATGCAATTTTCTTTAATCAAGAGAGCCACATATATTGGTTAATGCTGGAGCCAGACTGTCTGTGTTCAGGCAGTTGCATGACATTGGGCAAATTCCTTTTATTCCATTTGTGCCTCTGCTTCTTCAGTTACAAAATGAGAATAAGAGTAGTAATCTACTTCCAAGTATTAGTGTAAAAATTAAATGAGTTAAGAACTGGCCTAAACTAAGTGATATATAAAGGTTCGCTACTATAGCTGAAGTTTAAATGGTATCATCTTATACATATGCAGCATTTACACAGGCTACTTTTCTATAAGCAACTGCCTCACCATCAAGTCCTCTAGATATTCAGTAATTAAGTCCCATTTAGGTGTTCCCCAAATCCATTGTTATTCAATTCGGATCAGTTGTATAGTGTTATTTTATCATTCATTCTATAAATATTTACTGACTACTTACTATGTGCCAGACATTGTGCTAGGAGTTGAGAATACAATGGTGAACAAAAACAGGTATTACCCAACCTTTTGCAATGCTTGCATACAGTGGGAGAGAGCACCACAAATCCAATAATCATAAACAGAAAACATTAACTATAAAAAATGCTAAATGCTACAAGGTGAGGCACATGATACTATAGGAAAACCAACTTACCAAAAGTCAATTTTCAGAAAGCCAACTTGCCAAAAGTCGGTTTTCCAAATGACAGATTCACTGAATTCCTAACGGAAAATTCACTGAAAGTTAGTTTGCCAAAAGCCAATTTCTAGAAAATCAATTTGATAAAGAGTAGTCTGCCAAATCATCATTTCACCAAATGAGCAACTCACTGAATTACTGAGGATTTTTTGAAGTCTTAATTTCACAGAAGTTTTAATACATCTTGTCATGATAGCTCTTTAACCCTGAATTTGACTGTCTGTCTGGGCTGAATGTCAATTCCATGTTTTCACATTTCAAATGGCAATCCCTTTGCTAATGCTCAGCGATCCAGTACTCCAATGTAAGCAAATGGTGGGCTTCTCACAGCTACTGTCTTCAGAATTAGGCTTCTGCTTATCCCTGTCACTGCCAGAAAGACAGTTGCAAAGAACCATCCTAGACTAGGATGATAAATGGATTTTCTGCAAATTGTCTACTGCCAAATTTTCTTTCAGCAAATTGGTCACTTATGGAATTAACTCTCACTTAACTGTTTCTCAGTGAAATTACCTAGAGCCAATGTGTTGAGATCCTACAACTGGGGAATTTGGCCTTGTCTAACAGATAAAAGAAGGCGTCACTGAGGAAAAAAAATAACTGAACTAAGGTCAGAAGGATAAATAAACCAGGCAAAAGAGAAAGGAAAGAACGTCTAAGCAAAGAGAAGAAAATATGCAAAGGCCACTTGGAGAGGAAGCAGTGGAATTATTGGGGTTGCAAAAAGGCCAGTGTGGCTGAAGTACAGAGAACAAGGCAGAGAATAGTGTGAATTGAGGCTAGAAATAAAGTTAGGGGCTAGACCATACTCTGCCTTACAGACCATAATAAAGACTGCTGTTCTCATTTTAAGAATTGAAATTCTTAATATATTTTAAGATATAAAATAATTAGACTTGCATTTTGTCTTTTTTTAATTTTTGTGGGTACATAATAGGTGTATATATTTATAGGATACATGAGATGTTTCAATATGGGCATGCAATGCATCACAGTCATCATGTAAAATAGGGTATCCCTCCCCGTCAAGCATTCATCGTTTGTGTTACAAACCCAATTATACTATTTTAGTTATTTTTAAGTCTATGATTAAATTAGTATTGACCATAGTCACTTTGTTGTGCTATTAAATACTAGGTCTTATTTATTTATTTATTTATTTATTTATTTATTATCCATTAACCATCCCCACCTTCCCCCAACCCTTCCACTATCTTTTCCAGCCTCTGGTAACCATCCTTCTACTTTCTATCTCATGAGTTCAATTCTTCTGATTTTTAGATCCCACAAACAAGTGAGAACATGTCATGTTTATCTTTCTGTACCTGGTTTTTTCACTTAGCATAATGACCTCCAGTTCCATACATGCTGCTGGAAATGACAGATTGCCATTCTTTAACATGGCTAAATAGTACTCCAATGTGTATAAGTACCACATTTTCTTTATCCACTCATCTGTTCACAGACACTTAGGTTGCTTCCAATTTTTGGCTATTGCAAACAGTGTTGCAACAAACATGAGAGTACAGATATCTCTTTGATACACTGATTTCCTTTCTTTTGGGTATGTATCCAGCAGTGGGATTGCTGGATCATATGGTAGCTCTATTTTTAGGTTTTTGAGGAGCCTCTATACTGTTCTCCATAGTGTTTGCACTAATTTACATTCCCACCAACAGTATATGAGGGTTCCCTTTCCTCCACATAATCACCAGTATGTTATTGCCTGTCTTTGTATAAAAGCCATTTTAAATGGGGTAAAAGGATATTTCATTATGGTTTTGATTTGTATTTCTCTGATGCTCAATGATATTGAGCACTTTTTCATATGCCTGCTTGACATCTGTATGTCCTCTTTGAGAAATGTTTTTGACCATTTTTTAAATCAGATTATTAGCTTTTTTTCTGTAGAGTTGTCTGAGTTCCTTACATATTCTGGTTATTAATTCTTTGTCAAACAGGTAGTTTGCAAATATTTTCTCCTATTCTGTGGGTTGTCTCTTCACTCTGTTGATTTTTTCCTTTGCTGTGCAGAAGCTTTTTAACTGGATGTGATTCCATTTGTCCATTTTTGCTTTGGTTGCCTTTGCTAATCAGGTATTACTGAAGAGATCTTTGCCCAGACCAGTCCTGGAAAGTTTCTTCAATGTCTTCTTGTAGTAGTTTGATAGTTTCAGGTATTACATTTAAGTCTTTAATACATTTTGATTTTATTTTTGTGTATGGTGAGAGATGGGGTCTACTTTCATTCTTCTACATATGGATATCCAGTTTTCCCAGCATCATTTGTTGCAAAGACTGGCTTTTCCCCAGTGTATGCACTTGGCACCTTTGTCAAAATGAGTTCACCATAGATGTGTAGATTTGTTTCTGTGTTCTCTATTCTGCTTTATTGATCTATATGTCTATTTTTATGACAGTACTATGCTCTTTTGGTTACTATAGCTCTGTAGTATAATTTGAAGTAAGGTAGTGTAATTCCTCCAGTTTTGTTTTTTTCCTTAGGAAGGTTTTGGTTATTCTAGGCCCTTTTTATTTCCATATAAATTTTAGAGCTGTTTTTTCTATTCCTGTGAAGAATGTCATTTGTATTTTGAAAAGATTGCATTGGATCTGTAGATTTTTTTTGGTAGTATGCACATTTTAACAACAGTGATTCTTCCAATTCATGAACTTGGATATTTTCATTTTTTGGTGTCCCCTTCAATTTCTTTCATCATAGTTTTATGGTTTTCATTATAGAGATCTTTCACTTCCCAGGTATTTTATTCTATTTGTGGCTATTGTAAATGAGATTTTTTTTAAATTTCTTTTTCAGATTGTTCATTGTTGGCATACAGAAATGCTATGATTTATGTATGTTGATTTTTGTATCCTGCAACTTTACAGAATTTATCAGTTCTAATCGATTTTTGGTGGTTTTTAGGTTTTTCCAAATAGAAGATCATGTCATCCGCAAACAAGGATAATTTGACTTCTTCTTTTCCAATTTGGATGCCCTTTATTTCTTTCTCTTGTCTGACTGCTGTAGCTAGGACTTCCAGTAATATGTTTAATAACAGTGATGAAAGTGGGCATCCTTGTCATATTCCAGATCTTAGAGGAAAGGCTTTCAGATTTTGCCTATTCAGTATAATACTAGCTGTGCACATGTTATATATGGCTTTTATTATGACATACTTATTTTATTATGGTGAGGTATGTTCCTTCCATACCCAGTTTTTGAGGGGTTTTATCATGAAGAGATGTTAAATTTTATCAAATGCCCTCTCAGCATCAACTGAAATGATCATACTCTTTTGTCCTTCATTCTGTTGATATACTGCACTGATTGATTTACATATGTTGAACCATCCTTGCATCTCTGGGATAAATCCCACTTGGTCGTGATGAATGATCTTTTTAATGTGTTGTTGAATTCAGTCAGCTAGTATTTTATTGAGAATTTCTGCATCAATATACATCAGCAATATTAGCCTGCAGTTCTCACTCTCTCTTTTTTTTTTTTTTTTTTTTTTTTTTTGATGTATTTTCTTCTCTATTATTTGGAATAGTTTGAGTAGGATTGGTATTAACTCTTCTTTAAATATTTGGTAGAATTCAGTAATGAAGCCATCTGATCTGAGCTTTGCTTTACTGGAAGATTTTTGATTATGGCTTCAATCTCCTTACTTGTTATCGATCTGTTCAGGTTTGGGATTTTTTTTAATGGCTCTATATTTGTAGGTTGTATGTGTCTAGGAATTTGACCATTTCTTCTGGATTTGGCAATTTATTGGCAAATAGTTATTCAAATAATTTTGGTAGTATGCACATTTTAACAACACTGATTTTAACAATATTTAACTACTCATAGTAGCTATTAATAATCCTTTGAATTTCTGCAGTATCAGTTGTAATGTGTCCTTTTTCATCTCCAATTTTATTTATTTGGGTCTTCTCTCTTATTTTTCAGTTAATCTGACTAAAACTTTGTGAATTTGGTTAAATATTCAAAAAAAAACTTTTGTATTGATCTTTTGTGTTATTTTCTTCATTTCAATGTTATTTATCTGTTCTGATCTTTATTATTTATTTTTTCTACTAATTTTGAGTTTGGTTTGCTCTTATTTTTCTAGTTCTTTAAGATGCATCATTAGGGTGTTTACTTGAAGTTTTTGTTCTTTTTTATTATAGGCATTTATAGCAATAAGCCTTCCCTGTTAGTATTGCTTGTGCTGTATCCCATAGGTTTTGGTATGTTGTGTTTTCATTATCATTTTTTTCCACAAATGTTTCAATTTCCTTCTCAATTTCTTCATTGACCCACTGGTCATTCAGCAGCATATTGTTCAATTTCCATGTATATATACAGTTTCTTAAATACTTCCTGTTACTGATTTCTATTTTTCTTCGTTTGTGATCAGAGAAGATGCTTGATGTGATTTCAATTTTTTTTGAAAGTTTTAAGACTTGCTTTGGGACCTAACATAGAGTATTCCCTTGAAAATGATCCATGTGCTGAGAAGAGGAATCTATATTCTGAAGCCATTAGATTAAATGTTCTGTAAATACCTATTAGGTCAATTTGGTCTATAGTGCAGAGTAAGTCCAATGTTTCTATGTTGATTTTCTGTCTGAAAGATCTGTCCAATGCTGAAAGTGGGGTGTTGATGTCTCCAGCTATTTTTGTATTGGGGCCTATCTCTCTAACTCTAATAATATTTGATTTATATATCTGGGAGCTGGAGTATTGGGTGCACATACATTTTAAATTATTAGATCCTCTTTATCTTTATGTCATGACCTTGTCTCTTCTTACAGTTCGCATCTTGAAATCTATTTTGTCTGCTATAAACATAGCTACTCCTGCTCTTTTTTTGGGGGGGTTTCCATTGGAGTATCTTTTTTCATCCCCTTATTTTCAGTCTGTGTGTCTTCAAAGGTGAAGTGTGCTTCCATTTATCTTCAGTCTGTGTGTCTTCAAAGGTGAAGTGTGTTTCTTGTAGGCAATAGATCATTGAGTCGTGGTTTCTTATTCTTTTTTAGCCTCTCTATGCCTTTTGATTGAAGAGTTTTGTCCATTTACATTCAATGTTATTATTGATAAGTAAGGACTTACTCTTGCCATTTGCTTATTTGTTCTCTGGTTGTTTTGTGGTCTTCTCTTCCTTCTTTCCCTCCAGGCATGGTTTGGCTATGTCCCCACCCAAATCTCATCTTGAATTGTAACTCCCACAATTCCCACATGTTGTGGGAGGGACCCAGTGGGAGGTAATTGAATCATGGGGGCAGATCTTTTTCGTGCTGTTCTCTCAATAGTGAATAAGTGTCACAAGATCTGATGGTTTTAAAAAGAGGAGTTCCCCTGCACAAACTCACTCTTTGCCTGTCATCATCCATGTAAGACATGACTTGTTCCTCCTTGCCTTCTGCCATGATTGTGAGGTCTCCCCAGCCATGTGGAACTGTAAGTCTATCAATCCTCTTTTTCTTTCCAGTCTGGGGTATGTCTTTATCAGAAAATGGACTGATACTCCTCCTGTCTTCTTTTTAGAGAAGGAGATTTTCTCTGGTGATAAATTTAGTTTCTTGCTTTTTGGTTTTTCTTGTATCCATTATATGTTTTTGGTTTGAGGTTACCATGAGCCTTGCAAATACTATCTTATAACCCATTGCTTTAAGCTGACAACAACTTAACACTGATTGCATAAACAAACAAATGAGCAAAAAGACAACTAATAAAGACTCCATGCCTTAATTTTATCTCCCTGCTTTTTAAATTTTTGTGGTTTCTACTTATATCTTTTTGCACTAGATCTTGAAAAGTTGTCATTATTATTTTTTATTGGTTCATAATTTAAATTACTTAAAATAAAAATAGTTTATACACCACAGTTACAATGTTAGAATATTCAGTGTGTTTCTGTATACTTACTATTACCTTTTTATTTACCTTACTATTGCTTTTTACCTTCAGATGATTTCTTATTGCTCATTAACATCCTTTTCTTTCTGATTGAAGTGTTTCCTTCAGCCTTTTTTGTAAGACAGGTTTGGTGTTGATGAAATCCATCAGCTTTTCTTTGTCTGGGAAAGTTTTTCTCCAAGTTTGAAGGACATTTTCACTAGACATATTATTTCACAGTAGAAGTTTATTTTCTTCAGCACTTTAAATATGTCACACCACTCTCTCCTGGCCTGTAAGGTTTCCACTGAAAAGTCTGCTGCCAGACATATTGGAGCTCCATTGTATATTGTTTCTTTTCTCTTGCTCTGTTTAGGATCCTTTCTTTATCCTTGACTTTTGGTAGTTTGATTATTAAATGCCTCGAGGGAGTCTTCTTTGGGTTAAATCTCCTTAGTGTTCTGTAACTTTCTTGTATTTGCATGTTGATCTCTTTCTCTAGGTTTGAGAAGTCCTCTGTTATTATTCCTCTGAATAAACTTAACATCCCTTTCTCTTTTTCTACCTCCTCTTTAAAGCCAATAATTCTTATTTTTGCCCTTTTGAGGCTATTTTCTAGATCCTATAGGCATGCTCAAATGTTTTTTGTTTTTTTTTATTTTTTTATATTTTATTTTTGAGACGGAGTCTCGCTCTGTCACCCAGGCTGGAGTGCAGTGGCCCAAGCTTGGCTCACTGCAAGCTCCACCTTCTGGGTTCATGCCATTTTCCTGTCTCAGCCTCCCAAGTAGCTGGGACTACAAGCACCTGCCATCACGCCTGGCTAATTTTTTGGGGGGATTTTTTTTTAGTAGAGATGGGGTTCACTGTGTTAGCCAGGATGGTCTCAATCTCCTGAACTCATAATCTGCCCACTTCGGCCTCCCAAAGTGCTGGGATTACAGGTGTAAGCCACCGTGCCCGGCCTATTCTCTTTCTTTTGTCTCCTCTGACTGTGTTTTCAAATACCTTGTCTTCAAGCTCACTCATTCCTTCTTCTGCTTGATCAATTCTACGAAAAGACTCTAGTGCATTCTTCAGCATGCCAGTTGCATTTTTCAGCTCCAGAATTTCTGCTTGATGTTTTAATTATTTCAATCTCTTTGTTAAATTTATCTGATAAAACTATGAATTCCTCTTCTGTATTATCTTGAATTTTAGTTTCCTCAAAACGGCTATTTTGAATTATCTGTCTGAAAGGGCACATATCTCTGTTTCTCCAGGATTGATTCCTGGTGCCTTATTTTGTTCATTTGGTGAGGCTATGTTTTCCTGGATGGTGTTGATGCAAGTAGATTTTCTTCTGTGTCTGGGCACTGAAGACTTAGGTATTTATTGTAGTCTTCTCAGTCTGAGCTTGTTTGTACTCATTCTTCTTGGGAACACTTTCAAATAGTTGAAAGAACTTGGATGTTGTGATCTAAACTGTATCTGCTTTAGAGGGCACCCCAAGTCCAGTAACACTGGTTCTTGCAGACTCATAGGAGTAGCACCTTAATGATCTTGGATAAAATCCAGGGAAATTCTCTGGATTACCAGGCAGACTTTTGTTCTCTTTCCTAAAGCCAGCACAGCAGTGAGTCTTGGCAAGGTCTTGCAGTAACAACTCCCTGACTATGGCTTATGTTCACTCAAGGTCCTGGGGCTCTACAATCAGCAGGTGGCAAAGCCAGCCAGGCCCTTGTCTTTCCTTTTGGGGTGGTGAGTTCCCCCAGGCCCTGGGCATGTCCAGAGCTGCCATACGGGAGCCAGGGACTACAGTCAAAAATCTTAGATGTCTATCTGGTGTTCTATTGTATTGCAACTGGGCTGCTCCTCAAACAACAAGATGTAGTCCCTCCCCTTTCTAAAGGCAGATAAGCTTCACCCTGTGCCCAACACCCCCACAAGCCCATGAGGTGTACTTCCACATTGCCACCAATGTTTTCTTAAGGCCCAACGGCTATTTAGTCAGCTTGCAGTGAATGCCACCAGGCCTGGGACTCCCCCTTCAGGGCAGTGGACTGACCTCTGGCCCAGGGCAGGTCATGCCACCTAAGGAATGCCACCTAAGGACCAAGTCCTGGAATTGTTGACCCCAAGAGCCTACTTGGTGCTCCACCCTCTCGTGACTGTGCTGGTACCTAAGATGCAAGACAAAGTCTCCTTTACTTTTCCTCTGATTTTCTCAAATAGGAGTTTTGACCCATAACCACCACAGCTGGGAATGTGCTGAGTCTCACCTGAAGCCAGCACATCGCACAGTGTCACCCAAGGCCCTTGATATAGTACGTGGGTATCACTGCTGGTTATTCAGGGCCCAAGGGCTCTTCAGTTAGCAGGTAGTTAATTCTGCCAGAACTGGATTCTTCCCTTCAAGGCAATGGATTCCCTTCTGGCCCTGGGTATGTCTAGAAATGTCATCCATGAGCTAGAACCTAGAAAGGGGACCTCAAGACTCTGACAGTGCCCTATCCTACTATGGCTGACCTAGTAGTCAAGATGCAAGAAAAAGTCCTCCCCATTCTTTCCTCTCCTCTCCTCAAGTAGAGGTAAGGGATCTCTTTTGGAGCTATGAGCTGTGCAGCCTGGAGTTAGTGGAGAGATGATGCCAGCACTCCTTTAGTCACCCAACCTGGTGTTTCAGTAGGTCACATGTCCCTCCATTCCCCTGTCTTTGGGTCCAGTTCAGCATTAGGACTTGCCTAGGAGTTGCAGTCCTTGTGGCCTAGACTGCCCTTCAAGTGTATTTGGAGCCCCAGAGCACTTTATCCAGTGGTGGTGAGGCTTGCAGGAACTCAAGTTCAGACTGCTGACTTTGGAAACTCCCTTCTGACTAGGGTTGGTTTAAATACCCCCTCCTTGGGTGGGCATAAGCTGAGTTTTTTCCAGTTTTGTTTTCTGCTATAATAGGGCAGCACTCAGTTCAATGACCCAAAATTGCCCAGACTCCCTCTTCACAGCACACAGCAGTGCTCTCCACACCACACCACCACTGCCAGGAGATGGAAAAGGGTGGCATTGCTGATTAAAGACTTGTTTCCACATCTTCTTACCCATTTCAGCCATATGAAGTTAAAACCAGGTACTGTGAGTGTTCACCTGATTTTTGGTTCTTATGAGGATGATTTTTGTGTTTAGTTGTTAAATTGGTGTCTTCATGGAGGCGACAATCAGTGGAGCCTTCTATTCCACCATCTTACTTTGCCCAGGACCCAAACTGGCATTTTGAAAAGATTTTGTAAGTGTTGTGGAGAATGAATTTTAAGTGTGTGCTAATTTAGGGTATTTTCTCAACTGGAAATATATTATTTCAGTAGCTCAGGAGAGCTATAGTACTTAGATGAAAGGATAAGGGAAAAGTGAAGCAAAATGAGTCACTTACAGAGTTATTTAGGAAGTAGAAACAACAATATGTTATGGAGGTATTGGATATGTGGGTGAAGAAGAGCAAAGTGTTAGGCTAACTCCTATATTTCTGGTTTGCATAACTAAACAGTGGTGCTATTCCTGAAAAAGAGAACACAAGAATAATTGTATAATATTCTCTCTCAATATATTGAGGTATTTATGTCTTCTTTCAAATTTTAAGTTATTGAGATATTAATATGAGTTCGAGAATATTTTACACAATTTACTGCCTTGTATATATGGATATGCAATTATAATATTTTTTATATTGCTCCATCATTTACTACTTAGTTTTCTTTATGCAACTAACTTAACCTTCCTGTGCTGTGCTCCAATGTTTTCAACCTTAAAATGGAAATTGTGTTAGTACCTGCCTAGGAAGAACTACTTAGGAATATGCCTGCAATCTCTCCTCTCTCTTTACTAGAGGGAGTGCTTTAGGAGAGAAAAAAGGCGACGTAGTTAAATCTTCTTATGAACATCCTGAAGACAAACATCCTGGAAAACACATTAATTTTATTGGCTAGATAGTCCTAATCTGTGGAATGCCATTAGCAGGATTTACTTGGTATGTATTGATTGGTTACCATAAGTACACCTGGAATATAGGGATTTATGTTTCATTGTCCTGGGAAGTGTCATGTAAACTAGTAACTATCTGAGTATAAAATGGAAAAGTGACATTCAGCTTTTTAAAAAACCGCCTTTTGTGTAAGTAATGTAGCCACCTGCATTAAGTCTTTAAGGACCTCATACGTTCATCTATGCCAGAGTGAATCCTGATTCATCAAGAAATGACATGAAGAGCAGTGTTAGTGGTCCTGGGACTCTTAATGCTAAGTGTATATCTTGTAATTCCTTGTAATAAATATTAGTGAAGAATGATGCAGGGTAAAGTTTTTAACTTTTGTGTGTCTGATTTGAGAATACGGTTTATTATGTTAAGATCACTGCTTCAGAAGGTTGTATGGGGATTAAATTATTTAATATTTGGGAAAGAGCCTAAAATAGTGCCAAACTCATTAGCTATTGTTATTATTAATATATTATTATAATTCTAAGGAACAATAAGAGCTATAGTTTATAAAGTGAATATCATGTGACAGGCATTTATGCTAAGTGCTTCCATGGATTGTCTCATTAATAATCCAAAAATCCCTATGTTGTATTTTTACTACCATTTTATATATGAGAAGCCTGAAGCTATAGAATATTTAATTTTCCCAAGGTCATATAGTAGATTTTGGCATCAACTTTTAAACCCAGGTAATCTAACTCCCCAGTAGAGCTCTTTTCCCTAATTCCAAGTAAAACTGCCTTGCTATAATACTCTCCTGTCTCTGAAAGTCCATTGGAATGGCCATTCAGGTACCATTTTAGTACGATGAAACTATAATTTATTGACTAGCAACACAATGACCTTAATATGTTAATGCAATTTCTAAATATATGGGACTTCCACCAAGAGAGTTACTAATGTCAGGAGAAATGAGAAATAAAGAAAACTACCTATTATTTTTATTCCGTTTCTCAGACTGTTATGACCCTTTGATACTCCACTGAGCATAACCCCCTAGACTCCCCCAAAAACGGATATAAACTGTTATGTTATAAAACAATTAAATAAATGAAACTAAAGTTTCCAGAAAAATATCAACAGGCTTGGTGAGTTTCCTTTTTTCTCTGTGCTCCCAGATTATGCAAGCTATTTAATCTCGTTTTCTTATAAATAACAATAAGGATAAACAAAGAGAAAAGAAGTACAAGGCAACTGTATAAACTTTGCCAACAGCACTAATTAGATGAACATATGTGACCAAAATATTGTTTTGGAATGTAAAAGAGGATTGATTTGATTTGAAATTATATTTAGGAATGACATAGGCATGCCACCCTCATATTACACAAATGAGCATTATAAGTTATAGGTACTCAAATTAGTCTTATTCTATTTTATTCATTTAAAAAATCATTTAAAAAACCTATAGATTGTATATTAAATAATATTCCCATGAATTTTTACAACCTACATAATATTGAGAATAAAGTGATTAAACAGGCTGGGTGCAGTGACTCATACCTGTAATCCCAGCAAGGGAGGCCAAGGCAGGTGGATCACCTGAGGTCAGGAGTTCGAGACCAGCCTGGCCAACATGGTGAAACCCCGTCTCTACAAAAAATACAAAAATTAGCCAGGCATGGCGGCCCATGTCTGAAATCCCAACTACTCAGGAGGCTGAGGCAGGAGAATCACTTGAGTCTGGGAGGTGGAGGTTGCAATGAGCTGAGATTTACACCACTGCACTCCAGCCTGGGCAACAAAGGGAGACTCCATGAAATACATATATATATATATAAAAAACAATATCCCTGAAGGTAATGCAGGCAAATGGAAGAAGATCATCTAATAATGTTACTCAGAAAGCACTATAGTGGCCATGTTTCTGCCTATTATAATTGCTTTTAGTCTAGATATCAATCATGAACAATTTTTCCTGCCAATGGGAGTAGACAGCCTCTGCCATTGCAGAAAACAAGTGCACAGCAGCCATATTAGAAAAATACTACACTTCAGTTCTAAGGCTACAGGTGTGCAGAGGTAATGACATTTCTGGAAATAATAAGGTCTTTGATATAAAACACCACCATTCCATGGCAGATTTGGAAGTGATAAGAACCCTCCAGTGGAATATTAGGAGGACATGGTAGAAAAGAAATCTAAATTGGACCAGAACGAAGATAAATACTTGCTAAAGAAGAAATGGAAATTGACATCATTATCTCATTTGTGAAGAACTTATATTTAATTTTATATATCTGTACATAACTGTACATGAAAATACATGTTTGTTGTTTTTAAAAATCCTGATGTGAAGAATTTCTTTCCCTAAGTACTGTCAGAAGGAGATCCCAGAACTCAAAGGACCTATTCAGAGAGGCCATCTGCCATTGGCCCTTAGCATCTTGCACATTCTTATAGGGTGGACCAAGAATGCAAGGCCCTGACCACTTCTGGCCCAGACCATTTCTCAAGGTTGAGATTGTAGTAAGCACCTTGAGTGATAAAGTAATGCCTCCACCCCAGAAAAAGAGCAGTCTTGCTTATTATTCGCTATAAGAGCTGTGGAACCCCAAGTTCGGTGTTGCTGTCTTGTAACACGACTCACCGCATGGCTTCCAGCTGGTCCTCTGTGTCGCCCGTATGAGAATGAGAAACAAGGTGAACCAATGCAAACATACTGATGCTCCTGCTTCTTACTATAATAAGAAATAATGTACTTCCTCTCTGACCCAGGAAACACATGTCTTCCATTAGCATGGATGAAACAGTAACAGGCTAACATTTTAGCTTATGGGCATGGTAAAATCAAATCCCAGAACAGACAAACCCTGCCTGACGCTATAATAAAGATCCCATGACCCACAATAAACAGCATGAAGTAAAGAGCATATCTCACATGATCTGTTTCTAGCATTTAATAATTTTTACTGATTTGTTTCAAAAAAAAAAAAAGTCTCCAACAATAATACAAATTGCATTTAAAAATTTCACTGAGGCTCACTAAGGCATGACTCCTGAGCTATCAGAGGCAAGTTAACATTATTTTTCATGCTATTTAGGTGGTCTAAGGTACGTGTCACTACATATATTGTTAAAATACTGTGAACTCCTAAAGGGCAAATAGATTAAGATGATAACAAGTTTGAGGAAAGGAAGATGTCTGTCTGTTGAGGGAAAGCCAGGATGGTAGAGAGAGATTGTTGATACAAAGATATGATTGATGAATCAAGATATCACAGAAGGTGGGGAGGGATGGAAGGTTAAAAAAAAAAAAAAAAAAAAAAAAAAAGCATCAGGATTAAGAAAAGGACGAAAAACATTATACAAAACCTTCTTTTTCTATTGGAGAGGAGACAAATTAAGAGAGTTGTTATTACAATCCTCAATCTTTTCAATGAAGTAAGAATGAAGGCTGTTATAAAGAAATAGAGGCAGGTGTGGCATGCTTAGGCATTGGGGAAATATGAAATATTTAGAAATAAATATAAAACTTTGTTAATAGCAGCGAGGGCACAGCTGAGTTTGGATAGCATGAATTAACAGTGTAACCACTTAGTCTTGTTTAGACTTATTCTTAACAAAATTTGAAGAGTCTGGGAACTGAAGTAGGAGAGTTGAAATGTAGGGTTGACCTGTCATCGAACTATAAAAATCTAACCAAATTAGATAATGTCTGTCGCCTTTAACTACTAATTAGTTGAAATTCTGGCTGGGCGCAGTGGCTCAAGCCGGTAATCCCAGCACTTAGGGAGGCCGAGACGGGTGGATCACAAGGTCAGGAGATCGAGACCAACCTGGCTAACACGGTGAAACCCCGTCTCTACTAAAAAATACAAAAAAAAAAAAAAAACTAGCCGGGCGAGGTGGCGGGCGCCTGTAGTCCCAGCTACTCGGGAGGCTGAGGCAGGAGAATGGCGTGAACCCGGGAGGCAGAGCTTGCAGTGAGCTGAGATCCGGCCACTGCACTCCAGCCCGGGCGACAGAGCAAGACTCCGTCTCAAAAAAAAAAAAGAAAAAGAAATTCTGTTATTTGTCTAAGAAAGTCTTTTATTAATCTTATAATAATCTATACAAAGTTAAAGCTACTGTGAGACATATCATTGGTAAGTACCAAAAAAACTTGAAGTAGAACAAATGAGTCATTTAAATAACTAAAATATGCATCTTCAGTAAGCTAAGATTAATAAAGTAATTTATCCTTGAGATCTATCACTTCCAGATGACTTTATCAATAGCACAATATGAAACCTAATTATGAGATATATTAAGACAGAAGAATTTTTTGACTAGACAAAAAAAATAGTACTGACATTGCCTGTAAGTTCCACTAAAAGAGGGCAGACTTTCTTTAGCTTTGCAAAAATGTACTTGTAGATTATATTTGAAGTTTCCATCACAAGCCTTTAAAAAGAGTCTTATTATCTTTTTCTCTCAAACAATCCAATAAACAAACAGAATCCAATTTTTAGCTTTTCCACAGATCCCACCACTCTCTTCTCTTGGGCCCCTTTGTAATAGAGAAATTCTGTAATTAGCACTTATAATTTCATTATTCAGTCAAGAACAATAAGTACCTTCAATTTAATAATGCTTTAGTATCTTCAATGCGTTCATTAGAAATTTTATTTCCAAGAAACTCTCCACAAGTTTCTTACAACAGATGTGATAGTCTGTTAAAAGCACCAATGTAAAGGAAAATATTAGTAGTTTAGAAAAATGCTGCTCAAGTCAGCTTCAGCTATAAAGCACTTTCATGTGAAAAGCAGTTCCAAGTGTTTGTCACAAGTTTTCTGAGCTTTCTAAATGAGTCTAAGATGCAAACATGGATAGTTAAACATCCATTCTCCTTATGCCCGGATGAACTTCCTCGTAATTACAAATGACAATCCAAACTTCAAACTTTACCATTTCACAAAGGAAGAAAAAAGAAGGTAAGAAGGGAGAGAGGGGTTTGAAGTATCAAAGGATATGGTTCAATAAAATCCTACATTGCTCATTTTTCTTTGCAAAACCACCAACTAATTAAAGATGAAGAAGACATTATTGTTGTGTGCCCATTATGCATCATATACATTATGTACACTAGAGTTTTTACTCTAAAGAAATCTCTGAGAAGAAGGTAGTACTGTCATTGTTTTGCAGATGAGTAGACTAAGGTCCATGTAACTGACCCAGAACCACAGATAAAAGAGAAAGCAGAGTCAGTCCAGTTTGGTTTGTATCAAAAATCAAGGTGATTACTAATCTGCAACTAAAAATGAAAGAGTACACAACATGTAGAAAAACGGAAAGATAATTGGCCTGCTTTGTTCCCAGTTCTTGGGTTCTTTGTTTGCCACCACCACTGCCTACATTTTGGAGCTAAAAAGAATACTTCAGGTGGCTGGCAAGGTGGCTGAATAGAAACATCTCTGGTCCACAGCTCCCAGTGAGATCAGTGCAGAAGGCAGTTGATTTCTGCACTTCCAACTGAGGTACCTGGCTCATCTCATTGGGACTGGTTAGACAGTGGGTGTAGCCCATGTAGGGCAAGCTGAAGCAGGATGGGGCATCGCCTAACCTGGGAAGTGCTAGGGGTCAGGGAACTCCCTCCTCTAGCCAAGGGAAGCCGTGAGGGACTGTGCTGTGAAAAACTGCATTCCAGCCCAGACACTAAGCTTTTCCCACATTCTTCCCAACCCACAGACCAGGAGATTCCCTCGGGTACCTACACCACCAGGGCCCTGGGTTTCAAGCAAAAAACTGGGTGGCCATTTGGGCAGACACCGAGCTAGCTGCAGGAGTTGTTTTTCATACCCCAGTGGTACATGAAATGCCAATGAGACAGGACCATTCATTCCCTTGGAAAGGGGGCTTAAGCCAGAGCCAAGTGGTCTAGTTCAGCAGATCGCATCCCCACGGAGCCCAGCAAGCTAACATCCACTGACTTGAAATTCTTGCTGCCAGCACAGCAGTCTGAAGTCAACCTGGGATGCTCAAGCTTGGTGGGGGGAGAGGGTTGCGCCATTACTGAGGCTTGAGTAGGCGATTTTCCCCTCACAGTGTAAACAACTCGTCAGAAAGTTTGAACTGCGCAGACCCCACCACAGCATCACAAAGGCAGACCGCCTCTCTAGATTCCTCTTCTCTGGGCAGGTCACCTCTGAAAAAAAGGCAGCAGCCTCAGTCAGGGGCTTATAGATAAAACTCCCAACTCCCTCAGAAAAAGCACCTGGGAGAAGGGGTGGCTGTGGGCGCAGTTTCAGCAAACTTACACGTTCTGCCTGCGGACTCTGAAGAGAGCAGTGGTTCTCCCAGCACGTGCTCAAGCTCTGCTAAGGAACAGCCTGCCTCCTCAAGTGAGTCCTGATTTCCATGCCTCCTGACTGAGAGAAACCTCTCAGAAGGGGTCGACAGACATCTCCATCAGAGAATACTATAAACACCTCTACGCAAATAAACTGGAAAATCTAGAAGAAATGGATAATTTCCTGGACACTTACACTCTTCCAAGACTAAACCAGGAAGAAGTTGAATCCCTGAATAGACCAATAGTAGGCTCTGAAATTGAGGCAATAATTAATAGCCTACCAACCAAAAAAAGTCCAGGACCAGATGGATTCACAGCTGAATTCTACCAGAGGTACAAGGAGGAGCTGGTACCATTCCTTCTGAAACTATTCCAATCAATAGAAAAAGAGGGAATCCTCCCTAACTCATTTTATGAGGCCAACATCATCCTGATACCAAAGCCTGGCAGAGACACAACAAAAAAAGAGAATTTTAGACCAATATCCCTGATGAACATCGATGCAAAAATCCTCAATAAAATACTGGCAAACCGGATTCAGCAGCACATCAAAAAGCTTATCCACCATGATCAAGTGGGCTTCATCCCTGGGATGCAAGGCTGGTTCAACATTCGCAAATCAATAAACATAATCCAGCATATAAACAGAACCAAAGACAAGAACCACATCATTATCTCAATAGATGCAGAAAAGGCTTTTGACAAAATTCAACAGCCCTTCATGCTAAAAACGCTCAATAAATTCGGTATTGATGGAACGTACCTCAAAATCATAAGAGCTATTTATGACAAACCCACAGCCAATATCATACTGAATGGGCAAAAACTGGAAAAATTCCCTTTGAAAACTGGCACAAGACAGGGATGCCCTCTCTCACCACTCCTATTCAACATAGTGTTGGAAGTTCTGGCTAGGGCAATCAGGCGACAGACATCTCATACAGGAGAGCTCCGGCTGGCATCTGGTGGGTGCCCCTCTGGGACTAAGCTTCCAGAGGAAGGAACAAGCAACAAGCCTCCACTGGTGATATCCAGGCAAACAGGGTCTGAAGTGGACCTCCACCAAACTGCAGCAGACATGCAGTAGAGAGGCCTGTTAAGAGGAAAACTAACAAACAGAAAGGAATAGCATCAACATCAACAGAAAGGACATCCACATAAAAACCCCATCCAAAGGTCACCACCATCAGAGACCAAAGATAGACAAATCCAAGAAGATGGGGAAAAAACAGTACAAAAAGGCTGAAAATTCCAAAAACCAGAATGCTGCTTCGACTCCAAAGGATTACAACTCCTCACCAGCAAGGGAATAAAACTGGACGGAGAATGGGTTTGACAAATTGACAGAAGTAGGCTTCAGAAGGTGGGTAATAACAAACTCCTCCAAGCTAAAGGAGCATGTTCTAACCCAATGCAAGGAGGCTAAGAACCTTGATAAAAGGCTAGAGGAATTGCTAACTAGAATAACAAGTTTAGTGAAGAACATAAATGACCTGATGGAGCTGAAAAACACAGCACGAGAACGTCAGGAAGCATACACATCAACAGCCAAATTGATCAAGCAGAAGAAAGGACATCAGAGATTAAAGATCAACTTAATAAAATAATGCATGAAGATTAGAGATAAAAGAATGAAAAGCAACAAAGTCTCCAAGAAATATGAAACTAGGTGAAAAGACAAAACCTATGTTTGACTAGTATACCTGAAAGTGACAGGGAGAATGGAACCAAGTTGGAAAACACTCTTCAGGATATTATCCAGGAGAATTTAACCAACCTAGCAAGACAGGCCAACATTCAAACTCAGGAAATACAAAGAACACCACAAAGACATTCCTCAAGGAGAGCAACCCCAAGACACATAATCATCAGATTCACTAAGGTTGAAATGAAAAAAAAATGTTAAGGGCAGCCAGAGAGGAAAGTTGGTTACCCACAAAGGGAAGCCCGTCACACTAACAGCAGATCTCTCTGCAGAAACCCTACAAGCCAAAAGAAAGTGGGGACCAATTCAACATTCTTAAAGAAAAGAATTTTCAACTGAGATTTTCATATCCCACCAAACTAAGCTTCATAAGAGAAGGAGAAATAAAATCCTTTACAGAGAAGAAAATGCTGAGAGATTTTGTCACAACCAGGCCGGTCTTACAAGAGCTCCTGAAACAAGGACTAAAATGGAAGTGAAAAACCGATAGCAGCCACTGCAAAATCATACCAAATTGTAAAGACTATCAACACCATGAAGAAAATGGATCCATTAATGAGCAAAATAACCAGCTAGTATCATAATGACAGGATCAAATTCACACATAACAATATTAACCTTAAATATAAATGGGCTAAATGCCCCAATTAAAAAACACAGACTGGCAAATTGGATGAAGAGTCAAGACTTATCCATGTGCTGTATTCAGAAGACCCATCTCATGTGCAGAGACACACATAGGCTCAAAATAAAGGGATAGAGGAATATTTACCAAGCAAATGGAAAGCAAAAAAAAGCAGGGGTTGCAATCCTAGTCTCTGATATAACAGACTTTAAACCAACAAAAATCAAAAAAGACAAAGAAGGGCATATCACAATGGTAAAGGGGTCAATGCAACAAGAAGAGCTAACTATCCTAAATATATATGCATTTAATACAGGAGCACCCGGATTCGTAAAGCAAGTTCTTAGAGAACAACAAAATAACTTAGACCCCCACACAGTAATAGTGGGAGACTTTTAACACCCCACTGTCAATATGACACAGATCAATGAGACAGAAAATTAACAGCTCTTGACCAAGCAGACCTAACAGACATCTACAGAACTCTCCACCCTAAATCAACAGAATGTACATTCTTCTCAGCACCACATCACACTTATTCTAAAATTGACCACGTAATTGGAGGTAAAACACATCCTGTTTTATCTAAAAAATAAATATCCCTGGTTATACATCTTTGAGAAAGAATATGTACAAAGCCTCAGAAACAAGGCAGCAAAATATTATTTGAAATATTTGGTTGGCAATGTTCACATCAATTTAATAAAACTCTTCAACATATGTGTATATGTGTGTATATCTATATATGTGTGTGTATCCAATTATGATAAAGGAAGTTAAAATGTGTAATTCCTAAGGCTTTATGACACACAAAAAACTTACCGCCTGTCAAATCTCTCCTTAAAATATAGATATATGTCAAATGAACATATATCTCTAAAACTCTTCATAATTATTGAGTTCTAAGTACTATAAGATATCATACTGGATTCTAGGTGAGGAGCAGGAGGCATGATACACATTATCCCTGTCCTCAAAGAACTTATATCCTAGTGCAGAATAAAGATATTTAAGAATTACAGAAAAAATATAATTATGATAAGTGCTAGAGAGAAATTAAGGATAGTATAAGGATACCTTGCAGAATAAGATCTATTTTGTGAAGTTAGGTAAAGCTTCTCCTGAAGATGGGATATTTGAGCTGAGACCTGAAAGCATGTGTTAGTGAGGCTACCAGAAAGGGACTGTGACAGGAAATATCTAGTGTGATTTTTAAAGCAGGAAAAAAAAAAGATGCATGTAGCTAGCACAACATTAAAGAATTTATCTAAATAGCTAGAGAGGTTCATTGCAGCCAGAAGCGATTCCTTTATTTCTATAAGACATTCGAAAAACTAATAGGATAATTTCTCAAAAAAAACTTTGAGGAAGGAGAATGCAATGTAAGCCAAGCATTGAGCTATGCACCTTGTGTGTTTTCTTTAATTTATTCTTACAACAACTCAAGGAGGTAGCTATTTACAGACCCTAGTTTTATTCTCTCTATAATCTGCTGTGCTAAAAAGTGTCTTGTGCACCAATTGTCACAGCAGACTTAAGAAAATAAGCTAAACATTATATAAACTCTCTGTCTTGCCTGCCCTTTAAATCTTCAAAACCTCTACATAAGCATTACACTATTATCCATTCCAGCCCCTTCCTTTTGTTTTAGCAAACATGAATTTTCAGACTGCAAACACCTTAATCACATGAAAATTAAAACTGTAACCATGCCATAGTGACCTCTTTTCTTGCTCTATACTCACATTACTGAAGTAACATTCTCCTCTCCCAGCCAGTCAATGCCTTGATTTTCTCCAACCAGAAAATTGTTCGCCTCTCAACATTCAGCAAGAGATATGATAATTCTGAGTTCCTGTTATAAATAAGTGAACAGGAGACACACAAGTCCAGGCTTACAGGTAGGAGATAAGTGGATTGATCAAAACAAGAATGAAACAAAAAGTAATATTCTCACCTACTGTTTTCTCCTGTATCACATGTCGATAATTTTAGGCAGCATAGGGGGAACCATTACAGTTTTTATATGCCTATAAACATTTATGTCATTTTTTAGGTTTGGAGTCAGACCACCATTTCTTTATTCTGAATTCATGTTCAGCCAGTTAAGACTGCTTTGGTGTTTCGAAATTTTTCAAAATCAAAATTCAAAATTCAAATTTTATTTGAATGTAACAAATAATAGGTAAAATATGTATAAAACAAAAAGATGCTTCAAACTCTTGTCAGACAAGAGGGTAGAAACTTTTTGCCTAGATTTTGTTCCGTAAGAGGATCATGAAAATCTCTGAAATAGCAGCAATAATTGCTGCATGATGTCAATTAAGATAATGAATGATAAGCCTTGATTATCTTCAAGGTCTTCATAACCTCACATACTACTTTGTGGCCTTCACATGGCAGACATTTTGCCAAAAGGCATTTCACTCATGACTAATTTAAACCCAAGCTTGTCCTTGAATCTGCATTGAGGTTGCACGTTTGTTTCATTATAGCTTCAATTATGAATTTAAAGCTTTTATCAAAGACTTTCATCAAGATTAACTTTATTATGCCCTTTATGCCTTCTGATTTTAGTTGCCACATTTAGTAGTCAAAATCAACTCATCCTCGCGACTCTAATTCCCAAACGGCTCTGAACATACCCTTATTTAACTCCATTTTTTATCTCTGTCCAACTCCTGAAATCTTTCCACTATGCTGAGACTCAGACAGTCATCAGCAAAATCACCTCAACATTCACTTAATTTTTACTTGATCAACCCTGTAGCCCTCTTGTCTGCAGCTTACTCAAAAGGTAGATGTTCTTTCCCTCAAATTCTACTGCTATTGGGTCTAGAGATTAAGAAGGTGACATTCTTGCTACTTGTTACTCCTTCCAGACTATTCCGTCTCTCTCCTCCCTAGAGATATCCATTTAGATTTTATTACATCAAACTATAGCACTAACAACCTTTCCCTGTTGCAGTGCTCAAACAATCCCCATGCCACTCTCCCTCTACCTCATCCCTTCAGGATTGTAGCTCCTGACTCACTGATACTGTCTCAAACCCTATTCCTGTCATAATTCTCAGTTGACTTCAATGTCCACATAAATTACCTTGCCAGTATGTTGTCACTCAGTTCTTTAACTTGATCTCCTTTAATGATTTTGCCCTCCACCCTATTCCAGCCACTTACTCTCATTGTCATAACTAAATGTCATTCCCAATAACTATAGCCCCTCTATCATTTCAATTTAAAGCATTCAGTTTTCTGAGCACCAACTCCTATCTTTCCAGCTCACTACCTCTAGTTGGAATTTAGAGAATTTCAACAACACTCTGACCTACCAGAACCTATAATTCATTGATCCTAACATCTTTTTATTGTCCCTCAACACCTTATATTACTTACTCACTTCATTTTTATTCAGCTTAAATTCCATGGTCCATCATAATCCCTCCCTTGCATACAGCCTAACTTTCCTGCCCTTGTCTTGCTTCTTTGTACTTGGCTAAAACACAACCCTGGTTCTGTCCAACTCTCTACCTATTCCATGCTTACACCTGTACATGTGAATGTGGCTGGAGGAAAACAAAATGAACAAATTGACTGGTCTCATTAACTTCAAACGGGCCCCTAATGCTGGCTAGGAATTATACTTATTTCCAGTGTCCCAAACAACTATTAGGACTTATTTCCAGTGTCCTAAACAACTATCACTTCACCTCTCTCTTAAAATCTCCATCTCTTCCTCTGTCAGTCTCATTCTCAACTGATGATCTTGCTTTTCATTATACTGAGAAAATAGAAGCAATCACCACAGGCACATTCACTCACCTACAGTGAGTGAGTTTTGTTAATCCTCCTAGCAAAGGAAAACCACTTCATTTGCATGCTAGATTCTTTCTTGCCTACTCAAGGGCATTGTCTCAGCAACTTTTCTTTCTTTCTCTAGTATCAATAATTTTTCTTCCTCTTCTAAGTTTTTTATCCATTAGCCCAACAAACATACCTCTTCTCTATTCTTAAAATAAAACTTTTGCTTGATCCTACTTCACTCTACAGCTACCACTCCCATTTTTTCCTTTCCTTTGGCAAGTCTCCTTGAAATGATTGTTTACATTTGCTGTCACTACTTTCCCATTTTCTCCTGAGCTTACCATTAGGCTTTAACCCTCACCACTCCATCCAACTGTTAACCTTTATGTTGTTAAACTCAGTGATCTATTCTCAATCCTCATTAGACTATTTAGCAATAGGTGACACAGCTAATCACCTTATTAGACTATTTAGCAATAGGTGACACCGCTTATTATCTTCCTTACATGGCTTCCCGGATACCACACTCTCTTGGTTTTCCTCCAACCTCACTGGTTACTCCTTCAAAGCTTCCTTTGTTACCTCCTTGCTATGGTCTGAAT
The DNA here is from genome assembly GCF_047675955.1 of Chlorocebus sabaeus. Taxonomy (NCBI): domain Eukaryota; kingdom Metazoa; phylum Chordata; class Mammalia; order Primates; family Cercopithecidae; genus Chlorocebus; species Chlorocebus sabaeus. The sequence continues at coordinate 94,204,949 of NC_132910.1, forward strand.
GTATGTGTCTTCCTGAAAATTTACAGTTGAAACCTAACTCCAAGAAGATGGTATTAAAAGGTGGGGTCTTTGGGAGGTGACTAGGTAATGAGAACACTGTCCTCATGAATGGGATTCATAGCTGCTCCTATAAAAGCAGCTCAAGGGAGCCCCCAGCTCTTTCCATGTGACCATGTGAGGACTCCACAATAAGGCACTGACATTAAAGGAGAGAGCTGTCACCAGACTTCGAATCTGCTGACAGCTTGATCTTGGATTTGCCCACCTCCAGAACAATGAGAAATAAATTTATATTGTTTATAAATTACTCAGTCTAAGGTATTTTGTTATAGCAGCTCAGATGAACTATGACACCCCTTTTCTCTCAAATATCTTAATGCTGGAGTTCTTAACTTAGAGCTAGTTCTCTTCTGCTATCTAATTTCTTTAGTGATCTCAATTACGTCATGCCTGAAATACCACCATGTGTAACTTTAATTTTATCTCTAGCTTTAGAACTTTCCCTAAACTCAGGATTCACATATTCAACTAATTAACATCTTCACTTAGTGGTTTAGTAGACATCTCAAATATAATATAAGCCAAATGAAGTTCATCTCTCCTAAACCTGCTTCTTTGGCAGTCTTCACCATCTTGCTTATTGGTCACTCCATCTTCCAAAATGCACAGATGAAAAACCTTGGAGTCATTCTTGACCTCTCTTTTCTCTCACCCTCCTTATTCAACCTAACAAATATTAAGAGTGCTATCTTTAAACTGTATTCGGAATCATAACACTTCTCTCCACCTCCACTGTTAATAGCCCTGGTCCAAGCCACAACCGACTATATCTCCTAGATTACTCCAATAGTGATTTAACTAATCTCCCTGCTTCTACTGTAATCCTTCATGCCTTCCTTAAGACTCCTCTCAGAAAGAGATCTAGAATATTCTTTGTGGGTTTTTTTAACTTTTTATACCTATCACCTACTTTCAACAATTATCATGGGCAATTGTTTCTCAGTGAAACCCACAACACTACTCCTACATCATTCTGGAGCAAATCTATAATATTTTATCTGTGAATATTTCAGTAGGTATCTCCAGAAGATAAGGATTCTTTTAAAACATAATCACAATGCCATTATTAAACTTTTAAAAATTCCTTTAATATCAAATATCCAACCAGGGTTCACTTTTCCTCAAGTGTCTTACATTAATTTTTGTGTGGTTTTAAATTGAGATTCAAATAAGGTCTATACATTTTGATTGGTTTAGATTTTTTATTTTTTTGAGACAGGGTCTCACTCTATCACTCAGGCTACAGAATACTGGTGTGAACATGGCTCACTGCAGCCTCAACCTCCTGGCTCAAAGGATACTCCTGCATCAGCATCCCTTGTAGCTGAGACAACAGGTGTGTACCACCACACCTGGCTACTTTTTAAATTTTTTTAAATGGAAATGGAGCCCCACTCTTGCCCCATCTAGTCTCAAACTGCTGGGCTCAAGCAATATTCCCACCTCACTTGAGGCCAGGAGTTCGAGACCAGCCTGGTCAACATGGTAAAACCTCATCTCTATTAAAATACAAAAGTTAGCCAGGCATGGTGACATGCACCTGGAATCCCAGCTACTTGGGAGGCTGAGGCAGGAGAATTGCTTGAACCCAGGAGGCAGAAATTCCAGTGAGCCAAGCGATCCATGCCAGTGCACTTCAGTCTAGGCAAGACAGTGAGACTATCTCAAAACAAAAAATCACTAGGAATATTTCCTTTTTGTGTGGTATGTACCAAAGTACTATATTACATAAGTAAGTTTGTTTCATTTCATTTCATATTTTAGAGATTTCTTCTTTTTCCTTTATTGTGTTCTATAATTATGTAAAATATTTACATGGTCCTAAAATCAAACACGCAAAACAAGAAATTTTCAAAGAAAGTCATATGTTTTTCTTCCCTTATGTGTATCCTTTTTAGGGCTTATTCTTTCATTTAAAAAAAATAAGCAAATACGTGTGTGTGTGTGTGTGTGTGTGTGTGTGTGTGTGTATTTCCACCCCCATGCCTTTGGAGATAAAAGATAGTTTCTTATAAACATCAATAGAGCTTCTTTTCCTACCATACTTTTTAAAATTAATAGTATATTCTGAAGATCGCTCTCTCTTTTTTTTTTTTTTAAGGGACACAATTGTGTAGATTTACTTTATCGGCCATTCCCCTACTCATGGAAACTTCGTTTACTTACAGTAGTCTTTGGTACTACAAAGACTGCTATCATAAGAAGACTTGCACACATATAGTATATGTGTTTTCATATTTTTATCAGTATATTTTAAGGATTGATTCACAGATAGGATCACATGGTAAATGTATGTAATTTTATTATTGCCAGATTCACCTCTATATGAGTTATATCATTTTACATTCCCATCAGCAATTGTATGAGAATGCCTCTTTCTCCACAGCCTCAGTAACAAAGCATGTGGTCAAACTTTGAAATTTTTGTCTGATACATGAGAAATACATTTAAGCATAATTTTAATTTACATTTATTTTATTAAAAGTGATGTGTATCTCTTCACATGGCATGTGGCCATCTCTTTGTAAACTGTTCTAGCCCATTTTTCTGTGGAGTTGCTGGCCTTTTGCCAATCTGTTTTCAGGAGCTCTTTATACAGCAGGCATATCAAACTCCTTTCTTTCCTACGACTAACCTGCAAATGTTTTTTCCTAACTTGTAATTTATCTTCTATTTTTCTTCTTTCCTCCCATACCAATTATTTTTATATAATAAAACTTTTCCATTTTTTTCCTTATTTTGTCTGGATTTTAAGTAATAGCAAGGTTTCCTCACTTCTAGATTAAAATTAATTCACCTAGGTTTTCTAGTACTTGTACAGTTTTATTTCATTTAAATTTAAATTAACTTAAACACATTTAATTTTTCCGATTAAACTGTATATTGAACACAGGTTTAACTCCATGAAAAAAATTACCTGGTGGCACTGTAGTTGTGAGTGTATTAAATTTCCAAAAAAAAAAAAAACTTATGAAATAATTGACTTTTATAATATTGCGGACTGATCATTTTAAAACATCAAGTCAAATCATGCCATCTCTCTGCTTAAAACCCTCCAATGTCTCTCTACTTCACTTGAAGTACAAGCCAAGGTGTTTGCAATACCCCATGCTATTTTACTTCCATTCCTAATAGCCTCCCCTTGAAATCACTCCAGCCACACCAGCCACAGCAGTTGCTGGTTCTTCTGTGGGACTACTCTTTCCCCCAAATGTTTGCAGGGTCCTTTGGAGCTTTGCTCAAATGTCACCACTCTTAACAAGCATTTCTTGATCACACTACTTAAAACTGTAATTACTATCACTCCTTTCCCTGAATTACTTTTCCTCATAGCGCTTTATACCAACTAGCACACTATATGTTTTACTTATCATGCATCTTTGGATCATATTGAATGTAAATTCCATGTCCCCACAGAGAATTAAATTGTCAACCAACAATTGTATTTTTTTAGTTTAAAAAACAATTTAGTATTCTAACAAGCTTTGTTTAGACCAACTCTATCAGAAGCAGATCTTGTAAGTATTATCACTACCTAAATTGTCCTTCCTTATAATATCAAGTCTCAGGTTGCTAATCTAGTTAAGATGAAATATTTAGCATCAGAGAGATGGAGGCTCACAGAGGTTCACCATGCTTGAATTTAAATCCTAGTCTCCATGCTTCTTCAGTTCTGGCTTTTGCCAGCAGTCTAAGATGCCTTCAATGTTTAAGTCTCTCAAAGCAAGTTTCTTTTCATACCATCCCTCCAAAGTCTTTAGTGAAATCCACTATACACTGAGAAATTCATAACCTAGTCGAGTTACAGCTGTGTCAATAAGATGCCTAACTTTTCTCCACCTAGTTTCTCACCCATAATTTAATGTGGGGAGAGGGTTTGCTTAACGTACTCAAACGTGGTAATGCAAAAGAATCAACTGGGGTCTACTAACAACACAGATTTCTGTGCCCGACCCCAATTAAAATTTTAATTAATAGATCCGCTAACAACTCAAAAAAGTCACCTCAATTTTAGGAGTTTCATTGAGAAAAACTAGCTTAAAGTCTATTAGATAATAGCAAGAATGCAATCCACAGGAAAAAAAAATTGGTTTCTGTTATGGGCTGAATTTTTTCCTCCCTCCCCCCACCAAAAAAATGAAGCCCTAAGCCTCAATGGGCATTTGAAGATAGAATCTTTAAGGAGGTAACTGAGGTTAAATCAGGTCATAAAGGTGGGGCCTAATCCAATAGAACCACTGTTCTTATAAAAAGAAAAACCTGAGATCCTTCTCGCTCCTCTCATGCAGAGGAGAGGCCATGTGAAAACATAGCAAGAAGACAGCCATCTGCAATTTAGGAAGAGAACACTCACCAGAAACTAACCCTACTGGCATCTTGATCTTGGATTTCCAGCCTCCAGAACAGTTAGAAGGTAAAATTTCTGCTGTTTAAGCCACCCAGTCTACGGTATGTTGTTATGGCAGCCCGAGCAGACTGAGATAATTACTCTCTAGATTATTTTTCATAAAGAATCTGTCATAGCAATTCTAGCTGATAGAGGGCCCATGTTGGAATTTTTATTACACAGAATTCAAATAGATATATAAATAATCCTTACTTTTTAATCTTATTTAATAAATACTAGAACTAAAACCTTTATTTCTAGCAACCATGATTTATTAATAACTTGTTTCCCATTTACATCTAGTTAGTTAAGAGCAAGAATTAACACGTAGTAGGCCTCACAGGCTGCACAGGCCACTGTCTATGCATAGTCATGAATCCATTTGCCTCTTAAAACATAATCCTGGCTGGGCACAGTGGCTCACACCTGTAATCCCAACACTTTGGGAGGCTGATGCAGGTGGATCACCTGAGGCCAGAAGTTCCAAGGCCAACCTGGCCAACTTCAAGACCAGACTGTTGAAACCCTGTCTCCACTAAAAATACAAAAATTAGCCAGGCATGGTGGTGCATGCCTGTAATCCCAGCTACTTGGGAGGCTGAGGGAGGAGAATTTATTGAATCCAGGAGGTGGAGGTTGCAGTGAACCGAGATCATGCCACTTCATTCCAGCCTGGGCGACAGAGCGAGACGCTGTCTCAAAAATAAATACATAAATAAATAAATAAATAAATAACATGATCCTGGAAGTTTTAATCTCTTAGTTTCTAAATATTATGGAGTTTGGGGTTTGTTTTGGTGGGGAAGATCAAACAGGGCAGACTAAAGTCACCTAATTGAAAGTACAGGCCACTCATGGCCAGGGTTGGTTTTTTAAGGGGTGTTTTGTTATAAACTTTTTAATTTTGAAATCATTATAGATTCACAGAAGTTGCAAAGATAATACAGAGAAATCCTCTGTACTCTTCACTCAGTTACACCTCAATGTTACCTCTTATATAACTATAGCACATCAAAATCAGGAAATTGATATCAATACAAAGTATGTATAGTTCCATGCCATTTTACTACGTGTGGAGTCATGCAACAGTCGCAATCAAGGTACACAACTATTCTATCACCACAAGGATTACCCTCATGCTACCCCTTTATTAAAAGTTCTACTCATCCCTTTGCCTCTCCTATCTATACCTAGCCCTTGGCAACCACTAATCTGTTCTTCATCTCTAAAATTTCCTCATGTTGAGACTGTCATACAAATGGAATCACATAGTATGTGACTTTTGAGATTAGTTTTTTTCACTTGGCATAATGCCCTTGAAATCCATCCAAGTTGTGTCCATCAATAGTTTCTTTTTATTGCTAAGTAATATTCCACAGTAAGAACGTACCAGTTTGTTTAGCCATTCAACCTACTGATGACTACAGTTTGTTTAGCCATTCACCTACTGATGACCATTTTGAATGTTTTTGGTTGTTGGCTATTGCAAATAACACTGCTTTGGACATTTGCATGTATGTATTTGTGTGAACATAGATTTTCATTTCTCTGGAATAAATACCCAGTAGTCCAACAGTTTGATCATATTATAGCTGCATGTTTAATTTTTAAGAAACTGTCAAACAATTCTCCAGAGTGATTAAACCATTTTGCATTTCCACTTGCAATGTATGAGAAATCAGTCTGTCTGCATCTCTGCCAGCATTAATGTTGTCACCATTTTTTATTTTAGCAGTTCTCTAATAAGTGTGTAATAATATCTCAGGGTCTTAATTTGCATTTCCCTATTAGCTAGTAATGTTGAACAATTTTTCATTTGTTTGCCATCTGTATATCCTCTTCATTGAAACATATCTTGAAGTCTTTTGCCCATTTTTAATTGGATTGACTTTTTTACTGTTGATTTTAATTTTTTATTGTGGTAAAATATAACCCAAAATGTACCATTCTGAAGTGTACAGTTCAGTGGCATTAAGTACATTCACACTGTTGTGCAACCATCACCACTATCCATTTACAGAACTTTTCATCCTTTGAAGCAGAAACTCTGTACCTATTAAACAATAACTTCCCATTTATTTTCTCTCTAGGCCCTAGAGACCTCTAATTTGACTATTCCAAGCAGCTCATAATGAAGCGGATATTTATCCACATGTGAGCGCTGTCTCTGATTTTCCGAATTCTCACAAGGTAAAACCTGGCAGTCATCAAATCTTATAGTCTTGGGTGCCACCATCTTGGTTACATTAATTACCAACCTGAGTGGGTAGAGAGGAGTCTCCTGTCAGTTTCTACTTTGACCTTCTTCTCTTCGTATAGTAGTCCATCCCAGCCATATTAGCTTCCAGAAAAGGGACCAGCCCATGTTTTCTTTTTAGATTCATCTCAGAGTTAACTTTAAGGGTTCCTCAAGTGACCCATGTACTTTCCACTGATCTTTTTCCCATCCTTCCAGGGTCTCTTTTACCAGTCCCTTGACAAGTATAGTGAGTCCACCCCCATTCAGCTGTACACATGGCCATCTCACAGGTCAGCAGCACTTGATAGGGACCTTCTCAGCTTGGATGGAGCTTGTCTTCTTTCCAAGTCTTAATCAGCACCTAGTTGCCAGGCTGGAAGCAGTGAACTGCTAACTCAAGAGGCAGAGTTTGAGTCAGAAGTCCTTTTAACTTAAGGGATTACAGGGTGGAGGATAATGCCTGTATATAATTTCTTAAGAATTGATCCTTGGTTTCCATAGTAGGAATATTCATAGCTCTACCTGAATACAGAAGTCCATATAATAACTTGTAGGGGGACAATCTCAAGTCTTTTCTTGGGACTGTCCTAATCCTAAGGAGTGCTATTGGGAGACATTTGGTCCAAGGCATTTTAGTTTATTAGTTTGGTGAAGTGCTTTTTGAGAGTTTGATTCATTCTTTCTACCTTTTCAGAGGAAGGGGGATGCCAAGGGGTGTAATAATCCCAACTAATTTGTAAACCTTCCATAATTCCCCTTAACACCCTGGAGGTGAAGTGGCTGCCATTGTCTGAATCCATGTTTTTCACCAGGCCAAATCTAGGTAAAGTCTGTTACAATATTATTTTGACCACGTTCCTGGGGGTGGCTGTTGGAAGGGGAAAGGCTTCCACGCAGCTGGAAAGGTGATCCACAATCACCAGTAAATAAATACTTCAGTCTTCCTACTTTGGGTATTTATGTGAAATCTACTTGAATGCTCTGAAGCGGTCCAGGAGGTCTTCCTCCTGTGAACTGTTTTCTAATCACCTCTTTGTTTATCCTTTGACAAGTTACACAACTTCCACATACTTGTTTAACGAGGGTATAAATCCCTATACACCCATAATTCTTAAGTATTGCATCACGCAGACTCTGGGGTCCCCAATGACTCCCTTTGGGGAGTAATACAGACATCAGTTCTCTCATCAGGGGTTTACTTATCATTTCTCTCCCATCAGGAAGTACCCATTTCCCATCTTCACTTTGACCCCTATCCTAATTCTTCCTTCTCCTCTCTGGTAAACTGAGACCTTAATACTACCTTAGGGATGTCTGGTATCAGGCTAAATAGTCTATAATTTCTTCCCCCAGGGAGGCTTGCCTAGCAGCTTCATCTGCAAACCTGTTTCCTACAGCTTCTATAGTGTTCTCTTTCTGATGATCATTTACATGAACTATGGCTACCTCTGCTGGAAGCAGGAGACTTTCTAAAACCTGACTGACCAGTTCCCCACGTACCAATTATTTTCTCCTACTATTTATTAGGCCCCACTCTGTCCAGATTTCTCCAAAAGTGTGTACCACCCCATAGGCACATTTAGAATCAGTATATATAGTCCCTTCTTGGCCTTCAAGGAGCTTTAGGGGTCAAGAGCATGTAATTCATCGGTTTGGACCGACCAGCCACTAGGCAATCTACCTTTCTCACATAATGAGTGCTTATTTCCATCAAAGACAGCATAACCATTATGTCTCTTGCCATCTATCACTCCGGATGACCCATCTGCAAACAGTCTAATCCCATCAAGTAGTGGAGCTTCCCTAAGGTCTAGTCTAACTTTGGCTTGGTATTCTATGATGTCTAAGCAGTTACAGTCTGATGTCTCTTTGTTCTTGTCTCCTTTCCATAGGAAACTGGCTGGATTCAGGTAAGTATCTGGTGTTACAACCAAACAATCTTTTTCTAGTAATGTGACTTCATATTTTAGAATCTGAGAATCCAACAACTATCTCCCAGCTTTTTGATTTAATATATTCTTGACCTGGTGTGGGGTGTTTACCATTAGGGCCCCACGAAAGGGTAGCTTTCAACTCTCCTCTACCATCTGGGCTGTCACAGCTACTGCTTGCACACATTCAGATCACCCCTGAGAGACAGGATCCAGAAGCTTGGAGACAAAAGCAACAGGTTACCTCTTCCCTCCCCAGGTTTGAGTAAGCACCCCAAGGGCCATGCCCCGGTCTACTGTTACAAACAGATGGAATGGTTTCTCTAAAGATGGGAGGGCCAGGACCAGGGCTGTAGTGAGGGCCCGCTTTAGCTCTTTCACTGCCTGAATTTCCTCTGGGGGCCATTGCAAAGGATCAGGCTCCTCTTCTAGTAACTTGAGATACAGAATTTTGTCTTTTAAGCATATGAGTCAATCTATAACCTAAATAGCCAGTTAAACCTAAAAATTTTTGGAGTTTCCTCTTTGTCTTAGGTAAAGGCAAACCCACTATTCCCAATATTCTGGGTTTATCATCCACTTCCCTTCATTAATCAGGTGTCCTAAATATTTAACTTCTTTTTCTACAAACTGCAATTCGTTTTTAGAGACTCGCAATCCCCTTTCTCAAAGAAAATACGGCAAGATTATGGTGGTTTCTGATACCTCGGCCTTCCTTTTGCCAGAAATTAAAAGTTCATCCACATATTCTAACAACTGAGCCCTGGAAAGTTGGAATTCCTCCAGGACTAAGATTTGACAAAATAAGTTTGGGGCTTCTGTGAAACCTTGTAGCAGAACAGTCCAGTGGTACTGTTGTTTTCTCATTTATTTTTTGCCTATGAACATCCAATTACTCCAGCACCATTTGTTGAAAACACTATTCTTCCTCCACTGAATGGCTTTTGAATCTCTGTCAAAAATCAGTTGGGTATATTTGTGTAGGTCTAGGTTATTGTTGTCCATTTCACTGATCTATGTGTCCATCTCTCTGCCATTACCATACTGTTTTAATTACCCTGGCATATAATGAGTATTATATTTGATTAGTGCTGTGGTTTGGCTGTGTCCCCACCCAAATCTCATCTTGAATTGTAGTGCCCATAATCCCGTGTTGAGGGAAGAAACAGGTGGAAATAATTGAATCATGGGAGCAGGTTCTCCCATCCTGTTCTCATGATATAAGTTCCCACGAGATCTGATTTTATAACAGGCTTCCCCCTTTAGCTTAGCTCTCATTCTTCTCCTTCCCGCTGCCATGTGAAGGACATGTTTGCTTCCCCTTCCACCATGAGTGTAAGTTTCCTGAGGCCTGCCAGCCATGCTGAACTGTGAGTCAATTAAACCTTTCCTTTATAAATTACCCAGTCTCAGATACGTCTTTATTAGCAGCATAAGAACAAAGTAACACAGGTAAAATGATACCTCTCACTTAATTCCTCCTTTTCAGAATTGTTGTAGCTACTCTGATTTGTTTTTCCAAATACATTTTAGGATAATCTTGCCTGTATAGGAAGAAGAAAAAAAAACCTTGCTGGAGTTTTAATAGGAATTGTATTAAACCTGCATATCGATTTAGGGATCATTAACATCTACACTACGGTGAGTCTTCCAATCCTTGTACATGGTCATTTATTTAGATCTTTGATTTCTTTCATCAGTGTTTTGTTGTTTTCAGCATCAGTCCTGTACATGCACTGTCAGATTTACACCTACATAGTTTTTATTTTGAGCAATTATCAATGCTATATTTTTAATTTTGGTTTCCATGTGTTCATTGCTAGTACATAAAAGTACAATTGATTTTTGTCTATTCTCTTATGTTCTGAAACCCTGCTGAGTTTTTTAGTTCTAGAAATTATTGTGTAGATTCCTTAGGACTTTTTTTTAACCATGTTTTTCATTTCATATTTTAAAAGTTCATTCGTTCAAAAAATTGTTAGATTGAGCTGGGCACGATAGCTCATGCCTGTAATCCCAGCACTTTGGGATGCTGAGGTGGGAAGACCATTTGTGGTCAGGAGTTCAAGACCAGCCTGGCCAACATGGTGAAACCCATCTCTACTAAAAATACAAAAATTAGCCAGGTGTGGTGGTGGGTGCCTGTAATCCCAGCTACTCAGGAGGCTGAGGCAGGAGAATCACTTGAACCCAAGAGGTTGCAGTGAGCTGAAATCACACCACTGTACTCCAGCCTGGGCAACAGAGTGAGACTCCATCTCCCTCTCTCTCTCTCTCACACACACACACACACAATTGTTAGATTGTTTAGTGTTGTAACTGCTAGATATAGAGGTAACTAAGAAAATTAAGGGGTTTGTTTTCTGACCTCATGAAGCTTAGATTCTAGAGGACAGAAAAAGGCTGTAAACATATAACAAACGAGGAGAAAGGTAGGAAAAGACACAAGAGGAACTTTACAGAGGGCCTTAAAGTCAACAGTAGCCACTTGAATTTTAAGATGATAAGCACTGGAAGATTTAAAATAGGGTAGTGAGGCTGCTTTGCCTATGAAGTAGCCAATGGTATATTTTTAATTTTTAATTTTCTTTTATTCATTTACTTTCTTAATAAACTTGCTTTCACTTTGCACTGTGAAAAAAATTAAATGAAATAGGGTCATGAGATTAGCTTGGTGTCCATTTTAAGTCATTAAAACAAAAACCATATCAAAGTGGTTGGTGTGTTTCTTTCCTATCTTATTTTCTTTACAACTTAAAAAACGTATATGAATATAAATTTCATAAAGTCAGGGATTATTTGTAATTACTTCGTATGATGGTTTATTTATCACAGTCCTCTCTATACAATCAGTTTGCTTTTGATTCTATAAGGTGGTATAATATAAATTTCCTAGGAGAAAACTAACCTCACAATAACGTTCTTGCAGTTGGCCAACTCTAACCACTGCTTTTGGAACTGCCTTTTCTCTTTGCTTATCACAAATATAAACACACACGCGCTTTTCATCTAATAGTATGATGAAAATAATAGAGACTCTAGAGTCGGACGTGATTATTTTTTTTAACCTCCTTTGGTTTCAGTATCTTATCTATAAAATGCAGCTATTAACATCTACTTCCAAAACCCTGTTTTGAGAACTAAGGATAAAGTATAACATATTGAGTTCCAGGAACACAGAGGTTGCTCAATAAACAATCACTCCCTATCCTGTGCTTTTTCTCTTTCATCCCCATCACTCAGCTCCCATTCTCAGATCTAACATATTTGTAAAACCATGTAATTAGCAATTGAGGCCTTAGACTAAAACTTTATACAAAATTTTAATGCCCATTATGATAGCACCCACTAATCCAATGATTAGTGGCATGACTCATTGCAAAAAAAAATCTTCCACAGACTTCTGAAAATATTTTAAAATGTTAAAAAGGACCATGGTATTATTACAGAATTTTTAGTTATGCTATAAAATAAATTTAAAGTTGGTCACTTTCAACTGAAATCTTATAAAAGAGAGTATTATACACATTTTTTTAACTAGTGGCAAAAGAAGGAAATAAGTTTTGAATATCTTGGTATAAAAACCTAATATTTCACTTCATGCATCTATCATTCAAGAGGTATTTTTAAAATACAGTCATGGTGCTTTTGGAAGTCTAATATTATGACGTTATGTAATTTATATGAATTAATAGTATTATGTTCTCTTAGACATCTTATTTTGTAATATTCAATTTTTCAAGACCTAGTATTAACAGAAAGAAGAAAATGTTGTAGACAATTCAAAGTAATCTGTCAAGTTTTAAATTTACCAATATTTTTTTCTTGTCTACTTTGGAATAACCACTTCACTGGTACCATTCAGCAATCTTCCTTCATCCTGTTAGTTTCTTAGCACAAAGACTAATTCCAAATTTCCTCCACTCCACCTCAAATCCACGCTCCTTCTTAATACTTCCTTCTTAATAGTTTATTTTCTATATTATTTTTGTCTTCCACTGTGGCATTATTCCCAGTAAAGACAAATATCTCTGTACCTTCACCTCCTGCCTATTGGAAAAAGGAAAGTTCCAAAATCATTCCTGTCTCTAGCATGATGGATAGATCGATTACCTCAATTCTCTTTTATCTTCGGTATCTTCCTACAACTCAACTTGGTCTTAAGTTCCCTTTTACTCAGCTCCTGTCTCCTCTAAACCACTCTTCGTAAGACTACCATAATCAACGTGTTAAATATGTTAGTATAATAGTGTTTGTAACTTGGTTAAAAAAAAAAAAAAACTCTTTAGCAAACTGAAGTAACAGAATTTTGTTCATTTTTCTACGGGGCATTTTAAATGACCTATTTCTTTAAAGTTTTGTCTGTATTACAGGGCCTTAATGTCTAGTTTCACAACTATATTAACTAAGCCTGAAGGGCGCTATATAGTTAGGCAATATTTTCCAATATAAAGAGCTCTGATTGAAGTTCAAACTCTTATTGTGAATCTTTGGAATTTGGCATGAAAGAGAACAAACATGATTGCATCTGTTCTTCCCTACTTTAAACCATCTTCAGTGTCAACATACACAATGAGTTTTGTGGTATTTCCACCTGGTTTTCTATTTTCAAAGTACTCTTTTGCATGACACAGGAATAAAAATACTTGAATTCTAATCTGCCATTTTCCCTTACTCTCCTCACACTCTTTTGGACGGCTTATAATTTTCGATATGGTACAAAGGCTCACTAACTGGTTTTTTGCTAGAGGCCTGCTACTAATACTGATGGCCGCTAAATGCTAGGTATGCCGCCGGTATTGCTCTTACTTCAATACCGACATCGCACGATAAAGGCAGTGGCATTTAGGCGCGCAAGCGCAATTCTTGATTAATGAGCCAAGGCAAAGTCTTCTCAATCCGAGTTTTGAGTTTTCCTTACTTTTCCCCCAAATGCTCTTTTCCTCGGATTTCACATCAATAGCACTTTCTCGAGTTTTCACGAGTAACCTGACGCAGGCGGAACCGACGGAGACTAGCCGGCGAGAATCCTACGGTCGCAGCCATCTGCGCAGCGTCAGCCGGGGACGCTCCGTGCGGAAGACCGCCTGTGACTCGACACACTCTCCAGTGACGCGGTAGTCGCCGCACCTGCGCTGCGGGGCGGGAAGGAGGCTCGAGAGCCAGGGGAAGGGAGTCTACGACTCCGGGCGGAAGCTGGGGAAGCAGGGAGGGAGAGAAGGAACAAGAGAGGAAGAGACGGGCGGAGGGGCGGTCCTTGCCGGAGGTTCCTAGGTCCTTCACTTCCTGTTTGCCGGCACTTCAAAATCCGGGTCAAAGGGTGTCGCTTCGGTCTCTTTTACCCGGCTGATCCCAGCAGCCTCCGTGACAGCGCCTCCTGACTCAGCCGACAGCCGGCTTCTTCTCACGATCTGCTGAAGCCTGGACGCCCACACCTGACCCGGAACTCGGAGGCGCGCTTCCTCCACCCACCGGCTAGCAGCCCCGGACCCTGAGCGCCCGCCGACGCCGCCGGGGGTCCCGACAGGCCTCTCCGCGCTGATGCTGAGAGGGATCGAGGGCCCGGGGCGGCGGCGGAGTACGGGCCTCTGGCGCCTTAGGCCAGCCGCAGGTGTCGGTTCTTACGCTCTCCAGGCTCGCCAGCTCTCGCCCCAGCTTGGATGGGTCTCCCTGCCCCATAAATGTGGCTGCTGAGGCGGCGGTGGCGGTGGCCCGTCACGCTGCTGCTGCGGCGCTCCAAGTTCACCTCCGCCCCGGGGCTCTCCTGCCCCACCTCGGGGCTGCCGCCACCCGCTCCTTATCCTCTGGCCCTGGCCTTGCTGCGTGGCGACAATGGACAAGATCCTGGAGGGCCTTGTGAGTTCTTCGCATCCCCTGCCCCTCAAGCGGGTGATTGTGCGGAAGGTGGTGGAATCGGCGGAGCACTGGCTAGACGAGGCGCAGTGCGAGGCCATGTTTGACCTGACGACCCGGCTCATCCTGGAGGGCCAGGACCCTTTCCAGCGGCAGGTGGGGCACCAGGTGCTGGAGGCCTACGCACGATACCACCGGCCAGAGTTCGAGTCCTTCTTCAACAAGACCTTTGTGTTGGGCCTCCTTCATCAGGGCTACCACTCTCTGGACAGGAAGGATGTAGCCATCCTGGACTACATTCACAACGGCCTGAAGCTGATTATGAGCTGTCCGTCGGTGCTGGATCTCTTCAGCCTCCTGCAGGTAGAGGTGTTACGGATGGTGTGTGAGAGACCGGAGCCGCAGCTCTGTGCCCGACTGAGCGACCTTCTGACCGACTTCGTGCAATGCATCCCCAAAGGGAAATTGTCCATCACGTTCTGTCAACAGCTGGTTCGAACGATAGGCCACTTCCAGTGCGTGTCCACTCAGGAGAGAGAGTTGCGGGAATATGTCTCCCAGGTGACAAAAGTGAGTAACTTGCTGCAGAACATCTGGAAGGCTGAGCCTACCACACTGCTGCCTTCTCTGCAGGAAGTTTTTGCAAGCATCTCTTCCACAGGTAAGGGTCATTATCTTTCAGAATATCTCATAAAAATTCAGTATATGTCTCTCTTGAACACACACATTCACACCATGTTTTCTTACTGCCCTGAAAACATTCTTAAGGGAGAGCAAATCCTAATACCCTCATCCCAGATTTATTCACATTCACTACCTTATTCAGGACGTCACTTCGTACTTTAAAAACAGGCAGCATTCCCATTTTAAAGGTTGAGAACGTCCAGGTCTAAGACCTTTGGCACTAAACAAGTTGCTTAATTACCCAGCCTCTGCTCAAGTTATTTGGAATGCTTTGAGGATGACAGCTACTGCAGAAAGCTTCCATTCATTAGTGACTAATGGTAGCATGATGTTTACCATAGTATTTGTTGTTCGTGTCTCTCTCCTTTTGTAATGAGTTTTTCCCCCATTTTTGTATTTCCCCATTTTTGAATTAATGGATTGTGCAGTTTATTACTGGATTATCCAGTAATACTGACATTTTTTGTCTACAGTATCTAGTAGACAAAGGAGGGATACAGATAGAATGAGGGAAGGAAGAAGAGTACGAGGATTTAAATATTTGTTTTAGTGCCCATGAACTGCATTCTCAGAAAGCAGAGAAGGGTCACATGATACTTGCCTAGAAAATGCTTTCTCGCCCAGGAATTTTACCAGTACCTCTACCTTCCTTGTTCTGTCTTGGACCTTTCAGGTTTGAATAGATTCAAAACCATGTTCATTTCCGCTCTACTTGGTACAAGCATTCTCCTTCATTTATACCACCAGCGGGGACTGTCTGGCTGTTCTGACTGAACTTGTGAGGGACGTGTCCTCTTTTTATCTTAAGAACCAGAAGTAAAGGTGGAGTTTTATCAAGCGTTCTATGTTCTGATGAATTTAATATATTTATGAAAGAATTACAAACGATGTATTTGCAGTATCTGAGTTGGTTTTTCTTTTCTTATTGTAATTTTACGTCTATTGCCTGTGTTGTCATAACTGTTAGGTTCCTACCAAATTTTTTCAACTGTAGCAATAAAGGTGCTTGTCTTGGATTTGCTTAATTTGTATCCAGTTTAAGCAAAGTCTCCCGAAAATCACCTTAATTTCTACTTTAAGAGATTTTTTAAAATCTTCCTTAGAGCAATGTAATGATGAATAGTTTTAAGTTATTCTGGAGGATCTGAAGCGGGAGTTGAAATGATACTTAAGTGCCCCCAAAAGTCACCTTAATTTCTACTTTAAGAGATTTTTTTAAATCTTCCTTAGAAAGATGTAATGATCAATAAGTTTTAAGTTATTTTGGAGGGTCTGAAGTTGAAGTTGAAATGATACTTTATGTTTCTTTATGTTTCCTTTCTGATTAGTGATTTACAAGTTAATATTTTAGTGCAACAATAAGTCGATAGATTATGAAAAATTAAAGTAACTTATGGACTAACCATAGCAATATATTTTAGTATTCTGTCTATAGTATGAGTGATCATTGCTGTTCACTCTTAATCTTTCATTCCTGTAATTTAACATTCCTTGTAAATTAGAGTCTACGCATGAGGGTGTAGCATAATAGTCCTTCCTAATTAACACCTTTGCTGCAATTACTTTTGTGTTTTTTTGTAAAGTGTTGTTCTTTTTAAATACTTGAACGTACTTGCCATGTTTCCTTTTCTTTTTAATTAAAAAAACAGATGCATCATTTGAACCTTCTGTAGCATTGGCAAGCCTTGTGCAGCATATTCCTCTTCAGATGATTACAGTTCTCATCAGGAGCCTTACTACAGATCCAAATGTAAAAGATGCAAGTATGACCCAAGCCCTTTGCAGGTACTTGTTCATGACACTATTAATGGTAATTGTAGATTGGGGAAGAGGAAATACTTTGTATTTTATGAGTAATGAAAAACTTACGAATGTTTAAAACTAAAATCATGGAATGACATATGTAAATATTCTCCAAATAGATTGGAATTGTTTACCTTATAGCGTTGACAGGCATCCCAATAATTCACAAATCTATTTTCAATTCAACTTTAATTCCCAAAATATACACACATATATGCAGATGCTGATTGGATTATCAGTATACAGTATTTCACTAATTTCGTTTCTTATCATTGTTTCCTGCAACCTATTTTTCTTCTTCGTTTTTTTTTTCTTCTTTAGTAAGTATATGCTTTACTTTCTCTCTTAACCAGGCTCAATGTGTAATACACTGTTTGCCTTCGCCTGTTTGTATTTTTTTTCTTTCTCAGTTTTAAATCAGTTTCTCAGATTTGGCAAGATACAGAATTCTAATTTGATAGCCGTTTTCTCTTAGCATTTTAAAAATAATACTGTATGACTTTTGGGCATCTATTGTTGCCGGTGGGAAGTCAC
The DNA here is from genome assembly GCF_047675955.1 of Chlorocebus sabaeus. NCBI lineage: Eukaryota > Metazoa > Chordata > Mammalia > Primates > Cercopithecidae > Chlorocebus > Chlorocebus sabaeus. The sequence continues at coordinate 94,222,440 of NC_132910.1, forward strand.
CTGTCAATCTGACTCATTCCTTTGTGAGTAGTCAACTTTTCTGGAAACTTTTATGTTGTCTTTATCCTTAATGTTCTATAATTTTATTCTTACATTTCTAGGTATAACTTAATATTATTTGCCCTTCTCAGCACTTTGGCACTTTTATTCAGTCATTCATTCATTTATTCAAACCACACTTATTGAGTACTTACCATGAATGTCAGGCAGTGTTCAAAATGTCCTCAAACAAACTGATAAAAATATCTGCCTTATAGGCTTACATTCTACTTGGGGAGGCAGACAGTAATTTAATAACACACTTCATTGATTCCAACATGTCTTCTAATTTCAAAGATGTTTAAATGTAGAAATGCCCAGTCATTCGTGTCCTAGTTAAATTGGCATGACTTTTCTTGCCTTGGTGGTCATAAGCTAATTATGCATCTTAAAATTGAATTTGTTTTAGATTTGATTAAATATAATAAGTAAAATAATTTAGTACGTTAGATAGTGATACATGTTTGAAAAAAAAGCAGACAAAGAGGGGTAGGAGTAGACAGGAAGGGGGACAGATTGTGGGGAAGTGGTTTGCAATTTTAAATAAGATGGCTGAAGAAATCTTCACTAAGGTGACCATGAAGTGAAGACATGAAGGATGTGAAGAAGCAAACCTGTGGATATCTGAGGGGAAGAATATCAATACTGTTTTATAGTTCACTAATTTTCTCTTCAAAGGTGCTCATCTGTAGAGCTTACTTACTGAGTTTCTTTATTTCAATGACTATTTTTTTCTAATTGAGTTTTTTGTGTCTTCCTGTTCTTATTTAATACCTGACTGTTTTTGTTTTTTAATTCTTTTCTTGTGTGTGTGTGTGTATTAAGCACATTTAAATACAATATAAGGATTTGGACAAAAGGGTTTCTGTGCTTCTGTTATAAAATTATAATTATAAGGTAACATATAGACTGAGGTATTCATATTGAGTTCTCAGCTGCATTTGTACTAACTTCACTCTCTATAACACCAACTCTAGGGACTTTGATTTTCTCCACCTTATCCCCCTTTTCACTTCATTGTTTAAAAAGGTCTTCCTCTTCTAGCATTTCTCCTTTCTTCTTGTGCTCTTAAACATAATTGAATCAATTTATCTGTAACTTTTACTTCCAGTTTCATAGTGTTCATTTCCTCTTTGACTTTCAGAAATTTGTGAAAGTGCTTTGTATGTATGAGAAAACTCTTATGTAAATGTTTTTCCTGTTGTGTGACCTCTACCCCCATTGCTTTTAATTTATGATGATCCCCCTTGCTGTGTTTGATAATCTGTATTTTTATTCTCATCTCCTTGATATCTTTGTATTCATTGTTCTTGAAATTCTTATCTGACACCATACTGTTAGGAATTTCTTTCTGTATCTATTCTTTTTATTTTCTTCCTTCCCATTATTATCATCACTATCAGTTCTGATCTTTATGTGGCTGACTTCCAAGTCTTTATGTAAAGTTCTCGTTGTTCATTTACTCTTAAGAAACTCTTACCTTATTCATCTCTTCATAATGTAACCCCTTCTGTGCCCTATTTAGCAGCAGCACACTTTTGTCAGTGTGACTGTAACAGCACTAAAGTGTCTTTCCCTTTGGGATGAATGTATTATAACTTGTATTTCCTCCTAGTAAAACAGATGCAGAGAATTATAGATTTTACAGCTGGAAGTGAAATTAGAAATTAGTTGGTCCATCACTTTCATTGCATAGGGTAATAGTAGCAGATTTTCTTTACATGACATAAACTATTTAATACTCACCACAGTCTTTTGAAATAGGTACTGTTATTGGCCCCATCTCATAGTTGAGGAAACTGAGAGGTTAAATTGTTTACCCAAGCTCATTCAGGTAATAAACAGTGAATCCGGTATTTGAACTTAAATCTGGCTCCCGGTTATGAGATAGTCACCCATGAAGACACAAACCAGGGTAGTCAGGTTTCTCATGTAGGGCCACTCTCTTAGAGGCAGAACTTACTTCATGGCCTGATATTGGTGTTTTTTTTTTTCTCTTTTTTTACTTAAATTGACACTAATTCTAGATATCTGGTCACAAACCTATAAGCAATTTTCAACTCCATCCTTTCTTCCATTCCCTTTGATTAACATAATAAGTCCATTGGATTATTTCTTTAGGACATTTCTTAAAATGATGCTTATTGTATCCCCACTACCCTGAAGAAATCAGGCTTTCCTCGTTGCAGTTTTTTAGTTCGTCATTTTGCTAGCAGTGACTTACTTTTCTTATCTTAATCATCTGGACTCCTGATTTTTCTCTTTCAATCAAGACATTGTAGTGACTTCCACTGCCTACTAAGTTGAATTCATATTCCACTTCTTGGCATTCAGTCCTCTTAATTTTCAAGCCTCTTCAAAAACAGTTGTAGTACCCAATTTAGGAATTTTTTTTCAAGATATATTTGGAAATTAATTTTTACCTATTTGTTTCTATGGGGAGTTGTACCCAGTTTTTGTATTACATTTCCAGTATAGCCTGTGTGATCCTATTTACCCATAATCTACCTGAAGTAATTACTCTTATAGAGAAAATGTAACTGAAAGGGATAGTGATATTTGTTTTTACCATCCTCCTCCCACTTTATACCTCCCCGTGCACTATACTTTCCCAAACACAGCAGTGATCATGTTTACAGTCATTTTCTATAATCCATAGAAATGCAAATGTAAATCTAGATACCATACCAGTACCAAACAGGTAACATTAAAATATGAAATAGGCCAAGTATAAGTTAAATGATAGGAAATGGGATACATAAGTACCTTCTAAAAGAGAAAACTGATCATGAACTCCACTTGTCTGTTGATACAAGGAAATTGGAATCCAGTCTTATTTGATCTGATTTTTCAAAAGAAGCCTGAAATCCAGTTTTCTATGTGAAATTTCCCAATGTTTAAAACATTGGGACAAATAAAAGGGAAGGCTGCCTATAGCCCGTAAGCTGCCATGTAAAAGTGGAAATTGGTGTTATTCTCCATAAATTACAATTAAACCAAGACAATTATGATGTCTTTCATAATTTTGCCAGTTTTACTGTTACGGTTTTAAAGTTGCATGTATATTTCTTTAGCTATATAAAGAAATGCTTTCATTTAGTTAATAAATTTGAGTTCCTACTCAGTGCCAGGCATTCAGTGCTGAGAATCCAAAGATACATGAGAGATTACTGCTGTCAAGCTCACAATCTAATGGAGGAGACAAGTCGTGGAGTACATAAATAACAAGTATATAATTAAATGTTATTTAAATAGTAAGATATTAAATCAGTATACCAGGGTTAAAAGAAAGTGTCCTTAGAATTCAAATTGACAATCACTGATACATGGTGGATAAGATTCCTATAGTTAACCATAAAAATAGTTTATCCTGCAGTGCCTGCCTGTACCGGAGAAGAAACGAACATGTGCAAGTCCAATCAAATTGAAACAGAACTGGAATATAATTAAAGTGTGGCAGAAAAACATGGCATTCTGTCCTGGCAGAGCTTAGTTTAAATGCCAGTACTATTATTTGATAATTGTGTGCTTGTTGACAAATTTCCTAACTTTTCTTCCCTTTTTAAGGACAGAAACCATACCTTATTGTTATATTCTCAGCACCAAACACAGTACCTGCTATATAATACACAAATCTTTATTTCATGAATGCTTTCTGACTTAGTCTGTTTGGGCTACTGTAAAAAAATACCTTAGATTGGGTTATTTATGAACAATAGAAATTTATTTCCCACAGTTCTGGAGGCTGGGAAATCCAAGGTCACCATGCCTGGCTAATTTTTGTATTTTTAGTAGAGATGGGGTTTCACCATGTGGGCCAGGCTAGTCTTGAACTTCTGACCTCAGGTGATCCAGCCGCCTTGGCCTTCCAGAGTGCTGAGATTATACGCGTGAGCCACGGCGCCCAGCCTTCAGTTGCTTTCTGAAAGAGTTGTACCAATCTTCATTGTGGTAGAGATCTAACTTTAGGTAGTGTCTCTATCAGATCCCATATTACTTTTTTGTTTTTTCTTTTTTCATTAAATTGGTCAAGCAGATTTGGTGTGTGGTGAGGGCCTTTTCCTTTAGATGGAGCTTTCTGTGTGTCCTCACGTGGCAGAAAGAGCAGGGGTGCCCTCTTCAGCCTCTAATCCCAGTCACTAGTCACCTGACAAAGGCCCCACCTCTTAATACCAACACATTGGGGATTAGATTTTAACATATGAATTTTGGAGGGACACAAACATTCAGACCACAGCAGCTTCTGATCTGTGTAACATCTGATACGAAGTTTATTTATAGGTGGTCCAGAGATTGGCATACATGAAATAAGGTAAAGAATGGAAGCTTTTGAGATGTAAAGGCAGAAATGGAAAGGATGAGAAAAAGTCTGGCTGAGTAATGAAGGATAATGAAAAGCCACGGCCAAGTGGAATTTTCTACTCTCTGTGCTCTCACCCTCTCTCAGTACTCTCTTTAGACTGAGCCAAAGGGAGTTCTGGCCTTGAGACCTGTATTCTGGTGAGCCCTGTCTGGTTCTTCTCTGACAGTGTGACTTCCCATGATGCAAAGAATCCACAGAGCCAAGGTGTACTCACACGTACCCTGCCTCTAGATTACATCTTTTTTATGTCCATATTTACATATATGTATTCACATGATTTTCTTTTAAACTAAAATTGTTTTTTAAAAAAACTGCACTGGTATGTTTTTTCCATCTTAATTCAACAATTTCTCAGCTCTTTCTATTTTAGATTCCTTATGGATAGATTCATGTACATCTATCTTATTATTTCAAGCTCTATATGGTGTTCCATAGTATCAGTACCATAGTATCTTTAACCATTTCCTTATTGACAATCATTTAGGTTGTTTGCAGTTTTTCTATACCATAAACAGTGCTACAGTGAATGTCCTCTGTACACAAATGCAAGTGTGTCTCTGCTTTGCTACTCTGTATAAGTAGAATGGCCACAAAATTTTATGAGAATCACTCCAACAATAATTTGAAGATTCGGAATAGCTGTCAAGGACTACGTTAGTGACTTGTAACCGTCATTGCTGGAAAGGCCAGAAAAACAAGAAAAGAAATAGAATTTGTGTAGAGAATAGAGGGAACATACACATAACTTGTAGTTAACCTGCATTTGGACTGGGACCACTCTTAATATCCGAATGGACATTTTAATCTTAAAAGCAAAAACCTTAATAAAAATAACATTCCAGCGTTAATGCAGATAGTTATATAACACAATTGTTGTGAAAATAACCGTATCAGTGAAGATGTCAGTCCTTCGGCCAGGCGCAGTGGCTCACGCCTGTAATCCTAACACTTTAGGAGGCTGAGGTGGGCAAATCACTTGAGGCCAGGATTTCAAGACCAGCTCAGGCAACCCCTTGGCAAAACCCCAGCTGAGAAAATACAAAAATTAGCCAGTTGTGCTGATGCACACCTGTGTAGTCCTAGCTACTCAGACGGCTGAGGAGAGAGGGTCGCTTGAGCCTAGGAGACGAACTTTGCAGTGAGCCGAATTAATGCTGCTGCACTCCAGTCTGGGTAACAGAGTGAGACTGTGTCTCAAAAAGAAAAACGATGTTAGTCTTTTTAACATAGTAGTTGTTATTTTAGTAATGTATTTATGTCCTTAGTATTTATATTTGCATTTTGTACAATCAAGGTATTTACTTATTGCCACGTGTATTAACATTTGGTGGAAAAGGGGCATTCACAGTATTTCCAGTATTGTAGATTAATTCATTTAATCTTCACAACAGTGCTGTAAAATAAACATGTTTATGTATAATTTACAGGTGAGGAAACAGACACAGAGAGGTTAAATAACCTATGTAGGTATTTAGGGTCCCCTAGCTAATAAATGGCAAATTGAGATTTTTAAACCAGTCACTTTGGCTTCAAAAACTCATTTTTCCCCCTTCTATTTTCTTAGTATATAATCCCAAAAATAGGACTACTAGGTCAAATTATATGAACATTTGCTTCAGTTGCTTTCTTTTTTTTTGGAGACGGAGTCTCGCTCTGTTGTCCAGGCTGGAGTGCAATGGCATGATCTCGGCTCACTGCAACCTCCGCCTCCCGGGTTCAAGCCATTCTCCTGCCTCAGCCTCCCGAGTTGCTGGGATTATAGGCATGTGCCGCCATGCCTGGCTAAATTTTGTATTTTTAGTAGAGATGGAATTTCACCATGTTGGCCAGGCTGGTCTTGAACTTCTGACCTCAGGTGATCCAGCCACCTTGGCCTCCCAGAGTGCTGAGATTACAGGCGTGAGCCACCGTGCCCATCCTTCGGTTGCTTTCTGAAAGAGTTGTATCAATCTTCATTGTGGTAGAGCTCTAACTTTAGGGAGTGTCTCTGTTAGATCCCATATTACTTTCTTTTTTTTCCACTAAATTGGGTTGGTATTCAAGAAAAGCACCATTAGTGCAAAATGAGGCCTTTACAATATTTACAGACTTAGTGCTCTTCTATATATTTGAAGTTTCTTTTTGTTGTCTTTGTATAGTAGGATTTTGAAAAAGATAAAGATACCTCTTTCACAATTCAAAATATAGGCTTTTTAAACAGTACATTTCGTATTAGACTATACTCACCAGGAAGAAGGAATCTTGGTTCATATTCATATATCTTAGTTCAGATTACATTTTGGCTGCTCTTTTTAGAGTAAATTTGCCTAATAAATTCTTGATGCAGGTTGAGCATCCCAAATTTGAAATGTTTGAAAATCCAGTACTTTTTGAGTGCTGACATGATGCTCAAAGGAAATGTTCATTGGGACATTTCAGATTTCAAATTTTTGGATTTGAAATGCCCAACCAGTAAATATATAATGCAAATAATTGAAAATCCAAAGCACTTCTGGTTCCAAACATTTCAGATAAGGAATACCTAACCTGTGCCACTATATAGCATAAATTTTAAGTTTTGCATTTATGCAAAATAATTTATCGGAAATTATTTTTATGGAAATATGTTGAATAGGAGAAACTATCAGTTTACAAGATTGGAAACTCCATGAGAACAAGCACCTGTTACATTCACTTCTACATCTTGGTCAGTGCTTTTCCCCAGCAAATTCAGTAAATGTTTATTAACAAAGTGAGTGGTTATCTACTGTAACTCTTGTTATCTCTAACTAAATGAAAATATTTTCAATAATGATTGTTTCGTTTTCCTTCAATTTCAGAATGATTGACTGGCTATCCTGGCCATTGGCTCAGCATGTGGATACATGGGTAATTGCACTCCTGAAAGGACTGGCAGCTGTCCAGAAGTTTACCATTTTGATAGATGTTACTTTGCTGAAAATAGAACTGGTAAGTGGGAGTGTGGAAATCTATTAGAATATATAGACTCGTAAAATCAATATTTTTATCTTTGGGTGGTATCCTTGAAAGCATCTAATTTTGAGTATGTTATTGTTGGTTTGTTTGGAGTAACAGTTTTGAATAGGCTTTAGAAATTGTTTTAAATGTCATTTAAATATAAGTAATTACGCTGGGCGTGGTTGCTGACCCCTGTAATCCCAGCACAAGGCGGGCAGATCACTTCAGGCCAGGAGTTTAAGACCAGCCTGGCCAACATGGCAAAACTCCGTCTCTAGTAAAAATACAAAAATTAGCTGGGCATGATGGTTCGTGCCTGTAGTCCCAGCTGCTCAGGAGGCTGAGGCACGAGAATCACTTGAACCTGAGAGGCAGAGGTTGTAGTGAGCCAAGATAGCACCACTGCACTCCAGCCTGGACGACAGAGCAAGACTCTGTCTCAAAAAAAAAAAAGTATAAGTAATTAAAATAATTTTTTCATTTTCAAATATCCAATACAAAAACATTCTTTCTATTATCTCTTGGGTCCACCTAATCAAGCTTTTACCACCATTACTCTACCAAAATTACCTTTGACACCAGTGCTTTCCAGTGTTGCTAAACTCACAAGTCATTTCTCAGGCGTCTTCTCATTTGACCTGTAAGCAATATTTGACACAATCACTCCCTCTTTTTTCCAGGACATTATACTCTCCTGATTTTTGTCCTCCTTCACAGGCATATCAGTCTCCTGTACTTACTCTAACTTTTAGAATGCCTTACAGTTCAGTCTTTGGTCCATTTTCTTCCCAGTGCATACTCACAGCATAGGTGTTCTATGGCTTTAAATAACATCTCTAATTTGATGACTGCCAGATATATATTTTTTGTCCATTTTTCTCCCTTGAACGCCATATTCATGTATCCATCTGTCTTTACATGAATGTCAGATTCACTTTATGTACAATTTTACTCCCGATTTTTCCCTCCCAGACCTAGAGGCTCCTCTGTCCTTTCACTTGCTCAAGCCAAAAACCTTGAAGCTATTCTTACCTTTTTTTTTATTCTCTCTCAGCCCATATCCTACAAATTCTACTGACACCACTTTTAGAATATATCCAGACAGAATCCTACCACCCTGATCCTACATCATCATCCCTTGCTATAAGATTGCAGCAGCCTTTGTGCTCCTGTTCTTGGCCCCCCGTACTTATCACACAAGGTCCTATGTATTCTGGTCCACTTTTTCTCTAGTCCCATCTCCCACTGTTATTGCCTCGGTCTCTTGCTTCACTTACACTGCCCTTTTTTCTTCATCTGTAGCACACCAGCCTGAAGGCCTCAAGGCCTTTGCAATGCTGTTTGCCCTGCCTATAATGCTCTTATCCCAGGTATTTGCAAGGCTTATTCACTTCCTTCAGTTTTATAATTGGATATCACTTCTTTCATGAGGCATTTATTGAACACTATGTAAAACAGCAGATTTGTTTGCTACACAACGTTCTCTATTCATCATATCCTGCTTTAAATTTCTTAATAACACGTACCACCATGTGTTACTTTTTATTGTTTCTACCTACCCTCTAGATGGTAAACCCTGTATGATAGAGATCTTTTTTTTATTTCGATCCACTGTTGTAGCACTAGTTCCTAGAACTAGGACAAGTAATAGTATGTGCTTAACAAATATTTGTTGAGTGAATTGAATGAATGGTGGACTCAGGAGCTATCGCCTTGTAAACATAATTTGACAAATTTTTATTTCGTTGAGGAGTTTTAACAATTGGGTTAGGCCAGTTACATTACCCTTGATCTCTGTCATGTTGTTATTTCCTCACTTCATCCTTCTCCCAAAGTTTAATTACATAAGTTTTGTTAGAACTTTCCAGGAAGGGGGCATTCATATAAGTAATTTGTAGCTCTAAGAAAATAACCACTGTTGGATTAATGATTTTCCTACAAATTCTTAAGGTGGTGTCTTGTCTTATTTTGAAGGTTTTTAATCGACTTTGGTTTCCTCTTGTGAGACCTGGTGCTCTTGCAGTTCTTTCTCACATGCTGCTTAGCTTTCAGCATTCTCCAGAGGCGTTCCATTTGGTAAGTTGTGACATAAGCTTTCTACTTTGAAAAAGCCTCATTTTGAAAATTTAGTTTAATATTGAGTCACACTTTTATGTAGTAAAAATATTGCAAGTTAGTCCCAAATCTGTTTTCATGTAGCTTTATGATTTCCTAGAAAACTGAGATTGTGAGATTTCCCTCTAAGAATACATTTTCATGTCTTATTCAAACTACTCCACTTGCAACAACTGTTCACATGGAAGATGTCACTGATGGATGTCTGTTGCACAAATGAACAGTAGGGAAGGATTAAAATGATTGAAAAGCACTGCTTTAGAATTTTGAAAGTATGAAAACACACAAGTCTTTGCAAGCTTTTCATTCACTCTCAGCCTACATCCTACAAATCCTGTTGACTGACCTTTAAAATACATCTAGAATCCTGCCACTTTAAGCCAGCTGAATCATTGGCTTTTATTTGATTTCAATTATTTGATTATCAGTTACTGCAGATGAGAAATGACAAATTGTAATTTTGGTCAACTGTCCATTTACCACCCTAGGGCATCATAGGAAAACAGTGCCTTTGTGTGGTTACTTAATTCTTCCAAAGTCTAATCCTGTTTTATAGGACTAGAAACTCATTGTCAATAAACCCACAATGGAAAAATCTTAGGAATACTGATTCACCATAACAAACGTCAGAGGAGACTAATGAAGTTCAGAATTCCAGTTGTTTTTATTTATCTAGAATATATTCACATAGGTTGCTCAATGTCTCATTTCCACTGAAGGAAAGTCCACAGGCTTTTTAGTAAGTAAACCTTACTAGCACGTAATTACATTACACATTACCACTTAGGATGAGTGATTTCTGCAGTTAATTGCCCTAATTTTGGTGAGTTTAATCATCAAGCAATAACCTTATATATAATAGAAAACAAAACTCGAACTAAGATAGCGGGTGTACTAGCAAAGTCTTCCAAGAAAAAAACATCAATTATTTGTCCTTGTCTTCAGGCACAATCATGTGTAAGACATTTGAGAAAAGGCTTTGTTTTCCACATTTTTTTTAACTTTTAGATTCAAGGAAACATGTGAAAGTTTGTTACATAGGTAAACTCGTGTCACATGGGTTTGTTTTACAGATTATTCCATTAGCTAGTTATTAAACCAAGTACCCAATAGTTATCTTTTCTGCTCCTCTATCTCCTCCCACTCTCCCCGCTCAAGTAGACCTCAATGTCTATTGTCCCCTTTTTTGTGTTCATGAGTTCTCACCATTTTGTTCCCACTTACAAGTGAAAACATGGGGTATTTGGTTTTCTGTTCCTGGGTTAGTTTGCTAAGGATAATAGCCTCCACCTTCACCCGCAGAAGACATGATCTCATTATTATGGCTCCATAGCATTCCATGGTGTATATGTACCACATTTTCTTTATCCAGTCTGTCACTGGTGGACATTTAGATTGATTCCATGTCTTTACTATTGTGAATAATGCTACAGTGAATTCACGTGCATGTATCTTTATGGTAGAATGATTTATATTCCTCTCGGCATATACCCCGTAATAGGAATGCTGGGTCAAATGCTAGTTCTGCTTTTAGCTCTTTGAAGAATCACCATAGTACTTTCCATAATGGTTGAACGAATTTATACTCCCACCAAGTATATAAGTGTTCCCCTTTTTTTTGAACCTTGACTTTTTAATGATAGCCATTCTGACTGGTAGGAAGATGGTAGCTCATTGTGGTTTTGATTTGCATTTCTTTGCTGATCAGTAATATTGAGCTTTTTTTCTTAAGCTTGTTGGCTGCATATATGTCTTATTTTGAAAAGCGTCTGTTCATGTCCTTTGCCCACTTTTTAATTGGGTTTTTCTCTTGTAAATTTGTTTAAGTTCCTTATAGATGCTGGATATTAGACCTTTGTCAGATGCATAGTTTATAAGTATTTTCTCCCATTCCATAGGTTGTCTGTTCACTCTGTTGATAGTTTCTTTTGCTGTGCAGAAGCTCTTAAGTTTAATTAGATCCCGTTTGTCAGTTTTCACTTTTGTTGCAATTGCTTTTGGGGTCTTTGTCATGCAATCTTTGCCCATTCCTATGTCCAGCATGGTTTTGCCTAGGTTGTTTTCCAGGGTTTTTATAGTTTGGGGTTTTACATTTAAGTCTTATCCTTGATGTAACAAACATCGATACAAAAATCCTCAACTTGCAAACCAAATCCAGCAGCACTTCAAAAAAGCTAATCTATCATGATCAAGTAGGCTTCATCTCTAGGATACAAGGTTGGTTCAGCATACACAAATCAATCACATAAACAAAGACAAAAACCACATGGTTATATCAATGGATGCAGAAAAAGCTTTCAATAAATTCAACCTGCCTTCATGTTAAATACTCTCAATAAACCAGGTATTAGAGGAACATGTCTAAAAATAATAAGAGGCATCTATAACAAACCCACAACCAACATTATACTCAATGGGCAAAAGCTGGAAGCATTCCCCTTGAAAACCAGCACAAGACAAGGATGCCCTCTCTCATCACTCCTAATCGATATAGTACTGGAAGTCCTAGCCAGAGCAGTCAGGCAAGAGAAAGCAATACGGGACATCCATATAGGAAGAGAAGAAGTGAAACTATTTGTAGATGATATGTTTCTGTATCTAGAAAACCCCATAGTCTCAGCCCAAAAGCTCCTTCAGCTGATAAACAACTTCAGCAAAGTCTTAGGATACAAAGTTAATGTACAAAAATCACTAGCATTCCTATACACCAACAGCAGCCAAGCTAAGAGCCAAATTAGGAAGGCAATACCATTTACAACTGCCACAAAAAGAATAAAATACCTAGAAATACAACTAAGCAGGGAGGTTAAAGATCTCTACAATGAGAAATACAAAACAGTGCTCAAAGAAATCAAGAAGACACAAACAAATGGAAAAACATCCCATGCTTATGGATAGGAAGAACCAATATCATTAAAATGGCCGTACTGCCCAAAGCAATTTATAGATGCAGTGCTCTTTCTATCAAACTACCAACGACATTCTTCACAGAACCAAAAAAACACTATTTTAAAGTCATATGGAACCAAAGAAGAACCTGAATAGCCACAGCAATCCTAAGCAAAAAGAACAAAGCTGGAGCCATCACATTACCCAGCTTCAAATTATACTACAGGGCTACAGTAGTATATTAAAACAGCATGGTACTGGTACAAAAACAGGCATATAGACTAATGGAACACAAGAGAGACTCCACAGACAAGGCTGCACACCTATGACCATCTGATCTTGACAAAGCTGTCAACACAAGCAGTGGGGAAAAGGCTTCCTCTTCAATAAATGGTGCTTTGACAACTGGCTAGCCATATGAAGAAGATTGAAGCTGGACCCCTTCCTTACACCATATACAAAAATCAACTCAAGATGTTTTCCAAATTTCTAGGAAGGAGATTCTCTGACATAACTTTATCATTCATTCTAATGTTTATTGCCCACATTGAGGACATTCCTTAATCTCGTAGTGGGTAATGTGGCAGTTAGATCACCTGTAACTCCAAATAACTCAGTAAAGAACTTGGGCTTAGGAGTTGCTAAGTATGAGCAATAATCTGGAATGAGCATCATAGTTCATTATACATTGAGAATATCTTAGGGCAAACCAAGGTTGATGTTAGAATATGTGGTGTTATGGGTCAGGTTGCTTTTCTCACGCATTTTACCCAGTGGAATAAATTTATTTTAAACAGATACTATGGCAGATAGTAATAATGGAGAAAGAAAAAAAATCAAAACTTCTAATTAAATAAGTTTTAAACATTTCCTCAAAAACTTTAGTATTATAATAATGTCAAAAAAACATTTAGTTTCACTTATTCAAAAAAATCAACTTTCACACATTTAGAAGATAATAGCCTGCTTGGAAGTTTATTTGTATAACTGTGAAAGACCAAGTCTTATTTCCATGTCGTGATAGTGTTGACCATTTAGGATATGCTAATAGACAACCATATAACCTGATTACAAAGACCTAATCTAATTTGACAGATTTGAAATTATAAATTTAATAATCACTTCTAAAATTTTTGCCTCTTCTGTCTTCCTTCACCTTTGAGAAAACAAAATAATTTAGATTTCTGACTTTTAGCAAGAGAATATCTGATAAATATGGCTTTATGCGACAGAAGTGTAATTCATATTTGCTTAGAAATGTAAAGGTGATAGCAATAGAATGAACTCACTAGGAACTGGTAGTTTTATGGTCACATCAATGCCTGTGATGGAGGTGAGATAAAAGAAGGTAGTGCAAAAGCTACAGTGTGATTTAAGCACAAATGTAAAGCAAGACAGAGCAGAATGGAAATAGCACTGTGTTGTAAGACTATGATTGTTCTTTTGTGGGAAGGAAAAGGAATTGATGAATTATTACTATAATTGCTGTTATTTCTGTTTGATGGTATGACCCTAATAGAGTTATAACTTTGTTTTTTACCATGAGTTAGCAACCCCAAAAATGTTCTAGAAATAGAACAGAAAATACCTTTTACCATAAGAAGTGTACATATGTAGTATCAGATTATAATTAAAAATTAATTGAAAAAATATAGTATCAGGCTAATGGAAAGAGCCATGTCTGTAAAATAGAAGTTGTTTCATTTTAATAACCTCCTAAAGATATGATTGGCTCTGGATTGATTGACTTTTTAGTTTAATTTTACAATGAAAGAAGATGGTTGTGCTAATGATCAATATTAACAATATTCTATATGTTTATGAGCAATGATCATTGTAGATTTCACTTTTATTTTTAGCCCCAGTTCTTTAAAACTAACAGAAGTTTCTGATGCCCTTTATTTTTAGAACCATCTCATCTTTTGGAGGGTGGGAAATGGGATTTGTTAGTAAGAATAGCCACTGTAACGTAAGGCATGGTCTCTGTGCTTATCTAAAAGTAATCTTATTACCTGAGCTGCAATGTTAGTTACACATGTAAAGATTTTCTTGAAGTAGACTTTAATGTGCAGTGTACTTTTAATTCTTTCAAGTAAAAAAGTTTAAATTCACACTAGATGGAGCTCTTTAGCTAATTCTAGAATTGTTTTTCAAACGTTTATTGCCATTGAATGATCTGATAAATATAATAACCCTAACAATTTCAACCTACAGCGTTTTTCAGAATGGCAGCAATGACTAAGATTCCTATTTTATGCCTTAGTTTATGTTTTAGATGGTGTGTAAGGATGAGGAGAGGGGTCATATATGGGATTACAGTCATATGTGACTTCGAAAACTAGATTTACCTTGATATTTTAGAAATGTTTAACTTAATAAAAAAAAACTCTGTGACTGAACATACAGAAAAGTATTTGCTGATCATATATTGTTTGTATTCTGTTTCTAGGCTCGAGAATGTGTTACCAATTTGTATAAAGTCAACACTGTTTATCCTTTTTTTCTCTTCAGATTGTTCCTCATGTGGTTAATTTGGTTCATTCTTTCAAAAATGATGGTCTGCCTTCCAGTACAGCCTTCTTAGTACAATTAACAGAATTGATACACTGTATGATGTATCATTATTCTGGATTTCCAGATCTCTATGAACCTATTCTGGAAGCAATAAAGGTATGATGATAGTTGTACCAATATTTGTGGAGTTGTGTTATATTAGTAAGGTGAAACATTCTTATAACCAGCTACTCAATTTACGATTTTATGGTAATGTGCTTTTTGTTTGAAAAATGCAGTTAGAATCAGGTTTCATTTATGTTTAGGGAGTAACTGCTTTCTTGGCTGCTGTCACCATTCTAAATTAATAACCATATTTCTTCATTTCTGCAGTGTCATCAATTATAAGGCATATCTTTAAATTTATAATAGCTTTTTGGGAAATTTGTTTAAAAAGAAATGTTACGTTAACGTGTGCATCAGATTTGCACCCCAATATTAGAAGTGTTAAAGTATATGTAGAGTATGTCTTAGAATACAGGAAATGGAGTTTAATAAAATATTTGACTTTGATTTCTTCCCCTTTTTAATTCTTTTTTTTGAGACCAAATCTCGCTCTGTCACCCAGGCTGGAGTGCAGTGGTGCAATTTCTGCTCCCTTCAACCTTTGCCTCCCGGATTCAAGCAATTCTTCTGCCTCAGCCTCCTGAGTAGCTGGGACTACAGGCACCTGCCACTACACCTGGCTAATTTTTGTATTTTTAGTAGAGACAGGGTTTCACCATGTTGGCCAGGCTGGTCTCAAACTCCTGACCTCAAGTAATCCGCCTGCCTCGGCCTTCCAAAGTGCTGGGATTACAGGCGTGAGCCACTGCGTCTGACCTCTTTTTGAATTATATTTTTGCTGTGGACTGTTCATCAATGTTTAGAATCTTTACTTGAATTATTTGTGGAGTTATACTGTGTTTCAATTTTATATGTAAATGGATCTAAAAAGCACTTCTTTTTTTTGGACAGTTGTGCTTTGTTGCCCAGGCTGAAGTGCAATGGCATGGTCATGGCTCACTGCAGCCTCTACATCTTGAGCTCAAGTGACCCTCCTGCCTCAGCTTCCCAAGTAGCTGGGACTACAGGTGCATACCACCACGCCAGGCTAATTTTTTATTTTTTGTAGAGAAGGGGCCTCACTGTGTTGCTCAGGCTGGTCTTGAATTCCTAGGCTCAAGTGATCCTCGTCCTCCCAAAGTACTGGGATTACAGGCATGAGCCACTGTGCCTAGCCTAAAAAGCACTTCTGTTTGTGTTGAAGACTGGATCACAATAAACATACTTTCCTCTCAGTAAACTTACTGCATAATCAGTGTATAGCAAAAGAATTGGAGAACTGAACTCAGCCAAACTTAATCAGAAATTATTAGAAATCAATCCTATTGGTGGTTTTTTGTTTTTTTGAGATCTGAATTTCAATATAAAGGTCTTATCTTTACTTCTGTATCTGAGATGGATTAAAAACAGTTCTTTTTACTGTATCATTAACTAAATCAAACTTATTTTGGTTGAGCTCAGAACACAGACTGTTAAGCAATTAATATATATTGCTGGTGTGACACTTTGACACTTCAGAAGTAAATTATGTACAGGAGCATTGTGGAGTGCATTTGATGGTAATATTAATCTCTTTCTCCATTGTCACTGGATCCATAGATGATAGTTGCTGCACTTGTTAATTGATTGCCATTCTTTAGTTCATCAGAGTTTTTCATGTTGAAAATTCTGATAACTCATATACGCTCAGAAGAAACAAGGGGCTCGCTCTAAGCCCAAAGAAAGCACTCT
Source organism: Chlorocebus sabaeus (assembly GCF_047675955.1). Taxonomy (NCBI): domain Eukaryota; kingdom Metazoa; phylum Chordata; class Mammalia; order Primates; family Cercopithecidae; genus Chlorocebus; species Chlorocebus sabaeus. Next base: position 94,239,133 of record NC_132910.1, read on the forward strand.
TAGCTGTCAACAGCAACAACAAAAATTAGAAGATTGAAACTCCTTTAGAAAATGTTTATTTGCGGCCGGGCGCGGTGGCTCAAGCCTGTAATCCCAGCACTTTGGGAGGCCGAGACGGGCGGATCATGAGGTCAGGAGATCGAGACCATCCTGGCTAACACGGTGAAACCCCGTCTCTACTAAAAAATACAAAAAACTAGCCGGGCGTGGTGGCGGCGCCTGTAGTCCCAGCTACTCGGGAGGCTGAGGCAGGAGAATGGCGTAAACCCGGGAGGCGGAGCTTGCAGTGAGCTGAGATCCGGCCACTGCACTCCACCCTGGGCGACAGAGCCAGACTCCGTCTCAAAAAAAAAAAAAAAAGAAAATGTTTGTTTGCTAAGGTCTAAGTGCCAGATGCTAATAGCAGTCCGGATAAGCCCTAATGATTTTACCAACTTCCCTTAACTCTCCAGTGCTCTGTTCATGCTTGAAATAATTTACACTTGAAATGTTATCTCATACTTCACCAAGTTGATAAGAAAAATCCGTATGTTGTAATAATTTTCTGTATGGGTAACATGAGATTAAGTTTTATTTTCCTTAAAGTTAAAGGTCATTGTGCATAGATGCTTTCATTTCTCATTTCTTAATTACTTTGCAATTTTATTTCTAAGGGTTAATACTGAGTAAATATTAGTATTTAATGAAAAGGAGACATTTTTATTACAAAATTTGAAAACAAATTGTTTGCTTATGTTTAACTGTGTGCTAAAATTTAAGTCTTCATTCTACTGCCTTTGAATAGCACTGCAGTTTATTCTCTGACCCCAAAGTTTTATTTTATAAACATTTTGCTGGCATGTAGAGAACATAAATAGTTCAAATGCGACTTGAATTTCCAGCTTTTGAGTATTTTTCAACCTGATAAACTCTGTTATTAGACAGTATTTATTTTTGCCATACAGTTAAATTTGATATTTTGATGACTAGCCAAGTACTACCAGTTACTTCAAAACTAAGTGGGGGGAAAGAAAGTTCAAATGTCAGTGTAAGAATCTTAATGCTGTTAATTAAACAACAAAAATAATTTTTACTTTACTTTTAAACTGTTTTTCTTCTTTATGGCCTGTAGGATTTTCCTAAGCCCAGTGAAGAGAAGATTAAGTTAATTCTCAATCAAAGTGCCTGGACTTCTCAATCCAATTCTTTGGCGTCTTGCTTGTCTAGACTTTCTGGAAAATCTGAAACTGGGAAAACAGGTCTTATTAACCTAGGAAATACATGTTATATGAACAGTGTTATACAAGCCTTGTTTATGGCCACAGAGTAAGTTTAAATTTGAATCTTTTCATTTTAACTGTAGAGGTTAATGCATGCTGATGAAATGTAAGATGATAGAATTGTCTACACGTTATTCCATATAAATGGTATAAATGTTAACTTTTATTGCCTTATTCAGAAATGAAATTGCAATTAGTGCTCAGAAACTATGAAAATGTTAACATTAGGCTGGGTGTGGTGGTTCACACCTGTAATCCCAGCACTTTGGGAGGCCGAGGCAGGTGGATCGCCTGAGGTCAGGAGTTCAAGAACAGCCTGGCCGACATGGCGAAACCCCATCACTACTAAAAATACAAAAACTAGCCGGGTGTGGTGGCGGGCGCCTGTAATCCTGGCTACTCGGGAGGCTGAGGCAGGAGAATTACTTGAACCCAGAAGGCAGAGGTTGCAGTGAGCCAAGATCGTTCCATTGCACTCCAGCCTGGGTGACAGACTGAGACTCAGTCTCAAAAAAAGAAAAGGTAACATTAATTCTGCTTATTATTCATTGCATTTAAATGTCATGTTAAAGAAATTACTCTGACGATGTGTTGTTTTTTTTTTTTTTTTTTTTTTTTTGAGATAGAGTCTCACACTGTCACCTGGGCTGGAGTGCAGTGGCGCCACCTCAGCTCACTGCAACCTCCACCTTCTGGGTTGACACCATTCTCCTGCCTCAGCCTCCCGAGTAGCTGGGACTACACGTGCCTGCCACCATGCCCAGCTAATTTTTTGTATTTTTAGTAGTGACGGGGTTTCACCGTGTTAGCCAGGATGGTCTGGATCTCCTGACCTCGTGATCTACCTGCCTCGGCCTCCTAAAGTGCTGGGATTACAGGCATGAGCCACCGCGCCCAGCTACTCTGATGATTTTTAACAGTGTAAAAGAAGGATTGATTGCACCTATTCCAAAGAGTTAAAGTGTGCTAGAGTACTTCACTGTTATTATCCTGTGAGACTAAAATTTTTTTAACCTGTATGTGTTTTGAGGGAAGTCATATATAATTTTATCTGCCTGTTGGTATTTTGTTGTCAGATCAACAACTTTGTTGCTGTTTAAGAAGTTTAAGTTCTGCTCTACCCTAGGGCAATAATTGCTGAACACCTGTATAAACAGACATGTTTCTTTCCCCCCTCTTAAGAATTTTCTTTCAAATCCATTTTCTTTTGCACCTAAGCAAATAGGAAATCAGAAGTTGTTAGTTATGTGAATGCTATCTGCAAAGGTACAAAATAATAATAAACTCTTCCTGAAGACAAAAACATGACTGAATTTTTCTCCTGAATACCAATAAAGTATTCACAGAACTTGCCCAAAGAGGTTTACAAATTGAGTTCTAAGCTTTTCCAAGTTGTTACACCTGCCCAGAGGAATCTTAAACTATCAAATGTCGAATTTGGCCAGGCGCGGTGGCTTGCACCTGTAATCCCAGCACTTTGGGAGAGTGAGGCGGGTGGATCACGAGATCAGGAGTTCGAGACCAGCCTGACCAACATGGTGAAACCCTGTCTCTACTGAAAATACAAAAATTAGCCGGGCATGGTGGCACGTGCCTGTAATCCCAACTACTCAGGAGGCTGAGGCAGGAGAATCACCTGAACTCGGGAGGAAGAGGTTGCAGTGAGCCAAGATCGCACCACTGCCCTCCAGCCTGGGTGACAGAGCAAGACTCCATCTCACGAAAAAAGAAAGAAAGAAATGTAGAATTCGCTTTATTTTATTGTTGGGCCCCAGATTATAATACCAGCACTCCGGTGTTTTTGGTTTCGTTTAGCATTTAATTTTTTGGTTTGTTATGGAATTGTGAGAATTTTTTTTTTTTTTTTTTTTTTAGAAAATAGATATATCATTAGACACAAGTGATACTAGGCATAAGACTAAAAGAATCCCCGTCTTACCATCAGAGGTAATCTAGTCCAGACATCTCCTTTTATAGATGACAGAGAAAACAGAAAACCAAAGCAGTTGCAACAGCAAGAGCAAATAAAAGGTTATCTTTTGCTGAACAGTGGCCAATAATATTATCTCTGAATAGGAAGACAGCACATTTTATTTCTTAAGTAATATATGAATTCTTCTTCATAGTTTAAAAATAATTAAATTTTATATAGAATAAAAAGCAGATATTCCCATTTCCAAAAGTAATTTTGTTAACAGTTTACATTGTTCCAGACCTTTTTTGGTACAGTTGCATGTTTGTATTTAATATGAAAGCAAATGCATTTTTTTAAAGAAAATTTGCAGAGAATCCTATTTATGTATTCTTTTCCAGCCACTTGCTTTTATCATTTAATAATTTGTATTTGAAATACTCCCATGTTGGGGCAATACAGATCCGTGTCATTCCCAGTAAATATGTATGCCATCATTTATTTATTAAATACTCATTAAATTAAACGAGTATTTAATAAATAATCCTTTAATAATGCTCCTATTGATGAATAGTAGGTTGTTTTGCTTATAATTAACATCTCTCTGCCCTTATACAGATGTAGAGGATTTTTCTTTGAATATCCTCCATATCTTTGAATATCCTTTGAATATCTTTCAAATTGCTCCCCAGAAAAGCTGTAGCATTTTGAACTATGCTACTAATATAAGATTGTACCTAGACCCTGTACCTTTAGCAGCAAATCAGCCTTTTTAATTTTTTGCCAATATGAATAAAAATGCCAATATGAATAATTTTAAAAAAATTTAATTTGCATATCGCTGCTAATTATAGAGTTTTTTCCCTCTCTTATTTTTCTTCATTCATTTGTGTTTCTCTTCCAAATAACCTGTTCTTTTCTTTGTACATCTTTTTGTTGGGTCTTTTTTGTTTTCATGTTGATTTATATATACTCTGGATGATCATCCTTTGCTACATGCTTTTTTCCAGTCACAATTCAAATTTGTGGGGTGTTTTATTTATAATTTTTTTATTTTATGTATCCCAGTCTTCTACTTTTCATTTATAGCATCTGGACTTTTGAAGGCCTTTATCCTCTAAATTTCTTCTTTCTTTATTTTAAGTACTTCAGTAGTTTTGTATTTTATATCTAGCTCATTAGTCTTGTGGTATCTGTGATGGTGTATAATCTTAAATAACTTCATTTTTTACCAGATGGATACCCAGTTGTCCCTTTACTTTTTTTTTTTTAAGTAGTTTATCCTTTTCCCTTGCTGTACTCTGAATGACTTTAACTTTATAATGTGTTTTAATGACAGCATATTTTTTTATTTCATGAAGATTTGAAAGAATTTAAGTTGTTTACTTATGTTATAAATTAATGGCTTAACCTATTTCTATTTGCTAATCCAGAAAATAGAAATAACATATGATAGCACATAGTCCATTAGCACACTTTATAGTAAGTGTTAATTTATTGTCATTCTTCCCTTCCTTCTTTACTGTTAGATAGGTAACTTCTTCAGGAAAAGGGCCATAGGTAAATGAAGTTTTACTTTAAGGACAATAAATTCTTTTTTTTTTTTTTGAGACGGAGTCTCGCTTTGCCGCCCAGGCTGGAGTGCAGTGGCCGGATCTCAGCTCACTGCAAGCTCTGCCTCTTGGGTTTACGCCATTCTCCTGCCTCAGCCTCCCGAGTAGCTGGGACTACAGGCACCCGCCACGTCGCCCGGCTAGTTTTTTGTATTTTTTAGTAGAGACGGGGTTTCACCGTGTTAGCCAGGATGGTCTTGATCTCCTGACCTCATGATCCGCCCGTCTCGGCCTCCCAAAGTGCTGGGATTACAGGCTTGAGCCACCGCGCCCGGCCTTAGGACAATAAATTCTTGAACTAACTTGCTTTTAGCTTTTAAGAAATGCTTTTAAATGGCCAGACACAGTGGCTTATGCCTATAATTCCAGCACTTTGGGAGGCCTAGGTGGGCGGATCATTTGAGGCCAGGAGTTCAAGACCAGCCTGGCCAACATAGTGAAACCCTGTCTCTACAAAAAATACAAAAATTAGCTGGGCACATTGGCACGCACCTGTGGTCCCAGCTACTCAAGAGGCTGAGGCACAAGAATCGCTTGAACCTGGGAGGTGGAGGTTGCGGTGAACTGAGATTGCGCCACTGCCCTCCAGCCTGGACAACAAAAGGAGACTCTGTCTCAAAAAAAAAAAAAAAGGCTTTTTAAAAATGCATGTGTGTGTGTACACACATATACATAAATCATTATATTCTCTTTCAGTTTCAGGAGACAAGTATTATCTTTAAATCTAAATGGGTGCAATTCATTAATGAAAAAATTACAACATCTTTTTGCCTTTCTGGCTCATACGCAGGTGAGTGTGTTTGTGTGTATAGTATGTTTATGTTAACAGTGTGGTAATATTCATTAAACTTTACATTATACCTAACCTTTTTAACTGATGAAATAATATAATAGATATCTCATCCGTACAACAAATCCACTTAGAAATGCTAAAGAGATACTGCCTAAAATATCTAGATATTTTTCTATTTTCAGGATATGCCCTAAGTTTTTATATTTTTCTCTTGCTTCCCATTATTGTAGCTGAATATTATGCTGACTCATTGATCTAGAAATTTTTACAAAGAAAATATGATTTCCTATCCAATAAATAAGCTCCTTCATGAAGAATTATTTTTGAATGCATCTTTGTTTCCTGATACTAAATTAATAGATTTGTACAATAATGAGCAACTAAAATAATATTGTGGTGCCTGGGCTTTTTTCTCTTTTCTTATGTATACCCATTCATTATAACTAAAGATCTCTGCAGTTCTGTTTATCTGTTAAGTTCTAGAGCTTAAAATTTTGTGGTGATCTTTTATGTCCACACATTAATCCAGGGTCATTCATTTATGTTAATGGCACCAAGGTGGTCATATATAGTAAATATTCACATTTATTAAGAGACACTATATGCAGTCAATGGTAAGCATTAAAGGAAGAGTCTTGGTCAGGCGCCGTGGCTCACACCTGTAATCTCAACACTTGGAGGCCGAGGTGGGCAGATTACCTGAGGTCAGGAGTTTGAGACCAGACTGGCCAACATGGTGAAACCCCCATCTCTACTAAAAATACAAAACTTAGCTGGGCATGGTGGCACATGCCTGTAATCCCATCTACTCAGGAGGCTGAGATAGGAGAATTGCTTGAGCCCGTGAGGCAGAGCTTGCAGTGAGCCGAAATCATGCCACTGCACTCCAGCCTAGCTGACAGACAGAGCCCCTGTCTGAAAAAAAAAAAAAAAAAAAAAAAAAAAAAAAGAGTCTTTATGTTCAAAGAACTTTTAGTTTAGATTTTGAGCCTATACACATGAATTATATACATATCATTATTTATATTATATGTTATTTTTCTGGTTTTACTTTCATTGCCTTTATCTCACAGAGGTCTAAAGGAGTAGTAGTTAGGGCCAGAAGAAACAATAGGTTGAGAATTGGTGGGATTCAGTTGATGGGAATGCTTTTGTTTTCTTTCTACAAGCTGAGAAATATCACAGATATAACTTCTTAAATGGAAAGAATCTAGACAGGATTAATATGAGATGATAGTAATGGCCTATGAGTAGTTATATACTCAGATAATTTTATTATTCTTTATCTGGGGAAAGTATGTTCACAAATTAAATTTACCATATCAAGACCAAGGGAAATGAAATGAAAACTATCTCCTTCCTCACTCCCTGTTGTTTCCTCGTAAATTGATTTTTGTGCTTTCTTTATCACTAGTCTGTATTTATTATGTATAAAATATATATGTTTATATGTATATGTAGGCAGATATATACTGTATTAACTTAAAATCTTAGGGGAGGTTTCCCTGCTCCTCCCAAGAAAAGAAAAATAGAAATTAAAAAGAGCCTGATTAAATTTCTGTCACAGTTGAGATTCTCTCTGGTAGCAGCCTGACAGATTATTTTAGGCAGATAGATTTTCTCATATAATTGAAAAGTCCTTTTATCTTATAATTAATAAAACAAACTTATTGAACATTTACATTTTTTTAGCCCCTGGTCTAAATCTTTTATGTCTTAATCATCAAAAACAGTCTATCATGTAATAAGGTATATCCCCATTTTACAGATGAAGAAAACAGGCTTACATTACCTGTTCAGGGTCATGCAAACAAGCAGCAGGATTGAGATATGAACCAAACAGCTCTGAAGCCCCTGTTTAACATAGGCTAAACTTCCTTCCTTCAGAATGCTGTAAACCCTTAATTTGGGTAAAATTTTTCTTAACTAAGAACTTCATTGTTATGAAGTTATGCCACAAATAATCAATGTCAAGAGAATTCCAAAGTTTCAACTTATAATCACATCTTTGAGATGCCTTTTCAGTTCTCTTTTGTCATGGCAAAATCTAGGATTTGAACCTGGATCGCTCTAGAGTCCACAATTTAATCACTAAACAGCTTCTATACTTTAAAAAAAAAAAAAAAAATTAGCAAGGGTTTCTACCCAGTGTACTCACAATCTGCACATTTGTGACATGTATCTACTCAAGGAAATTTTCGCCTAAAGGAGGTATGCATGACTCTACTGTAGAGTATTTCCTTTATTACTTTGTTCAGAATACACACTAACAAAATATACATTAATCTTTTTTAGATTTAATTTTTATCAAAAAATTGTGGACTCAAACATGTGACTGTCATAGAGGGATGATACTAGGAGCTTTATATCGAGAGTTAGACTTGGGTTCTACCTTAATGTCCTGTGCCACTCATTTAGCTGTATGACCCTGGACAAGTCACATGTTTCTCTAGCTCTCAATTCTGCTCTGCAGAGTGAGCAATTATGACTAAAGATTACCTAACTTTATTTCTAAATAATTTTATCTGTCCCTGAGTTGCCATGTCCGGCCCTTTTGGCTAATGCGATGTTAACTGTAAATAATCTTTATTAAACACTGTATATTAAGATTTCAGTTACTTGGTTCATGCTATAAGAATCACTTCCTTATATTTTCTCAATTGCTATTAAAAGAGGGAAGCATATGCACCTCGGATATTCTTTGAGGCTTCCAGACCTCCATGGTTTACTCCCAGATCACAGCAAGACTGTTCTGAATACCTCAGATTTCTCCTTGACAGGTAAAATGTATTCTTAAAATTGTGATTTGAGTGTTGTCTTTCATAACAGTTTAATTCTACTTAATATTGCTTTTACCTTTAAAAACATATTTCAAATGTTACTTTTTAAAATACTATTGCATTTCTTGTATGTTTTTTATATATTGTTTTTAATTGGTTTTCCTTTTTTGAATTTTCTTCCTTGAGACCAGCTGTTCTCAAAGTGTGATACAGGAACCCCTGCGGGTTCCCAAAACAGTTTCAGGAGTCTGTGAGGTCTTCTCTTTCCCAACAGCATAACTGTGTGAGGCCAGATTTTCTTTCTATGTTTCATCCAAAAAACATATAACAATAGAATGCAGAGAAGATATGAGGCTCCAGCTGTCTTCTATTAAGCCAGATACTTAAAGTATTTGCAAAATGTAAAACACTGCCATTCTTACTTTTTTTTTTTTTTTGGTTTTAGAAAATACAACTTTTTCATTTTTAAAATGTTACTAATATTAAATAATGGGTTTATTATTGTTAAATGTTAATATTTTATTTTCTCAGTTCTGACAGTAAATATCAATAGATACAACCCATATAAAGGAAAGCTCTTTTTTAATTATTTTTAAGAGGTTAAAGGGGTCCTGGCACCAAAAAATTTAAGAGCCACTCCTTTAGACCAGTTCATAATTGTATGGGTTTGGTATATTTTATTGTCGCCTGACCACTTATTTAATAAAACCTGTTATCATCTGTATCTCCCTGTCTTTGTTCTGCTCTGTGGAATGACTAGTAAAGTTCGTTGGGCTCGGTATGTGCAGCCTTCCTTCCATTCAGCTAAGAATCTATTCAGTAGTTTATTTGTGCCTGACTTTCTATGAGATGTCAGGAAGACAGAGATATATAAGACAGTTAAGAGACGTTTATAATTAACTGCAATGTAATACGTGCTCTTAAGTAGCAGTATGTGTAATGAGAATATAGAGTAGTAATAGCCACCCAGCTTTTTTCCTGCATTCTCAAGCTATTCAATTTTCTTTTAATTAAAACAGTAAAACCTGATTTGTTTACATTAAACATTAAATTTGATTAAAATAGTTTATAGAAGCCACTAATATTTTTAAATAGAAATGACATTTGAAGTTAATTTAAGTAGCTATATAATGATATCCTCTCCTGCAGGCTCCATGAAGAAGAAAAGATCTTGAAAGTTCAGTCCTCACACAAGCCTTCTGAAATTCTGGAATGCAGTGAAACTTCTTTACAGGAAGTAGCTAGTAAAGCAGCAGTACTAACAGAGACCCCTCGTACAACTGACAGTGAGAAGACTTTAATAGAAAAAATGTTTGGAGGAAAATTACGAACTCACATATGTTGTTTGAACTGCAGGAGTACCTCACAAAAAGTGGAAGCCTTTACAGATCTTTCGCTTGCCTTTTGTCCTTCCTCTTCTTTGGAAAACATGTCTTTCCAAGATCCAGCATCATCACCCAGTACACAAGATGGTGGTCTAATGCAAGCCGCTATACCCAGTCCTTCAGAAGAACCAGTAGTTTATAATCCAACAACAGCTGCCTTCATCTGTGACTCAGTTGTGAATGAAAGAACCATAGGCAGTCCTCCTAATGAGTTTTACTGTTCTGAAAACACTTCTGTCCCTAACGAATCTAACAGGATTCTTGTTAATAAAGATGTACCTCAGAAACCAGGAGGTGAAACCACACCTTCAGTAACTGACTTACTAAATTATTTTTTGGCTCCAGAGATTCTTACTGGTGATAACCAATATTATTGTGAAAACTGTGCCTCTCTGCAGAATGCTGAGAAAACTATGCAAATCACAGAGGAACCTGAATACCTTATTCTTACTCTGCTGAGATTTTCGTATGATCAGAAGTATCATGTGAGAAGGAAAATTTTAGACAATGTATCACTGCCACTGGTTTTGGAGTTGCCAGTTAAAAGAACTACTACTTTCTCTTCATTGTCAGAAAGTTGGTCTGTAGATGTTGACTTCACTGATCTTAGTGAGAACCTTGCTAAAAAATTAAAGCCTTCAGGGACTGATGAAGCTTCCTGCACAAAATTGGTGCCCTATCTATTAAGTTCTGTTGTGGTTCACTCTGGTATATCCTCTGAAAGTGGGCATTACTATTCTTATGCCAGAAATATCACAGGTACAGAGTCTTCATATCAGATATACCACCAGTCTGAGGCTCTGGCATTTGCATCCTCCCAGAGTCATTTACTAGGGAGAGAGAGTCCCAGTGCAGTTTTTGAACAGGATTTGGAAAATAAGGAAATGTCAAAAGAATGGTTTTTATTTAATGACAGTAGAGTGACATTTACTTCATTTCAGTCAGTCCAGAAAATTACAAGTAGGTTTCCAAAGGACACAGCTTATGTGCTTTTGTATAAAAAACAGCATAGTACTAATGGTTTAAGTGGTAATAACCCAACCAGTGGACTCTGGATAAATGGAGACCCACCTCTGCAGAAAGAACTTATGGATGCTATAACAAAAGACAATAAACTATATTTACAGGTAAGTTGGAAATACTTTGTTGAAAATATTAAACAATTGATAGATAAATGAGTACCCTCATTTTGAAATCTAACTTACAAGTTTTTATGAAACTCTGAAACGTAGGTCTGGATTTATATGAAGTATTCTCTACCTGTATAAATTGCCTTTCTAATATTGTGACAATTTAAATGAAAAGTGGCAATCAGATGTAATGCAGATTTTATTTGTTCATTACAAAAGATGGCTCATTATGAAATCATGCCATACAAAATACAGAAAATTTACAAAAGTGGACATATCCTCAGTCTCACCCACCAAAGGAAACAACTGCTAAATGTGGTGTTTATGCCCGCAAGACCTTTGTGTAAATATTTTAAGGGCTATTTATTGATATTTAGGTGGATAAGATAAAAAAACACTAAAAGGTAGACTATGTAAAGAAAAGATACTCATATTCTTTGAGGATGTGGGCAGTAAAACCAAGGAGATAATAGAACAATTGTAAATCAAAGCCAAGGAATGGTTTTATATGAGATAAATTTATTCATAAATATACTTTTTTCAAGGAGTTAGTGATTTTATTACTTAAAGGCTAATAAAAAGTTAACATTCTTGCTGAAAGTATTTTTTTGTTGTTGTTGTTTTTGAAACTTGCCAGTTCTCAACATACAGGGCTAGCAGTAAATTACAGGTGAAATTCTAGGTATATTAATTGGGTGGTCTTAGTGATTTTGAGTTTGAATGAGTACATTTAAAAAATTTTGTGTTTGAAAGTCACTCCTGAAAGATACAGATAGAATAAGAAATGTACCACTATAGTACTGATTTTTAGAGGGAAATTTTCTCAAAAGCCTTCAAATTTACTGCATTATAAAATACTCATACATTTTTAAAGAAATATAGCAATGTTCTTGAGTAACAAAAACAATGAACTTTACAGAAATAAATAGAAAATCAGAATATTTGTTTGATTAACTACTGAAGACTAACATCTAGTCAGATGGCTTATAATCAACATACTAGAAATAGATTGTATTCAACTGTGTCCTTCTTACTAGATATCATATAAACATTAGTCAAAGGAGAAATACGGGTTTTGAAAGATAAAAAACTACTCTCATTTCTGTGATTAGAATCCCAAATGCTTGTATAGCCATAGCAACTACTTGTTTGTAGCTTAGCTCCAAGTGATTTTCCAGTTTATCTTGCCATTTACCCCATTACTTTCTGATTATACAATATTTGAGCGTGAGGAACTGTTCTTTTCATTATTATTTTAAGACTCGTATGTTACTTTAATATAAAGAAAAAGCATTCTGTATTTTGTTAATTCAGTTTTTCAGTTTTATGCAGTTGTAAATTCTGTCTTAAGTTTCATATTGACAAGTTGTTTAATGCAAGAAAAGATACCACCAAAGTTTACATTAAGGTATTATCCTTATTAAGACTAGGTAGTAAATCAGAGTTTCATTATCAGAGTACCCTTTTAAAGCAAAAATACAATAATAAGTATTCTTTTTTTTTTTTTTTTTTTTTTTTTTTTTGAGATTGTCTGAGATTATCTCATTCTGTCACCCAGGCTGAAGTTCAGTGCCGTGATCATGGTTTACTGAAGCCTCGAACTCCTGGGCTCAAGTGATCCTCCTGCCTCAGCTTCCTGAGTAGCTAAGGACTATAGGCATGTGTCACCATGCCTGGCTAATTTTAAAAAAAAGTTTTTTTAAAGATTGTCTTGCCATTTTACCCAGGCTAGTCTCAAACTCCAGGGCTCAAGCAGTCCTCCCTCCTCGACCTCCCAAAGTGCTGGGCCACTGCATGTGGCCCAATAATCAACTCAGTTAGGAACTTATATTTAGATTGTGATTATTTACATTTATTGATTGATTGATTGACACAGAGTCTCACTCTGTCACCCAGGCTGGAGTGCAGTGGCTTGATCTCGGCTCACTGCAACCTCCGCTCCTGGGTTCAAGCAAATCTCAGGTCTCAGATACCCAAGTAGCTGGGATTACAGGCATACGCCACCATGCCTGGTAAATTTTTTTGTATTTTTAGTAGAGACGAGTTTCGTCATGTTGGCCCGGCTGGTCTCAAACTCCTGGCCTCAAGTGATCTGCCCACCTTGGCCTCCCAAAGTGCTAGGATTACGGGCATGAGCGACTGTGCCCAGCCTATTTACTTTTAAATACAGTGATTGATAAAGACTCAAATTGTGAAGTTTTTCATACCATTTAATCAGATCATTCTGGTATTTTAAGTACATGTTGAGAGACTACATTGTTTATTCTGTTATGTGAATGCTCATAATTACCAGGCAATAGAAAACTATAGTGTTGAGATTATGTATACAGCAGTTTTCAGCTATCACTTCTTAGTTTTAAACACCTGGAGCATGTACATGTGTGTTTTCATTCTGTCATTTTGTTTTTATATCCGTTTTTCAGATATAATTCTTATATGTCATGCTTTATAATAGATTACTATGTCTGGACTATAGCTTTAAGAAATAGCATTATACCTATTTATAAAACAGTTATAAAAACTTAAATCGTAAAAGTAAGGATGTGAAGTGAACATTTTGAGTTCCTCTGCTCTTGAACAATATTGCTAATGAATTTAACATTTTAGTACATATCAGGGTAGCTGCTTTCATTTTAATACTTCATAATCACATTAGAAACTCACCTTGTGATAATTTTAAGAAGCTTTTTTTAGGATTTCATTTTTACATTTTAGGATTTCATTTTTCAATTTTAAATCTAGCCACAACCAGATTTACAAGTGTTAGAAAATGTTGCTCTTTTGAGTATTGGCAAGATCCGTGGTTTTGAAAAACCCAGGCAAAAAATCTTTTATGACAAACCATTTTCTACTCTGTGTATCATAGCCTGACATTTGGGAAAACAATGCAAATTGTGGATTTCGAAGTAAATTTTTGAAAGGACTTTTCTCTTCATATATTTCTTTCCCTTCAGTCCAGCTTCCATTAGGAGTATCTCCATTGTTTTAGTGTCTGGAATATAAAAACTAAGCCTTTGGTTAGGATACAGTGAGAGATTGTGTAATGCATCATCCTTGCATGGTCCAGATTACCCACCCATCTGTCCCGCATCAGCCACAGTCCGCTTCCTATCTTGTCTTGCTTGGTTTATTTCCTTTGTTTCTTTGGAAGAGGTAGTAGTTCTTAACTTCTTAATTCTTTTCTTTTTCATACATTCAGAAGAGTATATTCAATATGTATGTGCAGTTTAAAAAAAAGGATTAATGTCAACAGTTTCACTTGAATGAGAAATATAAATATACTGAAAATTATTTGTCTCAAGGAGCAATAACTTTCCTGTGACTAGATCTATAGTCTACTACTGAAATTAGAATTAACTTTAGTACTCATATAAATTTGTGATATAAATTACACATTCTATGATAATCATAATTTTGACATTGTACACAATGTTCTTAGCTATATTAAGTAAAATGAAAGACAGTTTTTCCTATTTTTATCCATTGTCTAAGCTTATCATTAGAAAACAGAATACCGCACATTTTTTTCTGTCAGCCATATATTTCTATAAATAATAAAGCAGAAAAAGAATATTACTTTTTTGGGATGCTGTATATCTTGAAATACAATATAGGTTTCATGGGTACACATGCAATGGAGTTACTAATTTTATATTTTATGTCATTCGACATAGTTTCTTTAAGGGAATCACTATACAAAAACGTCTATGCAAAATTTGCCATATCTTTTAGTAGCAGAAGTTCAAGAAGAACTTCTTAAACTCTACCTTACATGTCTGTTCAGTTTTAATTCATTAGGGAACATCATCTATGTATCTGAAACTGTGTATTGTTTCTCAGATACAGAGTCATAGTTTCATTGCTTGTTTGGATAGTTTAATAGGTTATAGAGCTAGAACAATGAGGATTTGTGGCTGGGGGGGTTTGTGTCTGTTTCTGATGTTACTTATGGCACTTAATTTCAATCTGTAAAACATTTGTAATTCCTACTTTAATTTTATAGATCAAGGATAAATTAATATATATATCACCTTAAAAATACTCTGTAGGTAGACATTATACCAAAGAGCCAGCAATTGTAAATGACACTGTAAATCACCAAAATGTTTTTAAGAAATATCCTGCAAATTAAGTTTTAAAAGCCCTATCAGAGACTGGTTAGTTAAGCCATTTTGTTACAAGGATTTATCAAAGGTCCCTTTCAGCCATAAAAATAGGTGATTCTTGATCATTTTGTGTACTGGGACTTGAACAGAAGATGCTGTATGCTACTGAAGAATAAAGTATCCATAATGTGACAGATAGGTGTCAGGGTATGCCTGGGTCTTTTCTTCGTAATGAAAAATTGAGCATTTTGTGAAGAGGGATAATAATAAACTAAATCATTTTAGCTAGAAATTATAAAATAGTATTACCTTGCCAGATGGAACAAAATCACTAGGCCTTAAGTTGAAAAATCGAAATAATAGTGTTTTTGTTATTAATGTTAACTGTATTTTGAAAGCCCTTCAGGATAATTATGCTAACAAGTTCAGGTATGCTGTGACCAGTAACTTTTAGACCTTATTTTTACTAACCCCATTCGTAATCTGTAGATCCTCTTCCAGAAAAATAGGCACATGCCAGAATATTTTGCCTATTTTTCCAAAGAGTTTGTGGGTCCCAGTTTTAGAATCCAGTTGTATACCTTGCCAAATGAATTTGCCAGTATTTATTCACATTTGCTCCCTTTGAAGCTAAACACCTAATAGAATTCTAATCTGAGATCATTAATATTTATTGAATACCTAATATATGCCTGGCATCTAGATAAATATGACTGATTTCTGATAAAAGTTTTCCTGATAAGGAAACGTTTTAGATATTACTGTGAGGAGGTAGGCTTCATTTTACTTGTCAGTGTTTTTTGAGACCTGTCTTATTATTTATTGAGAAATAGTCTATGGAAAGGGCAGAAAAAAAATTCATTCTTCTTCCTTTATTCTTACGTTTAACTGTAATCACCCACTTCCAAAATAGCCCCAATTGCTAGAGAATAGATAATCTATTGTGATAATCTTTGAATTCTATGTTAAATATATTAGGAAAGAATCCATTCCAATATGTTTTAGAGTGTTGCAGGAACTGTAATATTTTCTTAGAGAAGTTTTTTTTTCGTAGGTGCTTTAGTTTCAAAGTTATTGAGATTTGAAGAATGCTTATACGGATTAAGGTAGTTTTAAAATATTTCTATAGATGATATAACCATTGTATTTAGCATTTTAATTTCATAAAAATTATTTTTAATTTTAGGAACAAGAGTTGAATGCTCGAGCCCGGGCCCTACAAGCTGCATCTGCTTCATGTTCATTTCGGCCCAATGGATTTGATGACAATGACCCACCAGGAAGCTGTGGACCAACTGGTGGAGGGGGTGGAGGCGGATTTAATACAGTTGGCAGACTCGTATTTTGATCCTGAGAGAGTCCAAAATGCACTGGTCACGAAACATCTAATACTATGACTGTTAAAATGTCACAGACTATAACAAATATCTATCTTTTATTTTTCATTAGACCCTTATACTTCAAGAGAACACATTCAGTGCTTGTTTTTATTTTCTTGACACATTTATTAACAAAATGCATCATGGAAAAAAAATCTACCTCTTAAAATTCCATTTGCTTTTATGGTTAGACATGCTTGACCAAAAATGTTCAGAAGAAAATATGTACCTGGTCCCTAATTAAGCTGCATTAAATTTGGTAGAAGCATTTAAATGGTCTATCTTCAGTTTTACTGAACAAAAAATGTAATTTATTTAGCATTCTTTATAAAAGAATTGATGCTAGAGGTAAAAAAAAAAATACTTGTTTTTAAAAAATCCTTTATGTCTTGTGTAATTACCCCATTATTAAATTCAAGTCTTTAAAAATCAACTAGAGATGATAAAGTCTCTAAGGAAGGCAATAACAAAATTTATCAAGATATAGTACTTTTCAGTTTTTGTGTAGTGTCTTCAGCATCACTGTATCTGTATTTCAAGTACAAATGTTTTTAAAAAGGATTCTTTATACATATGTGCTGAATTGATTTTAAGAAAGTTGCATGATCCTGTAGGAGCAACATTTTTACCTAAAAAATGCTAACTTTGTAGTATTTCTAATTGTTCAAGGATTTTAAAATTCTATTTCAGGGAGTATATCTTCTGTGTGTTTTGAAGGAGGTGAGTTCTGTATGTGCCTTGCAGTACTGTAATTCAAAAATAGGAATCTTTGGCTGCGAAATGTTTTTTTTTTTTTTTAAATGAAATGTTAGGAAGTAATTTTTGTGCTAACATTAAAATTATAACTTTTTGAAAGGTAATAGATTTTCCTTAAGTAAAATCTGATGGTTCTAAATCAATCAATGTGATAGTTCATTTTTAACTCTTAGAAGAATTCAGAGGAAATGAACCCAGCTAAGTATAAAATCTTTCTTGATTTTGTTACTTATTCCTCAGAATATTAAACATTGATCACATATTTTTAGAGTTGTACATTTGGGTTTTTTGTTTGTTTCAGTCATATGTTTTGCACCGTTGTTTCTATTTTCATAGTTCTAGATAAAATGTTAAAATGCCAAACCCTACCTTCCTACACTTTCTTTTGCCAGGAAACTGGAAACATGTCAGTTCTCCTGGTTCTTGATTATACAGTACTCAAGAGTTATCCCAGTTATCCCCCTTCCTAAAGGTTTTAACTTATCCACAGTTGTTCATTGTTCTCAAGATTGGTCTCATATTTATTTTGAAAACATTTTAAGGAAAAGAATGTTCTTCGATGATTTGGGGTTTATCTTTTTCCCAAGCTTTCATGGCAGTGGTTAAAAAAAAAACAGAAATCCTCATGTTTATTCCACTACCTCCCATTCCTAACCTGTTTCCAGTCACCAGGAAGATTAGGAAGGCAGATTAGATTAAAAACTGAAAATTCTTTGCAGATTTAATCAAGGTTCTCCTCCTTATAAATGAATGAACCAGTTATCATGCTTTTCTGTGGTCTTCTTATCCCAATAGTGAATTTCTGAGCTATCCTGTGTATTCAGTTATCCACTTACTTGATAGCAACTTACGATCAAATTATATCAGTCTTGGCATTTATTGAAATTGGTAAAGTGGTTTAATATTTGATAGATTGATATTGGGCTAAGATGCTTCTAGCAACTTTCATAAAAGCAATTAGACTTACGCAGCTTTATCTATGAATATCAATCAGGTCTCTCAAGGATTTTATGTATCAAGATAATATGTATTGACTTTTTTAAATGATAAAATGAATTCTAGTTAGAGTCTTTCCTTAGTATCTGCAGTGGATTGGTTCCAGAACACCATCCCCCAATATTAAAATCCACAGATGCTCAAGTCCCTTATTTATATAAAATAGCACAGAATTTGCATATAACCTATGCACATCCTCCCATATACTTTAATCTCTACATGATGAGATATGATTGCATAGCACTTACATTGTGCTATGTAGTTGTTATACTATATTATTTTTTCATTTGTGCTATTTTTTATTATATTTATTGGTTTTTTAAATTTTCTATCCAAAGTTGTTTGAATCTACGGATACAGAGCCTGAGGATATGGAAAGCTGACTGAATATAGTAACACTGAGAGTATTCAAATAACTTCATACCAGTACCAAAAACTTGAAGACTTCCTTTTAACATTAAAAATATAGTAACGTTTTACATGATTTGTTGAATTCAAAATATTTGGAACCAGAATAATCAGAAACTTTATTCAAAACCTATGCAGCTGAACTTTTTTAGTAAGGTAATACTCAGGACTGCTCTGATTCTAACAGATCCCTGTGACTTAATTACAGATTTATTTGTCATATTAGGTCTTTTCTTTCTCCCATATTCCTAACTCTTGTGCTTAGCTCCAACTCTTGTGAGATTTAACTCTGAGGACTGAGTAGAGTGCTATTGCTGTTTGTCTTTCCTTTAGTCCAGAGTAATCAGTTTAAATGAAGTTGCTTATTACTGCTAAGAAGCATTAGGCTTCACTGATAGCAAAAATGAAAAACTGTAAATCTGAGTCTGTTTCTTTCAAAGATATTTATTGACACAATTAAAGTAAAAAATTGTTTAGAGATATGCAAAGAAGGAAATATATAGGATGTCACACAAGCTCTGATAACCTATCCACTAAGCAGGTGCCTATGCAACTCTGATTTATGGCATTAACATATCTCAAATTGGAAGAAGGATTCTAGCTCATTCTCCATTCAAGCATCTTCCCACTGCCTCTCTTCCAGCTAAATAATCAGAGAAGCAGGGCAGCATATGCCTGGAGATCCCTGACTTTTATCTCCATACCTTAAATTGTTGATAGATCCTTTGGATGTAGAGATAAAAATCCATCATGATGTCTAGAGGTATTGGGGGGTCCATGTGAAAGGTTCAAACAACCTATTACATATAACGCACATCTGGAAAGAATAAAAATTTTCAAGCTAAGTCTTAAGTTCAAATCTACATTTTTTTCTCTTCAGTTCTGTTCTTTGTATGATAATATTTACAAAAGTAGTTGTCTTCTTTTCACATACTACCTCTTTAAAGCTATCATCTTATAATAAGTGGAATTGGATGCTTATTGTGTGCCCAGCAGAGTTTAGGAAAAAAATAATTGGCATAGTTTCTCCAGTTACTGGAAATCTTCATTTTGATGCTTTGTACTTTGTTCCAGGTCTTTAATTCTCAGTCAGTCTTTTCCTATATTGTGTACTTCACATGATACATTCCATATAAAGAGCTCTTTTAAAATGAATATTTCAAAAATACTGTACATTTATAGTATTTTTTCTCATACAAATTCGATAGTTTATATATCCTTTCATCATACATTTTTTCTAATGAGTTTAGATTTCTGAAACTAAATATTCCTGAGGTAGAGAAAAGTTATTCACATTTTACAAAAACATACTAGGAAATGCTAACTGGTTGTTGTTAGCAACTCAGTAACATCGCCCAGAGGAGTAAGGTTAAATCTTAGATAATGCAAACCTGTAACTAAGAAGTTAAAGTTCAACAGTAAAGAAATTTGAATTAAAAGTTGCTATCCCAAAAAAACAAATAATTCTAAAATATAAGCTGTTTCATATGTATATTCTTAAGTTTTATCAAACTGTTATGTATCGTCAGTGTTAGCCTAAGTTAATTTTCTTACAGAGTCCTTTTTTAGAAGTGAACGAACCTCAAAATGATGGGGGATTAAAAAAACAAACTGCTTTAAAAAAACTAGCTTGTTTTTAAAAAAAGCTTTCCCATATGAAGAAATTTGTATAGAAATAATTTTTAAAGAAATGAGAATCAAGATTTTCATAAAATCAGCAATCTAGGTTTCACAAATTCAAAAGAATTTATTATATAAAACCATTAGCCCCACTGTTACATAACCAGTGTGGACTTAACATTAAAAATAGAATCTAAGAAGTCAGCCAAGTGTATTGCCAGCTCTCGTCAGTGTCTGTTACGACCTGCAGTTGTTTTTCTCTTCATGGAGCTCATGTTTTCATGTTTTGCTTGTGTTGTTGACGCGCGCACGTGCACACACACACACACACACACACCCCTTGATTTCAGAGGGTGAAAAATTTAGCCTTTCCTGGCCAGATCATCAGTTTTTAACCTTGCATTTCATGTTAAAATCACTTGAAGAGCTTTTTAAAAATAATACCATGCCCAAGCCTCATCCCAGACCAATTACATTATGTGGAGACTGGGCATCAATGTTTTTTGAAGTTCCTCACATGATTTTAATGTGCCACCTGAGTTGAGAACTGGACTACAAAAGGAATTTCTTCCCCATAGGTCTTTCGTTCAAGGGGATTATTAACATATGTCAAGAGTCTACCGTGTGCTGGCAGATATCTATGTCTTTTTAACTTATACCAGCCCTGTAAGTGGGCTCATACCCATATCCTCCCTCACCTCTTAATGGACAAAGAAAATAAAGACTCTGATTAAGGAACTTGCTCAACATCGCGAAACTAGTAAAAATCAGAGCTGAGATTTTAACCCAAGTCTTCAGAGCTCCAAAGTCAATATTCTAATGGAGCACAGGACTTAAGCAAATTACATATTAACAAAAGCTTAACAGTGAATTTTGTAAAATGAAATATCAGTGTTTCCCTTATCCTTTTGCACTCCAAACATGATTCCTTAAGAGAAAAAAAAAAAAAAAAAAGAAAAGATCTACTTTGTTAAAACCTATATGTGATAATCTAAAGGGTTGAGAAATGTGGTTCTTAAACTCATTTGTTATACCCGCTTAGTTTCTGTTTGCTTTACTAGGTTTATCTTTTCCATTCTTGCCTTTATGCCCTCTCTCATGCATATTGGACCTTGCATCATGTTTTTTCACACAGCACCATATACTTGCCATCTCAAGACCTTTGCACATTCAGGTCTCAGGATAGCATACCTTATGCTACTTTCTCTTCCCAGCTTTCAGCGGACTAATTAATTGCCTCCTACCTCCATATGTTCATATCTTCTCATACTGACCTCCCAAGCTGATTAGTCTCCCCCTTTATCCTGAGGTGAATTTTACTTCACAATACCAATGCTGGGTATGTATACTGCATTTCCTTAAAGAGATTGCAATTTGTTCTGTATGCAGTTTCCCTTTGAGAAGGCCATGGCTTAGCAATGGGGCTAAATTAGCACTGAAGTAAAGGCTAATCCTTTACAGTATAAAGTTTACACCCAACAAAGATTAAAAGTAGGTCTTAAAAGATCAAATTCTAATGCTGGTTAAATTCTTTAATTTAACTGCATACAGAACAAATTGCAATCTCTTTAAGGAAATGCAGTATACATAGCCAGCATTGGTATTGTGAAGTAAAATTCACAATATCCAGCATCTGATCAAAAAGTATGAGGCATTCAAAGAAGGAAAAAAATCCAGAAATTATGGAAAGAAAGGAATTTGCAAAATAGGAGCTTAAAAGGAACGTAGAAAATCATGAGCACAGTGAAGAGAAAAATAGAGGATCCAAGAGTCCATTATCCAACAGAAAATTAAAAGCACCCAGAGGAGGAGAATATGAAGTCAGGAAACAATACACAGCCCACAGGTCAAGTCTATCCTGCGTCCTGTTTTTTCATAAGTAAAGTTTTATTGGAGCACTGCTATACCTGTGACATTGTGTGTGGCTGTTTTTACACTACAATGGTAGAGCTGAGTAGTTATGACAGAGACCATATATATTAGTCTGTTTTCATACTGCTATACAGCACTTTGGGAGGCCGAGACGGGCGGATCACGAGGTCAGGAGATCGAGACCATCTTGGCTAACACGGTGAAACCCCGTCTCTACTAAAAAATACAAAAAACTAGCCGGGCGAGGTGGCGGGCGCCTGTAGTCCCAGCTACTCCGGAGGCTGAGGCAGGAGAATGGCGTAAACCCGGGAGGCGGAGCTTGCAGTGAGCTGAGATCCGGCCACTGCACTCCAGCCTGGGCGACAGAGCCAGACTCCGTCTCAAAAAAAAAAAAAAAAGAACTGCCTGAGACCGGATAATTTATTAAGAAGAGGATTAATTGACTCGCAGTTCTGCATGACTTGGGAAGCTTCAGGAAACACAATCATGGCAGAAGGTGAAGCAGGCTTGCATTACAAGGTGGCAGGCAAGAGACAGCAGGGAAAACTATCTTATAAACCATCACATCTCGTAAGAACTCACTATCCTGAGAACAGCATGAGGGAACTCGCCCCCATGATCCAATCACCTCCCATCAGGTTCCTCCCTCAACACGTGGAAATTACAATCCAAGATGAGATTGTATATGGTGTAACCATATCACCATACAGCCTGCAGAGCTAAAATATTTACTATGGTACATAAAAAATTCTGATCCTTGATATAGAGAAACAAAAGACCAGTCATTTTATCAGAATATGAAAGCTAAGGATAGTGGAATGGCATCTAAAAAGTGCAGAAGGGAAAAAAAGTCAACTTAGTGAATACTCACTATATCCAGTGAAGATTCATTCAACATGAAGGTGAAGTAGATATTTTTAGACAAAAGCTGAGAGAATTTTTTTCTCGAATATTTGCACTACAAGATAAAGTTAAAATTCTTCAGGCTGAAGAGAGCATACCAGGTGGAAATGTGGATCTACAAAAAGGAAGGAAGATTTGGAAATGGATTGGGCACCATTGACTCAATTTACAGAATAAGAAAGCAGGGACAGTTTTGGGAAGCTCAAGACACACTGTGCCCATGAGCAGCAATTTGGACCTCCTGCTGCATCCACTGTGCATCAAACACACACTGTACAGACAAAGACTCCTAGGAAAAGAAGTATAAACATGGATTAACAGAGGTGGGCAAACTACAGCCTCTGTCCCAGCCACCTGTTTATGTAGAATCCAAAGTAAGAATGTTTAACTTACACATAAACTTCTAGAATTGAGTTTAGCAAGTCTCCTAACTACAGAGTTAATACACAAAGTTCAAGGGTATATTTACACACCAGTGACAGGTATTAGAATAAGACATTTTAAAATATTGACAATAATGTAAAAAATCAATTTTTTAGACATCTAGAAACAGTTTTTTAGAAATAAAAGATGCATAAGACTGCCACACAATACCGCAAAACATTATCTAGGAAATTAAAGAAGACCTAAATAAATCGTGGCTTGGAAGACTTAATTTTATAAATACTTAATTTTTCCTCAAAACAAATAGTTAACTTTTCCCAGTCTATAGAATCAATGTGATCCCAATCTGGGAATTCTATTTTGTATTGAGGAGCTGATTCTGAAATGTAAAGGGAAAAATTCCAAAAATTATCAAGACTCTTGGAAATGAGGAACAAGGTAGAATGACTTTCTTTACAAGATAAAACTTATAAGGCTAAAATAATTCAGATGAGGGGACTTATCAGAAATAGGCCCATACTTACATGCATATGTGATTTATGACAAAAATAATGTGACCATCCTAGTTGTTTGAGACTGAGGCTGTTCCCAAGACATAGAAATTTCAGCTAAAACCAAGAAAGTCCCAGGCAAACTGCAATGACTTGGCCCCTAGACAAAGGTGACACTTCAAAGCAATGTGAAAAGGATGGTCTTTTCCACAAATTTTAGTGGTACAGTGGGTAATCATGTAAAATAAAAGAAACTTAACCCTTGCTGCACACTATATATAAAAAATACATTTCAAGTGGATTTTAACTGTAAACTGGAAGGCAAAATAACACTTCAAAGAGATTACTTAGAACATCTTCAAAATCTAGGTGTATGGTTAAGATTTCTTAAACAGGACCAAAATATCCTTAGTCATGAAGGAAAACAGTGATAAAATGGATTACATTAAGGTGAAAAGCTTTTCATCAAAAACTCCATTAAGAATAAAATATGGACCAGGTATGGTGGCTCACACCTGTAATCCCAACACTTTGGGAGGCCAAGGTGGGAGGATCACTCGAGTCCAGGAGTTCAAGACCAGCCTGGGCAATTTAGTGAGACATCGTCTCTAATTTAAAAACAAATAAGAACAAAATACAAAGCTACAAAGTGGTACATCTGTGTAAATCATAAGTGAACGTATAAAGAACTGCAAATCAACATAGAAAACCCATAGAAAAATAAGCAAAAGACTTGAGCAAGCACTTCCAAAGAAAAGAAATTTCTAATAAACATACAGAAACCTGCTGAACTTCATTAATCACCAAACCTCAATAATACACCATTAATGCTCATAGGATGAATAAACTTAAAAAAAACTGGCAATATCAAACATTGGTGAGGATGTAGAAAGTTAATTCTCACATACTACTTACAGGAGCGTAAATTGATAAAACTACTTTGGAAAACTGGCACTATCTTCTAAAACTGAACATGTGCATACCGTATTATCTGGTAACTTCACTGCTAAAGAGAGATGCTACAAAAATGTGTGCATAAAGCACATTTTAAATGTGTACACAAAAACAGTTTTAAATGTTCAATGCTGTATTATTCACAGTAGCCGAAAACTTGAAACAACCAAAGTATTCAAGAACAGAATGGATAATCTGTGGATATTCATTTTTCTTGCTGCTTTTAGAAAAAATATAAATTATGGATGGACATTCATATATATTAAATTCCTTCACAGCAGCGAAGATGAATGAGCTCCAGATACACGTCACAACATTTGAATTCCACAACCATAATACTGAGGGAAACACAAAAGAATGCCCACTCTTGCAGCCAGGCACAGTGGCTCAAGCCTGTAATCCCAGCACTTTGGGAGGCCGAGGTGGGTGGATCACGAGGTCAGGGGTTTGAGACCAGCCTGGCCAACATGGTGAAACCCCATCTCTACAAAAGCAACAAAAATGGCCAGGTGTGGTGGTGTGTGCCTGTAATCCCAGCTACTTGGGAGTCTGAGGCAGGAAAATCACTTGAACCTGAGAAGCTGAGGTTGCAGTGAGCCTAGACTACGCCATTGCACTCCAACCTGGGAAACAGAGCAAGACTCCGTCTCAAAAAAAAAATAAAATAAAAAAGAATACACATTTTTATGATTCCATAAAATAGAGCTAGTTTGTGGTATTAGAAGTACAGATAATATTACCTTTGGAGAAAGGGAGGGAGAAGTGATCAGAAAAGATCATGAATAGGGGACTTACGTGGTATGATTAATGTTACATTTTTTTTACCTGGTTCTTTGTTTACCAGGTTGTGTTGATTTTGTGATTACACGTGGAACTATCTACTTATAATTTTGTGCTTTCCTCTATGTCTTTTTTACTTCAAAAGAAGTATAAATTTTTAGTTATAACTGGCAGCTCTATTGAGTCTAGCCTCCCAGAGTGTTTCATTAGAAAAGGAAAGTAGTTAAGCTGTTGGAAGAGCCTCAGTGATGGATGATGGGCCTAAAACAAGAGAATTGCAGAAAACTGGACAGGATGAAATGAACTGTTTGTATATACCTAAATTGAGTATCCATTTTTTAATTTAAATGTCAGCTACTCTGGTGCACTAGCCACATTTTAGATGCTCATCAGCCATGAGGCTCATGGCCACAATAATGAACAGCACAACTCTAGTGATAAGCCATAATGGTGATAAACTACATTTGATCATTGTATGCCTCCTTCCCATCCTGTCCATTATTTGGGGACCCTTTAAAAATTAAACACATATGTTATCTAATTACTGAAATAAATGAAAATGCTACGAAAAAAATCTGGGTACCTATCTTCCTGGAAACTTCAAGCTTAATTCCATTTAGAGAATGGACCATCTGTGACTTCTGAAAGAAGAACTTACAATATTATTAATGGTTTCCCCTATTGTTAAGACAACAGACCAATAAACTTATTTTTTTAAGTTGCTGCTATTTTCCACTTATTAACCAGTCTGTCTGCTTGCTAGACCCTATTAGAACATCTTGTCTTCTTTTTAAGTTTATTTCTTGGGTCTTGGTTTATAGTCAGTCCTCCACTTCCTACCACTGATCCTAGCTTTTTTGTTTTTGGTTTTTGGTTTTTTTGTTTTTTGTTTTTCGGGTTTTTTTTAGACAGAGTTTTGCTCTGTCACCCAGACTGGAGTGCAGTGGCACGATCTCGGCTCCTGGCAACCTCCACCTCCCAGGTTCAAGCAAATCTCCCGCCTCAGCCTCCTGAGTAGCTGGTACTACAGGGACGGGCAACCACGCCCAGCTAATTTTGTGTGTTTTCAGTAGAGACGGGGTTTCACCATGTTGGCTAGAATTCTTGATTTCCTGCCCTCGTGATCCACCCACCTTGGCCTCCCAAAGTACTGGGATTACAGGCGTGATGAGCCACTGTGCCTGGCCGATCCTAGTTTCTTGAAACACACAATAATAGAGGTGAATATTTTTCAGGATGCCTGTCTTGTGATTGTTATGGTCTTGATATCAAAATCACAATATTTCAGTACAGAGCACTAGCACTGCTGACCTTCAGTTTCTCCAGGATGATCTATACTTGGCTAAGTCCAAGATACATGTTTATAAATACTACTTATCTGTATTTTTGGCAGCTTATATTTCCAGAGAACTTCATTTTTAGATGTGAATGACAGGCTTGACCTTAATTTGGTTCTGTATGGAGCAGTTTGTTCTCAAACCATAGTCTAGTGTTAATGAGGAAAATATTGAAATTGAGGCTCAGAACATGGAAAAATAATTTGCAGTTCAAATCAATGATACACCTCTGTAGGTTTCTGCTGAATAATTTCTTGAATTGGGTAATTTCCACCCTCTTGGCTTTCAGTAATAGCAGAAGCAACTATATAAGCAGATTAGCCAATAGACACAAGTTTATTACTTTCCTCACTCATGGCTAAGATGAACGCAAAACCAAAAGTAAAATAGTAATAATAAAAACTTGCTTCTCAATCTTCACTGCCTTAGCATAGAGAAAACATTATAACTACCCTTAAAATCTGGCTTTGGAAAGTGATTGTCCAGAATATTCTATCTTCAGCAAGGACTCAGGCTGCCAATATAAACAGGCCAGCAATTGTCTAGAACAGTTATTCCATATTCTACTATCCTTTTTGGAACATCATGATTAGGCCATCATGGTTATGCACTTATATAAAGAGCTAAGTTTGTGTTAAATACTAGAGGCAAAATAATAAATTGGCTGCCATTTGGCAAATAAATTATCTTCCCAGATCTACTGTTGACTCGGAATAAATGCCTTAAACAATTCATATCTCCATTTTCCAGGCAATCCAGCTATCAAGAGTTCACCATGATGGAGTGGGCCAGGCTGTCCTAGTGCATATAGTGCCTCTATGACAATTAGAAAAAGGCACCAGCCCCATTTGGACAATCGAAAAGAAATAAATATCTCTTGCTCTAAGCTAATGAAGTCTATACCAAGAGGCTTGATGCAAATCAAGCCTATATTTCTTGAGAGCTGAATTTCAACCCCTTTTCAAACACCATCATCTGAGTGCCCTTTTTCGGGCAAAACTTATACAATCTATACCACTGTCCTGAATGGGCAGTTCTCAAAGACAAGATGCTCAGGAGACAACCTGAGTTTACTTGAAGTTTAAAGAAGGTAAATATAATAACTGTCAGCTTTAATGGAGCAAAACATAATTTGTAAGTACGTAAATGATTCAGTGATTGTCTCAGGGAAACCAGCTGCATTTGTAAGTCTGTCATGTAAGTTTATCATTAAGAAAATATTTCTTAGCATCTACGATGTGCTAGGTACAATGCTGGGTAGCAAGTTATGAAGTTGAACTTGAACAAAGTGGACACAGCCCCAACCCTCTCTTTTGGAGCTCAGAGTCTGGCAGGGAAGGGAAATAAACCAGCAATTATAGTCACAGGGGACATATGAGGTGCTACGCTTACACATGGCAAGAGCAAATATCTAAAGGGGTCCTAGAAGCCTAATAATTATGTATTTCACTAGATTTCAAGAGATATCTTGTCATAGTCACTTGATAACTATTATAGAACTTATGGTCTGTTTTCAATTTATTAATCACAGCTCCTGCTGCCCATGACATTGCAGAAAATTACTTACAACAGGATAGATCCATTCTGGCTATAGTGCAGCAAAAAGTGCATGAGTATTGCTTATCATTTCACAACGAGCCTCCTTCACTGGCATAGAAAATGAGGAGTATGTACTCCACAGAGGCCTATCTCCCAGGCATCCTTCATCAGTAATCCTGAGCCTGTAATTCCCTCCTTAGGACCTTGGTGTTAGGAAGAAAATGACTCAGGAGATGGGGAAGAGGAAAGGCAATAAGGAGAGCCAACACTTATGGAGTGCTAAAAATAAACATCCCTATACAGTTATCTATCACTGTCTGCCCCACCCAGAGTCCACTCCATAGGAAGCATCCCACCAGATGCTGCACCTCCCTTCCATTGCTTTTGAATTAGGAAATACCGGCCTCAAAGACAATCCATTCAGGGCATGATCAACAAGCCAGGACTTCTTTCTTTGCTCTAAAAGATGAACTTGGACAATCAGGAATCTCTACAAGTAAAATAAAGAGACATAGAGAATTACCTGTTAGTGGTGGGTGCTACTTCCAGGTGACTATATAGGCTGGAGATTAGGCCACTGGAGTAATTTGTAAAATAAGGAAGCTGGTTGACAGAAGGAGGACAAAAAGCAGACCTTGAGAGAGGGGCAGGGAAAAAAAAAAAAAAAAAAAAAAAAAAAAAAAAAAAAAAAAAACCAAGAAAAAGAGAGACAGAGAAGGGCTAATTCTTAGAGACAAACCAGTTCCTCTCCTCCCTGGTTGTCTAATTCTTCCTTGGTTCCCATATATTTGTATTCCTTAATAAGCCTTTATTTCCTCTGAAGTTATTTCAATGAGTTTCTAGTATTTGCACTAAGATAACTTCAACTAAACCAATCAGCTAGGTGGTTTACATTTATAATTTTATCAATACAATCACCCTAACAGGTATCATTATTCCTAGTTTACACACCATAATTGAGGCTAGGTGAAATAAAGTACTTTGGCCAAAGTGAAACAGCAACTGTGACAACTGGTAATGAGAAAAAAAAAAAAAAAAACCTAAGGATCATATAAATACATGAAATTCTCTTAGAAAACCACTTTACCCCACTTTTCCCACCTATCCCTTCCTCCACCAAGCTGATAGGTAGAGCTACCAATATCCCTTGACACAGGTATATGATTAAGCACAGAGAAAACTGGTATACGCTTCTATGTCTTCTTCTCCCTTGTAAGCCAGCACTAAAGTTTGTTTTAATGAAATTTCATCTTAACCAAAATGCCCAGCATTGATTCTCTCAGATCATATATTCGTAGTGATAACTTTCCTACTATGTGAAATCACTGAAAACACAAATCCAAGATCGACTTATAACACCAAATGCTGGCCCTAGAGACACCTCAGAGTCTGCTGCAGGCAATACCATTGCTGCCAAACACAATTGCACATAATAGAAAGACAACAGACTTATTATGACATCTTATGATAGAGGGCATGGGCAGGAGAAAGATTAATTTAGCAAGATACAGCACTTGTACCAATAAGACAGAGTCCTAAAGTAAAATATTGGGATACTTCCCTTCAGGAAAAAAAAAAATGTTTTGAGCCCAGAGTATGCTCTTGACAGGAGACATTTTTAGAATCCAATGATAACCCTGTAATTTTTTAAATTACAATTTATGTATTTTCTTGAATTTTGAAATAAAAACCCTGGAAAACCCTGCAAATAGTCTATGATTCCTACAATGTGGCAAATAATTTCAAATATATATACTGGATTTTTTAGGGCTATAGCATTTAGAAATGACAGAATACCACAAGGTATAAAAATGTCAATTTGTGAAGAATAGGCACTAGGCTTTTTAGAGAAAACATATGATTCAACTGTGCCTTAATCTATTTAATTACAGTACAGAGGTAAAATCCATAGAGGAGTGTTCCCTTTGTTTAGCAATTTTAGTTATATTATTATTGTTATTATTATTATTTAAAAATAGAGACAGGTTTCACCATGTTGCCCAGAGTGGCCTCAATCTCCTAGGCTCAATCAGTCTACTTCACCCTCCCAAACTGCTGGGATTACATGCATGAGCCACAGTGCCTGGCCACTTTTAGTTATATTTAAATTCCTGTGGACTTCTTTTGGCATTTATTTACTTCATGGACTCTTTGGCCTTGGCATGATGCATTTTTGTAACCTCTGTTTAGTTTGGTTGGCTGTTAAGCCTATGATTTTTCAGGGTGGGTTCATTATGTTTATTAAGTATAACCTGGTGAGAAAACCCTTCCAGGGTCTTTCTCATAAAGATAACATGAAGTAGCCAGAAAAATCACAACCATGTTTACGATTTTAAAAATAAGAACTTGAAAACCAGAACAAAATACAGAACTTAGTCCCAAGGGATGACTAAACACGTCATCAATTTATAGCTGCTATCATTTGTTGAATCACCTTTAGTCTTTGGAATTTCATGATTTTTGTTTTCTTGTGAAAGTAAAACAACAAGACATACACAGCATTAATAATTTGAATAGTAGGAATATATTGCACATAAGAATTATAATCAAAAAGAGAATTTGTATGCCAAAATGAAAAAAAAAAAAAAAAAAAGAACTGATTCCACTAGGGAGTCAACTAAAAACATCATGAAGAAAATTAAATCCAGGTTCTTCTTTAGAGATTTCTTATAGCCAAAAAATAATCTAGTATTCAGTTCAAATTGCAGGCAAGCAATAAAAAACTCAAAACCAATGGTGAGGGCTACAATCTAATAACAGGTGTGCTATAGTTTTCTGCTGAAACATTATTTTTCTTTCTTCAGTCCCCCTTTTCTATTAAAGAGAAATCATAGCGACACCGATTTATTCTCAATATACATTTTAGTCTTATTATACTTGCCCTGATTATTTGCATAAACCATAACAAGAATAGCCATTGCCCACATAGGATCCTTTTTAAGTTGGCTTTTCTGGAATTTTTTCATAAGCGATTTTGGATTAGACTTTTAAAAGCCTCTGAAGGCTAGCAAGCCATATCAACGATTCATCATGAGAATATGCATGTAATACCTGTACAAATAGGGTGAATTCCTTTCTTCTTAAAGTCCCCCAAATATCTTGACATTCTTGGGCCTATCAGAAAGTGACATATTTGTGTGTGTGTGAGACAGGGTCTTGTTCTGTTAGTCAGGCTGGAGTGCAGTGGCATGATTATGGCTCACAGTAACTTCAACCTCCCAGTCTCAAGTTATCCTCCCACCTCAGCCTCCAGAGTAGCTGGGACTTACAGGTGCATGCCACCATGCCCAGCTAATTTCTTTTTTTTTTTTTTAAAGACATGATCTCACCACATTGCCCAAGCTGGTCTTGAGCCATCCTCCAGTGTCAGTCTCTCCAAGTCCTGGGATTATAGCACTTTGAACCACTGTGGTTGGCCTTATTTTTTTCTTTTAAGACAGGGTCTCACTCTGTTGCCCAGGCTGGAGTGCAGTGTTGTGGTCACAGCCCACAGCAGCCTCAACCTCCCATGCTCAAGTGATCCTCCCACCTCAGCCTCCTAGGTAGCTGGGTCTACAAGTACGCACCACCATACCCAGCTCATTTTTAAGCTTTTTTTGGTACAGCTAGGGTTTCACCATGTTGCCCAGATTGGTCTCAAACTCTGGGCTCAAATAATCTGCCTACCTCAGCCTCCCAAAGTACTGGGCTTACAGGCGTGAGCCACTGTGCCCACCCAGAAAGTGACATTCTTTACTTACCGCGAGGTCAGGGACCCTGTAAGATAACTGTGCAGACCAGGTATCAGGCCAGTCTTTCTCTTTACATTGGCTTTATAATTTCAATCTCAGTCTTTCAAAGCAGTCTTGCCATATTTGAAATATAATATTCCAGTCACAGCCTTGGTAAAATAACCAGTGCTTCTAATGTGTCCTATAACAAAAGAAAATAGTTTCTTGTTGAACTTATTCAAGTAACTATATTGAAGTAAAATAAGAATGCTTATGAATATTTTCCAAATCCTGGAGAATTCAGGTAGAGAGAGAAAGGTAAATTTTTCAATTTTGCTTGCAAAAGAATACCAATTACTATAAGATACAAATTGTTCAAAAGACAAGTTTTCTTGATTCTGAAAAACAAAATATAAAAAGAATCAGCAATATTTCAAAGAAAAAGTCATAAAAATCACTTTATTCCCTCATCAGTTCAGTCCCGTGTACTTCTTGTTCTGCTTGGTGTCGTGTTAGCAATCTTCATGAACACGTCATTTTTTTTTTTATTAGAGTTCTGGAAGGTTTTGTCTAGTTCAATGATATCATTTCCAAAGTTACCAGAAGCATGTATTCAAGAGCACTTGTCAGTCTTTTCACGAAAGTAATTTTGGACTGTAGTTGGTTGCCAGTGCTTTTAGATAAGAATTCAAAACAAAAACTGTGGGTGACAAAAACCTAAAATAGTCATGGTTAAAATCTGGTGAAAGTTCCCAATTGACAAGGAAATTCAGTTTTTTCTATTACATGCAGCATTTCCAGATAATAACCAGAATCATAACTGGTAACGTCACATCAGGACTATCAGATTTTAATAAGTTTCACATACTGTTGAATATTCACATTAATAACATAGCCATACAACTTTAGAAAAGATTTAACAAAACCACAATTATGACTACTAATATTACATTATATTACTATGAATCTGCATACTTTTGTAACATTGACATCAATAACATACTGATAAATGTAACTGAGAAAATTTGGTATTATTTATCATTTGACAATGCCTCCCATACAATTTACCATATAAGTCAAATCATTTGCCCTCTCTATAAGATGAGAGATATATTCTTTGAAACTCTCCAGGGGCCCAACTAGATAATCTTAAAATCAAGTTTAAGCCAGTAAGGCTTAACTTAGGATTTTGATCCTGGGGAAACCTGCCAAAGATGTCAAAAGATTCAAAACAGTTGACCATAACAGAATCACAGCTTATTATTAAATAATAGTTGTTCATTTAATCAGAGTGATAATCAGAAGACTTCAGAAGCAATACAAAAAGTTGCATGAATGTAAAAATCAATCCTTTTAAAGCTTCATTTTCCTAATCAAAAATCTAACACAGATAATGTGGGAATTATGTTGATAAAAACAAGTTTCAGAAAGGAATAGATTTCAGAATTAGAAATTGAAACATCGGCCGGGCTCACGTCTGTAATCCCAACAGTTTGGGAGGCTGAGGTGGGTGGATCACCTGTGGTCAGGAGTTCGAGACTAGCCTGACCAACATGGAGAAACCTCGTCTCTACTAACATTACAAAAATTAGCAGGGCATGGTGGTGGGCATCTGTAATCCCAGTTACTCAGGAGGCTGAGGCAGGAGAATCACTTGAACCCGATGGACGGTGGAAGTTGCAGTGAGCCGAGATCACACCACTGCATTCCAGCCTGGCCAACAAGAGTGAAACTCCATCTCAAAAAAAAAAAAAAAGAAAAGAAAAGAAAAGAAATCAAAACCTCTTGCAGTTTTCTTAAGATCAAATCAATAATTTAAGAAAATTTTGCCGTTCTAACATAGGAGACCAAAATTTCTAGTCTCGTATTAATGTACTTTTAATATCCAAACTCATTCTTTAGGAACACATAAATAATTTCCTTTTAATTAAAGCCAACTGGATCACACACAAAATTTATTTCATAAAGTTTTTCCATGAACTTTATCATGACTTAGTGCACCAATGACATGCTTGGACTTTCTACTCTGTGCTATGCTTCCTCTTTCTTCAGCAGCCATTCATTTTAGTTAAGACAGAAATTTATCATACAAGATTTATTTTCCTGTAAAATTATTCCTCTCTTTTTCACTTTTTTAAGCAAACATATAGTGTCATATCCATAAATTTCTTTACATCTCTCTTTCCTATTACTGGTTTCTTTCTATCTTGTTTCTATTTCTTTCCTAAATCCATATTTTGAAGCAACTTTTAAATACCTCCAAATTACATAAAATTATTTTTTTCTCAATAAAGCCCACATTTTAATGCCATCTTATAATTATTTTCCAAAAAAAAAAAAACTTACTTTTCTGGCCACATTTTGCATATGAAATTATATAAACATTAGAATTTTCAGGCCGAACAGTAGCTCATGCCTGTAATCTCAACACTTTGGGAGACTGAGGCAGGCAGCTCCCTTGAGGCCAAAAGCTTGAGACCAGCTTGGGCCGCACGATGAAACCCGTCTCCACTAAATTACAAAAATTAGCCCAGTGTGGTAGTCCATGCCTATAATTCCAGCTACTGGGGAGGCTGAGGCAGGAGAATTGTTTGAACCCAGGAGGTGGAGGTTGCAGCGAACCAAAAAAAAAGAATTTTTAACTCTTAGTAACCTTACATTTTAGCAAGCAATTTTAAACTGTCACATCTCAGTATTTTATAAATAAGAACCATTTTATAATTTTCAGAAACATGTTTTCTTATAATTTTTTATCTTAATTGGAAATGACCCAGATATTTAACGAGCATCTATTATTTAATTTAACATAACTTTAAGATTTTAAATTACAGGAAAACTCCATTTACAGACATTTATCTCATTTACAGTTACCTAATCTATTAATTCTTACCAGTTTCCCTAGATTATTTATGGGAACTGAGATATTTATCAAACCTAGTCACTATTTCAAATATACTCCTTTTAGCCATTTTTATAATCTGTGAACATTAAGTGTTCACTTAAGAAACTTAAATATAATGATATTTTGCAGATAACTCAGAAGGTAGTTGTTTTTATTAAATCAACAATATTGAACTAGTCTTATTTAGCAAAAATTTATTCAAGTTATATGAACTTGGGAAATAGTTGGGCTTACTCATTTATAGCCCTCATTTGTTTATAAGCCAATTTGATACCATGTAGACAATATACAAATATAGACATATACACATAAATGTACAAACACAAATAACTATTTTCTGGCTTTTATTTTAAAATTTTATTCAAGAGTCAAGTAAAACTCATTTTTAAAAGGACAGTTGAATTAAATTGTGCTTCTTAAATGGAATGAATTAAGTTTATTTGCCTCAAATGGTTAAACCTCTTACTGAGCATAGCAAATTTACATCTCAAAGCATAGAGAATTTAGACTTTCCAAAATGCCAATGAAGTTTACATCTCCAAGGGACTGTGTCCTTTTCAGTAGGTTATGCATTTGCACACCAACACATCTAAAAAATTAATGGCAGTTTCTTAACACCATCAAATTTTCAGTTAACATCCAGATTTCCAAAATTGTTTTAGACAGTTTTATTGTTATAGAGTTTGTTTGTATCAGGCTCCAAATATGGATGGTCCATATATTGCAACAGAATGATATGCCTCCTTGGACCCTTTAAGTCTATGGCTCTTGCTCTCTCTTTTTCTTTCTTCCTTTTTTTTTTTTTTGAAATGGAGTCTCACTCTTGTCGCCCAGGCTGGAGTGCAATGGCGTGATCTCGGCTCACTGCAACCTCTGCCTCCCGGGTTCAAGCGATTCTCCTGCCTCAGCCCTCCAAGTAGCTGAAATTTCAGGCGCCTGCCACCACGCCCTACTAATTTTTGTATTTTTAGTAGACATGGAGTTTCACCACATTGACCAGGCTGGTCTTGAACTCCTGACATCAGCTGATCCGCCCTCCTTGGCCTCCCAAACTGCTGGGATTACAGGCATGAGTCACCGTGCCCAGCCTCTGTTTTATTTTTCTTACAATTTTGTCATCTTTGTCGAAGAAATCAGTTTCCTTGTTCTATAGTTTCCTGTAGAATATATCCTGTAGAGATTATAACCAGATGACTCTTAGTAAGACACTTAATATCTTACTTGCTATATGGTTATGCCTCTAATTTGATACAGAGTTAGATTCATTTTTTTTTCTTAATTTCTATTTTTAGGAGTTCTCTGTGTGTGTGTGTGTGTGTGTGTGTGTGTATGTGTGTGTGTGTGTGAGACAGGGTCTCACTTTGTCACCCAGGCTGGAGTGCAGTGGCGCAATCTCAGCTCACTGCAACCTCGGACTCCTGGGCTCAAGCAATCCTCCCATCTCGGCCTCCAGAGAAGCTGGGACTATAGGCATGCACCACCACGCCTGGCTAATCTCTGTATTTTTTCTAGAGATGAGGTCTTGCCATATTGCCCAGGCTGGTCTCAAACTCCTGAGCTCAAGCGATCTGCACACTCAGCCTCCCAGAGTGCTAGGATTACAGGCATGAGCCACCATGCCTGGCCGGAAGTTGTTTTTTAATATAATTTTTATTTTAAAATTGTATAAAACATATACATGAATCCAAAATAAAAAACTTCAAAACAAGTTGTATTTAAAGACAACCAATTTCTATTCCTTCTCCATTAGTAACCATTTTGTTTAATTTTGTAGTTGATTCTCTTGGCCAGAGGGAATTCTCTTGGGGTTTTTTTGTTTGTTTGTTTGTTTTTTTAAGTATATATGTAATTATAACCCTCCCTTAGATACATGGTAGCACATTATACATTATTTTACCCACTTTACCTTTTTAAATGTATATCCTGGAACTCATTCCATAGTAGTACTGTTAATTTTCACTTAATGTTTTTGATAGGTTCTTGGAAACTGCAATTTTAAGGGAAATTATGTATAATAAAACCAATTTTACCATAGGTTAGTTGATGTAAACAAGAGGTAAGCTCCTACAGCATATTTCTTGTTAAAAAAAGTTAGCAAACTTCTAAAGATCCAAAACACTTCTAATATTAAACATTGAAATCAATGTGAGCTATAAATACATTTAAGAAACATTACTTTTAAAAGGAAGATAATTATTTACCCAATTTTTGGTGAATCAGTGAGTGATAGCCGTTATTGTGGTAGTGGGTTAAGTCAAGGAGTAAGTATTTGCAAGGAGAAAATTGTAAAGCACACCTTTTACTACACAGTTCAAAAACAAACAATAATAAATACAGCAGACTTGCTGAGTGCTTTTGCATTGCATGTTCTATTGTGATGCATTTGCTTTTGGTTTTTCTGAGACAGAGTCTCACTCTAACACCCAGGCTGGAGTGCAGCAGCGCGATCTCAGCTCACTGCAACCTCTGCCTCCCAGGTTCAAGTGATTTTCCTGCCTCTGCCTCCCAAGTAACTGGGATTACAGGCATGTGCCACCACACCCAGATAATTTTTTTATTTTTAGTAGAGACAGGGTTTCAGCATGTTGGACAGGCTGGTCTTTCTGGTGATAAACTAAGTTGTGCCTTAATCAGGAGTAGGCTAAGGCTGCTTTCCAGCAAAGCATGACTCAGCAGGTTTGGACTGCAGGCGCACAACCCCCCACACTAGGTAACCATGCCATGTGAGGTGCATTAGGTGATCACCTATGTGGGTTTGTGGTTGGCTCAGAGTCACTATTGTCTGTAAAATGTATAATTACCCTGCTAACACTGTACATGTAGCTCACTTGTGCCGAGAGAGAGAGTAAAGCCCTGTCAAAATTGTCTATGATTTCTCAAGTGTTTCTCCAGCTACCTGCCACTCACCTACCAACTCCTCTCAGACTTCAGTTAGAACCTAACATAAGTCTGCACATATTTCAGCCATTATGGGCCACAAAGGAGGGTTACAAGTGTCAAGATAGTTTTTGTTTGTTTTTGTCTTGAATAGGTAATACATTCATATGATTTAAATATTTTTTAAAAAATTAAATGAAATATCTTTCCCTTACACCCCATGGGTAATACCTTTATTTCATTTCTTCGTTATACTTCCAGAGTAATTTTATGCACATATTAAAACCCATTTATGCCTAGTGTTCCATTATTGGAACACTAAGCATGTGGGAGTTATTTACATCCTACTGCTCAAGGTCATTGACAAGGTCTCATTGCAAAAATTCAAAAAAATTGCAACCTCAGGCAGACATGGGTTAAGATAGATACACACATATACTCTTTTACCCTCCTTCTTTACACAAGTATTACCATACCCCTGCACATTGTTCTACTAATCTTTTTTTTTTCACTCAACAAAAACTTAGACGGTTTTCATATTAAAACAAAAAGAACTTTCCTCCCCTTTTTTTTTTGTAGCTGGCTAGTTTTCTATTGTAAATGTGTATCATTATTTAACCAGACCACTTTCATAAACATTTAAGTAATTGATAATATTTTACGATTACAAACAATGATGCTACCTTGAATAAGCATAATTTTGCCTCTAAAGTGTATTTGCCACTTAAATTCCTAGGAATGGAACTTCTGGGTCAAAGGCATACATATTTGTAATACTGATAGGTACTATTAAACTGCCCCCTATGAAAGCAAGAAAATGTACCTTCCCAAGTAATGCATGGTAGAGTCTGTTTCCTCCAGCCTTGCTAACACCACGTGGTATGTAACCTTTGGATTTTATTCAGTCCGACAGCTTGAAAAATAACATTTCAGTGTAGTGTCCACTTTCATTTATCTTCTTGTGAGTGGGGATATGTATCTGTTTATGTATTTGGGGCTCTATATTTCGTGGGATTGTTTGTTCATATCCCTTGCCCATTTTTCTATTGGGTTGTTGTTCCTTTACAAACTGGTTAGAACTCTGTATTAGGGGCAGAACCCTTTGCCTGTGATTTGGGTTGTGAATACTTTTCTCCATTTTTATGTACCTTCCATGCATATTTCTATTTTACCCATGGTGTTTCTGCCATGCAGAAGTTGTTGTTGTTGTTTTGTAATGCAGCAAAATGTAACAATCTTTTTTTCTGGATTCTAGATTTTCTGGATTCCAGTCACAGTTAGAAATGTCTGGGGAAGATAAAATCTAATTGTGCACTGAAAATATTTAGTACGTTTGGGGGAAAGGAAATATCTAAAAGACCAAGAAACACTGGTAGATTACGGAGTGTTTGAAAGCCCCACTTTCAAGGTGTTGCCAGAATAAAAGGTTAGTGGAAAGGCCTCGCTTGTTCTTGTGCTGGTTTTAGGCAGAGGTAGAAACTGCCAAAAAATTAAAGGCTAGCTTTTTTTTTTTTAATTGATGGGTAATACACATATAGTAAATTGAATAAAGGGCACTCATCTTAAGTATCCAACTCAATAAATTTTCACGTATGTATATACCTGTGTAACTACCACACAGATCAAGACACCATGAATCCCAAGTCCTTGATTACCTGGCAAATGGAAGAAGAAGGGATATTTAGAGTGAGTTAGAGAAATTTTTCTCCAGTGCAATGGATTAGGGAGAGTAAAGGGAATGAGGAGTCATGGGCATCAAATCAATGCTGTTGGAGTAACCTGCAGGAGTCTGGGGAGCCCTAAGATCCTCCCCAAATTCTCTCTCTTG
The DNA here is from genome assembly GCF_047675955.1 of Chlorocebus sabaeus. Classification (NCBI taxonomy): domain Eukaryota; kingdom Metazoa; phylum Chordata; class Mammalia; order Primates; family Cercopithecidae; genus Chlorocebus; species Chlorocebus sabaeus. The sequence goes on from NC_132910.1 coordinate 94,278,847, forward strand.
TTAGAACTTATTCACATAGAAGAAAAGAAAAAGGTATTGAGAATCCGAAAAACAAGACAGGGTGGCTGAGATGTCATCTCAGGCCTAAGTCTTGGTGGGCAAAATAAAAATAACGCTATAGGAGTGGATTGAGATGTGGCTGCTGCATTAGAGACGATGCGCATTTGAAGATAAAATTTAGGAGAACTGACTTACAGTATTGGGCTGGCATTTAATCCTTTCTTCTTTACTCTTTTCATAATCTCCCTTTCTTATTTGGTTCAAACTAAATTTCTAGGGGGAATGAAAGTGGGGTAGAATAAGAACAAAAATAAGCCAAAGAAAAGGTAAGGCACACAGTAAACCTTCATTCACCTCCCACCTTCTATTCATAGTCTTCCCAAGTTTTTTTAAAATATAATTACAAGCTCCACACAGGTATAAAGAGACAAAGGGGTATAAAATGAAAAGTAAAATTATTCTCCTATCTACCCTACATCTCATGCAAGTTGGAAGGGGAAGCTCCTTAGTCTTAATGTTTCCTTCCACATGGAGATGTGATATTCCTGGCCTTTCTCCATTCCACAATGGAATTCACTTTAAAATGTGGCTTCATCTGAGTAGCAAACTTCAGGGAAAATAAAAAGCCAAACCCGTGCATTCCTGGCTCAGCTCCTTCCTTTCTTTCACCTGGGAGCTGGCACCCTGAGGGAGAACATGTTTGCTGCTTTTCCAGGTGCAGACTTTTCCCAAAACGTGGGAAGGGCTGCCTTGGTTCAGCACTTTTATAACTGCCTGGATAAAGTTCCTTCTACTAAAGGAACTTATTATGCCTTTTAGCTCTCACAGCAAGTCATGTTCTCGAACTTAGATTTTATTAATAATAAAGTAAACATTTGAATCTTCCATCAACCTTATTCCTTGCCTTATTCCTTGATTTGTTCAGAAACTGAATGTGGAAGAGGACTGGCTCTCTTCAGAGGCTTCAATAACACCTATTTATGACTGTTTGAGATTTCAATTCAAAAGAATATACTTACAACTCTATTTCTTGATGTGTCAGCTTTTGGAGTATCTATTGGTCCTACTTTGTAAATAAGGAGGGATCTAGCTCACTAACTAGCTACTTCTTCTCCAAAAAATTGTTAGCATTTTTTAGTTTTAGCTCTACCACCGAAACTGCCTTTACAGAAATTTTAACAGTGAGAAAATTATGACAGTGAAAGAGATCTAACCTAACCAACTCCATCCTGTTTCTAACCTCCAAGGTGTCCTTGTTCATTCCTGGGTGTAGGCCAAACTCACTTTGGGAGGAACTTAATTTATAGTTTAACTTTGAAACAAAGATGATAACACCCCTTTCCTGCAACAAGCCCTCTTCTTGCCTGGGGACCAGGCTGCCTTTGTAGGACTAATAAATTAGCTATAATATTAGAAATCATGGTTTAGGAATCAAGCAGCTAGAGGTCACAAGATTCAAAACCTCCTCAATTGTTCCTAGGGATAATAACACTATTAGAAAACCTAAGATTGGTGCTCAAGTTATTTTTCAGACTCTGGCATCACCGAGATTGATGAAAATGGCACATCTGATCTTGTGGTCCCCACCCAGGAGCTGACTCAGTGCAAGGGGACAGCTTTGACTCACTACGATTTCATCTCTGACCCAACCAATCAACACTCTCCACTCCCAGGCCCCCTACCTACCAAATTATCCTTAAAAAACTCCAGTCTCTAAATTTTCAGGGAGATTGATTTGAGTAATAACTCTGTCTTCTGCATGGCATGGCTGGCCTCAGGTCAATTAAACTTTCTTTACTGCAATACTGTGGTCTTTGTGCAGCAGGCAGGAAGAACTTGTTGAGTGGTTACACCACTGGTAATCTTTGTAACTTTAAAGAACTTTATCTTCTATTTTTGTATCTAGTTCAGATAGTATTCTCAGTGCTCCAATTTATAAACTGAGCAATTAGTTCCCTACATTTTGCTCCAAAATTTCCCCTCTACCACCTCCCAGTTTATTAGCTCTACCTTTAAGTCTTACACTATTAATGTTTATAATATTTTTATTTTATGTAGACTTACACATATGTACATACATGTAATAAACATCCTAAAGTTTTTCTAAAGCCCAAAGCTGAAAAACAATTATGAATATTTAAAATATGATGATTCAGGAAATACTATTCTTAGCAGAACAATTGATATACTAGGGCCCACAAAGAGAGAAACATAATCATAGGTCAATATCCCATACTGCTTGAATGAACTTTTTCCAAAGTCAAAGCCAAATGGATATTCTCTTCTTACATCCCATCAATTGTTCAGTGCCATGCCAGATTTTTTGTTCCTTCATGTTTAGACAATGCATTTTGTACAGATTATATTCCCCCGTTGTATTAGTCTATTCAGTCTGCCATAAAACACCACAGATTAAGTAGTTTAAACAAAACAAATTTATTATCTCACAATTTTGAAGGCTGGAAGTTCAACATCAAGATGCCAACAAGGTCAGTTCCTAGCGAGGCCTCTCTGCTTGGCTTACAGACAACCACCTGCTCAGTGTGTCCTCACATGGACCTTCCTCTATAACGCATGGAAAGAGAGATCTCTGATGTCTCTTCCTCTCCATTAAGGACACTAGCCCTATGGGATTAGGACCCTACCCTCATGACTTCATATAAACTTAATTACACTAGTAAAGGACCCACCTCCAAATATAGTCACATTAGGGGTTAGGATTCAACTTATGAATTTAGGAAGGAGGGAAACAATTCAATCCATAACACCTGTGTTTGTTCAAAATCTACATATGTAGTAAATACTAAGATAACAGGGTATTTATAGAAGTATTTGCCAATTTCCTAGAATAGGTTATTCTAGAGGTAAGCCCCTATTCCATATATTGAGAAAAGTATTCATTTACCAAGAGTCTGGAAACATTAGAATGCCCTAAAACAGGGCCCCCAAACCTGTTCCTGTTAGGAACCGGGCCACACAGCAGGAGGTAAGTGGTGGGAGAGCAAGCAAAGCATCATCAGTATTTACAGCCACTCCCCATTGCTTGCATTACCACCTGAGCTCTGCCCCCTGTCCGTTCAGCAGTGGCATTAGATTCTCATAGGAACATGAACCCTACTGTGCACTGTGCATGCAAGGTATCTAGGTTGTGGGCTCCTTGTAAGAATCTAATCCCTGATGATCAGTCTCCCATTAGCCCCAGATCAGACCATCTAGTTGCAGGAAAACTCAAGCCTCCTACTAAGTCTACGTTATGGTGAGTTGTATAATTATTTCATTATGTATTATAATATAATAATAATGGAAATAAAATGCACAATAAATTTAATGCACTTGAATCATCCCAAAACCACCCCCACCCCCAGTGCCTGGAAAAATTGTCTTCCACAAAACTGGCCCTGCGGCCAAAAAGGTTGGGGACCACTGCCCTAAAACTGAACCATGGGCTTGTCTCCTCTGGGAAATAGCATAAAGTATTATAATTCCCAGGCCAAATTACTCCTGTGCTCATATTAGAGACAAACCAAATTTTTACCTGAGACCTACAGCTTCCCACTAGATGACCCATGACCGGGGCAATTGTTCCTGAAGGCACTAAGGATTACGCTGTGGGTCTTTGTCTTAGCTTTTCTGTGTTGCTATAACAAAACACTTTAGAATGGGCATTTATAAATAACAGAAACTTATTTCTCACAGTTCTAGAGGCTGGAAGTCCAAGATGGAGGCACCGGCAGATTCTGTGTCTGGTGAGGGTCCAATCTCTCCTTCAAAGATGGCACCTTGTTGTTGCACCTTGGCAGGGGACAAATGCTGTGTCCTCACATGGCGGAGAAACAGAAAGGCAAAAGGGGAAACCTAAATTAGTTCCCTCCAGCCCTTACATAAGTCACTAATCCATTCATGAGGACAAAACCCTCAAGACATAATCATTTCCCAAAAAGCCCCTCCTTATATGACTACCACAAGGAAGAGTAAGTTTCCACATAAATTTTGCAGAGGACACACATTCAAACCATACCAGCCTCAACCTCCCCACTCCATTGCTCCCACATCGTAGTTAAGTCTGGATAGATACTCTAACCTGCATCCAGAAGTGAAGAGACAAGGACTCAGGTGAGGACCCAGGTGAGCACTCTCTTCAAAAACCAGAGTAAAAGGCATCTTAGGTATCAACTCATCCAGAGTTCTTCTCTTTACAATCAAGAAAACAAAAACCAAGCAAATTTGGACAATGGGTTTATGTCCAAACTACACAAGGTTCAATTACATTGGAACCCAGGATCTCTGACTTTTGTTTTTGTTTTTGTTCTGTGTCCTGTACATGAAATGATGATGCCTTTCAAGTCTCCTCGGTAGCAGGGGAACTCTGGAATTCAGAGAAGCTGCCTGATTTTTGTGGATGAATATCCATTCACCCACAATAAGAAGTGTAAATTGTGTCTCTGTTCCAAAGTTTGATATCTAATTACCATCAGGAACTGAGTTGGAGAGTGCGAGCTGACAGGTGTTAATGTGGCCAATTAAGACAACAAGCCAAGCTGAAAGTAACCATGAAGCTTTTGTTCACTGACTGCAATTGTATAAGCAAGAGGCCAACAGGACAAAACGCCAGCTCCTTCATGTTCCATTTTCCCCATGGAACAGCTCCAGGGAGATCGTCAGATGGATCAACCCAGAATGGGGGATTCGCTGACTGCCTTAGGGATGGGAGACAGGTTGGGGACAAGGAGTGGAAAAGTACTGAATATTGAGTCACAGTGTCACAATGGAGACAAGTGTCTTGATAAGGAGACCTCTGAAAGGAGGTGTTTGAACTAGGAATGTAGAAATGCATAGGAGCATGGCCAGTCTGGGAGGCACTGTGTCCTTGACTGCAACTGCCTCCAGACAATGCACCAATTGTGGTGTGGGAAGGATAGCTTCCCCCGTGAGGCCTGCCACATAAAGCCTTTGTAATCGCCTGTGGTGGGGACAGAAAGATCACTGGTTGAATTTTTACCTGGAGTCAGCCTCCTCAATGACATATGGTGACACACCTGTCCCCAGATGTGTCCACAAATAGTCTATAAATCCTTATACATGACATTTGCTTAATGTATATTTTAAGTACCATAGCTGACGATAGTCAGAATAAAGCTAATTATCACCAAATTTTCTCCACAGTAAATTGTCTTCTCATCCATCATAAGGGTCACAGTCAACACTCCTCTAACAAAAGACAGGTTAGCAAGAAAAAAGCATAACAAATTTATTTCAAAGTTTTATGTGACATCAGAGTCAGAAATGAAGACCCAGGGAAGACTATTTTTATGCTTAGGCACAATGAAAAATGGACAGCCATGAAGAAATGTGACTGAACAAAAAGGTAGGATCTAATGGTAAGAGATGGAAGGGGAGACCCAGCAAGGCCTGTCTGTTCAGATGCTGCTTGGCCTCTCTGTGTAGCATTCCTTCCTCCCAGGTATGGGGCAGGACCCCTCTGGAACAAGGGTCTTAGGACCTACAGTAAGATAAAGCAGGCTAGGGAATTTCTTTATGGCCAACTCCTACACAGAAAGACAGGAGGAGGTTAGAGTAATAGTCCTGGGTTTTATTGCTTGCTTTGGGGAGAATGGTTCCAGTTTCTATGATCCACCTTAGGGAAGATAAATTCTGGTTTCCATGACTTGCTTCAAGGGAGAAAGAAGGATAGAAGACAGGACGATGGGAAAGGTCAGAAAGACCTTGGTTCTAAGGTTGCTTCTAAGGCCTTCCAAACTACTTTGGTTAAAAGTACTCGGCATCCTAAAGCGCCATATTTTGGGGATTGTGTTCTGAGCCCCAACACCACCAAAGATGCTACAATTAAATATCATTATTCATTAATGTGCATGCTTTTCTGTGCTCTAACACAGAGCTGGACACAACTGTGAGAACTCAATAAATACATGTTTAGATGTCTTTTGTTTGTTTTGGTTACTATAAAAATCTGAATATAACTAATGGTGTATTTCCTGTGCTTGCACTCTATGGCTTTCAATTTTACCTATTAATTTTATTATCCTATTCATTGTATATGGTTTTAATTACAATCTCCTCAAATCTTTCTTGGTAGAAGTAAGTGTGGTAGAAATGAATAAGATAATTGAACACAGATATTGTAGTAAATACATGTCAACTGGAATGTGAAATGCTGTGGCTACTCCCCAAGGAGATTTCATCCTAAGAAAAGACATTCCAGATACTGTAGATAAATCCCTCTTCCCTATTCCTGCCTCCAAACCCCACCTGCTTCCCTGCCGTCAACACATTTCCTAAACTAGGACAGGAACATGTGGGAAAAACCAAGTGGAAAAGGGAAGCAATTCACAGTCTAAACCAAGCCAAACCATGTTTCCACCTATTTGTTGGACTTTGAAAAACTTGCTAAAGCAAATTTAACTCCCCAAATGTGTATTTAAAAGGTCGGGTATTGAATGTGGGACGGAAATTGCACTGCTGTGCAAGATTGAAGTGTTGTGTGAAATTGCAACAATTATGCCCATTAACAGAAAAACATATTCTCTGTAGGGTCTCTTTCCAGTACTGAGCCTTGGTTAGCTGACAGTACTGGAATGTGCTAGCCAGGGTACTCTGCTGCCACGTTACCTGCCACATCTTCAAAGCTGGAACATCACCAGCTATGCCTTCCTACATTCAGTGTGTTTACATACCTTTCTCTATTAAAATAAACACCATGCAGAATGTTAACAGACTGGATTAAAGTGGAAATAGGCATGAAGCTGGGGGCAAGCATTAAGCATCATCTTTCTGCTTCTCCCCAGCTGTGTCACAGGCTTGGAACACTTTAAATAGGCTTGAGTGGAAAAGATATTAAAATTAACTTTGAATTTTCAAGGGTTTTTTTTGTTTTGTTTTGTTTTGTTTTGCTGATTTCAGACACTTAAAGGCATTATTTAAAAGTAGACTCCTGGTCTTTTCTTTCCCTGTGTTTCTTTTCTTTTCTTTTCTTTCTTTTGATAACTGATTTAAAAGTTCTTTCTACTACCTTGCTCACTTTTTTTCTTACCATTCCCTTTACCATTGTTTTGACCTTTCTCCTATCTAGCTCAGTCTGCTTTTTGTATGCAGGCAGCCAACAGGATACAAACTGTAAAGTATGTTTGGCCTGACTTACTGTTTCCTTTCTGCATGCTTGGATGTAGAGAATAAGAATCTAAAAGCATAGGCTTTTCCATCTTCTGAAAAAAAAATCCATGCTATACAGGTTAGCCTACAATTTTTAAATGAATGCAGTTGTCCTATGTTATACTTTAGTCACAGACCCTTTGAATAGAGCCAAATCCCAGCTGCACCAATGTCTTCTTGGCTGGATATGAACAGTGCCATTGCCTGGGTTCTCATTGCTTTTCTGGCCCAGATCAGCAGATCTTCCCACACCCACACCTAGCCCTGCCCTTCTCCTTGAGTGTAAGGCAGGAAATAATAAGGCCTGAATAAGGAAATAAAGGCCAAGACACTATTTTAGTGGCCTTAGACTCTTCGTCAACCAGAAACACTAATGGTCCCTGGTTTCCTTCAGGCCGTTCTTCAGGACCATCAGTAGCACAGTCACTACTTCAGTCTCTTTTATTTGTGCACACACACAAAAAAATTATCCTAAATGATTGCTCAGTGAATTCTGCTTTCCGTGTGTTTCTTTAACTAAGAAGGACAAAATATATACATGAGGGAAATGCCTTTCCATCATTCACCCACGACTATATAAATGAATATTATGGAATATTTACAATGTATTAGGATTAACTGTAGGATTATCTTTTTCAAAGGAAATGTACTAAACTTAGTCATAAGCAATGAGTCAGTCTCATTCCAGAAATCATTCAGAGGTGCCATAGAGCAAAGGTAACAAGAACTTCTTCATGGAAATATGCCAAAAACAATATATAGTATAAGAAACTACTCCAGACTATTTTATGCCTAAATGTAAACAATAAGAGCAATATTATAAACTGTGGAAAAGAAGAAACTTAAATGATAGTGCTAGTAAATGTTATCCATCCCAGTAGAACTACAACTTGCCAAGGCTTGGGGAGAAACTGTGTAACTGCTACTGTTACTAATAAAGAGGAGGGAATGGCATTTTCATGCAGGCAGACATGCTATCTATATATGTATGTGATATCGGGAAGCAAGGAAGACAGACAGCGTCATCCTTAGAGTAAGCATCCAGGAAAACAAGGTTCACAGACAGGGCCTTGGAATCTATGCTTCTTCCCAAAAAGAAGAATCAGTTTTCCATTTGAATCTGCCATCAGGACACTTATTATCCCACTAAGAATAATTGCCTTAGTCACGATGAGGCACATAACACAAAGGAACAAGGGAAACAGCAACCAGTCTCAGGTTTCAAGATCAAATCAAAGCAGTGTGGTGAATAGGGCAGGGATTTCTGCCTGTTTTGTTCATTGATATGTCCTAAGTGCTTATAATGGTGCCTGAACATAGTAAGTGATCAATAAATATTTACTAGATGAATGCATGGTGAACAAATAAGCAATGATTCAACATTATTCACACTGAAGGACGAACTATTTCTTGGAACATGTAAGCATTGGACATTTTGCAAAATTTTTCAAAGTGTGGTAAGTAGCCTCCTTTGTTTGCTATTCAGCTACCAAATATTTCATCTAAAAATATATTTAAAGCAAGGACATAGTATAGTTCATGTCTTTGAAAAAAAATAATAAATAAGTATTCTGGATCTACTATGTGCAAATCATTGTAACCTGTAAGGGTATGAGCTCTGATATAATAAGTGAATCACAGGTATGAGACAAAAGAGAAATGGCATACACAAAAGATGATGAGCAGATTTTGGATACCACAAAGAAAAAAAAAATGACCCTTGTTTTAACCATCTGGGCCTTGGTAGGTAGTAACCAGAATCTCATATCAAAAACCTACTCTTCCGGTTTTAATATTTTTTCTACTTGGTTAGATTGTATCAGTGAGGATTTGGTCAAGAAAACAGAAAATCACTGTAGGTATTTCAAGAAGGAAGGGATTTAACACAGAGAATTAGAGCCCTTACACAAAACCACTGTCAGGACCAGGAGAAGAAAAGTCAGGGAAGCTCTTCATAGTTTTCAGGACATCAGGAAATTCAGAGATCAGAAGAAACCTCTGCTAATGATCTCAACTTCCTGCAGCCCTAAAGTGGGTGATTTCCAGAAGAATACCTAAAAACTTCAGGCAAAGTCTCATGTCTGCTCTTTACTGAGTTTGTTTATCTGCTTGCCCACAACTGCTGAGTCAATGATGGCTTCTCCTCTTTTGCCTTCGGTTCTACTCCAAATCTCAAGGAGTGCCCTCCGTACATGGAACTTGAATCAGAAATCTGGTGACAAAGCAGTTTGGAAAATATAATTCCCAGGCTTCCAGATCCTACAAGATAAGGGGGAAAATAGATGGGAGGAGGACCATTGCTAACATTCCAACAAAACTCCAGCACAAAGATTGAGGTTAAGTCTATCGTCAAATGTAAATGGTTTTCATCCATCAAATGGACTCAGTCACTCTCCTATGGAAGTTTTGTTGTTGCTGTCTTCCCAAAACTCTCATATTTGGCCAGGCGTGGCAGTTCATGCCTGTAATCCCAGCATTTTGGGAGGCCCAGGCAGGTGGATCACCTGATGTCAGGTGTTCAAGACCAGCTTGGCCAAGATGGAGAAACCTCATCTCTACTAAAAATACAAAAATTAGCCGGGTATGGTGGTGGGTGCCTATAATCCCAGCTACTCGGGAGGCTGAGGCAGTAGAATTGCTTGAACCTGGGAGGCGAAGGTTGCAGTGAGCCAAGATCGCACCACTGCACTCCAGCCTGGGCAACAAGAGCAAAACTCTATCTCAAAAATAAATAAATGAATACCCTCATATTCAAGAACCCCTCTAGTATCATCACAGAAGATATATGCACTGAGTGGAACCTACTGATTACTATTTTGTTGTCCAGAATGGACAAAACTTGTAAGCAGTTTGTAGACTTCTTCAGGAACTGTATTTCAGTTAACCTTTATTTCCACGAGAGTGTGTTGCCTGATGCTCTGGGAGGACATGACAACCTGGGGAGGAAAGAGTGGATATTTTCAGGGAAGGTATGCAGGGGTGGGTTAAAATTTAGTAGGTTCTCTGAGCAGAACAAACAGCAGTGGGCCATCAGGGCAATGGAAACAGCATGTGATAAGCCTCCACTAGAATTTAACAGAGCAGGGAACATAAGTCTCTCTCAACTCTTTTGCATGTTTTCTTGTATCCACTCAATAGACCTTCACTTTAAGTTCTCTTTTTGGTTAGTGAGATCTGTTGGGGAAAAATGGCATACTCCAGAAGTAGGACTAAGGAGAAGAGGAGAGTAGAACAATACACTGGGGTCATATTCCTCTCATTTAAAACAACACAAAACAAAAGGATAGTTTTCATCAGCCCTCCCAGCGTGAGGCTCCCAGTTGAGTCCACCTGGCAGTGCAAGGAAGTGTAAGCATAAGCCACCTCACCTCCCTACACGCCCTGGCCACTCCCTTGCCCTCGGTTCCTCTCTCCACAAGTGAGATTCCCTGGCCACCCAGGCTGTGAGCAGTGTTCTGCTCTGGAGGGAATGCCTCTGGGAATAGGATTATGGCCCTGTAACCCTGCCCTCCCTCTTCTCACTGATTTCCTTGGGCTAGGGAGTGCTGAAAACCAAGAACAAGTATCAGGTTCTTATTTTGATCTCTAAACTAAGAAAAATACTCTTTTATCTTTTTCTCTCCAATTCTTAGGGAGTCTTTATTCTGTAAGTACAAGGGAAATTCAGACTCCAAAAAGCCACCTAGGAAGATGACCCAGGGCCAGCCCAAGAATCCACACCCTCTTCTCTCCAGCACACAGAGCAGTAACTGTACCGGAGGGCTTAGCCAAAAGCAACATGTGGTTGTGCAAGGAGAGAAAGAGTGAGAAAATGCATTAAGATTTTTCAGATGCTGCTCCTTCACTGAGTTCCCTCACTAAAGGGAGTGAAGATAAGTACTTGAAGAGCAAAAATACATTTAGAACTAGTCAAAGCACTAGAATCCTGTTTTATAGGGCAAGGATGTAGAAAGGACAGAGAAAGAGAAAGAGTGAATGAGAGACAGAGAGAAAGGAGAAAGAGAACTTTAATTTTTTTCAAGCAAAACTAAAATCTTGGCCAGGTGCCATGGGTCACACCTGTAATCTCAGCACTTTGGGAGGCCGAGGCTGGTGGATCACTTGAGGCCAGGAGTCCGAGACCACCTGGCCAACATGGTGAAACCCCGTCTCTACTAAAAATACAAAAAAAAAAAAAAAAATAGCCAGGCATGGTGGTGGGTGCCTGTAATCCCAGTTACTTCAGAGGCTGAAGCAGGAGAACTGCTTGAGGCCAGGAGGTGGAGGCTGCAGTGAGCTGAGATCATGCCACTGCACTTTAGCTTGGGTAACAGAGCGAGACTGTCAAAAACAAAAAACAAAAAAACCTAAAATATCTAGTATGAGGAATGAGGCAGACTACGTTAGTTGCATACACTTCCATACACATTAGCAGCACATAGAAAAGACTGAAAATAAGTTGATAACATTTTTCTTTTCAGTGTGTTCACGTTCCCAACCTGAGGGGTGGGGTGCTTCAGTTTATGTTTTTCCCCACTATATAAAATGTGGAATGCAATTAAGGAGGAATCATTACTGGACTAGTCCTCCCCTTATATTAATTCTCTACAATAATGAATAATCAGTTATAAAGGGAAAGGGATTAAAATTAAAAGGCTAAAACAACAGGTTGAGCAAACATAGCCACAATTATGTCATTGTAAGAATAACTTTCCATGAAGCTAATAGATGCTACATGACAAAATATATTATTACAAACCCAACTATCCCCAAATTGGAAAAAAAAATAAATATATGAGGCCTAAAAACTGCTGGATTATTTTGAGTAAGAATTAGACTCAAAATGAGAAATGCAAATGAAAACTACTACTTCTATATCTCTTTAATTGACTGGTACTCTCTGCCATCAGATTTACCATCCCATCAGCCTACATGAAATTATAAAACCTAGAAAAATGGCAAAGCTAGAGAAAAATTCCAGCAGATGTATTTTAGAAACCTGATTTTTTTAAAGCTCCTCTCTGAAATAAATCTCTAAATGTCACTACTTTCAGAATGCATCAAACTAGAGAATTTCAAAATAGCTTTTTTTTTTTTTTTTGAGAATTGCCCAGGACAATGTTATACAAGTGTCTATGATAAAGCCTATCCTAACATACCAGAAGCATTTCTGAACTGTTGAATCATCACCATCGAAACAAAATCGTACATTCAGAAAAGTAGGTTTTTCTCCTGCGCTTTTTCCTTCCTTTTTGTGGGGGCGTGCAGGACCTAGGCTCTCTCTCCTTCTATCACCCTGCAGCGCGCTGCAGCCTTGGCCTCCTGGGCTCAAGCAATTCTCCTGCCTCAAAGCGCTGGGCTTACAGGTGCAAGTCACTGCACCAGTCTTCCTTTCATTGTTGATGACAATTTCAAGATGATTTTCAGCTTCGGTTTTTCTACATCGTGTTTTCCTTCAGGGACTCTATTGAAGTTTTATAGGGGAAAAGTCATCATTGTCCAGGACAGTCTCCAACATTGTGCAAATTTAATATTCCTGGTCCTTGTTCACTAAATCAAGTAACATCTCCCAAATGCCTACCAGGGGAGTGGAATTCATGGAGTTGAGAACCACTATACCGCAAATGCATGTTTCTATATGGACAACTGCTGTTTATCATAGCCCTAAAGGCAATTTACACTTCTTGTGGCTGGGACACCACATTTTTTAATCATAATGCAGATTTTCTCTAAGCGTGTATACATGTCTGTTCAAGACATGGTTCCTTCTGAACAGATTCATTCTTACTATTCAACATGACCGTGGCTATTTAATGTTTTCTTTTTTTAATTGCATATGTTTAAAGTTTATAATTATTTGTGTTTTCTTATCTTATTTGAAGACATGAACAAATATGGAAGAATTTATTTATTTGATTTTTTTAAAGAGACAGGGTCCCTCTGGAGCTCAGTGATACAATCACGATGGCTCACTATACCTTGAACTCCTGGCCTCAAGCCATCCTCATGCTTCAACCTCCCCAGTAGCTAGGACACACGCCACCACACTCAGCTAATTTTTTTTCTTTTTGGAGAGATGGGTTCTTGCTATGTTGCCCAGGCTGGTCTTGATCTCCTGGCCTCAAGTGATCCTTCCGCCTCAGCCTCCCAAAGCACTGGGATTTCAGGCATAAGCCACAACACCAAGCCTGGAGGTAGAGTTTAATGTGTTTGTTTCACCTAGGAGTTCAGTCCCAGGCTGTATCAACCCAGCCCTGTTCATATTCTAGCACTCTCTCATCTGAAATACAAATGAAAGTGTTTCCCAGATGTTGCTATTATACCAATTATATCTTCAAGAAAAGAACTATCAATTCTAGTGGGAGAAACTATTTTTATTCATTGAGATCTTTTCCCAGCAATATATGTGGTGTGTCCATTCATTGGGTTGACTTCAGAAAGCCTAGAAGAGGACTTCTTAGGCTCAGATATATTTTCCAGAAGGAAAGCTAAATAGCCACCCACTAGACAACCGGGAGAAACTACAGATTAGGAAGAAAGTAAGCCCCTCTGATGTCACTTAGACCTCATCTCATTGATCCTGCTAAGGCCTTCACAAGCTATGTTTTAAACATTTGTGTCTCTTTTGATGATGATACTGTCACTTTTCAGATATTACTCCTTAAGAATCTTCCATTATTCCAATTACTCAGCATAAAGACAGAAAATAAGCAAATGCTTAATTCCCTATGATGTTTGGAGAGAGAAAAAAACTTTTCTTTCTATGCACAGGTTATGATCTTGGCATAGCAATAAAACACATTTGAATAACACTGCAAAAAATGAAAAAAATTACCTTCAATTCCACTTACCTCCAAAAACTATTTTCTATTTTTTCCTATACTTTCCTGATCGTATTGAAATTGCAATCATAATTTACAATATACTTTTAAAAAACACCATATCGCAAACATTTTCTGTCTTCTTACCTTGCTTACAGTTGTTATATTTGATGGTTGAATTGCAGTCCCTCTTTTTGATACATCATAATTTACTGAATTATTCTCTTATTTTTAAATATTTAATTTTTTCTGTCAGGCTTTTTTTGGTATTACTGATAAAAACATCTGTCCTACATCTGTGAAAATATTTCCTTAGGAAAAATTCTCTGGAGTACTATTACTTGGTCAAACCAATATTACAAAGTAATATTACAAAGATCATCTTTGTAGCCTTTACTAAATGTTATCCTATCCTTCAAAAGGTGGCTATGCCAACTTGAAATGCTCCTTGCTACATATCCATATCCAAACTTTACCTTCACCTCGGGGAACATAAAATAGTAACTCTGAATTGCATTTCTTTGGTTCCTAACAAGCACACCCTTCCTTTGGTTAAGCTACGCTCTAATTCCCTCATCTCTCTTTTGCAATTCTTTTGCAAAGCTGAGCACGTAACAATTCATGGCTTATTGTCGCCTCCATCTAGAGTTAAGCCAAATTGAAGAAAAATACTCAAGGAAAACAGAGAAAAGATCATTTACTGTTTATTTGGATGAACATTTTTCTGACTTCCTCCTATGTTGTAAAGAAAAGAAAAGCTCAAATATTTTGTGAAAAGCCTACATAATAAGTTAATATTCCTTTGGCCGCACAAAATAGAAATTTACTCTAGTTAACCACAAGAGGAAAAAGAATTTACAGAAAGTATATTGGTAAGTCTAATAGAATATAAAGAAAAAGGTCTGGGTCACACGGCCTGCCATTTAAGATGTATTTTACTGCCAATAACAAAAATTCTGACTAACAATGGCTTTAAGAATAAAGGTATTTATCTGGCAAAATAACATTCTAGTTATTTTGAGTCTGGTTTTGCCACTAAACAATGTAATCAAGGAGTCAGACTTTTTCCATGCTTTCATTTAACCAGACTCAATGTGTCAGTCATTCTTATGGGTGGTTGCCTCATAGCCACAAGATGGTTGCCTTAACACCAGCATGCCATTCAAAACCAGGAAGCAGGAAGCAGGGGTGGTGGCTAGGGCAGAGAGAAAGTTCTCATTATTTCTCTTTTATTTTTCAAGGATCAATAAGCATTTCCCAGAGAGCCCTCAGCAGACTTCCCGTCATGTTTCTCTAGATAGAACTGGATTCATAGTTATTACTAGATACTTTATAATTATCATTAGATAGAACTGGGCTATGGCTTTATGACGATCCCTAGACTAGAAGTTGGGCCCATTTTCCATGAAATCAAGGAATCTTCAGCTGATACTAGAGGGAAACTGTGGTGTCTGGTAGTGAATAAGAATGGAACTGAGTCTCTTGGTAGGTAACCATCATGTGTGCCACAGGTGCAAACCAGGGAGTTTGTGGATCTTTCTTTCTTACACTATGGGTTTTCATCAGCAAGAAACTCAAATCTCTTTTTTTCTTAGGTCAAAACTCCAGATTTCTAAGAGAAAAGTCTTATGGCTCTGCTTGGCCTATCAGAGAGAATCACAAAGTGGAGGCCTGGCTTCTGGTGCCTCTTCTGCACTCCAGCCTGGGCGACAGAGCGAGACTCCATCAGAAAGAAAAGAAAGAAAGAAAAGAAAGAAAAGAAGGAAGGAAGGAAGGAAGGAAGGAAGGAAGGAAGGAAGGAAGGAAGGAAGGAAGGAAGGAAGGAAGGAAGGAAAGAAGGAAGGAAAGAAGGAAGGAAAGAAGGAAGGAAGGAGAAAAAGAAAGAAAGATAAATTAGCACAGTTCTTTGTGTGTTTTGCTTATACTCTAGAATGGATGAGAGATACGAGTAAATAAGCAACAACAACATGCCCTTCATCCTTGATAGGAGTCCATGTGTTCAGTGAGGGTTTGTGTCAGTGGCATGCCTGCACTGAGTGCCTCAAAGGCAGTATTCCACAGCTAACCTGAAATGTGATATGTTTGTAGGGTAGCATTCTCTTTGAGGGTAAATATGAACTCCTGGGAAGCTGAAGAAGTTAAGATGTCAGTTAAGATGTCACAGCTGGGAAACGGGACAGCATCGGCCCTCAAAAAAATAGAGATTGTCTTGAGCCAGAAATAAACACTATGGACATCCCTTACATCTAAGCTAAATGAAGTATCATCAAAATATATTTATTGATGATATAGTTTGGATCTGTGTCCCCACCCAAATCTCACGTTCAATTGTAATCCCCAATGTTGGAGGTGGGGCCTGGTGAGGGGTGATCAGATCTTGGGGGCAGTTTCTCATGAATGGTTTAACACCATCCCTCTGGGTGCTGTTATGATAGTAAGTGAGCTCTTGTGAGATGTGGTTATTTAAAAGTGTGTAGCATCTCTCCCCTCCCCTTGCTTTCTCCTGCTCCTGCCATGTAAGATGGCCTTCCACCAGTTTCCTGAGGCCTCCCCAGAAGCTGAGCAGATGCATCATGCTTCTAGTACAGTCTGCAGCCAATTAAACCTCTTTTCTTTATAAATTACCCAGTCTCAGGTATTTCTTTATAACAATGCAAGAATGTACTCATACAATTTAACTTCCTAACTTGTATAAAGAATTGTACCAAATCCTGTGGAGACACAATGTGTAAGCTTTGGTCCTTGCCCCAAAAGAGACTGCAATCTATTTGAGGAGATTCCTGGTGTAACAATACCACAGGAGCAGATGAATCCTAATTGTAAGGTACAGACAATAAATGTTTTTCCCCTAGTAAGCTTTGTTGACAGTAACGGGACAGAAACTATGTCTGGTGGAGGAAAGGCCTGGAATTGTTTAATCCACTCAACCAGCCCTCATGTAACCAGCCATGCCACAGCTCTTTCTCAGTCACCCAATACCCTAAGGTCATGGTCTTTTCTGATGTAGGCTATTTTGGTGGTGTGGGCCAACAATACGGGCTTACACGTTGCCTCAAGAAATTCTGTTCCCATCAAGCAGCCTCCATCTTCCTCGCCTTATCTTGCTTTTTAATTAAAGACATTCAATTTAACTCTTTTACCCCTACCCCATGCTCTCATTTTCAGAGGGGCTAATAAAAATTTGATTATTAGGAGCAAAGGCTTTTAAAACTTCTGTTATAGCCACAAAACAAGAACACAGTATAAGACAGAGGATTCTGCTACTGGTCTGCTGTGAGATAAGTAGCAAGTTACTTTCTATGCTGAAAAATTACTTAAGGAAAAAAGAATATGATTAGTCTCTTTCCCACCTTTGCAACCAGGTTTGTGATAAAGTTAGTGAAATGGTCCCCAAAAAACTTGGTAATATTTTACAAAATATTTTATGGTAATGCACAGTCCTATTACAAAAATATAACAGAGTTTAAATTGATTTGTTATATATTCTCTCTTCTTTAGAGAGCTAATAGCCTTTCAGCTAGAAAATCCAATTACTGAAATCTATATAATTTCTCTCGGTCATTGGAGAATTCAATAACACTATAAATCTAATTTTTTAAAAAACGTTCACACCGTAAATGAATTACAGTCAGCAGGACTAAGATCTAATTGGAAATGCTGCTACCATCCGAGATTACTTATGAGCCAAAACAAATTGCTTCAACCAAACCAGACTCCCAAAAGCCTTGGAACAGTATTTGCGTTGAAAACTTGGTTAATATTTCTATTTCCAACTTAAGCACCCAGATATGGATCCATTATTATCACAGAGAAGTTCTTGTTTATAAATCATTAAAGGCTATTCAGGACTTTCCACAGGAAGCAGACCCTTAGTAACAGGAAGAAGTTGTAAAACTTTCTATTTTTTGGAAAAAATAATAGAAGTCAAGAAAAGGGGAATGCACTGTAAAGAGTTTCCCATATACTAGACTATATTATTCCACAGGCAGCTGAAAACCTCCTTCTTTGTAAAGTTTTCCTTGATCCCATAAATGAGGGATTAAATTCTCTGTGTTAGAGACTACCAAGGCTAAAATTTTTACTCTCTTTCTAGTATTTATTTGAATGATTTACATTATTGATAGTTATTTATCCATTAATCTTCCTCATCAAAGTTATAAGTTATTTGGGAAACAACAAGTTCTTTCACATTTTTTACTCCTTCCCACCCCCACCAGTGTCTCCTACTGTGTGTCAGGTATTGTGGTAGGGGCTGGAGAGAAGATGGATAGGAAAATCAGCACAGCTCCGGCCGGGCATGGTGGCCGGCGCCTGTAATCCCAGCACTTTGGGAGGCCGGAGTGGGCGGGTCACAAGGTCAGATCATGACCATCTTGGCTAACACTGTGAAACCCTATCTCTGTTAAGAATGCAAGAAATTAGCCAGGCGTGGTGGCACACGCCTCTAGTCCCAGCTACTCAGGGGGCTGAGGCAGGAGAATTGCATGAACCTGAGAGGTGGAGGTTGCAGTGAGCCGAGATCGCCTCACTGCACTCCAGCCTGGGCAACAGAGCGAGACTCCATCTCAAAAAAAGAAGGGAGAAAGAAAGAAAGAAAGGAAGAAAAGAAAGGAAGGAAAAGAAAAGAAGAGAAAAGAGGGAGGGAGGGAGGGAGGGAGGGAGGGAAGGAAGGCAGGAAGGCAGAAAGGCAGGAAGGCAGGAAGGCAGGAAGGCAGGAAGGGAGGGAGGAAAAGAAAAATTAGCACAGTTCTTTGTGTGTTTTGCTTACAGTCTAAAATGGATAAGAGATATGAGTAAATAAGCAACAAGAACATGCCCTTCATCCTTGATAGGAGTCCATGTGTTCAGTGAGGGTTTGTGTCAGCAGCATGCCTGCACTGAGTGCCTCAAAGGCAGTATTCCACAGCTAACATGAAATGTGGTATGTTTGTAGGGTAGCATTCTCTTTGAGGGTAAATACGAATTCCTGGGAAGCTGAAGAAGTTAAGATGTCAATTACTAGTCTTTGATAAGAATCATGTGAGCTTCACATGCAGGCTGTAGAGGCATTAAACTGAAAAGGGTCCCCAAAGGCATCTTGAGGATTTGGAGCAGGGGGCAGGAAACTCTGGTTTCCTCCAACTCCCCACATTTGCTGACTAATGCTTTTAATGAATGTCTTTCTACATATTCCTAAAGTTAATTACTTACCCTAACATGTATGTGAGCTTCATCATCCCTGAGGAGTTCAATGAACTCCTGTGGATGTGCCTTGCATGAAAAGAAATCTGGGAAACTATGAAAACACAAAGCCAGAACACACAACCTAGTTTCAACACCCATTCAATTCAATTGTAAATAAAAATGTATCTGAATTTGAAATAAGGGGGATTCAGATACACAAAGAAAATGAAAATGTAAATAGCAATTGATTCATTCATTCAGCTGATAGTTATTGATGACTCTTTACATGTATCATTTTACAGTTATGATATCTGTAGCTATTTTTTAGTTTGGGGATTGTTAAATCTGGTAAATACTGAGACTGCTGTTGCTCCCTAGAAACTTTACCTGTACCGTGGATAAGCTGTAGATGAAGGTGAAGTAGGAGAAGATAGAAAGGCTAATTCTCAGGTTTAATCAGCCTGTGGTCTTCTTGCATATTGTAAACAGAAAGAATACTCTTCCAGTTGTACAAACCAGTGCAAGGGCCAGAGAGGTTGTTAAGAAAAGTAATGTTCCAGCACTTTGGGAGGCCGAGATGGGAGGATCACGAGGTCAGGAGATCGAGACCACCCTGGCTAACACAGTGAAACCCTGTCTCTACTAAAAAATACAAAAAACGAGCCAGGCGAGGTGGCGGGCGCCTGTAGTCCCAGCTACTCGGGAGGCTGAGGCAGCAGAATGGCGTAAACCCGGGAGGCGGAGCTTGCAGTGAACTGAGATCCAGCCACTGCACTGGCGACAGAGCCAGACTCCATCTCAAAAAAAAAGAAAAAAAGAAAAAGAAAAAGAAAAGTAATGTTTTGAGACAAATGTACTAGAAATCTTCAAGGAATAAACTGACAAGACGTAAGTTATCAAATTCTAAGCCAGGCCGGGCATAGTGGCTCATGCCTATAATCCCAGCACTTTGGGAGGCCCAGGCACACAGATCACTTGAGCTCAGGAGTTTGAGATCAGCCTGGGAAACATGGCAAAATCCCATCTCCACAAAATACAAAAATTAGCCAGGCATGGTGGTAGGCGCCTGTAATCCTGGCTACTCAGGAGACCGAGGCAGGAGAAATGCTTGAACCTGGGAGGCAGAGGTTGCAGTGAGCTGATCACACCACTATACTCCAGCTGGGGCAACAGAACAAGACTCCATCTCAAAAAAAAAAAAAAAAAAAAAAAATCGTAAGCCAATGTGAGGTAACTCTTACATTATTTCAACTAACATATGCCTACTGCTTCAAAGCAGCTTTCAGTCCTCATCTCCCAGCCCAACTTCTCAAAGGGATACAACAGAGGACATAAACACATACAGAGATTTCCAACCTGGATAAGATGGCATGCTGTCATTTTTGTCTTCTCAACTATAAACTCTAGGAAAGACATGAGAGACAACCAAAGGACAACTCTGAAACGTGGTTGGAAGGCAAGCTGGTCTGGGACCCCAGGGGAAAGGAACAACATGGTGGCAGGGCATCTGTTATCTCTGCTACACAATACAAGGCCATCCAGGCCTATCATTTCCAAACTCCCTGCCTAGCAGTGGAAGGCAGCACCGTAGGCCCATTCCTCTCCTTTAACAGCATTAGGCAAACCCAACTCCACAAAGAAGACCATCAATTGGAAGCCATGTGGCTCGGGGAGGCACTTTCCTTCCCTGTAGGACCTAGCTTTTCTGCTAAGAAAGACTGAGGTAAGTGGCAGAAACAGAAAGACAGACCTAGTGACAGCAAACAATCCAATTCAGGAGGCCTCTTTATTCCCATGGGTCAAGACTCCTTTACCCAGAGACACAGAAGCAGCCAGGGGGCACTGACAGGGGCATGTACCCCATCCCTCCTCACCAAGAGTCACTCAGCATCCAGATCTGGGGACAACCCTTCCATTCCCTCAGCCAGCACCAGCAGGAAGTAATGGGAGCCTGATATCAGGGACACCTGATAAATGCAGCAGAGCAAAATAACAAAGGCTTTAGAAAGTAAACTGCCATTGGAACCACTGCCCATAAAACTAGGCCAGGACCTGCATGATAAACCTGAACAGAGTGAATTCCTGCTTAAACAAAAGACTTAAATGAGACCTGGAGTCTCCTAACATAATTGCCATAATATTCAGGACACATCACTGTCATACCCAAAAACCAAGAGAATCACAATTTGAATATGAAAAAGACAATCAACTGCTGCCAACACCAAGAAAAAATAAGAAGTAGGAATTATCTGACAAGGATTTTAAAGGATGCATAATACAAATGCTTCAACCATCAATAAGAAATTCTCTTGAAACAAAAAAATTAATTGAAACTCTCAGCAAAGAAACAGAAGTTGCTTTTT
The DNA here is from genome assembly GCF_047675955.1 of Chlorocebus sabaeus. Classification (NCBI taxonomy): domain Eukaryota; kingdom Metazoa; phylum Chordata; class Mammalia; order Primates; family Cercopithecidae; genus Chlorocebus; species Chlorocebus sabaeus. The sequence goes on from NC_132910.1 coordinate 94,300,340, forward strand.
AAAACAAACCAACTAGAAATTAAAAAGCTGAAAAATTCAGTAACAGAATAAAACTGAAAAATTCAGTAACAGAAAAATTATTTTTAAACTCAGTGGATGGCCTCAATAGTAGAGATGACAGAGGAGAGAGGCAGTGAACATAAAGCAACTCCCTGTGGGACAATAAAGAAAGATCCAACTTTCTTTCCTTTTTTAACAGGGTCTCACAATGTTGCATCTCACACTCCTGGGCTTAAGCAATCCTTCTGCCTTGGCCTCCCAAAGTGCTGGGATTATAGGCATGAGTCAACACTCCAGGACTGAAAGGTCCAACTTTCACACCACTGTAGTTGAGTAAAGATCAGCTGAAAAAGTGTCAGAAGAAATAATAGCTGAAAATTGTTTAAATTTTGTAGAAGACACAAGTCTAGCGTAAAATATAATCTTCAAGGAGTAGGACTAGGCTGAGTTCTTAGACTTAACACCAAAAGCACAACTCATAAAAGGAAAAATTGACAAATCAAACCGCATAAAATTTAAAAACTTTTGCTCTGTGAAAGCCCACGTGAAGAGAATAAAAAGACAAGCTACAGAGGAGGAAGAATATTTGAAAACCACATACCTAACAAAGGCCTAGTATCTATGATATATAAAGAATTTTTAAAACTAAACAGGAGAACAACTATCAAATATCTAACTAGGAAATGGGCAAAAGACATGAACAGACATTTCAGAGAAGAGGATATACAGATGGTAAATAAGTACCAAAAAAATGTGCTCAATGTCATTAGCTATTAGGGAAATGCAAATTAAAACCACAATGAGGTATCATTACATATCTATCAGATCAGCTAAAAAATAGTGACAATACCAAATGCTGGAAAGGATACAGAGAAACTGGATCACTCACATATTATGTAAATTTAGGGAGTATTGTTAATAAGCTAATAAGTAGCTTCAGCCACAGGGGGAAAAAAAAAAACAACTGACAAGAGAAAGCAACAATTAATTTTCTACTGTTCCTGTCAGCCAGAAAAGGGGATAATAAAGTTAAGGAACTCCATCTTTCCTTAACTAAGTTGCACTGCAAGTACAAAAGCTACTCATGTGCAGGAAATACCTTAAAACAAAAACAGACCCAAAAAAGGGTCCAGAATACACACTTGAATTCTGAACCTTTTAAAATCTAACCCAACCTAAGAGTTAGAACCATACTCTCAGGTAGAAGGGACTGGACACATAGCCTTGGGAACAGACTATATAGCTTGGGTCAGAAGCCAAGCTAGAAACTGATTTGGAGAATTCCTTAACCATTCCATCTCTTGCCACCTCACTGCAGGACTCCTGATTATGTCTGCAACCCACGTGGAGTCCAGCAGAACAGGAATAAATAGGATGAGAGGCCAATCCACACTTCTTTTTATTAATGTGCCTAATATAGAAGTATGATTAGAATAGTTTGGGTATTTGACCAACCTGGTACCGTTTGAAGAGGAAATTATAAATCCAAGGAAATGTCTTTGACTCCTCCTAAGCCAGGTGATATGGTTTGGCTGTGTCCCCACTCAAATCTCATCTTGAATTGTAACTCCCACAATTCCTGTGAGTCAAGGTGTGTCCGGAATTGCTTCCTTCCGGTGGGTTCTTGGTCTCGCTTGACTTCAGAAGTGAAGCCACAGACCTTCGCAGTGAGTGTTACAGCTCTTAAAAGTGGTGCGTCTGGAGTTGCTTCTTCCTTCCCGTGGGTTCATGGTCTTGCTGACTTCAGGAGTGAAGCTGCAGACGTTTGCAGTGAGTGCTACAGCTGATAAAGATAGTGTGGACCCAAAGAGTAATCAGCAGCAAGATTTATTGTGAAGGCTGAAAGAAAAAAAATTCCACACCCTGGAAAAGGAACCTAGCAGCTGGCACCAGTGGCCAACTTTTATTCCCTTATTTGGCCCCACCCACATCCTGCTGATTGGTCCATTTTACAGAGTGCTGATTGGTCCGTTTTTACAGAGTGCTGATTGGTGCGTTTACAAACCTTTAGCTAGACACTGAGCACTGATTGGTGCATTTACAATCCTTTAGCTAGACAGAAAAGTTCTCTAGGTCCCCACCCAACCCAGAAGCCTAGTCAGCTTCACCTGTCAATGGGAGGCAACTGATGGGAGGTAATTGAATCATGGGCATAGGTATTTCCTGTGCTGTTCTCATGATATGAGTCTCAGGAGATCTGATGGTTTAAAAAACAGGAGTTTTCCTGCTCAAGCTCTCTTCTCTTGTCTGCTACCACGTCAGACATGCCTTTCACCTTCCACCATGATTGTGAGGCCTTCCTAGCCACATGGAACTGTAAGTCCAATAAACCTCTTTCCTTTATAAATTGCCCAGCCTCAGGTATGTCTTTATCAGCAGCATGAAAATAGACTAATGCAGTAAACTGGTACTGGGAGTGGGGCATTGCTGAAAAGATACCTAATAATTTAGAAGCGACCTTGGAACTGGGTAACAGGTAGGAGGTTGTAACAGTTTGAAGGGCTCAGAAGAAGACAGGAAAATGTGGGAAAGTTTGGAACTTCCTAGAGACTTGTTGAATGGCTTTGCCCAAAATTCTGATAGTGATATGAACAATAAGGTCCAAACTGAGATGGTCTCAAATGGAAATGAGGAACTTGTTGAGAACTGGAGCAAAGGTGGCTCTTGTTATGTTTTAGCAAGGAACTTGGCAGCATTTTGCACCTGCACTAGAGATTTACGGAACTTTGAAATTGAGAGAGATAATTTAGGGTATCTGGTGGATGAAATTTCTAAGCAGCAAAGCATTCAAGAGTGACTTGGCTTCTGTCAAAGGCATTCAGTTTTGTAAGGGAAGGAAGGCATAAAAGTTTGGAAAATGTGCAGCCTGACAATGCAATAGAAAAGAAAACCCCATTTTCTGAGAAAAAATTCAAGCCAACTGCAGAAATTTGCATAAGTAATGAGGAGCTGAATGTTAGTCCCCAAGACAATGGGGAAAATGTCTCCAGGGCATGTCAGAGGTCTTCACAGCAGCCTCTCCAATCACAGACCCAGAGGCCTAAGGAAAAATAGCTTTGTGAGACAGGTCCAGAGTCCCCATGCTGTATGCAGCCTAAGGATTTGGTATCCTGTGTCCCAACTGCTCCAGCCATGGCTGAAAGGGGCCAATGTAGAGCTCAGGCCATGGCTTCAGAGGGTTCAAGCCTCAATCCTTGGCAGCTTCCACTTGGTGTTGAGCCTGTGAGTGCACAGAAGTCAAGAACTGAGGTTTCAGAACCTGTGCCCGAATTTCAGAAGATGTATGGAAATGCCTGGATGTCCAGGCAGAAGTTTGCTGCAGGGGTTGGGCCCTCGTGGAGAACCTCTACTAGGGCAATGGGGAAGAGAAATGTGGTTGGAACCCCCACACAGAGTCCTACTGGGGTACCACCTAGTGGAGCTGTGAGAAGAAGGCCATCACCAGAATGGTAGATACACTGACAGTTTGCACCATAAGCCTGGAAAAGCCGCAGACACTCAATGCCAGCCTGTGAAAGCAGCCAGGAGGGAGGCTGTACCCTGCAAAGCCACAGGGGCAGAGCTGCCCAAGACCACGGAAACCTACCTCTTATATCAGCATGACCTGGATGTGAGACACGCAGTCAAAGATCATTTTGGAGCTTTAAGATATGACTGCCCCGCTGGATTTCAGACTTGCATGGGACTTGTAACCTCCATGTTTTGCCAATTTCTCCTATTTGGGACAGCTGTATTTACCCAATGCCTATACCCGCATTGTATCTAGGAAGTAACTAACTTGCTTTTGATTTTACAGGCTCATAGGCGGAAGGGACTTGACTTGTCTCAGATGAGGCATTGGACTATGGACTTTTGAGTTAATGCTGAAATAAGTTAAGATTTGGGGGGACTATTGGGAAAGCATGATTGGTTTTGAAATGTGATGACATGAGATTTGAAAGGGGCCAGGGACAGAATTATATGGTTTGGCCTTGTCCCCACCCAAATCTCATCTCAAATTGTAACTCCCACAATTGGTCAGGGTGATCTCAAACTCCTGACCTCAAGTTTCATGGGAGGAACCTGGTGGAAGATGACTGAATTATGGAAGTAGGTCTTTCCTGCACTGTTCTCATGATAGTGAGTCTCAGGAGATCTGGTGGTTTTAAAAAGGGGAGTTTCCCTGTACAAGCTCTCATCTCTTGTCTGCCACCATGTGAGATGTGCCTTTCACCTTTCACCATGATGGTGAGGCCTCCCCAGCCATGTGGAACTCTTAAGTCCAATAAACCTCTTTCTTTTGTAAATTGCCCAGTTTCAGGTATGTCTTTATCAGCATCATGAAAACTGACTAATGCACCAGGCCATCTGTAACAGGGGTTATGGTTAGATTGTGATGTCGTGACCTTTAAGGTGAGGCCATTCACAGGGGTAGTTTACTGGGATGAAGATGTTACCATATTATTCCATTCAACTATGTCCCCAAAAACCGTCCTCAAAACAAAATAGAGCTCTTCATTTGGGGAAGAAAGAAATCTCAGCATAAAGGTTAACTGGGATTTCTAAATGCTAAGTTTAAATTGTAAAATTTGCATAACATTTAAGGAAATATGAGCAATTAAGTTCTTGTCATGGCCAGGCACAGTGGCTCACATCTATAATCCGAGAAATTTGGGAGGCCAGGGTGGGAGGATCACTTGAGCCTAGGAGTTCAAGACCAGCCTAGGCAACATAGCAAGACACTGTTTATATTAAAATAATAATAATAATAATATTACCTCCATTTCTTTCCCCGTTAATAATGAGTGCTTGGTTGAAATCTAATCAGCTTCTTCTCCAGGCTTGTTTCTCCCCGGCCCATCCTGAATCTTCTTTCAATATTAGGTCCTCCCTTAGATTTTTGTGCCAGATTGGCGTCAAAAGCCAGAGCACTGCTTTCCTTACTACCGCCTCCTTCCTTTACCCTGTGATGGAGGTGGCTCCACCTGAGAAGGTGGTTGGCCCACCAGACATTCGTTTTCAAACAATTGCTTTACTCCTTTCTTTTCTGGGGCTCTTGCCTTTGGCCGGAGAGAAAAAAGAAGAGACTACTTGGTAGGTAGCACAGGAACATGTGTCCCAGACATTTCTTCTGCCATTTCCTCTTGAGCCCCAGTCTCCCTGACAGTCATCCTATTAACCTTTCCTGTCTCACTGTGTTCCAGCTGGAGAACAGTCCACTCCTGGCCCCCTTGCCTTCTCTCTGACTTTTAAAACTTTGCTTTTAAAAAGCAAAGACATTCTTATGATACCACAGGTCAAAAGTAGTTTTTCATTTTGTTTTGAAGTTCTTTTGAAAACTAACAATTGGTTTAGGTTGCCTTAACAAAACTATTGAATCAAACATTAAAAACTATCTTTAAATAAGCACATAGCTTTTAATTAGGAAGGCTATTGGTTTAATGTAGAAATACAAAATTTGTAAGAGTCTCAATATTTCCTTTACTTTTAATTGCTGAATACTAATTTCTATTTTCTTTAAGAGATTGGACTTTTATATTCATCTTTTTAAACTCTCTGGAAATAAGTTTGATATAACTATATGATTTATTTTGATATGACAAAGGTTTAAAACCTGTTAGATTTTTAGTTATAAAAGCAATGTACTCACATTGCAAAATATAAAATATATAAAAATTTGCAAACTAAAAAAACAGGGTCCTCCTTTCCTTTGTCTCCCAAAACCCACAGCTGGAAAAAACAAATTTCAAGTTTCTTAAGAAGACTTAATCTTGGCCAGGTGTGGTGGCTTATACCTGTAATTCCAACACTTTCAGAAGCTAAGACAGAAGGATTCTTTGAGCCCAGGAGTTTGACACCAGCCTGGGCAACATAGTGAGACCCCATCTCTACAAAAAAATTTAAAAATTAGCCTGGGCGTGGTGGTGCACACTGTAGTACCAGCTATTCAGGAGGCTAAGGCAGAAGAATCGCTTGATGCCAGGAAGTTGAGGTTGCAGTGACCTTTGATTGCATCACTGCACTCCAGTCTGGGCAACACAGCGAGACTTTGTCTCAAAAACTTAATCTTAAGTACATACCATTACTTTTACTATACCTTTCACCTTCCACACATTTCCCCATGCATATACAAATGTATATAATGTATATAAATTCATGTTTGTGCACTCAAATAAAATATGTCTCCATATACAATGCTTTAAAGAAAAATTGGATTTGGCCACATGGCACTCAATATTTCATGAATATTTTTTATCATGTGTATTTCGAGATCTATCTGATTTTTCTCAACTGTAGTCTTTCATTTTGTGGATTTATTGTGATTTAATCAGTGACCTATCAATGTATCTTTAGATTGTTGATAATTTTCAGCTAATAATGTTTCAAACACTATGCTTATACATACACTTTGTCCTTACTAATTTGTGTAAATATTTCTGCTGGATCTATTTCTAGGCATAGAAGTGTTAGCTAAAAGATATACATTTTTAAATGTTAATAGATACTTCCAAAATTGCCCTCCAAAATGATGACATCAATATATAGTACCAACAATGGAGTCATAAAATTGTTTTTCCACAAAAAGATGCTAAAAACCAACTCCCTACATAGCATTCATAATCAATTTTGGAAGAAAATACATAAGCATAAGCAACTGGAGGCTATCATACAGCTACTTATGAAAAATGCAAACTAATGTAGCATAAACAAATATTAATCCCATAAACTAGAAGGCTATAGTAAATATGCATTTGAGTAAATACGAATTTCTTTTAAAAGCATTGGTGCTATAGATCTTTTTGCCAGCAAGATACATTTTTTGGCAACTATTAAAAATAAAGGCTGGGTACCGTAGCTCATACCTATAATACTAGCACTTTGGGAGACCAAGGCAGAAGGATCACTTGAAGTAAAGAGTTTGAGAACAGCCTGGGCAACATAGCAAGCCTCATCTCTACTAAAAATAAAAATTAGTCAAACATGGTGATGGGTGCCTGTAGTCCTAGTTACTCAGGAGACTGAGGCAGGAGGATCACTTGAGGCCAGGAGGTCGAGGCTGCAGTGAGCCATGAAGGTGCCACTGCACTCCAGCCTGTGTGACAGAGTGAGAGAGTGAGAGAGAGAGAGAGAGAGAAAGAAAGAAAGCGAGAGAGAGAGAAAGAGAGAAAGAAACAAGAGAGAGCGGGAAGGGAAGGGAAGGGAAGGGAAGGGAAGGGAAGGGAAGGGAAGGGAAGGGGCGGGACTGAATAAAAAAAGAAACTGACTAAAAAAAGGATTGGGGAAAGTACCGTTGTAGATTTTAAAAGACTGGGCCGGGTACGGTGACTCACGCCTATAATCCCAGCACTTTGGGAGGCCAAGGCAGGTGGATCACAAGGTCAAGATGTCAAGACCATCCTGGCCAACATGGTAAAACCTCGTCTCTATTAAAAATACAAAAATTAGCTGGGCGTGATGACGTGTGCCTGTAGTCCCAGCTACACAGGGGTCTGAGGCACGAGAATCGCTTGAACCTGGGAGGTGGAGTTTGCAGTGAGCAGAAATAGCACCACTGCATTCCAGCCTGGGCAATATAGTAAGACTCAGTCTGAAAAAAGAAAAAAGAAAAAAGAAAGAAAAGAAAAGAAAAGAAAAGAAAAGAAAAGAAAAGAAAAGAAAAGAAAAGAAAAGACTGAAGACTAACCATCAATGTGAAGCTACTGTTAATTGTCTTAGGTATGATAATGGTATGATGAAAGAGTGCGTTTAATTCTCAGAAGGTGCATGTTGAAGCATTTAGGAACGAATATTCATGATGTCTAAAATGTTGCAAAATTTACCTATTTTTGAATGTAGATAGAATGTATGCAAGTGTTCATTGTACTATTGTTTCAGTTTTTCTGTAGGGTGGAAAATTTCCAAAATAGAAAGTTGGAGAAGAGAGATTTTTTCTTAAATTATAATTTCTGTGTACTAAATATTAGGCCAGTAAGATTTGCAAAGAAAAAACTTCTCCCTGATCGCTAACTCTGCCTCATGAATACATGGCATTTATCCCAAAGGGGATAGAGCTGAGAATGTTCGGAACTTAGGAGAAACCCTCTTCAGTGCTAGAAAGACACATCCAAAGCTCATGCCTTGCCAAACATGAGCCACTAGGGCTGTCATCACAAAGGGCAGCACATTGCAACTTCTAACACTGCTATAAATGTCCAACTTAATACCAGAGAGTGGTGTGGGCAGAGGATCATCTAACCCGTTACTACTTAAGCCAAAAGAACTTAACTTGTTCAGACTATTTGAAATACCCATTTATTAGTAAATTTGATGAGTTGATGATGGGTACATCTAACGCTAGCTGAGTCAGCCTTTGTGGTTTTCATATACTTACTTACTTAGGAAAATAGAGTGGGAAGCTGGTACCCATGAGTAATTTGCTACAAAAATAATAGCATTCTATCACAAACACAGGATTTGGAGAAAAGGAAATATATATATTTATATGGAAACATATATGACCTATATGTTACCGATAACATATGATACATACAATAACCATGTGCATATATTATATATGTATAATATGCATTTGTATATGTGGTATATACATATCTGTATTATATTTCACTTTTGCTAGCCTTTATCTGCTGGTTGTTTTTATTGGTTTGTTCTTTATTTTAATTTTTAATTTTTACAATTTTTTGTAGAGACAGGTCTTGCTATGGTGCCCAGGCTGGTCTCAAACTCATGACCTCAAGCTATCCTCCCACTTTGGCCTCCTAAAGTGTTGGGATTACAAGTGTGAGCCACCAAACCTGGCCTACTTACTTATTTTTAGGTAATCGGTTCTTTCTTAATTAGTTCAGTAGTGAGAAGAGGTAGGTCCAATGGCTCATGCCTATAATCCCAGCACTTTGGGAGGCTGAGGCAAGCAGATCATTTGAGGTCAGGAGTTCAAGACCAGCCTGCCCAACATGGTGAAACCCCGTCTCTACTTAAAATACAAAAATTAGCCGGATGTGGTGGTGCATATCTGTAATCCCCAGTTACTCAGAAGGCTGAGGCAAGAGAATTGCTTGAACCCAGGAGACAGAGGTTGCCGTGAGCTGAGATTGCACCACTGCACTTCAGTCTAGACAACAGAGTGAGACTCCATTCAAAAAAAAAAAAATTGTGTCAGTAGTGAGAAGAGTCAGAAATATTTGGAAGTGGTTAGTATTGATATTCTGCATAGCAGCTGTTTTTTTAAGAATTCAAAAAATCTTTAAAATTATCTTTTTTTCCTTAACCTTCATGGCATTTTGAATAAGTAATAAAAAATTTCAGCATTATTTCTAGACCTAGCTATAGGTAAGAATGTGGAGGGCTAAAAAGAAAAATGACTTGTCAAACAAAGTGCTCCAGGGGAAATCTAAACATCTAAAACAACAAACTCAAAATAATATTTGTCCACATGGTAGAAAAGAACCAAATATGTGGGCAATGACATAATCTCATTTCATCAGCTGTCTTATGTTTCTGCCATCATATAGATACTATATTTTATTACATGTTATTTTTTCACCTGAAAGATGCAGGATTCTTCATTCTATTTGATTTTATTTATGTGAATTTATGTGAATTTAATTCACATCAATAACACACAGAATATTTTTCTCAGAACTTGTGTTATGTTTGAAGAACTCTCTGCTATAAGCCTGTGTTTCTCAGAAAATGGAAGAAGTAAATACTAAAACAGATTTTTGCTTACTATGTAAACTTTTTAGAGACATGAGTGGTATCATTAATTAATAATTCTCTCTTCCAAACTGGTCTCATAAGTGGAACACGTAGCCTTTGTGTCATGAACAGGGCAAGGCAGGCACAGCCCTCGGCCCTTTTCTGCCATTGCATCTCCCATCCGCTCTCTCCTATCTCCTTCAAAGCACATGGCCTGATATGAGAGTGAATTTTCACCAGGACCTTCCAGAGTACGTGCGCATCATGGTTACAGCCTCCACACATCTAGCCTGCACATATTTGGAATGACTTTCATCTCCAGAAGCAGTAAAACTGCAGCTATTAAAAGACAATCTTCCAGAACCCCAAGATTTTTCAAAATGGATTTGAATCTGGAATTAACATTGACCTCTTTATTCTCATACACAGATACATACACAAAAAAACAATAACAAAACAATAACAGTGATAGTACCTGAGCATCTAGTGAAAACAAACCCCCCAAAACCACCTCAATATATATGTATCACACCTGAGGTTCTGATGTGCTATAATTGTGTGGTTTACTTATGCATTCATTTGTTGATTCATTCAACAACTGTTTATTTACCACATACCATGGGTTCTGTTCAAAGGGGTGAGGGGATGGCAGTGAATTAAGAAGAACAAGACCTCTGCCCTTATGGAGTCTTATGTTCCAGGGGAGATAGAGAAGGCAAATGATGATGCTATAAAGAAAACTAAGATAGAAAGATATGGAAGGTGAGTGGGTTTATTTGGATGGGTGAACAGGGAAGGGCTTCAAGGGAAGGGCTGGAATAATTACAAGCCTGTCACGCAAAGATCCAAGGAGGAGAATCAGAGGTAGAGAAAGTCCAGGAGCGAGGGCTCTCAGATAACAACAGGCTTAGTGAGTTGATGGATGAAGGCTAAAGCATGGAAACAAGAAAGTGATAGGAGGTAAGGTTGGAGAAGTATACAGTAGCCTTAGGAATAAGTTTTTTGCTTTTATTCCATGTACAGTGTGATGCCACTGGTGTATTTTAAATATAAATATAACTAATATCTTATTTGTGTTTTTAAAAGATTGTTCTGGCTGCTTTTGGAGGAATGGACTGTAAGAGACAAGACAGAAGCAAGGGATAAGTTAGAAACGTATTTCATAGTACAGCTTGGACCAAATTTTATGACATGAATGTTGCATTTTGATTATGTATGGATTTTGGAAGGCTATATTTTAATAGCTGCAGTTTTACTGTTTCTGGAGATGGAAGTCATTCTACATATGTGGAGGCTGGATGTGTGGAGACTGTAACCACGATGAACACTCACTTTAAAAGCATCTGGTGAGAGCTTACTCTCTTGTCAGGCCATGTGCTTTGATGGAGACAGCGAATAGGAGATGCAATGATACAAGAGGGCCTTGGCTTGTGCTGTTCATGACACAAAGGCTATTTATTCCAGTTGTGAGACCAGGGGAACCGATATAAAAGATTCTTCTCTCAGTACAATGGCTAAAGTAAATGGGAGCACCAAGGTAAACTAGAAAAAAAAAAAAAAGAGAGAAGATGAGGGAAGAAATTGGGAGAGCAGAGATAGAAGACTCAAAACAAGACTTCCATGAGGCTGGAATCTCTTGTTATAGAAAACTTAGTGCCAGAAAGTAAGATAGTACTCAGAACTCATCAAGACATGTCAAGAGATTGTACAAGTCAACATGAAGGGGCAACCACTGGCAATATTTTAGACAGCGCATTCATCGGAATTAATATTGTGTGGAATGGATATGACACATTGAAGAAAAAGTACCCATGGAGTTCACGCTGACACTAATAAAAATTTTTTAGAAAGTCAAGGTGGAGAGGCATGATTCTTTTTTTTTTTTTTTTTTTTTTTTTTTTTTTTTTTTTTTTGAGGCGGAGTCTTGCTCTGTCGCCCAGGCTGGAGTGCAGTGCCACGATCTCGGCTCACTGTGACCTCCGCCTCCAGGGTTCAAGATAATCTCCTGCCTCAGCCTCTCAAGTGCTTTGAATTACAGGCACGCACCACCGTGCCCAGGTAATTTTTGTATTCTTAGTAGAGACAGGGTTCCACCATATTGGCCAGGCTGGTCTTGAACTCCTGACTTTCTTGGCCACCCAAAGTGCTGGGATTACAGGCATGAGTCACTGCACCCAGCCTGGGTTTTTCAATGGATAATTTTTAAAATGCCTGTCTTGTAGAATTATTGTTATGATTATAATTTTAAGAACACTCACAATGGTTATTCTGAGTAAGAAAAAAAACTTTAATTATGTTTGATATCCTATGTTAAAGATCACAGCAAAATGTTTTGGAAATATTTTCCTTTGAAATAGTTCAAATTTTGCCGGGTGCGGTGGCTCATGCCTGTAATCCCAGCACTTTGGGAGGCTGAGGCGGGCGGATCATGAGGTCAGGAGATCGAGACCATCCTGGTTAACACGGTGAAACCCCGTCTCTACTCAATATACAAAAAAAATTAGCCGGATGTGGTGGCAGGCGCCTGTCGTCCCAGCTACTCAGGAGGCTGAGGCAGGAGAATGATGTGAACCTGGGAGGCGGAGCTTGCAGTGAGCCGAGATCACGCCACTGCACTCCAGACTGGGCAACAGAGCAAGACTCCGTCTCAAAAAAAAAAAAAAAGAAATAGTTCAAATTTTAATATTCAAATTACAAGTTAATCTTTAAATATTCAGAGCAAAGATTTTATCAAATTGTTCATTTCCTGAGATCTGCGTAGCTAAGGTAGTGTACATTTTTACTCTCAATGATGCCTTTACAAATATTTCCTTTGAAACTTCTCTCTCTTCCAAAATAAGAAACTGAAATGAAACCCAGGGACAAGCTAATGTAGGAATCTAACAAAATACAATTCCCCTCCTTCTGAACATGACTCTAGGACCTAAAGGGCTATGGTCTGAGTGTAAAGGTGAACTGGAAGTAAATCTGTTCCCAACCTCAAAGCATTGTAAGAAAAATCAATTCTCTTAAAAATGGCACTGAAAAAAGGCGACAGAAAAAGTGATTCCAAAAATTTGGATCCACAACTGAGTGTTCATCGTGGGTTTGTACCCATAATTACATAACTCATGTAGTCCAAAAATATCGAAGCAGTAAGAGTAATCCCTTCTAAGAATCTGGTAGAACATTCTGCAGAACTCCAACTTCCAACCAAGCCTATAAGTATTCCCACAAACAAAATTCTAAGAAAAATGAACAATGAGAAATAGCAAAATACATAAGAAAAATGGCACAAAGAGTGAGAATTAGTGGAACAATATGGTCCAAAAAGCAGTCATATAACCAATTCAGCTAGTGGTTATTGGTTATAACCACCAGTAGTGGTTATAACCTGGTGGCTTTGTAATGTGGCTTTGTAATGTGTCAGCTTGGCTAGGCTGAAGTCATTTTTGGTTGGCTATGGTATGCTACAAGGGAGAGCCTTATTAGTTGGAAGGCAGGAGAGAAATAGTAGCCATCTTAAACCGCACACAAGTTGTGTTATTGTTGCTCTGCTGACTCGCTTCATTGGTGTGAAGTACCATCCGGGGCTACAATTGCTCTACCTCCCCCTCTATCCTTCTTTAGCTTTCCCAACTCTTGGGTGAGGTTTACATACAGAGCTCTGGGACAAAGGGTCCCAGCTCCTGCAGGATACCCTTGCCACTAAGAGCAGAGGCAACAAGATTCGACACGTGTCGGTCCAGCCTTAGAGAAAATTCTTAACCAGCTCCCCAAGTTGCATAAGCTTATAACAAATGTGTGTGTGTGTGTGTGTGTGTGTGTTTCCCAGTAGGGGATTTACATTTGTTGTTTATTTGAAACCTGACTAATACATTATCAGACACAGACTATAAAATGACCATGTTTAATATGTTAATAAAAGATCATGAATATGTTAATAAAGAATATATTAATAATGAATCATGAGGGGGTTCTGTTTGTGCTTAGGATATAAAAAGCTGCTAGAAAAGGTTGCTCTCATTTCAACAGGAAAAAAAATAGATGATAAAATTTTAACTTTTGTAATTCATCAGAGAGCTGAGGTTACAAGACAACCAAGTAAACTGAATTCTAAGGAGTGACAATCCCCTCCACAGAGAGGTGGAACCCGTGAACTATTTTGCCTTTGAGAAAGCATGAGTAGAAAAGGTTGGTCCCTTAATGACAGCTATGAAGAAATCAGCTAAGATTATTTACTACATATTTAAAGGTGGAGTACCTACTAAGGTATCAGTTTAGAATAATTGGAAGCCTCCAACACAAAGATAATTGGCACTCACTTGAAAATTATTTTCTGCAGTCTTTCAGTAGGTGTTCACAGGAAAACTAAATGTGAGGCAGAAGACTGAAGAAAGTCCATTTTGCTGGAACAGTTATGCAGATGATAACTTACTGATGTTGGGAGAAAAGGCAAAAAAACACTGCCTGCTTTCCTAGATCCTTCTCTCATAGAAAGCAAGAGCTTTGTACCACTTGGAAAGAAGCAGCAAACCCTTGTGCAAACCCTTGTGCAAAGATCCACTGCTTGAAGGAAGGACAGAAACAAAAACCCTCTGCTCTTGGGAAAAGCACAGGAATATCCCTTGGGCTCAGATTCCTGCCCCAATGTGTCTGCTGACACTGGAAGAGGGACAAGATTACTATAAATACAATGCAGAGCAGTGCACTGAAAGTAACAACAACAACAAAAACCTTAATCTAGTGCAAGCTATGACTGGATTGACTCAATATCCCACACTAATGGCCTGATAGAAGAAGCATTCTTATTTCTAGGCATAAATATTATTTGCCTCGGTCTCTACTATTCTTCAATGTACAATGTCTGACATTTCATTAAATATTTCAGTCATACAAAAGGCAAGGAGAAAAAGACACCACCAATTGTTAAGAGATAAATGAATTACTAAAAGGAGACTCAGAAATGGCCCAGAGGCTGGGCGCAGTGGCTCACACCTGTAATCCCAGCACTTTGGGAGGCCAAGGCGAGTGGATCACCTAAAGTCAGGAGTTCGAGCCAGCCTGGCCAACATGGTGAAACCCCATCTCTACTAAAAATATAAAAATTAGAGGGCCGTGCTGGCAGTTTCCTGTAATCCCAGCTAAACAGGAGGCTGAGGCAGGAGAATTGCTTGAACCTGGGAGGTGGATGTTGCAGTGAGCTGAGATTGCAAAGCTGAGATTGCATCATTGCACTCCAGCAAGGGTAACAGAGCGAGACTCCATCTCAAAAAAAAAAAAAAAAGAAAAAAGAAAAAGAAAGAAATGACCCAGATGTGGGAAGTATCAGTCAGGGACTTCAAAATAACTACAAATAATATGTTAAAGGATATACAGGAAAAGATGGATGACCTCCTTGAACACATTGGTATTTCAGCAGAGAAATGAAAACTTTTAAGAAGAGTCCAATGAAAATGCTAGAATTTTTTTTTTTCAGTAATAGAGGTAGCTTCCTTTGACAAGCTGATTAGTAGCATGAACGTGGTTGAAGAAAGACACAACAAACATTGTAACAAATGTGCCACTCTGGTAGGGGAATGTTGACAATAGGGGAGGCTAGGTATGTGTGAGGATAGAGGTATGTGGGATGACTCTGTACCTTCCCCTCAAATTTGCTTGAACCTAAAACTTTTTTTAAAAGTCTTTAAATAAATTACAATTTAAAAAAGAAACAGAGGAGGCCAGATGCAGTGGTTCACGCCTGTAATCCCAGCACTTTGGGAGACCAAGGCAGGCAGATCACCTGAGGTCAGAGTTCGAGACCAGCCTGGCCAATAATATGGCAAAACCCCATCTCTACTAAAACTACAAAAATTAGTCGGGTGTGGTGGCAGGAGCCTGTAGTCCCAGCTACTCAGGGGGGCTGAGGCAGGGAGGCAGAGGCTGCAGAGAGCTAAGATCACATTACTGCGCTCCAGCCTTGGCAGCAGAGTGAGACTCTTTAAAGAAAAAAAAAGGAAACAGGGATAATTGCGAAAAGAAGTTATGAAATGAGAAGACTAGAATGAGAAAGACTAACATATATCTAATTACAGTCCCAAAAGAAGACACAGGAGAGAATTTAGCAGAGAAAAGATTTGATGAATATTTTCAGCAAATCTTAACCATTGGTGAATGGTTAAGATTTTCTCAAATTCTTAAAATATAGCAACTCACAGATTCAAGATGACTTATGAACTTCAAGCAGGATACATTTTTTAAAAATCCACAACTATCTATTTCATAGTAAAATTGCAAAAGACCAAAGTCAGATAAAATTTGTAAAGTGATCAGAGTTGTGAAAATTAGAATAACAAATTCAAAAAAGTGTCAGTTCTCCTCAAAATGATCTAAAGATTTAATACAATGCAAACAATTCTAAAATGTTTTTGTGGAATTTGACGATCCATTTCTAAGATGTAAATGAAAGTAAAAGAGGTCAATAAGAGCCAAGACACTCTTTTTTTTTTTTTTTTTTTTTTGGATAGAGTCTCACTCTGTCATCCAGGCTGGAATGCAGTGGCATGATCTCGGGTCACTGCAACCTCCATCTCCCAGGCTCAAGCAATTATCTGCCTCAGCCTCCCGAGAAGCTGGGATTACAGGCGCCCACCACCATGCCTGGCTAATTTTTTTGCATTTTTAGTAGAGACGGGGTTTCACCATCTTGGCCAGGCTGGTCTTGAACTCCTGACCTCATGATCCAACCACCTCTGCCTCCCAAAGTGCTGGAATTACAGGCATGAGCCACTGTGCCCGGCCTTGAGACACTCTTGAGAAAGAAGAAGGTAGGAACTTGTACTACCAGTTATCAAGCTTATTGTAAAGTGATTGTAACTAACACAGTGTGGTTTTGGCACAGGAATAGACAAATGAGTTATGGAAGAGAATGGAACCCTATGTGCATATAGCCATTTGGTAAATGATAGAGTTGGTGTTGCAGTTCAGTGCAAGGTCATTGTGCACTTCAATGTACCACTGAACCAGTTCCAAGTGGAGGAAAGATCTAAATGTGAAAGGTAAAAAATAAAGCTTTAAAAATATAACAAAAGAGAATATCTCCATGACCTTGAGGGTAATTAAAGCTTTTAGAAAGATTTATATATATATATTTTTTTGTTTTTGAGACAGGGTCTCACTCTGTAGCCCAGACTGGAGTGCAGTGGCTCAATCATAGCTCATTGCAGGCACAATCATAGCTCACTGCAGTCACAAACTCCTGGGCTCACCACTTCAGCTCACCCACTTCAGCCTCCCGAGCAGCTGGAACAACTGGCACGAGCCACCACACCTGACTAATTTTTAAAGTTTTAGTAGAGGCAAGGTTTTTCTATGTTGCCCAGGCTGGTCTGGAACTCTTGAGCTCAAGTGATCCTCTTGCTTTGGCCTCCCACGATAGTGGGAGTATGGATCTGAGCCGCTGCACCCAGCCAAAAGCTTTTTAATTGACAATTTTAAAGAAAAAGTTGACAAATTCAGTTACATTATAATTAAGAATTCCTCAAAAGCTATCATGAAAAAAGTAAAAGGCAAGACATAAAATGTGAAGTATTTCAATGCATAAAGACACAAAAGACACAAAATTCAAATTCCGAATATTTTTAAAAACACTACTTAATACATAAAAGAGGAGAAAACAAGAAAAGGAAACAGTATTGAACCCGGGAAAAGTTATGCCACAGAAAAGTGGCTTCTATATGCCAGGCAAGTAACAGATCTTAATTTCACAATGACCTGTCAGATCTATATTATCCAAATGTTTCAAAAAAGGAAGCTGAGTTTCCAGACAGCAATAGCTTTTCCAGGATTACACAGCTAGTAAATGTCAATGTCTGAATTCAAGATTAAGTCTTCTGACCAAAACCCACAGCTTTTGCAGTTTACTGTGTATCTTGCTTTACACCATAGTCTGTGATTAACAAAATTCAGAGAGAATTCGCTTTTCTTTGTTTACTTACCTGCTGGAGATTTGCCCCCTTCCTTAACAAATAACTGTTTCTTGAAACTTGTATCCAACACTTAAAATGTGTGTATTTAATGTATCTTATGAATGCTGCAGCTTTCCTTCATTGTAGATCCTGCCGCGTGTGGTTTAAGAAGCCCTGCAGGTGATTGCAATTTACACTCTAATTTGAGAACCACCACTCTATATTTACCTTAGATTTAGCTCAGAGAACAACACAGCTGGGCATGGTGGCGCACACCTGTAATCCCAGCACTTTGGGAGGCCAAGGTGGACAGATCCCTTGAGGCCAGGAGTTTGAGACCAGCCTGGCCAACATAGCGAAACCCCATCTCTACAAAAAGTACAAAAATTAACCTGGTGTGGTGGCAGACGCCTGTAGTCCCAGCTACTTGGGAGGCTGAGGCAGAGAATCGTTTGAACCGGGAGGCAGAGGTTGCAGTGAGCTGAGATCACACCACTGCCCTCCAGCCTGGATGACAGAGTGAAACTCTGTCAAAAAGACACAGTTTTCGTTTGTCTGAAAACGGCTTCCTCTCATCTCCTTAGAAAATTCTTTTTTGTCTTGTTCAAGCTCATTGCTAATTCTACTTAATGCAGGAAATTTTCCAAGCCTGGAGAAACTAACTTCAGTTTCTCCCATCATCTGGAAAGAGCCACCTCCCCCAGCTCCAACCCTATCCCAGTACAGGATATTCACATTGTTTCTTAAGAGAAAAATAAATAAACACAGAAACTGAAATCAAAACTTCAAACTAACCACAAAGTGCAGTTGGTGTATGTTTGGACAGTATGTGAATAAACATGTGACATGTTTATTTTACTGTTTAGAGCTGCAACTTCTAGACTAAAGGAGCTATACCATATATGCACTCTCCAGCAATGTGGGAGCCAAACACATTTTTAAATATCAAATAATAGCAGAAATTCTCAAAGCATGGTTCTGCCTGAGTATCTGCTATAGAATCACAGGATTGGATTTAATTGATGTGAAAAATAATTGCTTGCATGTAAAAATTGTTCTTCAGAGGTTTTGTCCCCATGATGCTCCAGATATTGCCTGGAATATATGCAGGCTTTGACCCCTCTTCCCATGGTCACCTCCCTGTGGCTTTCTGTGCTTCTGGCTTGGCTTTCCCTGGGAAGAAAAGCTGAAAACTTTCTTGGTACTGAGCCATTCTCCCATCTGGGATAAAGATTAAGAAAGAGGAGGGGAGCTTTTGATCAGATTATAAATGCCAGATGCTACCACATTAATAGCCCTACAGATCCCAATGGTGCTTACTTCAAACATTTGATTTTCCAACTCTCCTCTCTAAAGAATGTGCTGGTAACTGTCAGGAGTCACAGAGGAGTGGCCCACTACGTTCATGAGCACTTGCCACTGACAGATTAAAAGGAAATCCCGAGACCTTATTGTGGTTTATCAGCTTTCACACGGAGCAATGTTTCCCAGATTGGAGACTTCCATAGCTCAGGGAATCATGAGAATTGTTAAAGAGGTCAGCATATCGGCTTCAAGCCAAGAGGACATAAACCAACATCAACGAAAGGCATTCTAGCCTTAGAATTAGTATAGACTTATAGGAAACCACTCAGTTATTATAAATAAAAAAGCTCTTTGATTGTCTTCCTCATAAAACCTGAGGAAGAGTACATTGGTCAAAGCTGATGTGCAGAAAGAAAGTAGCAAAAAGAAATGTGAGTGATAACAGAAAAAAGAGGAGAAAACAGAATAGTCAAAGAAGAGAATGTGAAAAGAAATAAATAGTGAATAGAAGGAAGTAGTACAATATAACAAAATCAATTTCTAACTCAAAATTCTTAATTATGGTAATAATTTTAAGCCCAGCCTCTGAGGGAAAAATAGTTATGATGGAGTCTAAGATCTATTGGATCAGGATTAGTGATTTTTCCTCTTGCCTTAGACTCCTCTGTGGCTTGGCCAGCACTGCTACTGACAGTCTTTATGTAAAATTTAGAAATTTTGTTCATTGTGGATTTTCTTGCATAATTTTATTTTTAAAAATATTCCATTAAAATATTATGTACCTTGATTACGGAGTTTTTGGTGCCCCTTAAATTTTGCACCTGAGGTGAGTGCCTCACTTACCATTGTCTTGGCCCCATGAATCAATCACACTTTTCTTCAAAATTTAGTTTGGTATCATCAGAATAAGTAATGGAGATACAGAGGCATTTCTTTCAAATGGAAAGACCAGCTAATCATCTGGGTTAAGGTAAATAAAGATTTTAAGACTAGAAGGCCTCTTGGGAGGCTATTTTCACAAATTACACCTTGATGAATTATATGTGAAGATTTATTCTGAATAAAGTTTTTCCTGGGTGCTCATTTATGTGATCTAACCAAAGCCACATAAACATTATGATGATTACGTCTTGATCTGTTACAGATATCAGGCCCTGAAATCAAACCAAAGACTCTTGTCCCACCAGCTCTGATGAAAACAGCAAACTAGCTGGGTTTGGTGGCTCATGCCTGTAATCCCAGCACTTTGGGAGGCCAAGGGGGGTGGATCACCTGAGGTCAAAGTTCAAGACCAGCCTGGCCAACATGGCGAAACCCTGTCTCTACTAAAAGTACAAAAATTAGCGGGGCGTGATGGTGGGCACCTGTAATCCCAGCTACTCAGGAGACTGAGGCAGAAGAATTGCTTGAACCGGAGAGGCGGAGGTTGCAGTGAGCCGAGATCATGCCACTGCACTCTCTCTAGCCTGGCGACAGAGAGAGACTCCGTCTCAAAAAAAAAAAAAAAAAAAAAAACCAAACTGGGAACACAGTAACTCCCAGGTATAAATTACAAATTACAATGTGAACCTGACAAGGTTCTCCCTCGAGCGATGTAAGAAAGTTCAGAAAAAAACATGTTTTGAATGTTAATTCATCTGTTCCTGTGGAAAAGGATACATACACCTGGATTCATATTAAGTCTGTATATGTGGACTGTAGCAGGAGACTACAGAAATACATTTGGATAGAAACAAACCATTGTGGCCAGGCACTGTGGCTCACACCTGTAATCCCAGCACTTTAGGGAAGCTGAGGAAGGAGGATCACTTGAGCCCAGGAGTTCGAGACCAGCCTGTGCAAAATAGTGAGACCCTGTCTCTACAAAAATATATATATATGTATTATTTAAAAAATTGTTTAAACCCTCATGAAATAAAACTAAAGTGACAGACCTGAGAAAATCTAATTTTATATTACCTCTCAAAGGAATACATGGCCAGGCGTGGTGGCTCACACCTATAATCCCCACACTTTGGGATGCCAAGGCAGGTGGATCATCTGAGATCAGGAGTTCGAGACCTGCCTGTCCAACCATCTAAAAATACAAAAATTAGCTGGGCGTAGTGGTGCATGCCTGTACTCCCAGCAATACTCAGGAGACTGAGACAGGAGAATCACTTGAACCCAGAAGGCAGAGGTTAAAGTGACCTCAGATGGCGCCACTGCACTCCAGCCTGGGTGACAGAGTAAGATTCCATCTCAAAAAACAAAAACAACAACAACAAAACATAAAAACAGAGGAATATATAATATCATGTTCCCACTGCAAGTGTAGGTGACCCAGAAATTTGGTACATGTAATTAATAAAAATTGTTTTTATTATTTTGTTTTCATTTGTTAAGAGAGGACAGACAGAGTAATAGGCATTTTACTATTATTATTTTTCTTAATTCCCAAAATAACCATAAATGGGAGATTCTACTGTCCTCATTTTCCACATGAAGGAATTGAAGCTTACAAAAGAGATTTGCCCCCAGCCAATCTAGCAGCTTGTTAATAGCGGGTCGGGCCAGATTTTTAACCTGAGTCTGTTTGATTCCAAAATCTATGCTTTTCTCTATACCATCGGTTGACAAACTACAGTCCACATGCCAAGTCCACCATGCCACCTCACAGTCTGCAAGCTGAGAATGTCTTTTACATTTTCAAATGGTTGGAAAAAAGTCAAAAGAAGGATATTATTTTGTGACATGTGAAAATTACATGAAATTCAAATTTCAGTGTCGCTAAATGAAGTTTCATTGGAGCACAGCCACACCCAAATACTATCTATGGTTGTTTCATACTACAATGGCAGTTGAGTAATTGCTACGGAGACCATCTGTCCCACAAGCCCAAAATATTTACTGTTTAGTCTTTTTAAGCTAAAGCTTGCCAACCTCTGTTTTGAACTACCTTGACTCTTAATTTGGTAATGGAAATTTTAAAAGTATCATTTTAAAAAAATAATAATCCCAGTTTTACTATGCTTTATTTAGTAGTAGATATATATTAGATATAGCTGACACTCCTAAAGCACATCTCTTTTTTTATTATTTTTATTTTTTTATTTTTTATCATACTTTAAGTTCTAGGGTACATGTGCACAACGTGCAGGTTTGTTACATATATATACATGTGCCATGTTGGTGTGCTGCACCCGTTAACTCATCATTTACATTAGATATATCTCCTAATGCTATCTCTCCCCCCGCCCCCCACCCCACGACAGAACATCTCTTTATGCTGCTCTTGCAAAAGCTAAATCTCCCTGCTCGCACCTCCAACCTGCAAGAAAAATCTCATTCCTACCTCAACGTTCTACCAATCAGATCGTTACATTTTTCTTTAACTTAATTGCAGTTCTCCATTTAACCTACAGGGAAGAGAAAAATCTAAACAGGAACACAGACATAAGTGCTGGTTTCTTGACAAGTCATGGATTTCTGCCATGACTGATTATAGGAGCCATAAGAAGCCAAGGAGATCACATTTAAGTACCAGCAAAAGAATACTTTTTCAAGATCACATTTAAGTACCAGCAAAAGAATACTTTTTCAACCTATATAATTCCATGTATAGAGAATAACAAAATTATGGCAAACACCACCACACCACACTGCAAACAAAATAAAGAAACTATTGTAAAACTGTGGCTAAATATCTAGTTTCTAATATCTACTTCCAATGGATTTCTGCTGCCTGCATTTCCTTTGACAGCCAGTCTGCTGACCTGGCATCCAAGACATCATTATGTAAAATGTTCTGGGAATCCAACAGTCAGTTCTCAGCATCTTAGGTCTAGCCTCCAAGCATTATTTATAATGCTAATGTCAGCACCATGAGCCAATTGTATTCCCATAATCCCCTTCCAAGAGTAGAAGAAAGAAAACTCCCCAGAAATATCTATCCCTGGGATGTCAAAGGTAAAGCTGAGAGCAATGTTGCATTCGCCTGTTTCTGTAGCTCTTGCTTTCTGACTCTCAGAGCAGCCTCTTTGGCTATTTCTCTAGGGCTTTCCAGTGCTACCCTCCAGCTTGTAATGTTTTTTCTTATGACTTTTTGCCATACGCTAAAGGAATTCATTGAACTAACGTGAAATATTATTAACAAGGCTGGCAGAATGCTCTTCCGTGGATAATGAGGTAGAGGCTTCTCTGCCAAAATAAATTTTCATAGGTACAAATTCTATTTCTCAGTCTGATCACTAGTGGTTTAATTTTTCGTTTCCTAATCTTCAGCCTTAGTCAAATCATCTTTTCATAGAGAAAATATTCCTAGCAACCTAAAGTACACAACTGACTTTCCATGAAAATAAACTCCACTTCTCCATTCTCTTAGCCTCCCAGATTTCTAACACATTTAATCTTTTCTAGAGTCTGCCAAAGTCAAAGGAGTTCATAAAATACATCATGCACCAATCTGCTTTTCAGACCAACTTGATATGATGCAGTTGAATTTTGACAGGCTAGCAGAAAGGAAATGACTTAAATCAGAAGCAGGCTTGGTTTAAAATTGTCTTGTCTGTGTGGTTGTTATTTTTTTCCTAGATGGTTCCAGAAAAAATAAATACGATTCTTGAGAGTGTCTACTTTGGAAATTGTTTTTTCCCTTCTTTGTCATTCTCTGTGTGATCCCAAGGGGCTGCTGGAGAGAATTTTCCAGGAGCAAAAGGAAGGGAAAAGCCAGTGAAAAATTCAATTTGCTCTTAATAACAACTCTTTTTCACATGTTGATGAGCTGTCTCATCAGCCAGCCATGGAATCATTGTTAAAGACTCCTCTGATTCCTTGACCTCAGGAAAATAAGTATCATTTAGTCCAGGATCAAAAACAGGTTGAAAAGTTCTCTTTAAGAATCTTAATAATACTCCAGAAATGACTTAGATAACTAGGTGGTTCGGATGAAATCTTTAATATTCAAAATACTTTAGAAAGAAAAACAAGCTTTTAAAAATGACAAACCCCAATGAGAGCAAAGAAAACCCTTTAAAAATGTGGGAAGAAGCTGAGTCAGACTCTGTCAGCAAGCTTCACTGAGGTCTGGGGACTTGTACCAACATGATTTTTTTTTTTTTTTTTTTGAACTTACACAGCAACTTTTGGCCAAAGATCTCAATGTATTCTATAAAAGGAAAATTATCTAACATCCCATTGGACGGGATAGGTTCAGGATATTACCACTATCTCTCTAAATCAGGGTTTCTCAACCTCTGCACGACTGACATTTTGAGTTGAGTTATTCTTTATTGTGGAACCTGTCCTGTGTAATGTGGGATGTTGAGCAGCAACCCTGAACTCTACGCACCAGATGCCAGCAGCCTCACCTTCCCCCCATGTCCTTCCTCCCTTGTTGTGACAACGAAAAATGTCTCTAGACTTTGCCAAGTAACCTCTGGGGGGCAAAATAGCCCCCAGTTGAGAAACACTCTTCTAAATGAACCCACCAAGGCACAGAGCAGTCAATAGACTTATATGGACCAGGCACGGTGGCTCATGCCTGTAATCCCAGCACTTTGGGAGGTCGAGACAGGCGGATCACCTGAGGTCAGGAGTTTGAGACCAGACCAACCAACATGGAAAAACCCCGCCCTACTAAAAATACAAAATTAGCTGGATGTGGTGGCACATGCCTGTAATCCTAGCTACTCAGGAAGCTGAGACAGGAGAATTGCTTGAACCCAGGAGGCGGAGGTTGCAGTGAGCCAAGATCACACCATTGCACTCTAGCCTGGACAATGAGAGCAATGCTCCTCAAAAAAAAAAAAAAAAAAAATTGACTTATATGATAGCACTCAGCCAAAAAGGCAGTCTCAAAACTAGAAGAAAATGATAATTCCCAAGTCCCAAACATGTAACCCATACCACCAGTGCCCCCTACTTTAGTGGAAACTCATCTCTCAGACCACCCCTGAGTCACTAATTTATTCCTGAATTTGGTTAGTTCTGGAAACACATCCACTAGGACTTAGTTGTCAGTATAAATTTTCCCTCATGCTGCACTGAATGGTTGGCTGTGCTGTGTATAACTGATTGGTGTTATTCTCCTGGGGATCACTAAGCGAATTCTGAGACTAACTTCTTTCTGAAAGCAGGTAAGTCTATATAGCATGAAACGGATCAGAAGCAACCCTGTTATTGTACATGCAGAATCATTTATAGCTAAAGCCTTTACTAAATGCAGAGCCGCTGATGGAGCAGAATGGGATAGGACAAGGAGTTCACAGGATGACTTAGCTGAGCAGATGAACATTTTAGATTTTATCTGGTAAGTCCCTCAACCACATTAATTTTTTGCAGAGCATTTCTTGGAAATGGTTGCTATGTGTACTTTTTCTTAACTGACTTATTTAAACAGAACACTTTATTTGCATACAAATTTTTTGATATGTTGGTGCTTGTCTCTTGATAAATTATAAAATGCCTGTCCCCGGCTGGGCGCAGTGGGTCACACCTGTAATCCCAGCACTTTGGGGGACCGAGGCGGGCAGATCACAAGGTCAGGAGATCGAGACCATCCTGGCTAACACTAAAAATACAAAACATTAGCCGGGCGTGGTGGCGGGCGCCTGTAGTCCCAGCTACTAGGGAGGCTGAGGCAGGAGAATGGCGTGAACCCGGGAGGCGGAGCTTGCAGTGAGCTGAGATCGCGCCACTGCACTCCAGCCTGGGCAACAGAGCAAGACTCTGTCTCAAAAAAAAAAAAAAAAAACCTGTCCCCTCCCTCCTTTTTTTTCACTTCGGCTTGTGAACTTGCTGATCCCTCCAGATGAATCAGTGAATACAGGTACAGATTAACTTGGGCAATGAGCCACCTCAAGCATTTTGGGAATAGAAACTTGAACTCAGAGACGCAAACGAAGAGTGGAATGCCATGCTTGTGTGACTGTTGCAGAAAGCTGGGTATAAAGCTGTACCATTTAGCTCTATAGTCAATGAGCACATGCTGTGTACCTACTGAATCTGAGGCCCTGTGCTGACGCTACAGAAAATGCAAGAATGCCCAGAGTCGGACGGGCCTGGTGGCTCACATTCGTAACTCCAGCACTTTGGTAGGCCCAGGCAGGCAGATCACTTGAGGCCAGGGGTTCGAGACCAGCCTGGCCAGCATGACGAAACCCTGTCTCTACTAAAAATACAAAATTAGCCAGGACTGGTGGCAGATTCCTGTAATCCCAGCTGCTTGGGAAGCTGAGGCAGGAGTATCACTTGAACCTAGAAGCTGGAGGTTGCAGTGAGCCAAGATCAGGCCACTGTACTCCAGCCTGGGCAAAAGAGTGAGGCTTCATCTTAAAAAAAAAAAAAAAAAAAAAAAAAAAAAAAAAAAAAAAAGCCCCAGAGTCATGTTCTGCATTGATTTTTTTTTTTTTTTTTTTTTTTTGGTCGTAGACTAGGGAAAAACTGTTACATATGCAGAAGTAATTATACTGCGAGGCAGAAGGTAATCAGTGCTGTAAAGGGGAACGGGGAAGTGTGTGTTTTTGGCTTTCACAATTTTTGGCCCCACGATACCGCAAAGAGTTAGATTCTCATCACAAGATAGGGCAGGTGGTATATAGCAGAAAATGCTCTAAATTTAGGGTCAAAAAATCTGGGCTGAAACCTAGTTTTTCCATTTTCTAGTTGCATGTCTTTCAGCATGTTATATAACTTCTCCGAGCCTCCATTTCCTCATAACAGAAAGACAACAATAGTGCCTCAGAGGGTAACTATGAACAGCATGACTTTCGTTAAACATTCAGACAAATGTTGCAGTTTCCAATGTTAGGGTCAAGCATAGCTATACTTTGTTGGATGCTTGCCTTGTGCAAAGTCTTTTAATATATCATCTTTAACCTACATAATAATCCTATAAAATAGGCATCATTAGTCCACTTTTATAGATAAGGAAGTCGAAGCCAAAAGTGACTAAGTGATTAGTCTAAAGTACACAGCTAGTATTCCACAGACTCCACTGAATCTATTGAACCCAAAGCCCACCCAACTCAAAAGCATGCATAATTTTCATATCACCATGCTGCCACTTCACCATAGTCTCTATTTTGTATAATAGAGCAAGAAAATTACAAATAAACAAGTTAACATAGCACCTACTGACATATGAGATTGATAAAATAACCATCAAGAAAAATAGTATTGATTTATCATATTTCAAGAATGGAAAAATAGAACAAATACAAGTTACCCCCAACAGGATTCTTAAGAAAATGAGACCAAATGACCTAGAATTTGAGACCAAAAAAAAATGTGTGAGGAAGTTTACAGAAGTCCTACCCGTTCCTAGAACTGGCAAGTTTCAACACTTGAGCAGATGAAGGGCCTGAAGCCCTCAGGAGCTTTTCTGAGTTTGGGTTTGAGCTCAGAACCCAGTAGCAACTCTCTTACCATAGGAAGAAAGAAAAGACCAGGCAACAGCTGTACTACAGGGTGCGAAGAAAAAGAAAGAATTAGCTATCTGTCCTCAAGAAATGAAAATATTTTCTTTTTGGCAAGCTATAGTGCAACATGTCAGGTGGAAATAGTCTATTTTTATATTAGGTTGGTGCAAAAGTAATCACAGTTTTTGCCACTTTAATGAGAGAACTCTTCTTCTGAGAGAGAACATGGAGATATAGAGTCAGGAAAAATATCTAAGACCAATCAGGATTTAAAGAGAATCCCCCACCAATAAAGTAATCTACAAAGACTGGGTCCATACAGCTCTCTCATGTAATCCTCAGGTCAACCACGTACGGCATATGCTCTATGACTATTTTGCAAATGAAAACATTTAAGTGCAATGATCCTTTTATTTTTCTCAAGGTGTCTGTGGAGCAGTCATTGTGTTGCTTTGTAAGAAGTGGCCACCTTCAACACGGGAAGATGTCCTCTCTGGCCCCGCCTAGGTCTGCCTGTTCCCTCAACACAAACACTTCCTACTCAGTCTGCTCTACATCTCTCTGCACATTGTCCATCTGGCACAAAGAAGGAACACCAGCTGGTACATAAACTAGCACTGGAGGTATTTCCAGTAGCCTATGACCTCTGAATGGATCAACCTTCCACAGTCAACTCCTGAGTATCTGCAAAAGACTTGCACGTCTCCTTGGCAAAGTTCTGGCACGTAAGTGTTATTTCAACAACACAAGAGAATCATTCCACAGTTTAAAGGAATTTTCATCTTGGCCTACACAAAGTAGTAGGAAGATAAATCTGCAGGGAAAAAGGAATTATAGAGCCTCCAATGTCAAAGAAAAATCCATTCATTGTGGATTATCTCTTGCTCTCCTCCATTAAGGCAGATAATTGGGGTTACCTGAATCTCTAACCTTACAACACTGCTGAAAGCTAGGTATTAATCTATTTTTATAGCTGATGAAAATGAGTGTCAGAGGTTAAGCAACTTGCCTCAGGCCTTACAGCTAGTAGGTGTTGGAAGAGAAGCTCTTCAACCTCACTTACCTTTGGTAAGGCACTCCCCTCCCAATAAAGCAAACAGCAGAGTGAAATGAAGGGAAGACACTCCTTCTCTTTAAAAGCATGATTAAGAACAGTTAAAAATTTGGGGCTCAAATATCCAGGCTTACACTTTGTCAGCTACCTATAGTGAATGTTACATCTTGTCCTGGCCTTTTCCATATATACCCAGTAACTTTCAGGCCCCTATCAATGGTATGTGCTCAATGGCTAAAGAATAATATTAACATTAGCCCAAACAACATTGCAATGCAAAGACAAAATCGAACAGGGAGAACAATATCAAGATATATGATTCAAGAGCTAAGCACAGTGGTGCACATCTGTAGTCCCAGCTACTCGGGAGTCTGAGACAGGAGGATGACTTGAGCCCAGGAGTTCTAGTCTGAGCAATATAGTGAGACTCTGTCTCTAAAAGTAATAACAATAAAAAGACATATGATTAATTCCAAGTCAGATAAAAAAAGACTTCTCATCTTCAGATAAGCTTGGATCTATCACTTCATTAATACCAACAGTGAAAGTTGCCACTAAACATTGATTATGTTAGCTCTAATTTGGAAAGTAGAAGTTAACATTTCTATATCAAGTTGAGAAAACTAAAACTAAGCAACTTGCACAAGGCCATTGTCCTAATAAGTGCTAAAACCTAGATTCAACCTGGGTGTTTCTCACTTGTAAGCCTGCAGCCTTCCTAACTGCACTAACGTCTATAACTAAGAACTGTTTGTATGTGTAGCTCATCACATAATTACTTCTCAGTCCCTCATAATTCTTAGATGATGGAAAGTCACAGGACTGAGAAATCTGAATAGAGCCAGTGCCCAGAAACTGTCACCACTGGATTTAGTGCCTAAAAGTTCACACTTTCAGTCAGCCAATGAGAAAACCCAGTCAAATGCAAGAGCAAGCTAGAATGAATAGCATAATAACCAACTAAGTTGGTGACAAAGCCCTGAGAAACACTCAAGGGAGATTTCAGTTTACTGGTGAAAAAAGGAGGGCATTGGACACCCAGGAGAAGTAGCAAATGGCCTCAGCCTCAACAACAAAACCAACTGTAGCACCACGCTTGCCCTTGCTAGAAGCACTCCCCATCTGATGCATGGAAAATGACTTGTATAAGATTTTTTAGCAAGGCAATGGTTAATGTCATATTAGAGCTCAGAGGGCCCAGCTGCTAATATAAAAATCTGTTCAGAAGACAGGACTAGTATCTAAATTGTGTCTTCAAGAAACAAATGGAGTCAAAATCCTGATTCCTCAGCCAGACACGTTTGCTACAGGTCCCAAAAAGGCATATACATAGAGTCATCCCATGCCCAAATACTTTATTATCAGTTGAGGTTCTGACCCCAAATCTTTCCTCCTCTGTTGAGCTGCGTAAACACAACCCCACCACTAGCCTAGTTAAGACTTAGCCTAGAAGTAGGTGAACTTTTGTAGGCCAGTGGCTCTGCATTAGTCACCTTGGGGACTTGTTAAAAGTTGGACTGCTGGGCCCCACCCACTGAGATTTTGATTCAGTTTTTCTAGGGTGGGACCTGATAATTGTTTACATTTCTCATAAGTTCTCTGATGATGTTGATGCCACTGGTCTGTGGACCACACATTGAAAATGACTGTTACAGACCTACACTCAAGGCATGTCCCCAGGGTCCTACAGCTACAGAAGCAGGAAGAGGCAAGGCGAGTTCCAAGAAAATGCACTTCTACAGAATGGCAAAAACAGCTGGCCAACCCCTCCTTTCCCCAGAGTCCTACCTGAATCCTCCTAGGACTTCCAAAGGCCCAGGGCCACCTTTCAATTGACAGGCCACCTCAGGCCCATCTCTCATTGCACCAGATACATAGGGAAAAAAAGAAAAACAAAATTGAAAAGACAGTCTGAAGAGCAAAGTAAGTCCCACTTCCCTCCAAGGGGTATTCTAAGCAGTAAAAAAACATGTTAACTCCCTTGCTTCTCCCCCAGAAACTCCACTCCCTATCATGATGACCAAGTTATTGATCATCGCTTTTGTGGAAGAATGAGGTTAAGCTTAGATGTGCAATTAACAAGGCTTATAGTCACATGCTTTGCCAGCTGAACTACACTTTGCAAAAATATTTACCATAAAATAAAGAAATTGGCACATCCAATAAAAATATTACAGACATTTTATTTGGCCATCCTAGAGAAACAGCCACAGAAGTGATCAATACATAATAACCTCCCAATTATTTTTCTCTTTAAGACCTATGGTTTCTTAAAGTTTTTTTTTGTTTGTTTTCTTCTTGTTTTTTTTTTTTTTGAGACAGAGTCTCACTCTGTCGCCCATGCTGGAGTGCAGTGGCACAATCTCAGCTCACTGCAAGTTTTGCCTCCCTGTTTCTCCTGTCTCAGCCTCCTGAGTAGCTGGGATTACAGGCGCGCACCACCACACCTGGTTAATTTTTACATTTTTAGTAGAGACGGAGTTTCGCCATGTTGGTCAGGATGGTCTCAAACTCCTGACCTCAAGTGACCTGCCCACCTCGGCCTCCCAAAGTACTGTGATTACAGGCGTGAGCCACCGCGCCCGGCCACTTAAAGCGCTTTTAACCATGCAAATTAGAGAGGCTAGAGTTAATTTTATAATGCATTAGATAGTTGCTGGGATAGCTATTGATTTTTTTTCACTTCAAATGGCATTCAATTAAGGAATATGTACAAATCTTCACTGCTTCCAGCTTGAATGGTCATTTATAAAATTTTAGAGGCTAGAACACATAAAATATTTTTAGCTTGGAAGATGTGTTGCAGGGTGGAATGTTTGTGGGAAATGTCCTCTACATGAAGGATTTCTGCTCAAAAATGTCTTGATTAATTAACATAAACAGCTTTGAGGAAAAAGAGAACAGCATCTCAAGTCTGGCAGGATCCTGGCACGGTTCTTTGGAAATTCCAAGGCAAGCCAAGCACAGGGAAACCAGGCCTCTTCCATCCATGGCTGGTCCAGTTCCAGGGAAACGCCTTGGGCTTGGGAGAGCTCTGGAAAGGCTCTGCTCTAGTTGGCAGTAAACCAAAGTCCATTTCTTCTTTTGCTCCCAGGTCCCCTGAGATAATGAATTGGCTTCAGAGTCCTGGAGAAATGGGATACAGCTGAGGAGACCTGGAGGACCCTGTCAAGAATGGCCTCAGTCAGGTACAGTGGCTCACGCCTATAATCCCAGCATTTCAGGAGGATTGCTTGAGGCTGGGAGTTTGGGACCATCCTAGGCAACATAGTAAGACCCTGTCTCTACAAAAAAAAAAAAAAAAAAGAAATTTGAAGAATGGCCCCAATGCCCTGCTCTGCACTGTGAGCTTGTCCTTCCAGAATTTCAAAATGGAATGAATGGAATTAAGCATTATGAGAAAGAAATATAATATTTACTGAAAGTATCCTGCTGAGCTTTTAAAATGTATGTTATTTAGTTCTTGCATTAACACTGCAAGACAGATATTATTTCCTTTTCTATAATACCAGGGGAGAAAAGGGTGAGCAGGAAGGCTAAGTCATCTACCCCGCATCACATAACACATGAGTGACAGAACTAGGATAGGGACAAGAGCCTGTTTTATACCAAAGTAACCATCTTCTCCACTGGATTCCTCCAATTAACTATAGAAAAGGGGAAAGTTCAAAACAGCTCAACACTATTATGTTATTTTAAGCCATTCAGACACAGCGTGGGAAATAAGTGGTTTGCAGGTTTTTCTCAGTATCAAGGAGTGATTCCCACCACCAGGTTCTTGGGCAACATTGCAACATTGTGAAAAAGGTGATGTTGGTTTACAACCTTTCTATATCCCAGCCTCCCTCTCTTGTACCTCTACTACTCCTCTACCATCCAGGGCCTACATTAGCCCCTCGTCAGAGCTCCTCTCTCACTCCTGGAGTTTTCCAGAATCCTGATGTGGTCTCCCATCCAATGTCATAAAGACCATGTAATTGTACCAGTGTACAGAGGAGAGGTCCTTTGTACAAGAAGAAACCCATCTCATACTAGTCTTAGACAAACACCCTTGCTTAAAAATTAACCTTTCCCCTCTTACCACCAACCTCTTTTCGGTACTTCCAATGCTTCCACATACCTGGGCTCAATTTGTGAAATAAGAGTAAAATGCTATCTGAGTAAAATAATTTGCACCACTTGAATGACAAATGGGTTCAACTATTCAGAAGTATCTGTATTTTAAAGGAAGAGTTCTTAATGAATTTTGAACACTGAAAATTTTCACAAGCTGGAAGGTTTTTCTAGATGTATTTCTTTCTGATTCTATCATGGTTCACTCTTATCTCTCAATCAATCAGGGAGCAGTCACGGACTTAGTGTCCCCCATATGGAAGTTTGCCCAGGCCGGGCGCGGTGGCTCACACCTAAAATCCTAGCACTTTGGGAGGCCAAGGCGGGCAGATTGCCTGAGCTCAGGAGTTCGAGACCAGCCTGGGCAACATGGTGAAACTCCATCTCTACTAAAATACAAAAAATTAGCCGGGCATGGTGGTGCGCACCTGTAGTCCCAGCTCCTCGGGAGGCTGAGACAGAAAAATCGCTTGAACCCAGGAGGCAGAGTTTGCAGTGAGCTGAGATCATGCCCCTGTACTCCAGCCTGGGCGACAGAGTGAGACTCTGTCTTCAAAAAAAAAAAAAAAAAAAAAGTGAAAGTTTACCAAAGTGTGATCTAACATTACCAGGTTTTGATTTGATTAGCCTTTTTGCTGCTGCAGTTTCTTCTAAATAAAAAAAAAAAAAATTAATATTTCCATGAATAATCTTCTACCTAGGACTAAAATAGCACCAAGAAAACCTATCAGAGTTCAAAGACCTATGTGACTTGCCCAAATTTTAGAAGAATTGAACTGTGTAGTTTCCCTGAAAATATGTCATTAAGTATTATATATCAGAAAACTTAGGCCAAGTGTGGTGGCTCACACCTGTAATCTCAGCACTTTGCAAGGCCAAGACAGGAGGGTCTCTTGAGCACAGGAATTCAAGACAAGCCTGGGCAAGATAGCAACACACCTATGTCTACAAAAAAAAAAAAATTGATTTTAATTCGCTGGGTGTGGTGCTATGTACCTGTAGTCCTAGCTACTTAGGCTGAAGTGGGAGGATCACTTGAGCCCAGGAGTTCGAGGCTGCAATGATCTATGATCACACCACTGCACTCCAGCAGCAGTGAGTCTGCTGGAGCAAGTGCCTGTCTCAAAAAAAGAAAAAGAAAAAGAAAAAGAAAGAAAGAAAAGAGATTAATTTTTTTGATGTATAGTAGTCAAAATATTCTTTGTTCAGACATGCCACTTGCCTAGGATTGTTGAATAGCTGATAAGTCCTGTCTTGTTTAGCATCAAAATAC
This sequence comes from Chlorocebus sabaeus, assembly GCF_047675955.1. Lineage (NCBI taxonomy): Eukaryota > Metazoa > Chordata > Mammalia > Primates > Cercopithecidae > Chlorocebus > Chlorocebus sabaeus. The sequence goes on from NC_132910.1 coordinate 94,334,090, forward strand.
ATATAGCCATAGCAATTTTAAGAAACTGAAATATTAAACTATATATTTGCTTTCAAAGCAAAAGTTACGTAAAGTATCTTTGACTGTTATTAAGAAAAAATTGCCTGTATATTTAAAAATTCAATGCTATGTTTTCCAAAGCAGGATGGATGGAGACGCCCTTACTGGTGCGGAGGGTCAAGCTTGCCTTAATGGTCTTACACAAACACTCCTTGCTTAAAAATTCACCTTTTCTACAATGTTTGAAAATAGAAGGAGGAGGAAATATGAATAGCGGAAAGAAGAAAAAAGTAGGTGAGGCCTTCAGAACTCTGCCATTTGTTCTTTATCACCTAATATAGATCTGTATTTTTCCCAATCACCACTCTTCAGGCATCTACTATAGGGGACAGTTTATGTCAGTGATGACATAGTTACAGACTGTTCCTCCCACACCCACATCTATACATGCCATCACTTCAGGTCCACAGGCCACCCCACTATTTCTCCGCCTCAACCCTGGCCCTTCTGTCCGTGGGCCTTTGCTCAAGCCATTTGTCTCTTCCAAACACATACTCACCCAATCCTCAATCTCCCTCCTAATTAAACTAATAGTAGATTAATCTTTAACTAATTAAATTTTATTCTTTTTTCAAGGCCCATTTGAAATGCTCCTTTTTTCAAGGTCCTTTTCTTGTGGCTTCCCAAGGGTGGCACATTTCTGCCTGTTGGAACCTCTCAGGTATTAGCTTTGTGTTACTGAGTGGGCCTTGTGTGATAGTTATTTGTGTTCCATAACAGATTCCCCCTACTAGAACTTCTACCAGAAAAGGAAACAGCCTGTTTATGCTTGTACTTTTAGAAAGGGCTGCTACTGTGTCTAGAGCAGAGGAGGTGTTCAATAAATGTGTTTTCCAATGGAAATAAGATGAAAATTTCAGACAGGCAATGAAAATAAATAATCCTAGACTATTTCCTTCTTGAGTTTTTTAACTTCCCATCTGCCTGGACTCTTCCCCTGCTTTGCTTTGAATACGAGGTTAAGTTTTGTGTTCTCACACTTTGCCTTCGGTTAGCTGTGATCCTGCCAGGAGATGACATCGCTCATCTAAAGGGATAAGAGTGGGCACAGGCTATGGCCCACCATGAGGAAAAAAAAGTAATAGGAGACCAGAAGCCTGGTCAAGCAGGCTTGTTTGTTCGTCTCCCATGCTGACTTGCTTGGTGGTTTTGTAGGTCACTTTCTATGTTAAGGCTTTATATCTAGTGCAAAAAAATTAAAGTTTATGACTTTTTTAACATCTGGAGAGATCATCAACAATAGATAGGGTCTAGTGTCCTGTGGTTTCATAGTCCCCTCGGGTTAATGGTATAGAACAGCATATTTTTTTAAGCCTCAATCAAAAAGCAGGTTTAGGTAGCAATCTGGAAGGTTCTCCATGCTAAGGTGTGTTTTGTTTTTTGTTTTTGTTGTTTTGAGACGCAGTCTTACTCTGTTGCCCAGGCTGGAGTGCAGTGGCGTGATCTCGGCTCACTGCAAACTCCACCTCCCAGGTTCAAGTGATTCTCCTGCCCCAACTTCCCAAGTAGCTGGGATTATAGGCATGTACCACCACACTTGGCTAATTTTTGTATTTTTAGTAGAGACAGGGTTTCACCATATTGGCTAGGCTGGTCTCGAACTCCTGACCTCAGGTGATCCACCCACCTCGGCCTCCCAAAATGCTGGGCTTACAGGTGTGAGCCACTATGCCCAGCCCATGCAGTTTTTAAATTTTGCCTAAATACTCTAGAGGCATTTTCATTTTACTAAGTCACTTGATAGTTTGTTCTACAGCAAGGGTATTTTTCCCACCAGCCAACCTCACCCAAGTACGTTTTTTTCTTTCTATGCCACAACTGCCCATTAGAGGACATGGTCCCAGCCTTCTGGGCAGAGAGGGAAGTGTTCACAAATGTCCTTAACTGCCAATGAAGACCGTCCGTTGGGCAGTTTGCACAAAGGCATGGCAGTTTTCTGGAGACTTTGTTGCCTCTCCAGGTGTGCTGTGAGGTTAAAGAAAGGCGGGCCGGGAATAATGGTTCACGACTGTAATCCCAGCACTTTGGGAGGCCGAGGTGGGTGGATCACCTGAGGTCAGGAGTTCGAGACCAGCCTGACCAATATGGAGAAACATTGTCTCTACTAAAAATACAGAATTAGCTGGGCGTGGTGGCACATGCCTGTAATCCCAGCTACTTGGGAGGCTGAGGCAGGAGAATCACTTGAACCCAGGAGGCAGAGGGTGCGGTGAGCCGAGATGGCACCACTGCACTCCAGCCTGGGGAATTTAAAAAAAAAAAAAAAGGGAAGACTTGCCCTGGGTGCCATGGCACTGGTCTGGACATTGCCAGTAAGTGTGTTCCAAGACATCCTCCCTCCTCTTCCTTTCCTACTGTCCTGTGTGCCCTGCCCACCTTGGCTCTGCCAGGTAACTCTCTTGTACTACCCCTTTGTTAGACTGTAAATTCCAGGGCAATCTCAGTAGTATATTGTTATTATCTAAGGTTGACTTAGGAAGTATAAAACTGAATAGAACCTGTTTCTTCTTCAGCTTCTTCACTGACTTGTCTAGATTGAGTCACTACCTATGACCTCTTGCTTATCCTAGGGAACAGTTACTGGCTCAAGGAGCATAGTCGGGAGACCTAGATGATATTTCAGCCTGAGAGAAGGAATATGTCTCCAATGAGGAGTCCCCAGGGACACCTCCTGGATGGATCAGACCTGAAAAAAGGGAAAGCAATTCCTTTTAGCTAGCTTGCATGTGCCACTCGTGCATCCCCACCTCCGTGTTACCCTGAATTAGCTTCTGAACTCGCCAGCTTCAATATCCTTCTCCACATGTCCCTCCCTTTGTTACCTGTCAATGAAAGCCAGAATAGCAAGCTGTTGCCACTTTCTTACCGGTTGGCGAGAAAACACCTGAACTTCTCATATCCACCTACTTTCACCTATGAAAAGAGTGGGGTTACTCAGGTGTGAGAAGGATGAAAGACAAACTGGGAGACCCAAAAAAATTCCCACCTGTGACACAGTTTTTCCTGAGGCCATACTATGTACCCCTCACCAGTTTATCTTCAACCCTTCTCTAATGATAAAAGCTGTGCACCCCTGTTGGTGGGAGTGTAAATTGGTTCAACCATTGTGGAAGACAGTGTGGCAATTCCTCAAGGATCTAGAACTAGAAATACCATTTGACCCAGCAATCCTATTACTGGGTGTACACCCAAAGAATTAGAAATCATGCTACTATAAAGACACATGCACACGTATGTTTATTGTGGCACTATTCACAATAGCAAAGACTTGGAACCAACCCAAATGTCCATCAATGATAGACTGGATTAAGAAAATGTGGCACATATACACCATGGAATACTATGCAGCCATAAAGAAGGATGAGTTAATGTCCTTTGTAGGGACATGGATGAAGCTGGAAACCATCATTCTCAGCAAACTATCACAAGGATAGAAAACCAAACACTGCATGTTCTCACTCATAGGTGGGAATTGAACAATGAGAACATTTGAACACAGAGCAGGGAACATCACACACCGGGGCCTGTAGGAGGGTGGAGGTCTGGGGGATGGATAGCATTAGGAGAAATAACTAATGCAAATGATGAGTTGATGGGTGCAGCAAACCAACATGGCACATGTATGCCTATGTATCAGACCTGCATGTTGTGCACATGTACCCTAAAACTTAAAGTATAATAATAATAAAATAAAATATAACAGTTCATAACAAAGAAAAAAAAAAGCTATGCCCCCAGGTGCCCCTCCACCCTTCAGTGGGGACACTGGTTCATATGTATGCATGTCAATTTCCTGAAGCTCCTCAGACATATCTCCTGGGAGATTTTCCTTGGCACAGAAGAAAGAATAATAGATCTCTTCTTTATCCATTTCTCTAATCTGATTTTGTTTTACAAAATTGCAAATCCAGGGTGAAGAAGGTTAGTATAGTAGGTTAAGTGCAGGGTTCTAAGGTCAGAAAAGTCTGGGTTCAAATTGTGACTCTGTAACATACAGTTTTATGTCTGTAAGCATATCACTTTGGGTTTCTTGGCCTTCATTTCCTCAAGTAAATAAAGGAGATAATAGCTAACTTGCCCGGTACTGTGACGATAATACATGTTTCTACATGTCCTTAGCACAGTAAGTATTCAACAATGGCAGATATTACCCATACTGGGTGAAGGCTCAGGTCTACATGGTCATATGTGTTAATGGTGCTCCCTGGAATTTCTCAGTGCAATGACTGCAGGAACCTTTTACCCCATAGTTCTGGGAAGATGTAAGTAAAGATGAGGACTTTTAAAAGTTTACATGAAGCAGAAGTTAGACAGAGAGTGGGCAATTCCTAGCAGTGACACCAAGCATACACTTGGTTCAGGGAAATTCTGGAGATAAAGAGAAGAAAATATTATTTTTCTTTTTTGGAGACAGGGTCTTGCTCTGTTGCCCAGGCTGGAGAGAAGTGATGGGATCACAGCTCACCATAGCCTTGGCCTCCATGCTTAAACGATCCTCCCAGCTCAGTCTCCCTAGTAGCTGGGACAACAGGCACGCATGACCATGCCCAGCTATTTTTTTTTTTTTTTTTTTTTTTTTTTTTTTTTTTAGAGAAAGGGGACTCACTTTGTTGTTCAGGCTTGTTTTGAACTCCTGGGTTCAAGTGATCATCCCGCCTCGGTCCCCTAAAGTTCTGGGATTACAGATATGAGCCACCACACCCAGCCAAAAACTTTAAAAAATATTTTTTTCCTGCATCAAGGGAGTGATACATTGCAGAACTTATTTAAAGTACAGACTTGCATTTGTAACCAATTTTTTTTAAGAACACTATAAAAATAAAGAATAACTTTATTATTGTAAGTTCATGTGAAACACTAACTAGAATTTCTGAATATGTAATGGGATATTAGGCACAAACAGGAGAGATGCTGTGCCAATTGGACATAATTAGAAACAGCGATTATACATAATTGTTGCCATTGAGGAGCTTCTGGCCGGGCATGGTGGCTCATGCCTGTAATCCCAGCAATTTGGGAGGCCAAGGCAGGAGGATCCCCTGGGATCAGGAGTTCAAGACCAGTCTGGCCAACATGGTGAAACCCTGTCTCTACTAAACATACAAAAATTAGCTGGGCATGGTGGTGCATGCCTGTAATCCCAGCTACTTTGGGAGGCTGAGACAGGAGAACCGCTTGAACCCAGGAGACAGAGGTTGCAGTGAGCCAAGATTGTGCCATTTCACTACAGCCTAGACAAGAGCGAAAATCCAGCTAAAAAAAAAAAAAAAAAAAAAAAAAAAGCTTCTAGTATAAAGAGCAGGGATTCTTAACTTGAGAATTATGGACAAGCCTTGAAGGACCCGCCAACCTCCAGAAATTGTGTACACAATTGTGTGTGTATTTGTGGGCAATTTCTACTCAGAATATCCAGAGCTTTCTTCAGATTCTCAAAAGGATTTAAAAAAAAAAAGAAGAAGAAGGAAAAAGAAAAGATGAAGAATCACAGATCAAGACTAAATAACCATTGAATTATAGTAATTTTTCTATGGAATGCTACAAAAGTAGAGTACTCACGGTCATCTAGTTCTAGGGTTCTCACACTGGTTTAGGTAAAGGACAAACTTAATTCTTGGCCTGCTGAACTTAAGATAAGTTCAGTGTTTCATTCCTCTGTAAACATGTGATTTTTCAATACATTTGGATTTCTCAGAAATTGTTCACAAAACTTGTGCCAAAATCTATGATTCCCTTGGTATTACATTTGGGCTGCTGCAAGCCACAGGGTAATTTACAAGCAGCCCGCTGTGTTGAGCCCACCCCCCTGTATGACCAATAGGAAGAGAAGTTTGGCAGCAACACTGCCTTAATGAATGAAAAATGCAAACCTTGCAAATCCCTCTGCATTTAAATCCCCCAGAGTCCTGATGCAGACACATTTCCAAAAAGCCTGCATTTCCAAGATATAATTTACTGTCCTTAGAGGTTTATGTGGGCCACCCAAAGTACATGGGCCTTATTAAAGCAGCTTTTATCAGCCAAGCAGATACAGTGTTTTTTATTATCAAATGGGGGAAATCTGATGAAATGAGCAGCTTTGGTGAGAAATGATAAATTGCACAGTGTCATGGCATATTCTGGTGAGCATTTGCACATAGGGTCACAGCAGAGAGAGGAGCATTGATCTCTGTGTCTCCACACGGCTTCACCACATTCCACCCCAGTATCTTGCAGAAGGAAGAAGACTTTAGGCTTGTTGTACCTTTGTATGGCATATTCTACATAAAAACAAATGTGCACTGAGAGAGAAGCTACCACTAAATTCTCATGGGTAGAAGCCAGTGATTTTTTGTTGTTGTTGTTGTAGACTTGATCTCAGTGAGGCAGAGACTCCAGGGAGGTGCTGGATAGAGGAAATCTTCTCCTTTGGAAAATACGCTTTTCTTGGAGCATGGGGTAATAGTCCCCTAGAATAGGATTTTATTACACAACACAGGATACAAATTATAGTACAGGTCCAGGATCCATTATTTAAAGCCCTTGGGGCAAGATATGTTTCAGAATTTGAAATCTTTCATTTCTTAAGGCCAAGAACAGTGTCTCATGCCCATAGTCCCAGCTACTCAAGAGCTGAGGCAGGAGGATTGCTTGAGCCCGAGAGTCTGAGGTTACAGTGAGCTATGATTATACCACTGCACCCCAACCTGGGCAACAGAGCAAGACCCCATCTCTAAAAATGTTAAAATAAAATAGAATCTTTCCAATTTTTAGAAGTTACGGCTGGGGTAGTGGCTCATGCCTGTAATCCTAGCACTTTGGGAGGCCAAGACAGGAGGATCACTTGAGTCCCGGAGTTAGAGACTAGCCTAGGCAATGTGGCAAAACCCTGACTCCATAAAAAAATATGAAAAATTAGCCAGATGTGGTGGTGCACACATGTAATCCCAGCTACTTGGGAGACTGAGGTGGGAGGATCACCTGAGCCCAGGAGGTTGAAGTGCAGTGAGCCAAGATCGTGCCACTGCACTCCAGCCTGAGTGACAGAGTGAAACCCTGTCTCAAAAAAAAAAAAAAAAAAAAAAAATGAGACTTGCTGAAGGCTCAGATGATCAATAGCATTTAAAATATTAATATAGGGCATATATACCCTATAACTAAGAGAGGATGGGGAAACACCCTATTACTAAACAAATTTTTTCATTATTTTCTTCTACCAATGTTAAAGTGTTGATCATGTCCCCTGTCATGGTCCCAAGATGGTGATGGGTACAGCAGATACAAGAATATTGTTTTCATTCAGTGATAATCAACAGCTAGGAGAAAGGTGCTGGGGTTTCATATCATGTTTCTCTTTCCTATCATGGAGAAAAATTCATTCCTAGAAGCCCCAAGGAGACTTCCCTCAGATACTATTGCCTAGAACTGTGTCCCAGACATACCCAATACAAATTCCAGACAAAAATGCATTCCCTGAACTTGTGAGAGATATGTCTTCCCTGCACATACTGTTGTTATAGCTGAAGAAAATCCAGAGTTCTTATGCAAGGAATAAGGACAAAACAGTACTGGATAAAGCAACAAATGGAGACTAACACCAGAGTGTAGCAAAAAAACCAAGACAAGGTTCTAATTCTTAGGAAGGAAATAGCATAAACTGCCGAAATAGCATCTGATTAAAGCATTAGCCACCTGGGACCATAATCTGCGTGCTGCCTCTTCTAAGAAGCCCCCATGGGCACTGAAGCAGACTTGTTACTCAGGTACACGGACTAATTTTTATTGGTTTATCCAGTGGTGATTTGTATCTTATCTTGGGATTTTACATGGAAGTCATGATGCTTTACTCTCAGCAATCTAAGGGAAAGGAACGAAGTTGGAGGAGGTGGGAGTAAGAAAATAGAAAATGAGACCAGGTGAAGTGGCTCACACCTGTAATCCCAGCACTTTGGGAGACCAAGGCGGGTGGACCACCTGAGGTCAAGAGTTCGAGACTAGCCTGGCTAACATGGTGAAACCCCGTTTCTACTAAAAATACAAAAAATTAGCCAGGAGTGGTGACACGTGCCTGTAATCCCAGCTACTTGGGAGGCTGAGGCAGGAGAATCACTTGAACCCGGGAGGTGGAGGCTGCAGTGAGCCAAGATCACGACATTGCACTCCAGCTTGGGCAACAAGAGCAAAACTCCATCTCAAAAAAAAAAAAAAAAAAAAAAGAAAAGAAAAAGAAAGAAAAGAAAAAAAAAGAAAAAGAAACTAGAAAATGAGGCAATAGGGTGGGTGCAGTGGCTCATACCTGTAATCCCAGCATTTTGGGAGGAGGAGACAGGCAGATCACTTGAGGCCAGGAGTTCAAGACCAGCCTGGCCAACATGATGAAACACCATCTCTACTAAAAATACAAAAATTAGCTGGGCATGGTGGCACACACCTGTAGTCCCAGCTACTTGGTAGGCTGAGGCAGGAGAATTGCTTGAACCCAGAAGGGAGAGGCTGCAGTGAGCCGAGATCACACCCCTGCACTCCAGCCTGGGCAACAGAGTGAGACTCTGTCTTTAAAAAAAAAAAAAAAGAGGCAATACAGAGATAAGTTATAGACTAGACAAGGAGGTCAGCAAACTATAGACTTTAGGTAAAATCCAGTCTGCTGCCTATTTTTATAAATAAAGATTTATTGGAACACAGTGATGCTTTTTGGTTTATGCATTGTTTATGGTTGCTTGTGTGCTACCAGCAGAATTGATTAATTGCAACAGAGACCATATGGCTTGCAAAACCTAAATGTTTGCAGTCGAGCCCATCCTGGAAAAACTTGCTGATCCCTATGCTGGTCCCAACCACCAAAGCAAGGTGATAAAAAAACAAATGTGCCCTAAAATCTAGGCACAAGGTCATAGGCATGTGCAAAGTTATAGGGCCATGGCCACTAGGAGAGAGGAAATCACAAGGGTAGGGCTGTAATTCAGAGTTCACAGCAGGATTAGAGGATTAAACAGGTGACTTGGATGAGATGTCACAATAAAAGCCAAGGTAGATGCATGGTTCTTCCAAATAAGCATCTAAACAAGGCAAGGGTGAGTGAGTGTGCAAGGGTGAGTGTGTCTGAGTGTGTGTGTGTGTTCTTCTGTGTGTAATTCAAACACTGAAGGCAGGGACTCCATAATTAGGGTGAGAGCACCAAATATGAGCACACTACAAATAAGGGAAACTTAGTGGTCAACACAGATTTATAGCACAGAGCCATACTTTGTATATTACATTTGGGATAAACCTGCAAGAGAGTTAAATAATAGTGTTTCACTGGTTTGAGAGGAACCTAAAGTGACTGAAATGATTCCTGCCTCAAGTAAATTGTTTTGGCGAGTGAGGGGAACTGAGCCATGTGTGGTGAGATCAGCAGCACATCTGAAAATCACTGGGATCAGTAGAGGAAGAAAATGAACACTAGGGTGCTGCATGAACTTAACCATTTCAATTTGGGGTAATTGAGACTGTTGATCTAGAATCATCACTCCCTATCTTTGATAGCACTAAAGAAAAACCAGACCGGGTGTAGTGGCTCACGCCTATAATCCCAGCACTTTGTGAGGCCAAGGTGGGTGGATCACCTGAGGTAAGGAGTTCGAGACCAGCCTGGTTGACACGATGAAACCCGGTTTCTACTAAAAACACAAAAGTTAGCCGAGCGTGGTGGCATGCACCTTTAATCCCAGCTACTCGGGAGGCTGAGGCAGGAGAATCGCTTGAACCCAGGAGGTGGAAGTTGTACTGAGCCGAGATCATGCCATTGCACTCTAGCCTGGTCAACAAGAGCGAAACTCCATCTCAAAAAACAAACAAATAACAAAAAATCATATTCTGACTGTCTTTTTTCAAGATTTTCTTCTACTTGTGTAAGTACAAAATACCATCTACATCTCTCCACTTCACTCTTTAATGTTGTTGTTGTAACATGATGCAAGATTATATTTTAGGTTAGCATTTCCTGGTGGCAGCTGGAAAGGCACCTGAATATCTGTATTAAAAATACTTGGAAATTGCATTGTGAGAAGGCCTTCCTGTGGACAGTGAATCCACCTCACGGTGGAGGATTCTCACAGCTCCATCAAAGAGGGTGTTCCCTTCCGGGGGCAGTGTCCTTGCCTCTTCCTGTTCTTCTGCAGTCCAGATTTCATATGAAAGCCTCCCTGACCCTTAGAGATTTAGGTAAACTTGGCCTGAACTTCTAGAGTAGCAGCTTGTGTGAGTCCAATGCCCCTAAACACACTTCCAAGAATTCCTGACCTTTTAACTCCATGGTTTCCTCTGCCTTTGCTCCTACACATGCTTCTGTAAACTGGGTTTCATCCTGTTATGGGTTTAATTGTGTGCCTGAAGAAAGAGGTGTTGAAGTTCTAACCCCCACCACCTCAGAATGTGACCTTATTTGGAGGCAGTCAAGTTAAGATGAGGTCATTAAGGTGAGCTCTAATCCAATATGACTGCTGTCCTTATGAAAAGACAAAATTTGGACACAGAGACAGGTACACATAGAGGAAAGATGAAGTGAAGAGACAAAGGGAAAAGACAGTCACCTATAAACCAAGGAATGCCTAAGGCTACCAGAAACTAAAAGAGGTCCTTTCCTAGAGTCTTCAGAAAAAGAATGGCCCTGCCAATGCCTTGATTTCAGAATTCTAGCCTTCAGAATGTGAGAAAAGGCATTTCTCTTGTCCTAGGCTGTGTCGCTTCTGTACTTTGTTACAGCAGCCCTGGTAAATGAATGCACGTATACTCTACTGGCCTGGGCTCAAAGCTCCACCCCTTGCGCATGGGGCACCAACAAATCTGCTCATGCCACACCTTTCCTGAGTTCACTCAGTAATTACCAAGAGCAGTGACTGCACAGCCTCCACCCTGGATCCTTCTGCCTTCCCACAGCCTCTCCCTCACACTCCACCTCAGGGTCTCGCACAAGAGGAAGCTTCCTGGGAGGTGAGGGCTGGATCCCTGGCCAAGCCTGTCTGCCTTTTTGAAAGCTCTCAGAGTTCTGGGAAAATTGTCTTCTCCATTTCATTTTTCTATCATGATGTTTAATCCTGGGGTTTCTGTTGCTACTTAGATTTGCACCTACTACTTTGTCCACAGACAATACAAAAGAATAGCAAAAAGATCTAGGTGTTACAGTTCAGAGGTGGAAAGAGAAGAAAGTGTGGGGCCTTTTCTTTAACTTAGGACTTCTGAGACACAGTGCATTGACTTGACAGCAACAGATCCAGGGACTAGACCTCAGTTATCTGTACCGTCAACACTCCACATGATCAGAGAAGCATAATCTTGAAACCAAATGGCTAATCTGTTGACAGAAAGAGTCTAATTTTGTAAAAATGTGAAGAGATTTATTCTGAGCCAAATATGACTGACCATGGACTGAGGCACAGTCTCAAGAGGACCTAAGGACACATGCCCAAGGTGGTTGTGCTGCAGCTTGGTTTTATACGTTGTAGGGAGACATAAGACATCAATCAATACATGTAAGGTGTACATTGTTTTGGTCCAGAAAGGCAGGATAACTCAAAGGTGGGCAGGACTTCCAGGTCACTAGTGGATTCAAAGATTTTGTGATTGGCAATTAGTTGAAAGAGTTCGGTTATTAGCTAAAGACCTGGAATAAACAGAAGAGTGTCTGGGTAAAGATAAAGGTTTATGGAGACCAAGGTTGGTATGCAGATAAAGCCAGGCTTCAAAGAGAATAGATTGTAGATTTCTTATCAGACTTAAAAAGGTGCCAGACTCTTAGTTAATTCCCTCCTGGAGCAGGGAAAAGACCTAGAATGGGAAGGGGATGCTCTACAGAAAATAGATTTTCCCCACAAGAGAAAGCTTTGCAGGGCTATTTCAAAACGTGTGAAACAAATTTATTTTGGGGTAAAATACTTTCATTTATTTCAGGACCTGCTATTGGTCATGTTGGTATCTTATTGCTACAAAGAGTCTGTCTGTCGCCCAGGCTGGAGTGTACTGGCGCAATCTCGGGTCACTGCAATCTCTGCCTCCTTGGTTCAAGCAATTTTCATGTCTCAGCCTCCCGAGTAGCTGGGATTACAAGCACGTGCTACCATGACCAGCTTATTTTTGTATGTTTAGTAGTGATGGGGTTTCACTATTTGGCTAGTCTGGTCTCGAACTCCTATCCTCAGGTGATCCTCTTGCCTCAGCTTCCCAAAGTGCTGGCATTACAGGTGTGAGCCACCTCGCTCGGACTGTTTTAGGGTTAATGTGGGTCAGTTGTGCCTGAATTCTACAGGGAGGAAGGTATAATGAGTCATGTCTGACTCCCCATTCTTATCATGGCCTGAACTAGTTCTTTGGGTTAACTTTATAATGCCCTTGGCCTAGGGGGGGTCCATTCAGTTGGTTCAGGGACTTAGAATTTTATTTTTAGTTTACAAACCCAAGAGCCCTACTTAATTTGCAATATAAAATATGATTGCCAAGCATGTTGAAATACTCAGATTATCTGGTCTGAGTGCAGTAGTGTTTGCAACTAATTGACCACACCAAGTACAGATTTCTTTGTTCCTTCTCCACTCTCCCTGCTTCACTTGCCTAAAAAAAATGAATAAAAATAAAAAATAAAAATACCCAGATCATCTCTTGATAAAGTTTTTTTTTTTTTTTTTCCTCTAAATAAAGTACACAGACAAGGAGAAAGATGTTATGATCTGGATGATCTATAAATATCAAATCAGTATAATTGCAGGCAGGTAGCATACTCTGTTATGGTGATTAAAAGCATGAGTTCTATAGTCCAATAGAACTTGAGTTTTAACCACAGCTTTACTACTTAATGCCTATATAAGCTCAGGAAAGTTCCATAATCTCTGTTTTTTAATCCTGTAAAATGAAGATAATAATGCTTAACTCATTATTATTATAAGTTACAACAATTACATGAGCTAATAATGTGTGTCAAGTGCTGAACACAGTTTCCGCCTAATCCTTCTATAGGTTTTATCTGTTATTCCTTTGAAAACACCATCTCTCTAGGTGGGAACACGGGTGTGGCTGCTAGCTGGCATTAGAAATTGTGTTTTGTTGCTGATGACACAGACTCAAAATGACAGTGGTTTAAACAAAACAGAAGACATATTCTCTCCCTCTCTCTCTCTAAGGAAGAGTGAGCTGGCCATGGTGGCATACATCTGTAATTTCAACTACTCAGGAAGCAGAAGATTGCTTAAACCCAGGAGTTCAAGGCCAACCTGGGCAACATAGCCAGTCCCAGCTTTAAAAATAAGAGTAGCGGTGGGCAGCCCAGGGTAGGTATGGCGTCTCACAATCATCAGGATCCCAGAGCCTTGCCACTCTTTGCTAATGCTTCCTTTCATGTGGCTTCCTTCCTTAAGGTTACTTCATAATGCAAGATGGAGTTCCAGCCATTACGTCTGAATCACAGATCATAGACAGGCTCTATTTCCTTCAGTGAACCTTCCCAGAGTCTCAGCTAAAATTTCTGTTTACATGTCATTAGCCAGAACACAGTCAAATGACCACAACCACACCTAGCAGCAAAGTAGGCTGGAAACACAGTCTTTTAAGAGTTCTCTTGGCAGGGTGCAGTGGCTCACACCTGTAATCCCAAAGCTTTGGGAGGCCGAGGTAGGCAGATCCCATGAGCCTAGTAGTTCAAGATGAGCCTGGGAAATATAGTGAGACCCTGTCTCTAACAAAAAAAAATACAGAAATTAGCCAGGCATGGTGGTGTGTGCCTGCAGTCCCAGCTACTTGGGGGCGCTGAGGTGGGAGGGTCAATTGAGCCCAGGAAGTCAAAGCTGCAGTGAGCCGTGATCACTCCACTGCACCCCAGCCTGGGCAACAGAGGGAGACCCTGAGACCCTGTCTGAAGGAAAGAAAAAAATTATCTGACTGAGGAAGACAGGAAGAATAGGTTTTGATAGGCAGCTCTGGCCTCTAGAACAAGAGCCGTTCTCCTTCCCCCAACATAATCTTTGCAAAGACTTGGAGCTCTAAAGGACCTGAGTTCTGGAGAGAAGTCCTGAGAGAAGGAAGGGTCACCCAGAAAGGCCAGAAGAGAGCTGAATCTAGGAGACCTGTCAAATCTCCTTGGTATGAAAATACAATATGGTTTTTAGAGACAGAGAAAAAAGGGTATTGGCAGGAAACGAAGGCCTTGATTTGACAGAGTTCTCCCAATTTTAGAGAGTAGAATTTGAACATGTCTCAGTATCACTGTCCACTCTGAGCTGGTACTTTTTTAACACCTGTAAGGCAGTTACTGTCAAATAAACCCTGGACAAAGAATTCTGGGTCTGAACTGGCTCTACCACTCCCTCAAAGGGCTTCGAACAGCCCCTTTCTTGCTGAAAGGAGGAGGAAAAAAAATAACACTGACTGCCTATTTTAAAAGAAGAAGGTGTTTGCAGCTTTATATTCTTTATATCACGCTATCCTCACAACAGTGCGGTGGATATTCTTAACCCTCAAGGTATAGATTAAGAAACCGAGGATCGGAGAAGTTAGATAACCTGCTCAGGGACACTCAGCTAGGAAGTGGCAGAGCCAAGATTAAAGCTGAGGTCAGGCTCCTTCTGTGGCCTCAGCTCTTCCCTATAACCATGGACCAGCTTCCATGCTGTTCCCTTGGATTCTGGGTGAAGCAAAAGTGAGCCTGACCCATTGGGAGGTGGATAAACTGAGATCCAAAAAGGCCACCTGACTTGGCCAAGACCCAGAAATTCTCCACCAGTTTTGCTCAGCATCCTTGCTTCTATTTTCTTATAGAACTATTGCATCAGGCACGATTTTAGTATCTGTTGATAATGAAAATCATGATATGATGGTGGTGCTTTGTGTCACACTGTTCATTCTCTAGAGAAAACAAAAAAAGGTTTAATGGTCAATTACCTTTAGAAAATACAGCATGTTATACTCCCTTCCTTGATACTCTCAGTGCACAAAAAGCCTTCAGCAAATAATTTGGTTTAATTTAGTTTAAAAGCATGTTTAAAAAATATTCCCTGTTTCAGTAAATGGTATTATCTTATCTTCCATCCAATTACCCATGTCAGAAACTTTCAGACACACCGCCCAGCCTCTCCCCTCCCTGCCACACACATACTATATTTCTGCCCATCTCTACATCCTCACTGCCTGTCACCTGGCTTCTGTCACTATAGCCCTTCTGCAGCAGCAAACTTATTGGATTCACCTGCTTCCAGTCTTTCTCCTCCTCTAATCTATTCCCCATACTATATCAAGGACGATCTTAAATATGTAAACCACTTCACTATGTAAACCTTTAAGACAAAGTCCAGAATCCCTAAGTTGGCCCAGACCCTTTCTCTGGCCTAAAACCCTTGATATGCCACATGCGTCACATAGGAATCTTTTCACATTTTCCAATGTTCTGCTCCATCTCTCCTCCCCATCTTTCTGTATACCATTCACCCCACTTGGCCCACTCTTGCTACACTCCTTTATCTGGCCAACTCCAACTTATCCTTCAGGTCTCAGTTGAAAATCTCCTTCCCTCAACCATGACCTGGAGGTCAGATTACATCTCCTGGCTATAGATTCCCACAGATGCCCTTGCACGTCTCCTGTCATCACATTCATCCCTGGAATTGAAATGTGTTGGGGTTTTTTTGTTTTTGTTTTTGAGATGGAGTCTTACTCTGTCACCCAGGCTGGAGTGCAGTGTCACGATCTTGGCTCACTGCACACTCCACCTCTCAGGTGCAAGTGATTCTCCTGCCTCAGCCTCCTGAGTAGCTGGGATTACGGGCAAGCTCCACCACGCCCGGCTAATTTTTGTATTTTTTAGTAGGGACGGGTTCTCGCCATGTTGGCAAGGCTGGTCTCAAACTCCTGACCTCAGGTGATCCACCCACCTCGGCCACCCAAAGTGTTGGGATTACAGGTGTGAGCCACCATGCCCTGCCAAAACAATATTTTTAAATACAGGTTAGGGTAATATAAATAAATAAATAAATAAATAAATAAATAATTACTTATATGGTCAAATTAATTCAAAGAATTCACAAATTCCTACGAATATTTCTTAAGGTCCTAGGGTATGCAGGGTTCTTTCTTGTTGTAAGTGGGACTTCAAAGTATGTAAGAGATCTATGCCTGTAATCCCAGCTACTCAGGAGGCTGAGGCAGGAGAATCGCTTGAACCTGGGAGGTAGAGTTTGCAGTAAGCCGAGATCATGCTAATGCACTCCAGCCTGGGTGACAGAGCAAGACTCTGTCTCAAAACAAAACAAAACAAAAAAGTATATATACATATACAGTTTCACATATTAAGCCCAATCTCCTTATCTGGCTTCAAGGCTCTTCCGAATCTTCCCAGCCTTCCTAATCAATGATCCCTGGTTTCATCTTTTTGCATCTGGGCCTCAGGGATATTATTTTCTCCATCTAGAATGTAAGATTCTGGCCTCTTATCGGCGCAAAACAGAACCACCCATCAAAGCCTAGCTCAGATTCAACCTCCTCCAAGGAGCCTGCCCTACCCCTACAGTAAACACTAATTTCTCCCTTCTCTGAATACTTTGTAAACCACCAGAAGTGTATGCCAGTGATAACACACCTAGCGTTCATGGTCGTCTTGTTTCACAGTTGTGGAGAACATTATTGTATAATAATTAATTACTGTTTTCTCCTTAGATTTTCTTGCTTCTTTCCTTTCCTTGCAACGCGGTCAGGGCCAAGCTCTGGCCACAGAGCAGGAAGCAAGAAAAAAAAAAAAAATCTGTGTTTTGTGTCACAAAAGCCTGAATTGCCAGAGCAATTTTTAAAATTAGATCAAAGGGAGGAAGAGACTAACAGAAGTTTCCCCCAGACTGGGTGGAGAAGAGAGAAGTAAGGAAAGAGAGATACGGAGCCAAGAGAAACCAATGCATCCCGCTGACAGTTTCTCAACCTGCTTCAGGGCAGATCTCTAGGGAGGGGCCAGGACCTCTGAGAGGTGTGGGGATGGAAAGAAACAGGTGTCTGTATGATGCTTACTGGACAGAGCTCCAGGGAGACAGTCAGGTCCCAGAGAACTTGTCTGCAATATGTGTCTGAGCAGATAAGGATATGAACATCACAAATACTCTTAACCTCGGTTTGGCAAGAAGGAAGCCGAATAATTCCTGGGCCTTTCAAATATAGCACAGGAGTATTCCAGAAGTTTGTAGGGCCTGAAGGGGCCATGCAGAGCCTTCGGGAATGAAGGACATCTTAGTGGTAATCTGTATGCAAAAACAATTGGAGCAGTGGATGCCTCATGGACAAATCAGTCAAGGAAGAGATGGGCCCCTTTTCCAATATCTTGGCACTCTTTACATTCCCTAGAATTTAGACAACCTGGAGGTTAACCCTACTAGACTATAAGCTTCTTGATGGAAACTATTTCATAAAATTTCATTGTGGTATCTTCTCACATAGTGCCTAGGGTGGTGTCTTGTACAAGAAAGTAAATTAATAACTGAATAAATTGTGTTCTCCAGAAGGAAATTCCTGATCTCAATCTGGAGACTCCAAAAGGAGTTCCTACTTTTCTCCCAGGCACCAAAAGGAGATGGACCAAGTCTCTTCATTGACTCTCCTTTGACTTTGTATACTGTTGGTATTGTAGGTGTTTCCATCAACTCACTAGACATTTTAATTATTTATTTATTTGTTTATTTACTTACTTACTTGAGACAGGGTCTTGCTCTGTTGCCCAGGCTGGAGTGCAGTGGTGCAATCTTGGCTCACTGTAACCTCCACCTCCTGGGTTTAAGTCATCCTCCCACCTCACCTTTCCAAGTAGCTAGGACTATAGGCATGCACCACCATGCCTAGATAATTTTTGTATTTTTAGTAGAGACAGGGTTTCACTATGTCACCCAGGCTGGTCTTGAACTCCTGGCCTCAAGGGATCTGCCTGCCTCATCTTCCCAAAGTGCTGGGATTACAGGCATGAGCAACCATGCCTGGACATTTTTATTTAGGTATCTAAGTGCAGGAATAAAAGAAAAGAAAAAAAAGAATGGTATTTGGTGGAGTATGTTATTGCTTAAGTTTAAATGACCTTAGCAGAATTTTAAAAAGAAATCCTGACAAAATATAAATAAATTACATTTTTTTTTTTTTTTGTTTCGTTATCTTTTTAGATAGGGTCTCGCTCTTTGCCCAGACTGGAGTGCAGTGGCACAATCTCAGCTCACTGAAACCTCCACCTTTCAGGTTCAAGCGATTCTCATGCCTCAGCCTCCCAAATAGCTGGGATTACAGGCTTGTGCCCCAACACCCGGCTAATTTTTTTGTAGTTTTAGTAGAGACAGGGTTTCGCCATGTTGCCCAGGCTGGTCTCGAACTCCTGAGCTCAGGTGATCCACCTGCCTGGGCCTCTCAAAGTGCTGGGATTATAGACGTGAGCCACCTCACTCAGCCATTAGCTATAATTAGTGCAGAATAACTTTTGCAGTGAAGACGGTTAGACACTGGGTTTAGGAAATTATACTTTTTAAAGCAGGAGGGTTTGGAAGTCTGGGATGAAAGAGCTGCCCCTCAGAAGTGTCCCCATTGCAACAAAATATTGCTGGATCTTCTGCAGGCACTTCTGGATTCTCATTCTGCACCTTGGATTCTCATTCCTATTTAGAATTATCATCTCATTTTCTCTCATGCTTCCTGACCTCAGCTCTTTGTAGATTTATAGGTCCACAAATATCCAGGTCTATTCTGATCAGCATTTGTTTTAAACAACCTGGAGGAAGGCTAAGAAGGGTCCACGCCATGATCCAAGAGAGCACTATGCCATCATGGCCAGGTCAGTGAGGCCAGAGGCAGCGGAGGTCACCTGCTCAAGTAGACAAGAGCAGCTCTGGGTTGAGCCCTCTATCTGTATAACTGGGTTCCCCATTCTTACCTCCTGGGCCACTGAAATTTATACCATCAATTACCCCAATCTCAATTATTCCATTTGGTTTGCAATTTAGCTTTGCTCCTGGCTACAGATTTCTGATACCTCCTAAAACCTATTTCAGTTTAAATGATGTTAGTACATTTTTTAAAAGGAATTCCGAGAAAATAGAAATAGATTTATAAACAGCCTTTCATAAGAATAGCTGTTGCCAGTTCAGCTGCCTCACCACAATACAGCCTTCCAGATATTGGGCAAGATCTGATACCCAACTAGAACTCTAGTCACTGAGTGAGTATAACCCCAGACTGGGTTTCAAATAAGCCTAATCATGTGAGGGTGCAATAGAGCAAAATTTTCAAATATGTGGATGAAACAAAGCTAAAAGAGATGGCTAATATGATGGAGACTTTTAAAGGCTTTTGAGAGCTTAAAAGGCTGGCTCAAGAGCAACAGAATGAAATATAACAGCCCTGAGTTTGGGTTCCAAATACCATCTCATAAATACAGATGATGGAAAAATGGCTTGACTATTTTATGTGAAGAGGCTTGGGTGTTTTTGTTGATCATAAGTTCAGTATAAAGTGACGTAGTTGCTCTAAAAGCTAATCCTCCTGTAGGCTGCATTAATAGGATTGTGTCCAAATCACGTAAGGCAATAATCTCAATATACTCACCTTCAACTGGTCAGGCGGCAGCTGGCTATTCTGTTGTGACCTCCTTTCTACAAGAGGGTCATTAACAACCACAGACAACACAGGGGAAGGAGAAGTCTGGGCTTTCCATTGTACAGGGAATTGTTGAGATAACTGTTTAGCCAGAGCAATGACTCCATATCAAAATTAAAACTCTTTTGGTTCAATAAATAGTTCAGTTGGTTTAGGCAAAAATGGGGCATGGATCCTAATGATATAGAAAGAGCTGCCATTCAGATGAAATGCACAGGTATTGCTGAGTTCGTTGTTTATCTCTGGCATCTGCTCTGGTTCTTTGGTTCCCATAGAGTGCTGGCTTTAAATATTTTGACTATCACCCCTGGAAACAGGAATGTCTCATACAATCCAAGTTAGGAATATCGCTGAGCTTTAGTAAAGGTGACAGCCAGGAAACGGAATGTCATTGGGAAGGCTGGCAATATTGGCTCTTGGTTTCTCCCTTCTGTTTCATTCTTCTTTGTTTATATGAGACAGCTTTCTCCAGACCCTACTCCGCTTGTCAGAACCTGGCTTTCACTCAATCCTGGTTCCAAATTCCCAATAGAAGGAATTTTTCTGGCAGAGTATGGGTCAAGTGCCTTCCCCTATCAACAGTGGCCAAGTGGGTAGAGTACCTTAGGTAAATATGGCTGCTAGAAACCCACTCCTGTGGATTGAGATGGGGATGATTAACACAGTCATTCCATGGCAGCTAAATACCCCAAAACTTTTTATATAAGTTTCTTAATTTTCTTTGATGTCACAGGCCCCTTTAAGAAGTTGGAGAAACTTGGCCGGGCGTGGTGGCTCACGACTGTAATCCCAGAACTTTGGGAGGCCGAGGTGGGCAGATCACCTAAGCTCAGGAGTTCAAGACCAGCCTGGCCAACATGGCGAAACCCTATCTCTACCAAAAATATAAAAATTAGCTGGGCATGGTGGCGGGCACCTGTAATCCCAGCTGCTGGAGAGGCTGAAGCAGGAGAATCACTTGAACCTGGGAGGCGGACGTTGCAGCAAACTGAGGTTGCACCACTGCACTCCAGCCTGGGCGACAGTGCAAGACTCCATCTCAAAAAAAAAAAAAAAAAAAAAGGCCAAGCGCAGTGGCTTATTCCTGTAATTTCAACACTTTGGGAGGCTGAGGCAGGTGGATCACAAGGTCAGGAGTTCGAGACCAGCCTGGCCAATATAGTGAAACCCCGTCTCTACTAAAAATACAAAAATTAGCTGGGCATGGTGCGGGTGCCTGTAGTCCCAGCTACTCGGGAAGCTGAGGCAGGAGAATCGCTTGAACCAGGGAGGCAGAGGTTGCAGTGAGCCCAGATCGTGCCACTGCCCTCCAGCCTGGGAGACAGAACCATATTGCGTCTCAAAAAAAAAAAAAAAAAAAAAAAAAAGTTGGAGAAACTTATCTTTTCCTCCACACAAAACACACACACACACACACACAATTTTGTCCATGCTTTTATAACAGGTTCCTAGAACCTTGAAATGTATTCACTGATCCCAGAATAAGAAACCCTGACCTATAGAATGAAATACTTAAGGGAGAAAATATGATTATCTGAAATCAAATAGCTAAAGAATTATTGGGAAAGGTGATGACAGTTTGGAAATGTATGCATAGTAAAAAACAAAAACTGGAATGCTATGTAAAAATGAAAACGTGGTTCTCTCTGGAAGTGGTATAATGAATTACTCCTATTTTCTTTTGTTTGTTTGTTTTTTTGCTTGGTTTCCAATTATACTCCTGAGAACATATCTGGCTACTTTCAAAATGAGATAAAGCATTTTTTAAATAAAAGAAACTAAGTTTTTAACTGTCCTAGACACAGTTTAGAACAGTGGGTGGAGTTAACAAGAACACAGATTGTGACTCAATGGTACTGGTTGTCTCAGGAATAATCACATTGTCCCTGTATCTATCCTTGCCCTACTATAATCTGTTCTCAAAAGTCAGTTGTGTTAAAACATAAGTCAGAGTAAGTCTCTCTACTCAGAACCCTGCCAAGGCTGTCCAGCTTACTCAAGGTAAGAGCCGAATTGCATTTGACTACAAGGCTTCATATGAACTTGTTTCTGTTATGCCTCCTACCTCATCTCCCGTAACTCTCCCTCCAGCTCGTTTTGATTCCTCTCTGTTCCTTAAATTCCATCACTTCCTTATGTCTTTGCAAATGGCATGTTCTCAGTGAGGCTCACCCTATTTTAAATTGCAATCCCCCTCCCCAATCACCACTGTTACTCTCAATGCACCTTACTCTACTCAATTCCTTTTTCCCACCGGACTTATCACCTTCTAACATACTAATGTAAATTACTTTCTGATGTCTTGCTTATTACCTGTTTCTTCTAACCTGAATGTAAGCTCCATTGATCTGTTGTCTGATTTGCTGAATGCTAATCACCTAGAATAGTGTCTGACTAATAGTAAACACTGAATGGACCTGTGTTGGAGGGAGGGAGGAAGAAAAGTGGAGTAAGCCAGAAAAATAGAGCAAAGGAAAGAGGAAGGGAAAGAAGACTGCAAGTGGTTGAGCAGAGAAGGAAATGCTTTCACAGAGAAGGAATTCCTAAAATGGGGAGAAGTACGGCTTGGATAACTTCAAAGTTTTACTGCAAATCTAAGATTCTATAATGATAGGACTCTTCCCTTCTCCATCATAACTCAGATTTTTACTTAGATTTATTGCTTGCCACATGTCTTACATGAAAGGAAGATAACTCACTTAGGTCACATTAAATAAAAAGAGATGTTTTAACTTAACATGTGAAATTTCATGGACTCAGGGGTAGAAATTTCAGTGTGTTCCCTGGCAGGGCTAAAACCAGGAGGGCCTCTCAGTCCTGGTGCTTCATGAGCATTCATTTCTTCCTCTCAGCAGACATCTCATTTCTCCTTACTGGAGAGCCACAGGACCTCCCAGCTCCTGGACCCATCACTAACAAACTAGACTCTCTGTCTCAATTCCAAATTCTTCAAGTTTCAGAGTTTCTTATTCTGTGATCAATGGTTACATTCAAGATTCACTGACTGGCTTGGCACAGCTTATCAATTGCTTTCCCATAGTTCAAGTGATGCTGTCACCAGACATAACAGCATCAGAGAGTGAAACTATGACCAAAGGGTCCACCCTGCTGGGCTCGTGAAGGGAGGTAGCTCTGAGGGAGGACACACACGGGCTGAACAGGCAAATTGGCTAGCACACCAAGGCACCATCCCACTGGAATCTAACTGCATTAACATTCTGAACAATCTAATTGCACTTCCAAAGCAATTTCCTGTCTGGAAGAGGTTGCTGATTTCTTTGAAGCTAAAATAGGCACATCCTTCACTTATAAAAATAATAAACAGCTTTCTGAGAAACTTCTAAGGAAATTTTTCTACCACCTGGAAAAGCACAGTGAGAGGATTCATCTCCCAGAATAGGAGTGGCAGAGAATTTACCCTGAAATAGAGCTGACAACATTTGCAAAATTCTCCACCATGATCACAGACGTAAATACAACTGAATTTTTATTATGAACAAGCTTTTCACTGAGGTATAACATATAGAAATCTGCACAAATCGTAAGTGTTCAACTGGCTGATTTTTCCAAAAGTGAACAAACCCATGTAACCAGCACCCAGATCAAGAGATCAACATTACCATCCTAGTATCTGCAATCAAATAGCTAAAGAATTATTGGGAAACTCCCCAGCCCATCCACACACCCAAAGTAACCATTCTCTAGATTTCCAGAGAGTAGCATTGCCTAAAATTCCTGTTTAAATCTTTTACCTTTTTTCCCCTAGTTGGGTTGACTATCTTTTTATTTTTTAAAGCAATTTTATCGAGGAATAGTTGACATTCAATAAAGTGCAAATATTTAAAGCATATAATTTGATAAGTTTTGGCATAGATACCTACCGCGAAACCATCACCACAATCAATATAGCAAATATATCTATCCCTCCCAACCCAGGCAACCACTGATCTATCTTCTGTCATTACAGATTAGTCTGTATTTTCTAAAATTTTATGTAACTGGGATCCTACAATATGTCCTTATTTTTGTCTGGCTTCTTTCATTCAGCATCATGATTTTGAAATTCATTCATGTTGTTACATGCAGCACAAGTTCATTCCTTTTTATTATTGAGTAGCATCCCATTATATACCACACTTTATTTTTATCCACTAACTTGCTGATGGGCATTTGGGTTGTCTCCAATTTGGGGCTATTTAAAATAAAGCTGTTATGAACATTGTGCACAAGTCTTTGTATTGACATATGCTTTAATTTACCTTGGGTAAATATTTGGGAGTGGAATGTCTAGGTCATATGGTAGGCGTGTGTTTAACTTTATAAGAAACTGTCGGCCGGGCATGGTGGCTCACGCCTGTAATCCTAGCATTTTGGGAGGCTGAGGCGGGCAGATACCTGAGGTGGGGAGTTCAAGACCAGCCTGACCAACATGATGAAGCCCCGTTTCTACTAAAAATACAAAAATTAGCCGGGCACGGAGGTGTACACCTGTAATCCCAGCTACTTGGGAGGCTGAGGCAGGAGAATCACTTGAACATGGTAGGCGGAGTTTGTGGTGAGCCTAGATCGTGCCATTGCACTCCAGCCTGGGCAACAAGAGCGAAACTCCGTCTCAAAAAAAAAAAAAAAAAAAAACAAGAAACTGTCAAAATGTCTTCTACTTCACATTCCCAAAAACAGTGAGTTTTACTTGCTCAGTCTTCTCAGTAACACTTGATATGATCAATCTTTTAAAATTTTAGTCATTCTAATATGTGTACACATGTCAAATTATATCTGATTGTGATTTTAATTTGCATATTCTTATTGACTAGTGATTTTGAGCACATCTTTTGATATGCTTGCCATCTGCTTTTTTTTTTTTTTTTTTTTTTTTTTTTTTTTTTTTTTTTGAGACAGGGTGTTGCTCTGTCACCCAGGCTACAGTGCAGTGGCATGATCATAGTTCACTACAGCTTCTAACTCCTGGGCTTGAGCAATCCTCCCACCTCAGCCTCCCGAGTAGCTGGGACTATAGTCACATGCCACTACATCTGTTTAATTTAAAAACTTTTTTCTGTACAGGTAAGGTCTTATTATGTTGCCCAGGCTGGACTCACACTCTTGGACTCAAGCAATCCTCCCACCCCAGCCTCTCAAAGTGCTGGGATTACAGACGTGAGCCAACGCACCCAGCTTGTATTTGTTGTTGTTGCTTATACAAATCTTCTACTCATTTTTAAGTTGGATTGTTTGTTGCTATGTTTTTGAGTTTTATAATTCTTTTTTTTTTTTTTTTGAGACGGAGTTTTGCTCTTGTTGCCCAGGCTGGAGTGCAATGTTGAGATCTCAGCTCACTGCAATCTCCACCTCCCAGGTTCAAGCAATTCTCCCACCTCAACCTCCCGAGTAGCTGGGATTACAGGCATGCGCCACCATGCCCGGCTAATTTTGTATTTTTAGTAGAGACGGGGTTTCTCCATGTTAGTTAGGCTGGCCTCGAACTCCTGATTTCAAGTGATCCACCCTCTTTGGCCTCCCAAAAGTGCTGGGATTACAGGCGTGAGCCACTGCACCCGGCCTGAATTTGTATAGTTCTTTATATATTTTTGTAGTTTTAGTACAAAGAAATCCTCACTGAGGATCACACAGTGTTGAAATAGCTCCCCTTCTCCCCAGCCAGAACAGAAAATACCATAATGCACAGAGCATTCATGAATTCATTGAAGGATTTTGTCTCAGTAGTGGTGGAAAGTTAGCCCTAGATTAAATGATGCTGTGGTCCTGCCTAAGAAAAGGTGGAAACGTAATGGCAACACCCCATAAAATTGAATTGTTTTCAAGTAACTATGTCCCAGAACAAAGCTCAATACATTTATAGAAAAACAAAAATATCCAACACCCAACAAGATAAAATGTAGAATGTGTGATATCCAATCAGAGATTAGCAAGAGTTAGGTAAATGTGGCCCAAAATGAGTGGGGAAAAAAAATCAATCAATTGAAGCCAATTTAGAAATTACAGATGATGACATCAGTGGACAAAAACATTAGAACAGTTATTATAGCTATAACCCATATGTTCAGAAAGCTAGAGGAATGACTTAGCATGGTAAGTAGAGACATGGAAGATATTATGAAGACCCAAATTAAATTTCTTTCTTTCTTTTTTTTTTTTTTTTGAGACGGAGTCCCGTTCTTGTTGCCCAGACCGTGTCATTGCACTCTTGTCGCCCAGAGTGCAGTGACACACACGGTCTTGGCTCACTGCAACCTCTGCCTCCTGAGTTCAAGCAATTCTCGGGCCTCAGCCTCCCAAGTATCTGGGATTATAGGCATGTGCCATCATGCCCAGCTAATTTTTGTATTTTTAGTAGAGAGAGGGTTATACCACGTTGGCCGGGGTGATCTCAAACTCCTGAGCTCAAGTGATCTGTCTGCCTCGGCCTCCCAAAGTGCTGGGATTAAAGGCATGAGCTACCATGTCTGGCTCATAATTTTGAGTTTAAAAGAAAATTGAGTTAAGTAAATATAAGTTTTAATTTAATGGAATATTTTTGCTTATGCAAAAGAGAAAAAGAATAGTTTAAATTCAAGAAGTGTGAAAAGGCAATAACTATATAAAATAGCTCTAATCCTATTTTATATATAGTGTTTTCATGTCACAATTACAAAGGCATTAGTTTATGTTTTTAAATAAAAACTCTCTTTTAGCCCACTTCATAACCTAAATTTGGGAAATTAAGTTTAGAGACAAAATTATGTAGCTTAGGCAGTGATTCCATAATTTGTTTACATTTATCATAATCTACCCTGTAATGATGGTAATTGAAATGTTGATGAAAAGAGGCAAATTCTGTAAAATGTTTGAAGAGATTTATTCTGAGCCAAATATGAGTGACCATGGCCCGTGACACAGCCCACAGGAGTCCTGAGAACATGTGCCCAGGGGAGTCAGGGTATAGCTTGGTTTTATATATTTTAGGGAGGTATGAGACATCAATCAAATATGTTTAAGAAATACATTGGTTTTGTTCAGAAAAGCGGGACAACTCAAAGCTGGGGGCAGGTAAGAAGGGGTGCTTCCAGGCAGTTAAGAAGGGGTGCTTCCAGGCTATAGATACATTTAAGCATGTTCTGGTTGGCAATTGGTTGAGTTTACCTGAAGACCTGGGATTAATGGAAAGGAATGTTCAGGTTAAGATAAAGGACTGTGGGGGCCAAGTTTTATTGTGCAGAGGAATCTCTCAGATAGCAGATTTCAGAGAGAGAGATCAGGTTGTAAAATGTTTCTTTTTTTTTTTTTTGAGACAGAGTCTCACACTGTTCCCCGGGCTGGAGAGAAGTGGCGCAATCTCGGTTCACTGCAATCTCGGTTCACTGCAACCTCCACCTCACAGGTTCAAGTGATTCTCCTGCCTCAGCCTCCCAAATAGCTGGGATTACAGGCGCCTGCCACCATGATCAGCTATTTATTTTTATTTTTATTTTTAGTAGAGACGGGGTTTCACTATGTTGGCCAGGCTGGTCTTGAACACCTGACCTTGTGATCCACCTGCCTCAGCCTCCTAAAGTGCTAGGATTACAGGCATGAGCCACCGTGCCCAGCAGTAAAATGTTTCTCATGGGACCTAAAAGGGTGCCTGGCTCTTAGTTGATTATCTCGTAGATCTGGAAAGAAAGGAAGGAAAACAAAGAGGGAAGGGAATTCTCTGTAGAATGTGGATGTTGCCGACTAGAGACTCTGCAAGGCAATTTTGAGGAATGACAAGGAAATAAATTTTGGGGGTTAAATATTTTTTTCCTTGTCTCATAATGTTATCCCAGAGTCAAACTGAAAAGTAAGTCATAATATATAGGGTCAAATAAAACCTGTCTGATGAGAATTGATGGTTTGTAGGGCATGACTCCGTAGACTCCTTAGGTAGGAATTTGGGCAAGATAAAAAGTCAGAGCTTAGTCCTCAAAAATATCTTAAAAATAAGCAATATTTTGTTCCTTTGCAAAGGGCCATTTTCACATTATACCAATATAAATCTTATTGCAAGGATATTTTCATTTTGAGATTCAAACACAACTTCCTTATAAATGATTAAATGTGTAAACATTTCAAATTCTAAAGTGTAGGTGGGACCTTTGAGAGATAATTATTAGGTGAGTGCAAAAGTAATTGCGGTTTTTGCACTGTTGGAATTTGCCATTTGATACTGAAATACATTCTTAAATAAATGTGGCTATGTTATACATCATTTTAATGGGCACTTCTCGCTTTATTTATTTATTTATTTTTTTGCTAATTACTTATTACTTGCTATTTATTTTATGTTTATTTTAGACTATGGAAATGATGTCAGACAAAAAGCAAATTTAAGTGATTTTCTTATTTGAGTTCAAAACGGGTCATAAAGCAGTGGAGACAACTTGCAGCATCAAAGTATTTGGCCCAGGAGCTGCTAACGAAGGTACAGTGCAGTGGGGGTTCAAGAAGTTTTGCAAAGGAGATGAGAGCCTTGAAGGTGGAGAGTGTAGTGGCTGGCCATCGGAAGTAGACAATGACCAATTGAGAGCAATCATCGAAGCTGATCCTCTTACAACTACATAAGAAGTTGCCGAAGAGCTCAACATTGAGCCGTCTGTGGTTGTTCAGCATTTGAAGCAAATTGAAAAGGTGAAAAAGCTCAATAAGTGGTTGCCTCATAAGATGACTGAAAATGAAAAAATATCATCATTTTGAAGTGTCATCCTCTCTTATTCTATGCAACAATGAAGCATTTCTCAATTGGATTGTGATGTGCGACGAAAAGTGGATTGTATACGACAACCATTTGACAACCAGCTCAGTGGTTGGACGGAGAAGAAGCTCCAAAGCACTTCCCAAAGCCACACTTGCACCAAAAAAATGCCATGGATACTGTTTGGTGGTCTGCTGCCAGTCCACTCCAGCTTTCTGAATCCCAGCAAAACAATTACATCTGAGAAGTATGCTCAGCAAATGGATGAGATGAACCGAAAACTGCAATGACTGCAGCCACATTGCTCAACAGAAAGGACCCAATTCTTCTCCACAACAATGCCTGACCCTACATCAAACAGCCAATGCTTCAAAAGTTGAACGAATTGTGCTATGAAGTTTTGCCTTATCCACCATATTTACCTGACCTCTCGCCAACTGACTACTGGCGAGCTTCTTCAAGTATCTCGACAACTTCTTGTAGGTAAAATGCTTCCACACCAGTAGGAGACAGAAAATGCTTTCCAAGAGTTTGTCAAATCCTGAAGCACGAATTTTTATGCTACAGGAATAAACAAACTTATTTCTTGTTGACAAAAATATGTCGTTATGATTCCTATTTTGATTAATGAAGATGTGTTGGAGACTAGTTATGATTATTTCATTTCTAAAATATATACATGGAGACATATCTATCTTCAACCTCTTTTCAACCTGGATTTAATTTCCAGAAATACAAGCCTAAAACAACTCAGTAGAAGATAGGAAAAACACTTAAAGATTTCTTACATAGGAATGAGGTAACTGAATGCCTTATTTGAAATAAAGGAAAAGTTATTGGAAATTCCCAAAGCTAAATAATACAAGATATATTACAATTTTCCATTTACAAAGGACTTTATAACACGAGTGTAGGAAGTGGTTAGTTCGCTAAAGCCAATAGTTAACTATTCAACAATACTAGTCTTACTAATGCTAATTATAAATACTTTTGGCTCAATGTAGATACACACTGCCTGTGGGAGAAGTGGAAAACAAATTTGATGGTTTATTTTCATTTGGAAAATTTGTGGCATGATTTATGTTCACATACTTAAAAAGAAGTGCTTTGGTGTATTAGCTGCCATAAAAATTACACTTGCTTATGTTTCAGAAAGAACATTAAGAAACACAGCAACAAACAGCAAAAATCCTACAATATCTAATATGTGCCTGATATTTAAAACTACCACTTCCTTTTTCTTTCTTTATTTTTTATTATTTTTTTCTTTTTTCAAGACAGACTCTTACTCAGTCACCCAGGCTGGAGTGCAGTGGCCCTGTGTCGGCTCTCTGCAACCTCCCTGTCCCGGGTTCAGGTGATTCTTGTATCTCAGCCTTCTGAGTAGCTGGGACTACAAGCACGCACCCACCACACCCGGCTAATTTTTGTGTTTTTAGTAGAGACTGGGTTTTCACCACATTGGCCAGGATGGTCTCGACCTCCTGGCCTCAGGTGACCTGCTCACCTAGACCTCCTAAAGTGCTGGGATTACAAGTGCAGGCCATCACGCCCAACCAACACTACCATTTTCCTTTTTTTTTTTTTTTTGTTTTTTAGAGACAGAGTCTCTCTCTGTTACCCAAGTTGAAGTGCGTGGCCTATGTCGGCTCTCTGCAACCTCCCTGTCCTGGGTTCAAGCGATTTTCCTGCCTCAGCCTCCCAAGTAGCTGGGACTACAGGCACGTGCCATCACATCCAGTTAACTTTTGTGTTTTTAGTAGAGACTGGGTTTCACCACGTTGGCCAAGATGGGTCTCGAACTCCTGAACTCTAGTGACCTGCTCACCTAGACCTCCCAAAGTGCTGGGAATACAAGCGCGAACCATCGCGCCGGACCAACCGACCAACACTACCGTTTCTTTCTTTCTTTCTTTTTTTCTTTTTTTAGAGACAGAGTCTCGCCCTGTCGCCCAAGCTGAAGTGCAGTGGCGCGATCTCGGCTCACTGCAACCTCCGCCTCCCTGGTCAAGCGATTCTGCTGCTTCAGCCCCCGAGTAGCTGGGACTACAGGAGCACGCTGCCACGGCTAATTTTTTGTATTTTAGTAGAGACAGGTTTTCACCGAGTTGCCCAGGCTGGTCTCAAACTCCTGAGCTCATGCAATCCACCCACCTAGGCTTCCCAAAGTGTTAGGATTACAGGCGTGAGCCACCGCCGGCCAACACTACCATTTCTATTCATTAAACTTCTGCAAAATCGGTGTTACAATTCCCATTTCACATATCAGGAAACTGAGACTCAGAGATATTGTGTAGTTTACCCAAGGTCACGACTACTCACTTGATGACCTGAAAAGTGCATCCATCTACTCACTTGATGACCTGAAAAGTTCAGCCCTTGTGATACTGTTAAGTACGTGCCAAAAGATGGTCTCTAAACCCCAATGGGAATCAGCCTTTCTCAGATTTTTTTTGAGACTGAGTCTCAATCTGTAGTTTTGTTGACGCTTTATTTGCTTACTACCCTATGCTACCACCTCCATATATGCAGAGACCTTTGTCTTGTCACTACTCCAGCACCTAATTTCTTATTACAATCATCTAACATTTTCAAACTCAGAGGAGCTTCAGAATATGAATGTTGTGTTAATAAGAAAATGACTGAAGTTATGTCTTTCCAGAAATGCTCATTTATCTCCTCATATTTTTAGCACTTTTATCTGATTATATCATCTGCTGAAATTTGCTTTGGGGCTTTTTCACAAATAAATTGGAGATGTTTCTATTACAGAATCATGTTAAACTCAGGACCAGGTATAATAATTGTGTAACACACAAGTAGGCAAATAGAACTAGGGGACCCAGTAAATTTCTTTCTTTCTCTCTCTCTCTCTCTTTTTAAACGGAGTTTTGCTCTTGTTACCCAGACTGGAGCGCAGTGGTGCGATCCCGGCTCACCGCAATTTCCGCCTCCTGGGTACAAGCGATTTTCCTGCCTCAGCATCCCGAGTAGCTGGGATTATGGGCGCGCGCCACCACGCCAGGCTAATTTTTGTATTTTCAGTAGAGACAGGGTTTCTCCATGTTGGTCAGGCTGGTCTTGAACTCCCGACCTCAGTTGATCCGCCCGCCTCGGCCTCCCAAAGTGCTGGGATTACAGCGTGAGCCACCGCGCCCGACCGAGTTTCCCTCTTTTAGTCCAGCATCCCAACAGTAGATTTCAAACAAATACAAAGTTAAGTGGAATAGACAACAAATGGAAGGAGTGTGAGACTTCAAAATGTCCCAGAGATAGGACCCAATCAAATCCTTGGCCCGGCCAAGCGCCCCCATCACTCTGGCAGAACAGCTCCAGAGACCAGCCCAGGCCAGCCCACGGTTCCCATCTGTCCTCCCCTCCAAGCTGGTAGCTCCCGCGCCCTCTTGTTCTGTCCTTTAATCTCGCGTGGCGGGGACCGACAGGATGGTGGTCTCCCAGCGGTTTTGTTTTTCAGGCTCTCAAGTAAAGAAAACCCCCGAAACTCTTGATCTCGGGCATAGCACAAGCTCCGAACTGACACCGGGCTGAGTCAAGATGGCAAGCCCCGGACTGAACATTCGAACGTCCCTCGGTCCTCCCCGTGCCCGAGCCCCATTGCCTCCGCCCTAGCCGAGGCCTCTGCGGTCTTCCCGGGCGAGGAGCGGACTGGGGGCCGCCGGACGGCGGAGGACCCTGCTCCTGCTTTCCGAACTACAGATCCCAGGGTGCCTCTCGGACTCGCGCTCCCTCCCTCCCTTGCTCTCTCCCTTCGTCCGTCTCCTCCCCCAGCCCTTGTTGTTTTGGCTGGAAGCGCTCCGGCGGAGTTTCAGAGAAAGTCTGGGCAGAAACCGGAGACGGGCCTGAACGTGGGAAGGGGAGGAGGAAAGGGAGGAAGAGGGATCCCGGAGGCCGGGAGAGGGAGGGATCGGGATCTGGGGCCGAGCCGCTCAGAACCTGCCGCGCGCCCCGGGGTGGGGGAGGCGGCGGGGGAGGAGCGCGAGAGGACGGGACAGCGGGATCCCTCCCAGGAGCCAAGTCGCCAAGCGCCTCGTTCCTCCGCCGCTCCCCGCCCTCTTCGGCGGCAGCTAGAGCGGACCCACCCTCCAGCTTGACCTGCGACCTCCCTGCGCCCGCCGCTCAGAGACGCCCCGCGCTTCGCCGCCAACCCTGCGGCTCCCTCTGTGACCCGGGACCAGCCCCGCGCCCGCTGCCCGTAGGCGGCTCGCGGCTTCCCCTTTCCTCGGCGTTCCCCGAGTGCCGCGAAGTGACCCACCCTCCCCCGAGGAGAGGGAAGGAGGATCGCTCCGGGCGCACCGAAACCGAGGGCGGGCGGGCGAGCGGGAGTGCGCACCGCGCGGGGCATTGTGTGTGTGTGTATGTGTGCGTGTGTGTGTGCGTGAACAGCACTGTGTCTGTTTCGGAAAGCGCTCTGGGGAGGTCTTGTCCCTAGGGGGCGGAGCGCCAGGGACCGAGGCTCCGGCTCCGAGTCGGGGCAGAGTCCCGCTGAGTCCGAGCGCTGCTGAGGCAGCTGGCGAGACGGCACGTCTGGAGGCGAGGCGGGAGCACTGAAAGGAGGCCGGCGAGCCCGCTGCCCCGGCTCGCGTTCTGTTCAGGTTCGTGGGCCTGCAAGGAGAGACTCGAACTCGTGGAACCCACGCACCGTGGAGCCTGTCCGCCCAGTCCGTCCGGGGTGCGCGACAAGGAGAGCTAGGTTCTCGCCGCTGCGCGCTCGACAGGCGTCGGCTGTGTCGGGAGCGCGCCCGCCGCCCCTCAGCTGCCCGGCCCGGAGCCCTAGACGCGCGCACCATGAGCGGTGGTGAAGTGGTCTGCTCCGGATGGCTCCGCAAGTCCCCCCCGGAGAAAAAGTTGAAGCGTTATGTAAGTACAGCTGTGGGCACCACTCCGCGGGCCTCGGCGTCCACACCCCTTCCCAGTCGGCTCGCTGGTGGCTGCAGCTGGCCAAGCGCGGGGTTGGTTCTTAAATGAATGCCGGTCTCTTTCCTCTTGGCCCCTACCCCTGGCGGTCTCGGGACCGGGTGCCTTGCACTCCCTCACCCCCAGTCATCCACTTGGCCAGACAACTTTCTTCCTCCAGGTTCCAGACAGCCTGCTTTGCGGACCTGCTCTCCCCATAAAAGGGCCTAGACTTCCAGCTAAACTGCTGCGTGCTTTTCTTCTTCCTTAGGAAGGATGGGGTGCGATGGAGAGAGGAGCCTTCTTCCTGCTTTATCCCTGCATCTGATTATTGGGCTGATGTGTGCTAAAGTTCCCGCACCGGGAAAACCGCCGAGGTTTTAGGGCTCACTAGCCCTTTCTTTTTGATGGGCGCTCCCTCTCCTCCGCCCCTCGAGATGGGTTGCGGGAAGCGGGCTGTGGACCTGAGGAGTTGGTAGTAGAGACAAGCATATCGAATGCGCGCAAAAGGGAAAGAAAGAAAAGTTATTACGCGCCCTGCCGTTTGCTTAGCAAGGTTCACATTTTCGCGGTTTTGAATTGAGGGACTTTGGAGTTTGGCCCGGGAGCCTTGGCGGTTTGCTGCGAGAGGAGGGCGCTGGGGGGAGCCTAGTGGCTGGTGTTTGGGCGCCTTGGATGTGCTGTCAAACTCGGCAGGAGGGGACTGCTGAAGCCAGAAGGGATTTCAGTTGCGGTCCTTTCCCAGGGAACCAGAGTGGCTTTAATGGTGTTTGTGTAGTTGATACAAGATGCTATGTGTTAAACCGTTTTAGCTGTTACGAAAAATATTCCTTGAAAGTATCAACCTTGCTTTAGTGGAAACCTGTGTCCTCTTCAGAGGTCTGGGATCTTATTCTTCCTCCCCATTGGTGGTTTTGTTGCTGCCCCCTGCAAAGGAAAGAAATCACACTTTTGTCGTGACACCTGGACCAAATATTTTTCTAGTAAAATGTGTTTGCAAAAGCAAAATTTATGCCCCCTTAAATATATAAATTTAATGCCTGTACTAATGGAACCCGTTTGTCGTTGAAGAATATCTACACCCAGTATTAGAGCTCAGGTTAATCCTATTAGTCACTGTTTGCTTGTATAGAACAGAGTGAAGTATTTAACTTCACTGACAACTCACCAGTGAATTTCTGATTTATTTTCTGCCAGAATTTATTATAGACAAGTAATTTTATTGAAGGACTCGATGCCACAAAT
This sequence comes from Chlorocebus sabaeus, assembly GCF_047675955.1. Lineage (NCBI taxonomy): Eukaryota > Metazoa > Chordata > Mammalia > Primates > Cercopithecidae > Chlorocebus > Chlorocebus sabaeus. The sequence continues at coordinate 94,368,624 of NC_132910.1, forward strand.
CATAAGAAAGCTCTCCAGAGATATGTAATACCTCTAAATCCTGTCCATCTATCAGTTTTCCTGAATATCCTAGTAAAAATGCTAACTTTATTCCAAAAATATGAGGGAGGCAGTGTTTTTTTTTCCAGCTGTTCTAAAGGGAAAGGTGTGTGTGTGTGTGTGTGTGTGTGTGTGTGTGACAGAGAGAGAGAGAAGGAAGGGAGGAAGGGGTAGGGAGATAAATATATTTGTTTTGAGAAGGCCCAACTTAGGAAAGACAGATTCTTGGAGGAACTAAAGAATAAGACATTTGCTGAATGAGAAAGTGATGATATAGGTTTAATTCATTCTTTCACATGGTTCATTCATGACTAACTCAAAAGACGCCAGGCACTGTATTAGACACCAACCATAAGGTCAGAAAATACAGTAGGAGAAAAGCCCTGCCTCTTGGGCTTAGAATTCAGTTGAACTATTAACCAGGAAAAAAATCAGCCAAAAAGATTATGTCTTAACAAGAAAAACAAACAAAAAGGAAAGTATAATTTGATCATTACAACTGTTTTCTGAGGTAGATGTCATCTCTATTTCACAGAAAACAGACCTGCATTTGAACCCAGATCTGCCTGATTGATTCACTGTAAAAGGTTAATGACTCTCACCTCGTTCATTTCAAATGTGGAGCTTAGACTGGGTTATCTCTAAAGGTCCTTCAGGCTCACACCTGTAATCCCAGCACTTTGGGAGGCCGAGGCCGGTGCATCACCTGAGGTCAGAAGACCAGCCTGGCCAACATGGCGAAACCCTGTCTCTACTAAAAATACAAAAAATAGCCGGGCGTGGTGGTGTACACCTGTAATCCCAGCTACTGGGGAGACTGAGGCAGGAGAAATGCTTGAATCCGGAAGGCGGAGGTTGCGGTGAGCAGAGTTTGTGCCACTGCACTGCAGCTTAGATGACTGGGTGAGACTCCGTCTCAAAAACAGCAACAACAAAATAAAGTTCCTTTCAGATTTTAACTTTTCCTGACTCTGAATATTAGTTGAGAATACAAGAATTAGGTGGGCTATGGATCAGGTGCACAGTGCTAAGGAAACGTTAAGACCTGGTCTTTGCCTTTAAGTAGCTTTTTGAGTCTTTAGGACCATGAGACAAGCGTATGTGAAAAAGCCAACAATGCAAAGTGGTATATGACTGTGTGTCTAAGTTGAGTGGTATGGATATTTTCTGGCTGTTCTGAGGAACAAGTTCAGTGTAGACTGAAACTATGGGAACATTTGAGAGATACAGTGGGCTGACTACATTGTGTTTTCCACAGGAGGATGAATATGCCTAACAGCTTGGGAGAAACTAGGATTTTCTTTGCCTTGTGTAGCACTGGTGTTTTCTTTACCCATGAATAAAGTAGACGGAGATAGTCTGGAAAGACAGTGGACAGGGTGGCTGTCAGAATAGAGGAAACCAGCATGGAGTATAATGAGTTAAATAAGGCTTATTTAACTGTCAGGTTAAATAAGGCTTGTATTTTAGCTGTCAGGTTGGTGGCCCAGAAGATTTTGACATTCCCAGATTATTGATCTTTTGGCATTGGTGTCCAGTTTAGGTGGTTTTTGCTAAAGTAGCTTTGACCATCAAAGATATGGGCATGTATACATGCATTTCCTATGCTTGTTTTTTTTCATGTAGAATGTTTATTTTTCTGGATAAAGAAAACATTGTTGGCCACCCAGTAGGCAAAATGTTTCTGGATAATGATTTGTAATGAATGGATTCGCTATGAAAAGGTATCTTGAATTCTTGGTACTATAATTATTAAATGAGACTTCAGGGAGTTTGAGCATCATGATTCTGTTTGGAATATTTGGCCCATGGGACTTTGATAATTATCTCACTGTTTACAGCATTTATGGTAGTCCGAACACTGATTAAGATGATCCATAAGGGCTTTTAAGTGACAAAAAAATTGTTTTAGTTTTTTTAAATTAATCTTTTTTTTTGAGATGGAGTCTTGCTCTGTCACCCAGGCTGGAGTGCAGTGACACGATCTTGGCTCACTGCAACCTCCACCTCCCAGATTTAAACAGTTCTCCTGCCTCAGCCTCCCCAGCAGCTGGGATTACAGGCATGCACCACCACGCCCACCTAATGTTTGTATTTTTAGTAGAGATGGGATTTCGCCATGCTAGCCAGGCTGGTCTCAAACTCCTGACCTCAGGTGATCCGCCCGCCTCAGCCTCCCAAAGTGCTGTGATTACAGGCATGAACCACCACACCTGGCCTTAAATTGTTTTAATTTTATCTTTAAAGCCATCTCAAATATGGCCCCCAACGTATTCCATTTACAACTCCGTTTTATGTTTACTGTTTCATAGTCAACTCAAGCAGGATTGATTTTTCACACACTAGTGTGTTAGTCTGATGTGTAAGCTTTTCTTGAATTTTCTAAAGAGTGACACAAAAGAAAATGAAAGTCAAGAGTAGTCAGCAGATTCCCCAGCTTTTCCTTCTCTTTTTAATTTTTTCTATATTCACAAAAGGGTTCTTTCTTCTTTTATGTGTTTCGTTCTCCCGGAAGTTTTTAAAATCTACTTAAAATGTAGGTGAAAATTTTTAATGCTTATTTTCAGGGTTGCTACTGTGGTGTTGCTGTTTTCATCCTGTGTTATATATTAAACAGCTGCTTTTTTACTTTGTTAAGGACCTGATGGAATCATAAACAGATTACTGTCACTAGGGTTACAGAAAACAAGTAAAGTCTTGGTAGTATGCACTCAACAATGGTGCTCAGATTTTTAAAGAATTATTTAAAGAAATAAGGGTGGAATTTTCATCAGAACCTGAAATTTCAGCTGAAACAAGATGCAAGTCTGTAAACAAAGTATTGTTTCAAGACAGCTGGCTACCACAGCTAGCTCTACAGGAGGAGCTTCCTTGCCTGAAGCCTGAACGCTAAGTTTGGGCTCCTCCATAGCCCAGCTGTCAGCATTGGGCAGGTGCACAATCTCAGCAGGAGAACCTGCTTCTGAGGCCAGAGCAAGGTGGCCTGTTAGCTCACAGTCAGCCTGGGAGCAAGGCCCCAGCCAGTTCTTAGGTGGGTAATCTGTACCCAGCGTGGGCTCTCCGTCTGCTCTGCAGCTGTCAATTAACAGGACAACTCTTGTCTGGACTTCGAAAACACACCCCTGGTTCTGGAAATGGGCCTAGAAACAGAAATAGCCTCTCCTACTGGGTGGGCACCTGACATCTGACATGGAGGAGGGGGGCATGGGCAGGCCAAGTGTCAGCATCTCCTTGGTTCAAGGACAACCCAGGACCTGTGCTAAGCATGAAACCCCTGCTCTGTAGTGTCACTACAACAAAGAGGACTGTCATGTCTAGAAGCTCTTCCTATACCTTTTTGGCAATTACCACTAGCAATCAGTGGATTCTGATGTTTCTGCTTACAGTGACTGAATAAGCATAATTATTCTGTTGAAAGAAATTTGTTCTTGCCATCCTCATGTTAGTAAACATAATTCAGATTCCCAATGTTTTTACCTTTTAAAGTGTAGCAAGAACGTTTTTTCTGTTAACAGAGATCATCAACTTGCAATTACATTAAGCCTTTACGATAGTTAATGATAGTTCATTTGTTGTGCCTGGGCTTAATGATAAGCGCAAAACTCTCCATGTGAAACTTGCTGAATCTCTAAAGCTGACTGCTACCTTTTGAGATTCAAAATTGCTGTTAGGAAGGTGCATTAATTTGGAGGGTAGAGAATTCTGCTGGCTCTTTAAAATTAGTTTTTTAAGAGATCATCTTGGAACAAAAGATGGCAAGAGTTATAGTTGGATAATCTGTTTGACAAGTGACTGGTTATTTCAGTGTATTTTGCCATAATCTGCTTAAAAATGTAAGGAGTAAAACACACAGCATTTTTTGAGAGTAAGTAAAATTCCATATTTTGGACTTAACATAAAAATATGCAGATAAGCTATTGATAATTTGCAGACTGAGAAAGTTTCAGAGGTGATAGATTCTTTTTTTTTTTGAGACGGAGTTTCGCTCTTGTCCAGCCTGGAGTGCAATGGCATGACCTTGGCTCATGGCTTACTGCAACCTCTGTCTCCCAGATTCAACTGATTCTCCTGCTTCAACCTCCCAAGTAGCTGGGATTACAGGCTCCCACCACCACGCCCGGCTAATTTTGTTTTTTTTGTATTTTTAGTAGAGATGGGGTTTCGCCATGTTGGCCAGACTGGTCTTGAACTCCTGACCTCAGGTGATCTGCCCGCCTCGGCCTCCCATAGTGCTGGGATTACAGGTGTGAGCCACCGTGCCTGGCCAGAGGTGATAGATTGAAAACATGTATTAGGTACTCAGCACTCCTAATTTTCTTACAGATACTGACAGCCAGAAGGAGCATTGTAGTAGGTGGGCTACTACTTTACTTTTGAAGAATTTTGTTTTAAAATGTAATTTGATGCAACCACTGATGCTTTTACTGGGGATGTTTTGCTATAGTGGAAGGAAACTCAAACTGAGTGTCAGGACCCAAATTCTACTTGGCTTTGCCACTACTCACCCACAGGAGCATTTGACCATTCTGATCCTCAGTTTCCTTATCTGTAAAATGGGTGAGGGAAGAGCTATAGATCTTCAGCAGAAGCTCTGTTGCAGTTTAGCATGCCTCTTAGACATTTTCTTGGGTGGAAGGGACAAATGGGGAGCTCTTCAATAAGCTACAACATAAATTTTTGGGGGACATCATCCTTTTGGGGAAATCTTTATTATTTATCTTAAATAGTTTAGTGACTGCTTAAGCAGTATTCTTTGGGGACTCTTGGTTTTTAACTAAAGGCAGACCTGTGTGCAGGGCCTTTGGCTGCTGTGCTCCTGGGCTGGGTGCTGTGTCTTGAGCCCCTGTGCAATGCCTGGCTCAGAGTAGGAGCTCAACAGATGCCTGTTGACTGAATAATAAACGAGTATCGCAGGAGCTTTTGTTATGTGCCCTGTGTGGAATGCAGGGAAGGAAAGGCCCACTCCCTGCCCTTAAGGAGTTTCTAATCTGTTTGTGAAGACAAGCTGTCAATCATTTTATAGGAGATATGTTATACGGCCATATATGATTAGTTGCCAAATGAAGTACTATTACCTAAGAGTTTAGAGTGACAACAGGGGATGGAGGGGTGGGAGATGCCAGGGAAGACTCTGCAAATGAATTTTACACTTTGCTCTTGTAAGAGCTGGTGTACTGCCGGCAGCAACAGCAAAATCTTAAGGGAGGGCTGGTTTTAAAGGAAGAACAAACATTTGTGTTGAGGTTTAGATGTCCTCATGAAAAAAAACTGCTTCCCAACACCCCAGTTTCATGTGTGGAGTGTGGCTGTCAGCTGTATCTTCTAGTCTGAGAAGTTTTTGTTCCTGCAAGATCTGTTGTTCCTCATGGGCTCCTGAGCACAAGTGAATTTTCTGCATCAAACTAGAAATGAACAAAACAACTTGTTTGGTCACCTGAACTTATTAAAATTCCAAGGGACATGAGTTGTTTAAGATTTCTTTATGTCTGTTTTAAGCTAAGTAATTCATTCTGGCAAGCAGTTAGTTTACAACAGAGAGGGAGCATGTTCTGGTGGGAGGGAGAATAAAAGAGCCTTTGATTCATTTGCTTCTGAGTTCCAGCAGCAGGGCCAGGGCTGCCTTGGGCTAGCGTCTTATTTCGGACTTTGGAAGCCATCTTAGCCCAGCTGTGTGAGTGCCAGCTTGTGTTGAGGGGGGAGAGAATAACACCAACGGATCACATGAAACTCCCTCTCACTGTGGATAGAGGGGTTTCTCTCATTTCACATTTCTCGCATCAACATGGTGCTTAATTTCCACCAAGTTAGAGCTCCATCTGAATTTGCCATTTGAACTTGGATTGAAGTCACGATCTTTCTGTGACTCCTTTTATCTCAGTCTGCCAACTAACACAGAAAACTTACCAAGTCACAGGTCTCTTTATTCTCCCCTCTTGGGGTATAACACCCATAAAATTAGCATTCTTTCTTTTTTATATTACCCCTGGCAAAAAGTGGCCCATTGTACTGTGGATTTCCATATTTATTAAATAACTAGGCTCTTCCGTTGCCAGTGGGATGGCTATAGGAGCCTCAGTCAATTGTAGATGACAATTTAAGCCTGTAGAATTGCTGGGGAAAGTCATTTTTAGTAACTGGAAATTTTTGCTCATTCTAGGCTTGTATGTTTGAGCATCTTAAATAATAGAAGAATGCCCTAACTGGAAAAAATAATCATTTCTCTTTTAAGCAATTCACTTATTCATGGAGCAAAGTTCTCCCTAGTTTGAAAGTTCTCATTGCTGAATAAAGCACACTATAACCTAAGAGCTTTTGACCTTCTCCCAGCCTGTTTTTAAAAAGAATTAAGACTATGCACTGTAATGCATGTTTGGTTGTTATCTCTGTTACATTAGCTCTTGAAGCATTCTGATTACAACTTGTAGCTGCCAAGCCCTGTCCTGCAGTATTATCTGGAACAAAAATTTTCCATGTGGTTGTTTTTAGCAGAGCTACTATATGCAAACTGCACGTGGAGGATATAAGTTATAAAGGAATAGAACTTCTAGAAGGAGAAATGTGAGTTAACTTTTTTCTATCATTTAATCGTTCTTTCTTCACCTCTTAGTGTGTGTTTCAGTAATGTTTATCATCTTTCTAAACTGAGTTTTCTTTTATTTTCATATACTCAAAAGAATGCCACATTTACCAAGTGTTTTTCTGATGGTGGTTTTCTTTTCTCCCAGCTTTTTACTTTGAATTCATACTTGGCCTAGGCAGTTCTCTTAAGTTATGTGTTCAAAAAACAATGTCCTAAGAGGAAAAAAACAAATGGCCACATTGTCCCATGAATTAAAAACAATATACCAAGAGTCCAAACATTTCAATGTAAAAAATATTAAGCCTTTCTTTTTTTAGGAAGACAAATATTAAACTTTGCTTTAACTATCCTGTTGATTGTTTTTCCTTTTCCTTTTTTATTTATTTTCTTTTGGTTTGACTCATGTAGCTTAAATTTATTTCGAAAACAGTTTTATACATACTTAAGAATACTGCACGTAGGGGAAAGCATCAAAATTCCATTTCACATTTCAAGAGAAAAGTGAGAGGAGGCCAGCCTCCTATCAGAAGAGGGGCAAAATGTCAAATAATACCAAGGTTTTATAACTTACTTTTATGTTGCTTGGTTATTTATCATTATTGACTAGAGATATTTAGCTATTTAAATGTGAAATAAGCAGGTAAATGCAATTTAAGTTAAGCAAGTTTCATATTTGCTTTTGTGAAATGAAGTCCTGGACATAAACATGGGAAGAACTCAACTCATTTTGTTGTAGTGTTTGTTTTAAATAGGAAATAGAGAGAGGGTCTCTCTACATTCCCCAGGCTGGTCTCGAACTCCTGGCCCCAAGTGATCTTCTGCCTCATTGTTGTAGTTTTTATTGTTGTATTTAATGCATTAGCCAGCCAGTTGCTGTAACATTTTATTTGCTAACTTTTTTATATAAGAGGAAGGTAAAAGCACTCTGTGCCATAGTTCCCTACCTTCTCTTTTCCTATTCATTTCTACTTCTCTGTGATATAAGCCTAGATATCAAGATCACAAAATATTTGTGTCCCAATCTTTACACACACATTCTTTCACCTTTTCTCTAAAAAGAGAGTGTTAATTTGTGTCAGTCTTGCGTAGTAATCAAGAAGAGAAATAATAATGTTCCACCCAGCATGTAGATTGTTTTTCTCTCCTGAAATGCAGCTTTTAGTTACTGCTGTATTGGGAAATGTGGTTAGGCCACTTTCTGACTGGCAGAACTCCTCCCTGAGATGACTACCTGATGAAAGAATTACCTGCCTGTGTGCCTTCCCAGCTCCAGTCCTTAGCACATTCCCATCACTGCTGTGGCCAGAGTTGGAGTTGCCAAGACTAAGGTGCTGGTGGAGGGACGATGACTCCTTGATTATTGAGAGAGAAGTGCTTTAATCTTTGACTTTTGTAAGAGAGATACTAGGTAAAAGCTACCTTCGGCGTTTTGAATTCCAGTGCTGTTGTGTAGAGCTTGATGAGGAACGATTACCTCATTCAGCTAGGGGGGTATTTTTTGAACCCTCTACCCTCTGGCAAAGTTATAATTGACCCCACAGTTTGTAGGAAGGAGTATTTACTTTACATGTTCTTGACAGTTTCAGGTTTACATGTTTGAAGTGTTGAGAAAAGGTAAAAGGAAATATTGAATCCTAAGAATGTAAAATATTTGGGAAGGTACTTTGTTCCGAGTGATGCTGTTACATAAAACCAAAGCCTTCTGAGTAATCTTTGCTGGGTATGTAGGTCATTTACCTCCAAAGAAAAAGGCACACAATTAAACTGGTGCTATTGAACGGTATTATTTTTCTTTCTATTCCTTTAAGCAGTCAAATAGTTGAGAGACAAATTTATAAATGCTGAATGTTTCAAATGGGAAAAGGAAGCCTAATATATTTTTCTAGTTGATTTTCATAGTGACCCACAGCATACAGAGAAAAAGGTGTAAACACAGGAATTTGTGAAAATTATGGCTTCACTTATCATTCTTTGGTGTTTGTAATAGGATATTAATTTCCAGAGGACAGAGATGGCGTTTGTTCTCTGTCTCAGATATATAGTGCAGTGCCTTGCACATACTGTTAAACAGCACCATCAAATAATTGTAGAATTTTGAGCCTAAAATTGTAAATTCTCTTGTCCAGTATTTCTTAACCTTTTCTAACCCACTCCTCTCTCATGTATTGTTTGAGTGTCCTTTGGCTTTTAATCCAGTTTTATTTTTTGTGATTTGCATTACAAAAACAATAGCTATATTGAAACTTTTTGCTAATTACACATATCTCCTTCTCCACCCAAAAGAACCCAACCCACTCCTTTTACGGGGAATGAAAATAAGCCTAAGGGAGATGAATTGATTAGTCCAAAGTCATACGACTTAACCAATTGTTCTGTCTCTCACCTCCCAGATAAAATCCTTTCTGTCAGAGTGAATGCTCACGTGAACAGGGCACTGTGAAGAATGCAAAAGAAGAGGACCAAGCGAACACTATTTTCACCTTTGAGAGCTGTGTGCTGCTAGGGGACACAGGTTGCACTTAGTTCTACAAATTACATAATGATCAGTGATGTGTGAGACATTCTGGTAGAAGAATCCAGCAAAGATAGGTTAATTCAGGTACTCTGTGAAGGCTTAATGAAGGTGGCAAGAGCCGTTTCACCAGGACCTTAAAAGATGGATTCAATTTTGAAAGATGAGGCTGGAGTAAGATCTGATTTCTGTTTCTCCTTTTCCCAGCCAGACTCTTGCATTGCTGTTTACATTTGGTTATCCCTTTTTTTCACCTGCTGTTCCTTTCATAATGGAATACAGCTGGGTCCTTTTTCCATCACCCTTCTTCAAACACCAGTCTCTGATGTTCCTAAGTGCTGGAGTTCTTGAGGGTTCCAGTGCTAGCCCTGGTTGGTCTCCTCTTTTCATCTTTGTTAGTGGGTTCTTCATCTGTTGTGAGATCGTGAACTCCTTTGAAAATGTGAGGCTCTCAGTTACCATAAGAATTCTTACCAACTTAGACACAAACATTATTATAATCTTGGATGTTTTCTGACCTTTAAAACTCATCTGTGGCTCTTAACACCTAGTTAAATGTCCTGAATTATATGTTGATAATTTGAGTAGTCTTTCTCAGCCCAATTCTCATTCCATAGATCTATGGATCTAACGGTTTAAATCCAAAACGGCTTATATAGCCCACAGCAACTCAGAGTCAGAATGCCCACAGCAGATCTTATCCTTTCCCTTAAACCTGGTCTTTTTGGCTGTTCCTCGTACAGTGGCTCAGCCAGGTTTTCTTTTACTTTTCTCTGTCTCTCATTCTCCACACCCAATGACCAAACCCTGTCAGTTTTACCTCCCAAGTATCTCGATTTATTGGCCACTCTTGCCTAAGCCATCTTTGCCTTTCTTCTGGATTGCTGCAATAGCCAGTTGCAGTTGCTGCTCTCTGCCTCCTCTTGGGCCCCTCTTAACTGTCTTGTCAAGGCAGCCAGAATGACTTTTCTGAAATACCAATCTGATAATGCCATTCCATAGCTCGAAGCTGTTCTGCGGCGTTCTTTTGCTCTTCGGAGTGCCTCTGCCTCTTCCTTTGGCTTGCATGGCCCTTTATGTGGCAGCAGCACATCCATCCAGTAGTGTTTGTTGCTCCCTTCTCCACTCAGTCTCTCCCCTTCAGCTATACTGAACTTTCATGGTCCAGATCAGCTCTGAGATCTCTCTCTCTCCGGGCCTTTGCACATGCTCTCCTCTCCTCCAGGAGTCCTTGACCCTCTCTTTTCCGTCTCACAACCAGGCTAACTTTGGGAGCCTTTTCTGAACTCCACCACCACTGCCACATGTACACACAGACATATTGTGCTGGGAGCATCTGTTTTGTCCTCCTGTCACGCTCTGTTATTCTCATAGCATAGCACTTGCCACACTTGATATTTGCTTGTTTACTTATTTCCCCTCCCATGGTGGGGCCATGTTGTGACTTTTGTGAGCCCCAGTGGTACATAGGTCCCTTCATAGGTCCCCCCTTCCTAGGTTAAAAAAATTAAAAATTGTATTTTGCAGCTATGTCAGTATAAAGATGAATATATTCTAACGTGGAGTAGTTATTTTTCATTTTTTATTTTGATTTTTAAAAGAAAATATTAAGACACTTTTTGTGTGCTCCTAAAAGTATCATGGGCCCCAAGCACTGTGCCTTCTGATGGATATGTTGGCCCTGTTAAATGAACAGAAATACTTTTAAGATAAAGTTGACAGCATATGTCAACTGATTGATTGGGACTAAGAAAAGGGAGGAGTTACTCAGTTATTTTGTCATGTGGCACTGTTATCATGGCTTAGATAGCTCACTAAAAACACTCTTTAACACTGTATTTTAGGCTGGGCACGGTGGCTCACCCCTGTAATCCCAGCACTTTGGGAGGTGGGGTGGCTGTATCATCTGAGGTCGGGAGATAGGAGACCAGCCTGGCCAACATGGTGAAACCCCGTCTCTACTAATAATACACAAATTAGTCAGGTGTGGTGGTGCATGCCTGTAATTCTAGCTACTCGGGAAGCTAAGGCAGGAGAATCGCTTGAACCCGGGAGGCGGAGGTTGCGGTGAGCCGAGATCGTGCCATTGCACCCCAGCCAGGGCAACAAGAGTGAAACCCTGTCTCACACACACACACAAAAAGGCTTTGTATTTTAGTCCCTGGTAATGGAAAAATATATGTATATATATAGATTTATATAAAATATATTTAAAAATATGTATTTAGGAGCAAAATTTGATTATGTAAAAAATGTGTTCTATGAGCTGTTTAATATGCACAATTTCTTCACGATGTTTCTGTGTACGACAGTTTTTAGTAGACGTGGGTAGGTGATTTTGACCCCTCCACGGGACATTTTGAAACAGGAAAGGTTCCCTTGTCCCCCTCGCAGGGCATGCAATGGGGATGTGCTCACTTCTTCAGGGCCCCACTGCTCAAACCTCTAGGGGAGCATACAGACGAGCAGGCTGAGGGACTCTGACCCCACCGCAGTGTCTAGGGGTGAAAGTTTACAACTGAAGCCCCAGTGGGCGTGTGTTACGGGGTGCTCTTTTAGTTTGCCCTCTATAGACAACTTGTGTTAACCAGCTCAGTTAAACCCCCTTCCTTATCACAAGGACAGAGGGATTTCTGTATCCCAGGGTTTCTTGCCTTGGTGTACCCGAAGAATTGGATCACACGTGGAGCTGGAGAATGAGTGCAAGGTTTTATCGAGCAGAAATAGCTCTCAGCAGATGAGGGAGCCAGAAGGGAGATGGTTTTCCCCTGGAGTGGGGCCACTCAGCCGCCTGACTCTTCTCCAGCTTCTCCGGCCATACTCTGAGTTGTTCGGCCAGTCCACGGTCAGCTTGCCTGCGGGTGCTCTTCCACGGTGTAGTCTCTCCACGACCAGCGCTTGTGTCCTCTCCCGCGAACGTCTTCGTCAGGACCTCCAGCGGCTTGTTCCTAGGGGCTCTGGAGGGGGAGGTTTTTATAGACACAGATGGGGGCGTGGCCGGCCAGGGTGGTCTTGGGAAAGGCGACCTTTGGGCGCCAAGGCTGGAGTGCCAGGCCTCACCTAGGATCGTGGGGGTGGATCCCTAGTCAGGGACCACGCCTTCCTCCTGTCGAGATCATTTAAAGGGACCACGCTCTTCCCTTCCCAGCACTTCCATATCAATTTTACAATTTCTGGAGACATTTTGGTTGCTACAGCTAGGAGGAGGAATGCTTCTGGTATCTAGTGGGAAGAAGCAGGGATGCTACTAAACACGCTGTGTTGCACAGATTTATCTGGCTGAAAATATCAGTGTGCTGAAGTTGAGAAATCCTCATGTAGAGGGGTTCATAAAGCTTGGTTCTTTTAGTATTATGCAATTTTTAAGCAGCACAGCATATTCCTTTCATCTCACGGGAGAGAAATGAAAGTTACTCTCAGTTTTGGTTCTTGCTTTCCTATTCCACTCTTTGTAAGTGTTTACTTCTATTGGATTTTCTTTCTTGTCTCTTTATTAAGAGACATCATTAAATATTCATTTAGTATATTCCTATGTTTCCAGTTGGATTGTGTCATAGCACCGGAAGCAAGCATTTATTTTTCTGACTAAAATAATGTTTGAGAAAAACAGTCATTGAGATGGCTGAGCCTTTGATCACTAGAGGGTTTAGGTGATAGGCAAATTCTCTCTCCAAGGATCTGTTGTCATTTAAATCATTACCAAAATACTCATTTTTTTCCTTTACTCTCCTAGCTTAGAGTACAGCCAATTGTTGTCTAGTAGGGGGATGCTGAGTCATTTTTTCATGCATTTTCTTACCTCTTGGCTGCAATATCACCATTCATTGTTCACAAGCCACCCAACTTGTTTACTTTTTATAAATTACATGTAATCAAGTCCTCTTTCAGGTCTGGCTACTGTAATTGGCAGCAGCCACAGAGCAGGGCCGACAAGTCTGCATTTATGCTGATGTCTCATATTCAGCCCACTCTCCAAGCTTTCTTTCCTCTTCCATGTGTATTTTAGAAGGAAGGCAAATAGAAGGAATGCAAAGAGAGAACTGTTAAGGTGTTCTCTCTTTTCAGATGATCCTAAGATACTTATAGCTTGGCAGAGTCCTTGTGTCATTTGGTTGGGAAAAAACAAGGGTCTAGAGCAGTCAGTGGTCCTTAAACTTCAGTGTGCATAACAATCACTGGGTAACTTCTAAAGTGAAGATTCTTGGGCTCTACCCTCCTTCTAATATTTTTAAGTCTGGGTAGAGGCCCAGAAAACTGCAGTTTCTAACTTGAACCCCTGCTGTTTCTGATGTAAATGGTCCTTAGATTACTCTTGGAAAAATCCTGAGTTGGGCATAGAGGGAAAAAGAGACAAGAAAGAAAATCCAGTAGAAGTAAATACTTATAAAGAGTGGAATAGGAAAGCAAGAACCAAAACTGAGGGAGTAACTTTAATCTCTCTTCAGTGAGATGAAGGGAGTGAGTATGCTGTGCTGCTTATAAAGATAAGTGTTTAGTTTTTTCTGGCAGTGAATGAGATCAAACTGTCCTCCAAAGAGGACATATTTAGAGGATGACAAAAGTGAAAAGGAATTTTTAGAAAGGTTAGAATATGAGAAAGTACCTAACTGTCGCCGAGAAACTCAAAAGACATGATTAAATCAAAGAAAGTATTTTGTAGGTGTCTGTTTAAAGAAGAATGTGCATTCCTGAATCAAGAGTTTATGAATGGCTTAAAGATGAAGAGGAGAGATGAAAGAGGATTAGCTGTTCACCAGAAGTTCTGGTTATTCTAGTTATTGGATCTGAAACCATATTATTAAAGTATAGTCCGGATTTCCTGGAATAGTTCACATTTCTAATATTCTTTCCCATTATTTTTATAATACATGTCTGATTTGCCCTAATTTTTGGTTAGTTGAGATGTGGTTGATGTGTAAAAGAACACCAAAAGTGGGTCTACTTGACTGAGGAAGCTCTCTTGCTTTCCAGCTCTGTGTTTGTGTATGTGCGTGTTAAATGTATATTTTCTAATCTATCTCTTTTAACCTAAACTTTGATTTTAAAGCCCACGTTAGAGAAAGAGCAAGAGAGACAGACTGACTCCACTTTAGAAAATTGGTCAAGAAGTGGACCAGGTGGGAATGGTTACTTAATCCTAGCAGAGGAATAAAGTACTTGATTTCCAGCTACCTATTGAATGTACTCTGCTTCTAGACAGCTATTCCTTTTTTTTTGGACATATTATTTCCATAGGGGAACTTTATAGTTCGATTCAGTAACTTTGGAGAGAGGTCCTGACCGAAAAACAAAAAAAGAAAAGAATTTTGGAAGATAATTATAAAGTGACGAGTATCGCCAGCATTTGTTAAATCATTCTTTCTTTATTCTAATTATCTCTGTATTAAAGTGTTCACTTTTCCATATACATGCTCTAGAAACCCAGAATGTACTTTAGAACTTTCACCGCTATAGTGTATTAACTAGCTGGCTAATCCTTTTTACCATCTTTCATGTTCTCTCCCTGCCATCTGCTCACAAGATTTTATAGAATCTTCATACCTGCATTGTAAGTGTTGAGGATCATTATTGTTATTGTATGAAGTGTCTACCACACCCTCTCATTGCACTAAGAGTCCAAGTAAGTGTAGTTAGTAGATCACTTTGCTCTGATGTGAATAGAAGGGTTGTTGCTGTATGCTGGTGGAGACCCAAAACCAGCTTCTTCCATTTACTCTGGCAATCGAGAAAGGCTAGACTCCTGTGTCTTCTACCCTGCACTTTGAAGACTGGGCTCAGGACTTGCTGTCTTCATTTCAGGTGACCTTATTTTCTTGCTTTCTTTTGTTTTTAAAATCATATACTTGGTATATCTTGGTGTATCTCCTTTTTATGAGCCTCTTAGTATTCCTAACCTTTCAGATTTTTTTTCTTCCTTGTGATTTATTCTAACTCATATACTGTTTAACATAGTGATGGGTGTTTCCAATGAATATTTATGTTTTCTGAAAACAAGTGTAAATGCTCTTAGAAGCATAACATTAAATAGCTATCAAAATGCAACATTAAGAAATCACATAAATTTTCAGTGGAAGTATTTTAACTTACAGTTTTCCATTTTGAGTTTAACGTATAGAGAAAAAAAGAGTTATAAAATATTAGGTAAGCAGATTTATTGCCCTTTGCCTAAGTTACTAAAGGGAAGTGTTTCTTTTAAAAAAACTTGGTGTAGAAGATTTATCGTTAAACTATAATATATATATTTGACTTTGTAATATTTTTATGTTTACTTATATTTGAATGGAAAATGTGCCTAGATTTACTTAAAATGTATAGTATATTGGTATTCATTATTTAAGTTACAATTTTTAATACCCAGAGATTTCCAAATCTTTAATATCTACCTACTTATGCCAGTGATTCTTAAATAACTAAAAGATACTCTTATAGTAGCTTTTATGCACACTAAATTTTTTAGCAAATGTGCTTTGCTCCAAGTTGGAGAATTAGTTATATGTTGAGAAACCCATGCTTTTACTAAGTGAAATTGAAACATAGATATTGAAATATTTTTCATCCTTCAACTAAGTTCTAGCCTTGAAAACATCTGTTTGTTTTCAAACAGGAACTGTTGTTTTTCTAAACCGTATACTTCCAAAGCAGAATAGATTTTCTTCGAGATTTTTATTGAAATACCTCAAGAAGAACATGACTCAAAAGAGGATAAAGGCTAATTTTTCTTAATGAAAGGAGAAAAACATTTTTTACTCTTTCTATTCTTAATTTAGGCCTAGGAAATACCCTGAGTCCAAGGCCAGCTGGTTTCAGCGTGCAGAGATGAGACTAGAACACGCTTCCTGATGCCCAGGCCAGAGCTGTTCTCATTACCATTTCTATATCCACCTCCATCTTTAGTGGGTTGCTGTGATTTCCAGCATTCAAACCGTTGCACATTTCCAGAGCCTTTCAGCTGTCTCATGGAGCAGTTCATCCCAGTGACTGCTGTTTTAATTTTTATTTTCAATTGTAATTAAAACAAAACAGCAACACATAACATAAACTTGACCATCTTAATCATTTTTAAGTGTATGGCACAGTAGGTTAAATATTCAGATTGTTGTGCCAGCCCAATATCTCCTGCTTCTCCATTCAATCTCAGTAGCATTGGAAACAACAGAAGGGGCTTTATGCAAACACCTTTCAGGAAGGCGTGTGCCTCACCTGTGTTTGCTCCTTCACAGTAATAGGAAGTTAATTATGTGGGATTTGCTCACCTGATCCACACAGATGATCCTACTGTAGGATCATTTAGAAATCCCACACCTCTTTCTTCCCCTGAGGAAAAAATTCTTTCCTGATCCTAGATTCAGTGCTCTGTTTAATCTTGAGCATATGAGAATGAGTCACCATGGGTAAGTGTGTAATCTCGTTTATACCTTTCTTCCAACCCCCTTTTAATTTTTTAAATGTATGTTACTGGATCCTGCTTTTCTACATAAGGACTGGTGATTTGGAAACTAATTTTGGGACTGCGAGGTGTTGAGATTTTTTTTTGGAACCAGTGCTTTCTGTTCTGCTGAACATGAAGCTGCATGGCCTAACTTCTGAAATTCAGGCTATGTATGGAATGTCTGTGTGGATGAAGAAACAAGCCAATGCCTTTTTTTGGGTCGGGGCTGGGGGGTAGGGGGGAGGCTGGGAGAACGATGAATGAAAATGTTAAGATAGTCTGATCTTGTGGCGGAAACATTCAGATTTTGAAAATATGTGCAAACCAAAGACGAGCAGTTAATTGCTTTGTGATTTTATTTTACCCACAAGAGAAATACTTGATATTGTGCCGAAGATGATGTTGAATAGGTATATTAACTCAGATAAAATAACAGTTCTACTTTTGATTCCAGTTATCCCTATCTATACAATGCATAAATGCTATTTCCATTTCTTCATTCGTGGAATGAAAAACATTTCACTGGAAAATTATTTTTAAAAAAGTACTTTAAAGTACATTGGAATCTTTAGGATACTTTGAACATGGTGCTTAAAGAATGTAAATGGTTAATACTTGCTTTCATGCCCATAGAGGAATATGGGAGTGGGACTGACTTGAATATCAAAATGAAACTCTGTATCCATTTTTAAATACAGTATGCATTTGAGCAAAGCCCTTCTCCCTAAATGCTTATTTTAAATTGGCAGTTGCTCAGCCAACAGTCAGTAATCTCAGTTAGCAAGTGTTTGGCACGCCTGTTTTTTAACCTGCACAGGTTCAGTTCACACAAAGAAAGGGAGGGTTGGGTTATGTGATGCAAACACCACGTTAGCCTCATTAACATATTTTGAATAACTGTATTTGAATATTTGCCAGCAAAGCTAGGCCATCTGAAGGCCTTACGAACGAATTGGGAGTTTCTGAGCAGAGTGTAGAGATTTGAGCCTGTAAACTTTCTACTTTTTCTTCTTGAGAGGAAAGATTTTAGAAGATGCTATTTAGAATACTTTCCATACCCTCTCAAAAGAACACCCTTTTTTTTTTTTTTTAATTCTGCAGAAATTTTGGACTTTGTACCACCCTTTTATATATCTTTAAAAGAGGTACCATAAGACGTGTCTCAGAAATACCTTTAGGTAATCTATCCTGAGTGGGTTTGAGTTTCTACTCAGCCTGTTTTTTGTCTTTGCAGAATTTAGTCCTGAAGCTCTTTCTGTGAGTATCAGGAGAACCTCTTCTGCAAACTTACTGTGTGAATGCCAGTGGTTGGAACAGGACAGATGGGATAAACTAGGGTGCCTGTAGTCTCCTACCTAGTGGATGCTCAGATCATAAAGATGCCAGCCTGGTTCAACTCTATATAATATAGAAATTGTTTTTACAAGCCTCCAGTTTTGTGGCCTGACATCTGTATCTGTTCAGAAATACTTTTTTTGACTTTGACACCTGTCTGGCTGAAACCACAACCTTGGGCTCTAAAACTGGGCAAGGGAGGAGTCCATTGGAACCAGGGGTTCTCAGATAATATACAGGGTTTTAGGGGTGAGAACATGAGGCAGCATATACTTAGCTCTCTAGTTTTCATTCTGGGGGACAGGTGAGGGGAGTATCAAAATCACCAGGGAACTCTTTGAAAATATTCACCTTGATTATTTTTTTCCTGTTTACCTGTTGTGGTGAAGGGTGGGTAGGGATGACTGTGTGATGAGGTGGCGTTTTGAATCTGGAATCTGCGGAAGCTGTGGGTGCTTACCACAGGGTGGTAGTTTCCATAGTTTGGGCCAGTTTGCAACCTGTCTTGTACTTACCCTTTGGAATGGAAAGATACAGTCTCATGATGCCAACTCTTACCCCTCCTTAAGGGTGTATTTGGTAGCATTTCCAGGAAATGATTCCTTCTACCTGAGGACTTTTTCCTTTTCTTTATCTCTTTAGAGATGATTCTTAAGACTTACTTTGAAATCATATATATATACACACACACACACATATGAATTATCAGAAACAGGGAAGAATAAATTTGAGCATTCCTTTTTTTTATACATGTTTTGTAAATCTCTCCTTTAGTGGAAGGGAAAGAGGATGCAACTATGCTGAGAAATGTGTCTATTATGTAAATTGCTATTTTTAAAAAAACACTTTTAAAAACTAAGAACCTGGGAAAGAACTCCAGTGCATTAAATCAAGCCCTAAATTTTCAACAGACATTTTAATGAGTATATATTTTATATGTTGATTGTGTGTACATGTGTGTGTATCCTTTAAAGTTTTTAGATTGAAGTTACTAAATTTCAGCTCTCTTTTGTTGAACTTAAATGATTTACTCGTAATTTTGTCAGTGATTCTTACATTACACGATCACCATCTACTCATAATTAATTGTACAGACACAATTTTAAATTTCATAGCTTTTTTTTCCAGTTGATTTGTTACAGCCTGTTTAAAAGACAGATTTATAGGCAATTGTAATCTTCATGAAGCAATGTGAGTTGATGAATACCTTTGAATGTCGTTTCAGTATTTTTCTTTTTTATTATAAAATGTTAAATATGTCATTTGTGAAGCTTCTCTCTTGTGTCAGTTTGTTGTATTTGACACAATAGGAATACTCATGCAGTGTTTGTTACCAGTTTCACGATATGCATTCAACATCTCTGAGAGTGGTGAATACAAAATCTGTTTTTCAAACAAGTACATACATGAAACTAAAACAATTTATTCAAGTCCTAAAACAACATTAGTGAAACTTCAGTTCTGCCACTGGGCCTACATTTAAGTTGATAGCGTGTGTGTGTGGGAAGAAGATACAAATTACTGATAATCTCTTTAGAATGCGTTAATATTTTCAGGCCCAAGTATGAGTATTCAGTAGGTTCATCAGATTCAGACTAAAATGAAATTTAAGTACTGACTTGTATGTTTCCTTTAATTAATTTTGGTGCCTTACTAATTGGTATTTGTGGGGATATGTAGAATTTTTTGAATTGGTTTTTGTATTCTCCATGTTTTAGTTATAAAGCACTATGAGGAGAAAGTGAATGAAGAGGCTGCCTTCAGGTGTAGTAAGGTTTAACTCGTATCCCTGTTCCAACTTGTCCTACTCTCAGCTTGCTCCTTAGCTCCCTGGCTTATTTACATATTGTATAATCCAGACTGGCTTGTCCCGTTTGGTAGGTTGGTTATAAACTGCAGAGCTAAGTAAATGTGTGATAACATTTTAAATGGTATGAGAAGTTAAACAGTACTTAAGGAGTGATGTCGTAAAGAACCCCAGCTGTCAGGTGCCCCAGGGTTGGCCTCCTTTGGGGCCATTTCCGTTTTCTCTGAGTAACAGGAAATAAATGTGAAACTATAGTAAGGTCTGGTCAGATGATGACCCCCTCATCCAGATGACATGCAGCATGCCGGATCTGATACTGAAAATGTTTGATACTAAAAGTAGATTATTAACTATTTCTATTAATGAGTTTTGTATATAGGTGGAACAAATCAACAAAAAACCCATGGAAGCATTTTTTTCTGTCTTTACCTGGTATGAAAACAATAAAGGCTAGACAAGTCCTGTTCTCCTCCTCCCTTGGTGTATAATGAGAGAACATTTCCATGTGCTTTGTGATGACCATTTCTAATGGCTGCATCATACTGTGTCCAGTTGTAGGATTATTGGGTTTCCCAAAACATCCACTGCTCTTCAGTGTTTAACATTATGAAAAGTTGTGCCTTATCTGCTGTGTGAGTGCTGTAAGCTCTCTGTAAGGCTGTGTGCCTGGTCATTGTTGAGTATGTCCTTTTCATATTTATTTATAATCAGGCCAGCCAAAGATTGGAATCTAATGGTAGATGTCAAAGTCTTTCTTAGAATGCTTTGTCCTTCCCTACTTGGTCTCGCTGAGATTTTCTGGGGTTCCCAGTGCCAAAGGGTGTTTGTTAACCCCTAAAGTGATGGTGATGATTTCTCCCTATCATGTTATACTGTACAGACTCTCACTCTCATTTGCTCCAAATTCAGGGTTCCTTGGTTCAAAGATGCTGGGGAACCCTAACTTTGAAGATCTCAGTTTAACAGCAACCTGCCTTTTTCCATGAGTCACTCTTAGTTCAAAATACCCAAAAAGAGATTCTCATTTCTGTAGGTTGGGCAAGTTGCAGCCTGCTTGATTTTTTAGTCTTTGGTTTATAATGATTTTACAGAGTAGAAGAGGAAATGGCTCTTTGTTGAATGTTGCATAAAACTATATGGCCTTGTGCAAATGATCTAACTTTATATGAATCCTGGCTTGAAGACAGAAGTTTCTTTTGTATAAGTAGATTCACTACTCGGTGTCCTACTCTGAAATAATGAGGGGGAGAATAATCCCATATATAGCACATCAATTTTAAAAAGTCAGAATCAGGAACTGGGAAATTTTTCAGTTTACATTCTCCTGGTTCTGATTTTGTTTCTTACATTCTTTTCCTATTTTAAATTTGCTTTTATTATTTGAGATAAAAAATACTTTGTTTCCATTCTAAGTTTTGCTTTTTGAACTAAAGGTTAAAAGACCTGCATTCATGGAATTACTGCCTTTTCAGTGGTTAACTGTTAGATTTTATAATCAGAAGATTGAGATCTTTAAAGGACAAAACGGAAAATAAAATTAGGTTTGGGATAAGGAATCCTACTTGAACACTACAAAAATAGAAGAAAAAGAAGGTGAATGAATAATTGGCAAAACAAACTCTTTTTCCTGTAAGTTCCCTTTTCCCAAAATTCTTGCCATCATGCTAAAAAAAGTTGTCTCGTGGGTTGATTTTTCTCAGAATCTTGATGCTTGTAAATGAAAATTTTTTTCATATGCCAAAGTTTTGTTTTTCATGTGACTTCTGCAGCAATTTTGGTCTCACTGAAAATATTTTTTCAAGTATGGGGTAAAAGTTATTGGTAATAAGCCAAAAGGAAAATTTAAGGTGAACTTCTATACAATTTAGTTTTACTGACTAGGGGAAATCAAATGCATTGTCCAAGGTAACTGAAGTTAGATTATTGTAGGAGAAATATCAATTCTAATTAAACATAAACTGTGAGTGCTTATTTCCAGTTTCAAAACTTACATTTTTCAATTTCTACCTCATCCTTTCCCCATCGAGGCATATTTTTGATATCAAGCTAACATAAAGCGCTGCTACTAACTGAGCCAACCTGATGGAATGGCATCACTGTTTCTGTCGGAATAGTTAAGCAGGGAGTTAAAAAATTCAAATTTTTGGGAAGGAGTTTTTTTTGGAGGGACTTCTTTTGCAATACACAACCTTCAGACATGCCAGAAAGTAACTGTGGATGCATTTTAGGGTGTAGCCAGTGTCGTATTGCATCTTTCAATCTGATAGGTAAAAATAAATCATATTTTAGATTACTATTAAAATAGCATGCTGATGTATTCATCTTGTCCTTCCTTTTAAGAAATATATTTCAGAAGTGCTGGTAACATCTTGCTCAGCAGCTCACTCTGACTTACTAGGGAGATCTCATTGTACTTGTTTGCTCTGCAAATCTTACAGTGGCCTTTGACCAAAGGCAATGAAATGTTACCTGACTTGGCATATCAGTCAGGATTCTCAGTTGCAAGCAATAGACATCTCTGACTAATTTAATCATAAAAGGAGTTTATTAAGGATATTAGGTAGCACAGTTTCTCTGGGAAAGCTGAGAACCCACCTTGGCAGCTTATCAGCTAGGATCAATGATGCTGAACTGATCTCGGGAATATATTGCCACTGCCTTCTGGCACATGATCATAGGCCCTGCATCTTGCACCACCAGCACCAGTCACGCGAGACCCCAAATGCCACCCCCGCTGCCTTTGGGAACTGCATCACTGCCCCCGCCTCTGGTTTCTGTACGGTTCTTACTATTTCTAACTGCTTGAGATTCTAAATGTGGGATGGATTATTTGGTAGAGCCAGTGTACCTGGGAATGTGACTGCACTCTGGTTGCAGGGGTGGTTGAAAAAGCAGTGACTTGGAGTTTTCAGCTTTTGAAGTGTTGTGTGTGTGTGTGTTTTTGTTGTTTGTTTGTTTGTTTTTTAAGAAACATGGTCTTGTTATGTTGCTCAGGCTAGTCTTGAACTCCTGGGCTCAAGCAATCCTCCCACCTTGGCCTCTCAAGGTGCTGGGATTACAGGTGTGAGCCAACCACGCCTGGCCTGTAGTTTTGTTAATGATTTTCCAAACATAGGAAGGAAAGTTCAGATGCTGGGTAACTGAAAAGAATCACGTAAGTCCACTATACATGGCATACTGGAGTTGGAGGGGGAAGGATAGAAAAATAAGGACAACAGCTACCTTCCTACAGTACTTAAAATGCTAATAATAGTTATGAGAAAAATGTTATAACAAAACCCATAGTTTCTCAGTATTTTCGTAATAGCAGCATCCATATGTTACCAGAAAGGGGTCCTGAGCCAGACCCCAAGAGAGGGGCTCTTAGATATCCTGTGAGAAAGAATTTGAGACAAATCTGTGGAGAGAAAAGCAAGTTTATTAAGAAAGTAAAGGAATAAAGAATGGCTACTCCAAAGACAGAGCAGCCCTGAGGGCTGCTGGTTGGCTATTTTTATGCTTATTATATGCTAAACAAGGGGTGGATTATTCATGAGTTTTCCAGGAAAGGGATGGGCAATTCCCAGAACTGAGGGATGGGCAATTCCCAGAAGAGGGGCAATTTCTCCCCCTTTTAGATTCTATGGGGTAACTCCTGATGTTGCCATGGCATTTGTAAACTGTCATGGCGCTGATGGGAGTGTCTCTTAGTATGCAAATGCATTATAATTAGTGTATAATGAGCAGTGAGGATGACCAGAGCTCACTTTCGTAACCATCTTGGTTTTGGTGGGTTTTGGCTGGCCTTTTCTACTGACTCCTGTTTTGTCAGCAAGGTCTTTGTGACCTGTATATTGTGCTCACCTCCTATCTCATCCTGTGACTAAGAATGTCTAACCTCCTGGCAAGGCAACTCAGTAAGTCTCAGCCTTATTTTACCCAGCCCCATTCAAGATGGAGTCACTCTGGTTCAAATGCCTCTGACACATAGGCATAATACTCTGTTGAACAGTTGCTGTGTGCTTGATAGTTCTTTGTTTTATAATGTTATCTCTGATTCATACAACAGCCTTGAAAAGTAGGCCTTGTCCCCATTTTGTAAGGTAAAGGAACTGATGCTCAGAGTAACTTCCCAAAATCACACAGCACATATGGCAGTGCTGAAATTCAAACCCACGTGTATCTGTTTCAACACCTCTCTTCTTGCTATCATACCAGCATTTCTCCTCATAGAAATTTTGTGAAAAGCACAGATAACCTCCTTGATTTAAACTAGAAATTTTTGAGAGTCCTGAAGTGTTTGCCTTAATAATCCACTACTTATCATTTATCATGAGTTGTGAGATCCTGCTAGGTTCAGGAGAGTGACTGGAACCAGAGCTACAGACTCAGGAGTCATAAGACCTTACGAGCTCCTGGGTGCTGTGGGCAATGGTGAGGTGGTCCTGGGAAGAACTTGCAGAGTAAGAGAAGCAGTGCTATAGGACCTAACAAAACATGAGCTGGAGGTGGGTTAGAAAGAGACAGAGTGGTTTTTACCTGGTAGAAAGAAAACCTGAACAGGAACCTGTTAGGGGAGCCCAAGAGCATAGCTGAAGAAGGAAAGTGTGGTTGGGAGCCAGGAACCAAAATAGGATAAGGTGGAAAATAGGCCATTGGAGTGGATGGCCAAGTGGGAAGTTATGCTCGCCTTTGTAGTTTGAAATCAAATTTGCAGAATCTTTACCTTCTCTGTAAGTGTGCCATGAGGTGCAGTGATAGAACCCCTGCACTAGTTTACGTTCAGATACTCAGTGGACACATGCAATTTTGTGTTTGAATTTTTAGTTTCTTGTTTTTTAATGCTGCCTTGGCTCTGGTGGTCTTTGGGGCCTCACCCAGGCAGTGAGCAGCCTAGATGGACTAGGATGTTCCCCACATCCTACCCTAGAGTCACATCTGTTGCGTTAGAGGCTATCATCCCTTGAGAATGACTTAAATTCATGCTGGCCATGGTGGCTCAGGTCTGGAATCCCAGCACTTTGGGAGGCTGAGGTGGGCAGACTACCTGAAATCAGGAGTTCAAGACCAGTGTAGTCAACATGGTGAAACCCCATCTCTACTAAAAATACAAAAATTAGCTGGACATGGCTGCAGGTGCCTGTAATCCCAGCTACTTGGGAGGCTGAGGCAGGAGAATCGCTTGAACCGAGGAAGCAGAGGTTGCGGTGAGCTGAGACCATGCACTCCAACCTGGGCTACAAGAGGGAAACTTTGTCTCTAAACAAACAAAAAAAAGAATGACTTAGATTGATTCCCTCTCAGTCTTTATTTTGTATCTGCCCACATTGATGCTAATCTGCCACTCTCCTTCCTACATGCATGGGCTTGTGAAATCTCCTGACCATATATGGTATTTGTTTGTCTTTTTGCAAATCAAAAGAGCCTAATGTCACCTTGAAGCATCATGGTAATTAAACTTAAGAAAGGATGAGTGATTACAGTTTAGCTTATTTGCGGTTCGATATTTAATTCCTCCCTCTTTAGAGAATTCTAGAGTACACAGGCATAGACATACAAATTTAGTTGCAAGTAAGAATGAGAGTATACCTGAGTAGTTTACATGAAATTGTGGGGAAGACTGGATATGTGTTGAAACAGACAGTGTTTGTGAGGCTAGGTGTCCAGAGTAGAGTCTGTCTTGGATGGGCCTTCAACAGAATGGCTTTTTCCTGACATAGGTGCAGCCTCGTCTTGTGCATGCTTATCACAACAGCATGTTTCTCCTTTGTTCTGGGGGATGGGGATTTCCTTCCTTTCATTCTTTTCTCTTCACTGCTACAGCCCCAGTGTTTGCTTGTTCACTCCCCGCATCCCACATCAATGTCAATCAACTCTGCCCTGCACTAGTTGGCATCAAGATCTGTGAAAAGGAGTGGAAGCAGGGGAAACAAAAATTAAAGCTCTCCCTGCATCTCCTTTTTAGTTAATTGTTCCTCATCCTCTCTACCCCAGTGGTGAAGCAGATGCAGGTAGAGGAAGAAACAGGGGGAAATAATACCTAACATTACTAACATTCTTTTCTGTTCATCATACCCCTACTCCCTCGCCATTTACCCTCATCCCCATTCTCTTTTCTCATTCTTCAGTATCTTTCTTCCCTATTAGACTGTAAGATCCAGAAGGATAAAAGCCATGTCAATGTTAGTCTCTGATGTGCCCCATCAATGTCTAGTACAGGACCTGACATATAGAAGACACCAAGATATGCTTGCTTGGTGAATGAGTGAGGCATGAAGGGGGAATTGGGGGAGTACACTGTTTTTCTCTATACCCCTCTTGACAACTTTACCCAGTTGTGATTTTTCACCTGTGTATTCCCCAATCTCTGATCTTGAAGGGGCCTGCCTCCTGGCCAGCAGCAAGAAGATGGTTCCCACAGTGGGTGCTGAACACATTTTCCCATAGAGCATTTTTCTGCATGGTGGTTAGTGTCTGTTGGAACTATACTGTATACTTAAGGGAGCTTTCTTGGCTGGACATAGTGCCTGTAACATACAAATTGTTTTTATGGGAAAATGCATTGAGTTCAAATGAATCTACTTACATGCAAACTTTTGGATTAAAACTTTTCCATTAGTTGGGGTCTACCATTACGTGTTCTCCTGTCAGGCTTTTATTCATTACTAGTATATAAATGAACAATAAGCCATTTCTTTGGAGAAAGACCAGAGCCAGAAGTCTTTCCTTTTGAGATTATAAATCATTACATTAAAATGAATTTCATTCATCCAACAAACATTGGTAGTTTATTTCAAATGTATTTATAGAGTGCCTGGCGCATGTAGGGCGTTGTACAGAGGAATCATATATAAATAAAATAGGGACCCTATCCTGGTGAGGTCATAGTCAGATTTCCGTTTAAATCGAAATTGGACTCATAGTCCACAAGGTCACTTCCAGCTCTGAAATTCAGTAATTCTGTGATTTTTGTGCTCTATTCATTTGCATATTTTCCTTGTTGTATGTGGTTCTATTATCAAATTTATTTTTAGGTAATAATAGAGAAAGCATATTTACATTAATAACAATTAAGAGCAGTAACTCCACCATTATAGCTTTTAAGTAATTCTAAATTTGTTATTTATAAAAATGAAAAACCCAGGAACAAACCATTTAATTCTAGCTTTTTATTATAAAAAGAGTAGAGCCACATACATTATGAAATTGACGTAAAAATAGAATGACAGAGACTTGACTTTAAAAGTTTAAATATTCCATAAGGATAATATATATGGGTGTTGGGATTGCAAATATTTTTGTGTTTTTTTCTAAATGCGTTTCTATGGTTTTCAAAGTTTATGTGATAGGTATGTGTTATTCCCTCGCTATCACCTCATATACATACACACATATGCAGGCACATTCATTCCTTGTTATTGCTGAATAGTATCTCGTTGTATGGATATATCACACGTTATCCAAAATGGACTACACTAATTATTATTATTATTATTTTGAGACATGGTCTGGCTCTATCGTCCAGGCAGCATGCAGTGGCATGATCTCGGCTCATTGCAACGTCTGCTTCCCAGGCTTAAGCCATCCTCCCAAGTAGCTGGGACTATAGGCATGCACCACCATGCTCAGCTAATTTTTTTGTGGGTGTGTTTTTTGTAGAGACGGGATTTCGCCATGTTGTCCCGGATAGTCTTGAGCTCCTGGGCTCGAGCCATTCACCTGTCTCAGCCTCCCAAAGTGCTGGGATTACAGGTGTGAGGCACCGGCCTGCCCGGATTACACTAATTTTTGAATTGAAAATTGCATGGTTCTCAAGGCCCTCCTTAATTTCCCAGGCTCATTTCTCTTACCTGTCTCTGTCCACGTCTCATGCCTTCCGTGGTTGGGTGCCATTCTTTTTCTTTTTGAAACGGAGTCTTGCTGTGTGGCCCAGGCTGGAGTGCGGTGGCGTGATCTCGACTCAGTGCAAGCTCTGCATCCTGGGTTCACACCATTCTCCTGCTTCAGCCTCCCGAATAGCTGGGACCACAGGCGCCCGCCACCATGCCCGGCTAATTTTTTGTATTTTGTTGAGTGGAGATGGGGTTTCACTGTGTTCGCCAGGATGGTCTTGATCTCCTGACCTCGCGATCCGCCCACGTCGGCCTCCCAAAGTGCTGGGATTATAAGCCTGAGCCACCACGCCCGACCGGGTGCCATTCCTTCTTTAAGGACTATCTCAAATGGTACTTTTTTCCCAAAATTTTTTCCCTTGATTCGTTGAATAACAGTGTTTACTGTATTCTCACAGTATTTTCTCCAGGCCACAGTTTTAGCTTGTGCTTTTTGTAATTTGCATAATTGTCTCTCATTTCAGATTCTAACCATGAGACAGGGACATTTCTGTTGGTGTCAGAAATAGCCTTGCAAAGGCTGTAACGTAGGGTAATTGGTAGTTATTATTTCTAATTGGGAAGCTACAAAACTTTGTCTCACGAATTAAGGAGGGTAACTACATTTTTGCTGTGTTTCCCACCGTTGGTACAGTGACCTAATGTTGCGCACATAGTTGGAACTCAATAAATGCTTATTGAAATGGACCCAATATCTGGTAGTAGGACTGGGGGCATTTTCAATGTCCCTGGAAAGGAAATTCGATATTTATTTATACCATATACTTAGAAGTCCTAAGTTTAAAAGGGAGAGAGTGAGAATATACGTTGGTCAAATGAGGAAAATGTATATAAAGTACCTCTTTGCAGGAAAGCCCCAGAACCATCGCTTTTAACTTTTATATTGGACATGC
Source organism: Chlorocebus sabaeus (assembly GCF_047675955.1). Taxonomy (NCBI): domain Eukaryota; kingdom Metazoa; phylum Chordata; class Mammalia; order Primates; family Cercopithecidae; genus Chlorocebus; species Chlorocebus sabaeus. The sequence continues at coordinate 94,397,090 of NC_132910.1, forward strand.
CATATTTGGATATGGTCAGTAAATGTTTGTTTGTTTTTCTTTACGGAGGTGTAAGTTCCAGTACCTTAATGAAACAGTCTGTAATAAATTCTCCTGTAAGTGCAAAGGCTGAGGGTATGTCTTCCATGTTTTTTGATGCCCTATTTGGATCAACCTTAAGTCAGACATAGAAGTGCAAATCATACGAGGGTCTTTTTTGAGAAAGAGTCTTGCTGTGTTGCCCAGGCTGAAGTACGGTGGCACAGTCTTGGCTCACTGTAACCTCTGCCTCCCGGGTTCAAACAATTCTCATGCCTCAGCCTCCAAGTAGCTGGGACTACAGGTGCCCACCACCATGCCTGATTAATTTTTTGTATTTTAGTAGAGACAGGGTTTCACCCAGGCTGGTCTCAAACTCCTGACCTCAGTCAGTCCATCCGCCTCAGCCTCCCAAAGTGCTAGGATTCCAGGCGTGAGCCACCACTGCTCAGCCAGGGTCCTTAAGTTCAAATCATGGAGCGGTCCACAGAGCACTCTTCTCAGGTGCAAGGTGGAAAGGACTTTGATTCTGGACTAGTATTTTTAGTCACATCTACAGGTCTTTGAAAGGGAAAAAAGATATTATTGATAGGTCCTGTTTTTTGAGGAAAAAAACAAGCATTCCTATCTACCTGGCAAATAATTTATTCTATTCTAATGATAATTATTTTATGTGGTTAAAGATCAGAGAAAGGGAGCCATAGGCAGGACAGCAGCCCAGTGTTGGTACCACACTCTTGGGAATCACTTAATTTCTGTTTTCTTCATAACAGTTGTCAGTTTTCTTAGACTGTGCTGTATTTGGAGTGGATGACGCTGGTGGTGATTGTCTAAAACTTAGATATTTAAACAGTTTGAAAACTTGTTGGAGTAGGAATTATAAAAGCTTTATAGTTTTCATTATCTTCTTCATTCCCACTCTTCCAAGTTACTACAAATATGCCTAATTTCTATAAATATATGCAATTTAAAATATTTCAATTGTAATACACAAGTAGTTCTTTGCAGTAGATTCCTATGGAGATTTTTCTTCGTATTTTATAGAGTTCTTCAGATATTTTCCTCTTGCTTATAATCCTTATAAAGCTATATTTATTTTCTTTTGTCTAAACTCATTCAATTTTATGTGTATTTTTCTCATCTGCTCTTTTGTTTGCTTGCTGCGATATAAGGCTGTATAAAGAAATACTTGGTGCTTTCTGTGACAGCAGGCCATATAAAGAAATACAAACTCTTTTTTTTTTTTTTTTTTTTTTTTGAGACGGAGTCTGGCTCTGTCGTCCAGGCTGGAGTGCAGTGGCCGGATCTCAGCTCACTGCAAGCTCTGCCTCCTGGGTTTACACCATTCTCCTGCCTCAGCCTCCCGAGTAGCTGGGACTACAGGCGCCCGCCACCTCGCCTGGCTAGTTTTTTGTATTTTTTAGTAGAGACGGGGTCTCACCATGTTAGCCAGGATGGTCTCGATCTCCTGACCTCGTGATTCGCCCGTCTCGGCCTCCCAAAGTGCTGGGATTACAGGCTTGAGCCACCGCGCCCGGCCTTTTTTTTTTTTTTTAAAGACAGAGGCTGGAGTGTAATGGCACAATCTTGGCTTACTGCAACCTCTGCCTCCCAGGTTCAAGCAATTCTCCTGCCTCAGCCTCCCGACTAACTGGGATTACAGGTGCCCATCACCACACCTGGCTAATTTTTTTGTTTGTTTTTTGAGATGGAGTCTTGCTCTGTTGCCCAGGCTGGAGTGCAGTGGCGTGATCTCTGCTCACTGGAATCTCCACCTTCTGGGTTCAAGCAATTCTCCAGCCTCAGCCTCTCTAGTAGCTGGGATTATAGGTGCACACCACCATGCTTGGCTAATTGTTTTATTTTTTAGTAGAGACGGGGTTTTGCCATGTTGGCCGGGCTGGTCTCAAACTCCTAACCTCAGGTGATCCACCCATCTTGGCCTCTCAGAGTGCTGGGATTACAGGTGTGAGCCATTTTTTTGTATTTTTAGTAGAGACGAGGTTTCACCATGTTGGCCAGGTTGGTCTCGAACTCCTGACCTCAAGTGATCCTCCTGTCTCAGCCTCCCAAAGTGCTGGGATTACAGATGTGAACAACCGCAACTGGCCAAGAAATACCAACTCTTACAAGTGCTTTAATTCATTTTATACCACTCTGGCTATAGTGAAAAAAGGCAATATTTTTACACTTGATATACTTTTTATAAGATAAAAATCAATGTAGGATGAAAATATCCTGTTGCTCTAGTAATTCCCACAGAAGGTCAGCCTCAATAATAGAAGATGAAAAAAGAAGTTTTGTGGTATTTGCTCTTTTATAAACTCATATTTGGAGAAGGAACACAATATATATATGATTTCCTCATAACTGCTGTTGGTGCCCCAAATCTGATATTGTTGCGTGATCACCTGACATTGCTTCCTGCTTCTGAAGGAATGATTGGATTTGAAGCTAACATGCTTACTAAACCAGGAAGCTGCTATTACAGAATGCACAGGAAGTCAAGCTGCCTGTGCAGTTGCGCTGAGACTTGAGACTCATGCATTGTGACCTGTGCCTACTGCATGTCTCCCCATCATCATAACTGTTTTGAAAACTGGCTTCAAATAAGCAAAAGGCCTAGTGTTATTTCCATAGCAGCACTAAAATTAATGAATAAGAGTTACAGAGTTGACTAAATATAAAGGAGATATGTCTAACAATTACAGTTCTCCAAAACCTAGTGTGCTCCCTCTTGGTCCTTGTAAGTGGTCAAACAAAAATGGCATAAGCACTCACTTAGGTGTTGCATTGGTCAGGGACCTGGTGGGAGGCAGATGGCATACACAAGTTGGATAATTTGGGGAACATTTCTTTAAAAAATAAAAATGTAGGGAATAGTAAGAATATGCAAGGGCAAGTAAGAGGGTATGGGCCAAGGGCTAGTATTTGTACGTGAAGAAGAAAGTGGAGGGAATGTTATCAAACCACTGGCTGTGTACAAATGGCTGCCTTATAGGAGCTGAGGTCTCCAGTCAAGGGAGACTGTCCACTGAGAACATATGGGGACACAGCCAACAGTTCTGTTCCCCAACCCTGAGCTCCTCTATCTCCAGCCATTGTCCCTTTTGACCAGACCTAACCAGTGGAGGACAAGGATTGATGCAGTCCTTGACAGATCAGACTCTTCAGGCTCAAAGAGTACAAATAGGTGGGGAGTAGATTGGATTTAAGTTGAAACAGTCCAGTGCAGATGTTATAGTGAATGGGACAACCCTGCTGTCCTCATTGATACTACAGAACACATTTTTTTTTTATTATTATACTTTAAGTTCTAGGGTACATGTGCACAACGTTCAGGTTTGTTACATATGTGTACATGTGCCATGTTGGTGTGCTGCACCCATTAACTCATCATTTACATTAGGTATATCTCCTAATGCTATCCCTCCCCCAAGCCCCCATCCCACGACAGGCCCCAGTGTGTGACGTTCCCCATCCTGTGTCCAAGTGTTCTCATTGTTCAATTTCCACCTATGAGTGAGAACATGTGGTGTTTGGTTTTCTGTCCTTGCGATAATTAGCTCAGAATGATGGTTTCCAGCTTCATCCATGCCCCTACAAAGAACATGAACTCGTCCTTTTTTATGGCTGCATAGTATTCCATGGTGTATATGTTCCACATTTTCTTAATCCAGTCTATCATTGATGGACATTTGGGTTGGTTCCAAGTCTTTGCTATTGTGAATAGTGCTGCAGTAAACATACATGTGCATGTGTCTTTATGGTAGCATGATTTATAATCCTTTGGGTATATACCCAGTAATGGGATGGCTGGGTCAAATGGTATTTCTAGTTCTAGATCCTTGAGGAATCGCCACACTGTCTTCCACAATGGTTGAACTAGTTTACAGTCCCACCAACAGTATAAAAGTGTTCCTATTTCTCCACAGCCTCTCCAGCACCTGTTGTTGCCTGACTTTTTAATGATCGCCATTCTAACTGGTATGAGATGGTATCTCATTGTGTTTTTGATTTGCATTTCTCTGATGGCCAGTGATGATGACCATTTTTTCATGCATCTGTTGGCTGCATAAATGTCTTCTTTTGAGAAGTGTCTGTTCATATCCTTCACTCACTTTTTGATGGGATTGTTTGATTTTTTTCTTGTAAATTTAAGTTCTTTATAGATTCTGGATATTAGCCCTTTGTCAGATGGCTAGATTGTAAAAATTTTCTCCTATTCTCTAGGTTGCCTGTTCACTCTGATGGTAGTTTCTTTTGCTGTGCAGAAGCTCTTTAGTTTAATGAGATCCCATTTGTCAATTTTGGCTTTTGTTGCCATTGCTTTTGGTGTTTCAGTCATGAAGTCCTTGCCCATGCCTATGTCCTGAATGGTATTGCCTCGGTTTTCTTCTAGGGCTTTTATGGTTTTAGGTCTAACATTTAAGTCTTTAATCCATCTTGAATTAATTTTTGTATAAGGTGTAAGGAAGGGATCCAGTTTCAGCTTTCTACATATGGCTAGCCACTTTTCCCAGCTCCATTTATTAAATAGGGAATCCTTTCCCCATATCTTGTTTTTGTCAGGTTTGTCAAAGATCAGATGGTTGTATATGTGTGGTGTTATTTCTGAGGGCTCTTTACAGAACTTCATTTTTATGAAGAATCATTGACTCTCAAAAATACTTGAGGTTACCCAGTTCAAGCATCAAAAAATACAGACTTCCTGTTCATTCAGCATCTAGTTTATTCAATTATGAAGAACATAGTTTTACATTATGAAACATCTTGGCTGGGCACGGTGGCTAATGCCTGTAATCTGAGCACTTTCGGAGCCCCAGGTGGGGTGGATCACTTGAGGTCAGGAGTTCAAGACCAGCCTGGCCAACATGGTGAAACCCCATCTCTAATTAAAAAAGAAAAAAAAAATGCATCTTGTTCTGTTGTTGAACAACTGTAATTATTAGGAAGGTTATTCTTGCATTGAAATGTGCCTTCCTGTACCTTCTGTTGCTTGCTAGTTCTTTCGTTTGCTATTCTCTTGCCTTCTGTCTTTTGACCCCTTTATGACATTTTTGGTGTTTGTTTAACAGGCACTCATTTATTCAACATCTATTTATTGAATGCTTGCTATGGGCCAGGACTTGTTCTTGGTGCTGGGAATTCAGTTGTGAACAACACAAAGCTTCTGCTTTCATGAAAATTACATAGTAGTAGATAGAGACAGACATTGAGTGAATACATAATATGATCTCTGTAGGTGATAACTACTGAGATTAACAGCAGTTAACTGTGGTCACAAGAGAAAACTGTGGCTTAAATTGGGTCTGAAGTTGTTCTGAGTCAACTGTGTAATGCAGTGGCCAAAAAGCCTAAATCCATCTTAGACTGTTTGAATCAAATGACCACGTTAGGGAGGTTGTGTTCGCTTTCTTCTTGTCAAGCTGAGCCTCGTGTATAGCGTTTACATTTTGGAGAGACACTGGCAAGTGGAAACTTGTTCAGGGGTATCCCCATGATAGCCTTGTAAACACTTGAAGAAAGCCATCATATTTGCATGGAGTGTTCCCTAGGCCAAACCTTTCTGGTTTTGCCAGCAGTTTCTCACATGGTGTGATTTCTATACTCTTAACTGTCCTGGTCTTTCTTCAGATAATTAATTTCCTCTTAAAATGATGCTCCCAGAATTCAACTCATCTTTCCAGATGTGGTTTCAACTTGGGTAATGCTTATTAGACTATTTCTTCCCTTGATCTAGTTATTTGATTTTACTAATGCATCTGAGGATTGAATTTCCTTAAAAAAAAAAAGAAAAGAAAAACAGCTGTGTTACTTGACTCTTAGTGTTGAGCTAGGCTGTAAAGCCAGGTCTCCAGCACTTCCGTTCATACAATTTATATACATAAATATATTAGCCAACGTCTCTATTAAAATGTCATCTCATCGCTGTCTATGCAATATTCTACATTAAGATCCTTTGGAATATTGTCTTTCATCTAACTTGGTGTCATCTACAGAATTAACAAGCATATTCTCAAACTTCATCTAGGTGTTTAATATAATTGTTTAATTAAAAAAGTAATAGCACCAGACCTTTCCTTCAGATTATAGCAGCTCAATAATTAATCCTGTTTTAGTATGGCATTTCAAATAACTGTGAACAGCCTTAATATGTCATCCATTTTACATTTCTGCATTTTATCCAAACATTTTGAAAAATGAAGATACAGTCTTCATTTCATGATGGCATTTCCATCTGGTACTAGGCTTAACAAAAAACTTACTAGAGGCTGGGATTGGTGGCTCATGCCTGTAACCCCGGCATTTGGGAGGCCAAGGCAGGCAGATCACTTGAGCTCAGGAGTTTGAGACCAGCCTGAGCAATGTGGCAAAAATGCAAATCTACAAAAAATACAAAAATTAGCCGGCCATGGTGGCATGCGCCTGTAGTCCCAGCTGCTTGGGAGGCTGAGGCACAAGAATTGCTTGTGCCGGGAAGGCGGAGGTTGCAGTGAACCGAGATTACACCATTGTACTCCAGCCTGGGTGACAGGAGTGAAACCCTGTCTTTCTCTTTCTCTGTAAATAAATATACAAATATATATATATATATATATATATATATATATATTTACCTCTCTAACCTTGCAGGGAGTAACCTTTCTTTTTCATTCAGTCTTAGTTATGTGTCCAAAGCATTGGTGTATGTTTTTGGTTTAGTTTTTAATTTGCAAGCTTCATGTAAGACTACAGTGGGTTTTGTGTCAGATGCCTTCTTATTTATGAGTTGGAGTGAAGACAGGGGGAGTATTGACCTCATTCTTCCTGGAGATCTTCTTGTTTTCCAAGGAGTTTGGTGTTGTATTTTATAGGATTTTCTAGATTATATGTATGACATCTTGACTCCACTCAGATGCCCAAGAACCCTTACATTTTGGTGGCAGCATGACTTTCAAGAGGGTTTGCTTCTCTTGCTTAGTACAAAAGTGTCCATGGATCAGAATGTGATTAAACACATCAAGTCAGGTGACTTGTCACTGAGGGTTTGTATTGGTTGCAGGTACCAGAAATGTGCCTGTGCCGACTGGGGAATCGGGATATTAGTCAAAGGAAAGGAAAACCTGTTCAACAATTTTTCTTGCTTTTCGTGTGCTGCAGAGAAAAGGCTAAATCCCATCTGGTGCACACTATTGTGGGAATCTTATACTTTAGATTCATAAACACAGTATGTTCAGATTTGCTAGATTTGGCATTTGCTTGAGTATGTTCGGTGTGTATTTTATACTGAGTGTCAAATTTCTTTCCTTTTGACAATAACCGACTTTTAGTTGACTACAAAAGTAGCAATCACAGTTAGGTTTACTATCTGTGGCTATCACAGGGTTCACATGGGCATCATTGTCCAACCAAAGTTGCTTCTGAAGTGCTGCCATATAGTCATGGCCCTCATGAACACTTGTCCTACGTTTTATCATTGTCCTGGAAGAATTACTTTCACGAGTGTCTGGGTTTAGAGGAAAAATTGTATGGCTCCTATGGATATGTCCCAAAGTATTCTAGAAAGCAAGTCATTCCCATTGTGCAGTTATTGCTTTGACATCTGGCCTTCCTTACGTACCTTTGCTACAAAAAGAATCCAGAATGACTTGTAAGGCTGGTAAACCCAGTGATTCTTGGAATACTTTTTCGAGAATGCTCCTCCAGGAATGCTCTTGGAGTCTCACTCTGTAGCCCAAGCTGGAGTGCTGTGGTGTGATCCTGGCTCACTGCAACCTCCGCCCCCTGGGCTCAAAGGATTCTCATGCTTCAGCCTCTCCCGTAGCTGGGACTACAGGCGCCTGCCACCATGCCTGGCTGATTTTTTGTATTTTACTAGAGACAGGGTTTCACCATGTTGCCCAGGGTAGTCTCGAACGCCTGAGCTCAGGCAATGTGCCCACCTCGGCCTCCCAATGTGCTGGGATTACAGGCATGAGCCACTGCACCCGGCCTGAAAACACATTTTCTTAATGTGACTAAACTTTTCTAGCTGAATTGATCTATTTTAAAACTTGCCAGTGAAAGCTCATTAGTAGTATCTGCGAATTAAATGCAGTTTTTATAACTAATGGACCTTTTAAAGAATGTGTGGCCTTGCAAACCCCATTGCTTCTTGCTGTATCTGAGCACTTGCCACCTGGTGGTAAGGGGACCATTCCATCTCCTTCACTAGATGGTAGCACCTGGAAGTCAGGGATCATTGCTGACTTATCTTGCCTCCCAACATTGATCATGTAGTAGGTGTGGCTGAGAAAGAGGGAGATAAGGGAAGAAAGGGGGCTGTGAATAAGCCATTGCTTTCTGCTTCATTTGTAGGAGTTGAAGTCTCTTCAGCTACCTGTTTAGGAGAATGAAAGCAAATATTTTAGGAAATGGCTTCTGCAGTTTTCCGAATCATTTAGTTTCCTAAGCTTGTTACTCTGCAGTGGGACTTCTCAACCTCTGCACTGTTGATATTGTGGCCTGGATGATTCTTTGTTGTGTGGCCTGCCCTGTGCATTGTAGTGTGTTTAGTTAGCAGCAGCATCCTTGGTCTCTGCCCACTAGATGCCAGTAGTGCACCCCATCCCCAGCTGTGACAACAAAAATGTCTCCAGGCATTGCCAAATGTACCCTGGAGGCAAAATAGCCGTCCCCTAATTGAGAGTGAGAACTGCTGCTGTGTAGGAGCTCCTGTCTGGGACAAATGCAGACCAGAGAAACCAGCAAGTAATAGAAATGTGGCTTTGGAAGGTAACTTAGAAATCATCTGGAATGTTGTATCCTGGAGAACTCCTTGCCCCACACCAGCGCCAACACCAATCCCCAACCCCCCCCTACACCCCCAACCCCGCCTTTATACCTATGCTCTATACCTGCAGAACTATAACCTAAGGGAAGGAGTGAATATAAAAAAGAAAAAAATACAAGTATATGAGCTAATACTGTTTGGGGCCTGTAGGGTTATTTGTTTTAAGTTTGCTTACAGATCATGAACATGTGTGTACTTTCAAGTTACTCAAAATAAGAAAGCACAAGCTTACAGAAATAGGTCAGGGAGAAAAACACAGAAAAACGAATGTTCTGCACCACTAAAAAAGAATTCAAGGTGTATGTTGAACAAGATTAAAAAGAACTCACTGGAATGTGGCTGGATTGCTGGTACAGCCCTGTGTAGCTCTCTGGGCTTCAGCTGAGCTATTTTTAAGTACATGCATCAAAAAAGATATATAGAGAAGAGTATTTAAAGTAATGATAATTTGTCTTTTTCAAAAAATGACTTGTTTTCTAAACCTGAAAAATAGCCATCATGATACTGAAGAAATAGCCGAGATATTAATATTTCCTCTATAGCTTATTATGTTTTATAAGGGCATTTTGTGTCTTACTAAGAATTCTCACATAAAGGTAAGAACACCAAATTAAATACTAGCTCTCGTGGTTATTTTAAGACTCATCTCAATAACCAAGAGAATTTGGTTCTCACACTTTGTACCTTTTGATTGTAAACAGCTTTAAACAGGTTTATGTTGTACTTCATCAAAAATTATAGAGGATCTGAAGACTGAGACGCATTGGGACTGAAATTAGGCAATTCAGAGTTTCTCATGCATGTAAGCTGCTTTTATTGTGATCCCTATCATTCTTAGTCTGTCTTTTCAAATATTCTACTGGAAGGACTGTCGTGAGTTGAGGGCACAGGAGAAAATGGCAGGATCTCGAGCCACCAGGCCTCACCATACCTGCTCTTTGAGGTAGAGTAAAAGCTAACTGATGCATTTTTTCCAGAATAATATTTAGATTTAATCTGGTGGGTTTTTTTTTTTTTTTCTTCTTCTTGTTTTGTTTGCTTTGGTTTAAGCTCAATACAGTCACATCTGAATTTACACAACAAAAATGTTTCCGAAAAGTTGTGGATGAATCCATTTTTAATAAGCCAAGTACTATAAAAAGCATCAGAAGAACTTGTTAATTGAACTTATCCTAATGTTCTAGTCACCTGTTTCTTTTAATAGACGTAATGGTTGCAACAATACTTTGATTAGTTCCTTTTTGGAAGCTGGCTTTTGTTGGGGGTGGGGGGAGAGGGTTTAAACTTAAATTTGACACCTTGATTCTCATTGAAAAAACTTTCAACTATATATGGTTGGTGATTTGTTGAAATTTATAACTGAAAACCTGCCGCTCTGCTTTTAGTATTTGAAATCCCTTGGCAGGGAGACATTTTTCTCAGAACAGATATTTTGGAGGACCTTAGGAAGTTAATTATTCTGGCAAGAAGTTTTTTTGAACTTTTTTGGATCATTATGATATTATGCTAATTTATCTTAAAAAATGGATACTAAGTTGAATAACTGTATAGTCCTGGCAGATAAGAGCATGTCAGATGTCTTGGCACAGTTTGGGGAAAGAGGGGACTTTCCCACTTCTTTATGTAATCCACCATCATAATGTGGGAGTTTTATGAAATTTCTTCTGTTATACTGAAATACTTAGCTTTTTATGCCATATGTGCTGCTCAGTGAAAACAGCCTGTGTGTGCCTGTATATGTTTAAATGAAATGAAAAAGAGAAGTGAAATCCAAGAAATTTCTGGTGATTATTTTTAGCCACGTTCATGTGTTTTAAACAATCTCTTTTAGGTCTGTTGAATGGAACTTGGTACAGAACGTCCGATAGAAATAATAGTATAGTACATGTGGTGGCAAAGTTTCCAGATTAGCCCTCAAAGATTATTTAACTCATCATATACTCACACGCTTTGCCGTATGGGGGGCAATGATGTATAGCATATGAAAACACTGTTTAATGATACTAAACCTATAGCAACTTTCAATACTAGGAATGAAATAAAATTGAAAAATTGGAAAAATGAATAAGGATAAATTTTGTTTCTCTGAAAGGGTTGCTTTTGAGGAAAAGTAGTTTTAAAGAGACTTAGTGGTGTGGTAGAAGAACTCCCAGCAGACCTGAAGATGTAGCAGGTGTGTGGCAGTGTGGGCATCTTGTAGATGTGTAGATGTGTAGCAGTTTGGACATCTTGGACAAGTAAATCATACTCGCAAGCCTGTTTCTTTTAATGTCATGGGGATAGTTGTGTGGATCAGAGCAGAATTTGTGTGAAGGTGGTTTGCAAACTGTAAAATCCTATGCAAATATACAATATATGTTTTGGTTCTTAATTATGAAAATCCTGTGTCCTGGCCTTTCTTTTTCTTGACACTCGTACATTAGTAACACAAATCTTTATGCTTAACAATTAGTAAGGTCCTTTTTCACTCACAAATATAATACATGCATGTTATTTTGACTCACATGGATAATACAAACATTTGCTTTTTTGATACAGCCTATTGGAACTTTCAAAGTCAGTCTGTCTTTCTCTTTCTCTCTCTCTCTCTCTCTCTCTCTCTCTCTCTCTCTCTCTCTCTCGTTTTTCTAGTCTCTAAACCTCTCTTGTTTTTTCCTTGTCTGAGTATCTCTTTCTTAACCACCTTCTCAAGTTTCAGGTTATACAACAGAGCTAATACTCTAAGCCCTGACCTCTCTCTGACCTTGTACCTCTGGCGTGGGACCAGCTCCCCACTGCCAGACCCTGCAGCTGACCCTTTGTATCTCCCAGTAGTCTGAGCAGCATTCATTTGCTCAAGGTCTCACTAGAGACCAAACAGAGGCAGCGTCTCTGGAGAGACCATGGCCTCCAACAGTATTTTTGATGTCACTGGCCTAGCCTTAGGCCCTGATGCCAGGAACTAGAAGTGATAGGGGCCAAATCCCCCAAACCCGAGGAACTTTTCTGGTAAAAATTGTGTTATGAAAAAAAAGGGGACTCAGTGGCCATTGCAGACCAAAGCCTCATTCATTGAGGTGGGGTAGGGATTGCTGGGGACCACAATTCAGAGTTATGTATGTAACAGAGTTGTGCATATAATTCAGCAAACAAAGAGGCAAGTTGAAAAGGGTTTATTAAAGTATTAATGTTTGTGTCAAATGTATAAAATTCAGGAAACAGGCACAGCAATAACATTTAATGTTGGAAGAGGACTTAGAGATACAAAAAATACAGTTTATTCATTCTGGAGCAGAGAAATCTTAAGCTGGATAGGTTAACTGATTTGCAGGTGTCTCCTGCCTTCCAATCATGAGTCCTTAAAGATATCCTTAAGATGATACATCTGGGTTTTGCCATGCTCTGTTCCCTGGGTACGGTTAACACTGATTTTGCATAACTATGTGCTGAGACCCTAGGAGCTAACAAACTATAAAGGCTAGAAATGAAATAGGAGGTAGCCTACAATATCAGCCACCTCTGATTCCCTTCTCCCACCACAGGGATAATTAGATTGACTGGCTGATTCATTGACTGATTGAGACAGGGTCTTGCTCTGTCACCCAGGCTAGACTGCAGTGATTTCCACTCGCTGCAGCCTCGACCTCCTGGGCTCAAGTGATCTTCCCACCTCAGCCTCCTGAGTAGCTGGCACTACATGTGCACACCACAGTGCCCGGCTGCTTTTTTGTGTGTTAGAGACAGGATTTTGCTTTGTTGCCCAGGCTGGCCTTGAACTCCTGGGCTCAAGCTATCCTGCCTTGGCCTCTCAAAGTGCTAGGATTACAGATGTGAGCCACTGTGCCTGGCCAGGAATATGTATTACGCAAGGTAATTTGTAGGAGCTTGGAGAGAACCAGCAATATGACACAGTTTCTGCTCTTTTGGGGCTTACAATACAGTATTAGATCATCAGAGGGGGTCCATTCTGGACCATACCTTGAATTAGGCGTTAGCATACTAGATTCTAATTTTGTTTCTTCCATTGAATTTCTAGCATAGGCCCTGGTTAAGTCTAAGAGATCATTTAAATCTTGGGCCTCAGTTTTTTTCTTCATAAAATAAGAATATTGAATCTTGAAACTCTCTTATTTTTACATTCTGTGTATAAAAGTCTCATGGTACTATCTTTATTTTACTTATCAGATTTTGAATGTCTAGTACTCTTTTTATTTCAAGACATTCTTAGCCAAGCTATAAAATCAAATTAATTTATATGCTGTTATGACAGGCAACTTAGCAATTCATGTAACCACAGGCTAGAGAAAGTTTGGACATATATAATGATTCATTTCTTCAATTTTAAGGCAGACCTACATCCCAAGCTTATGTAAAATAATTTGGATTATTACATATTCCCATAGTTCTGCCTAAAATAGAATATAATTGCTTTGGAAATTTCAAAGTCTTAGAAAGTAAATTAGAGGATTGTTTATTATAAAAGAACTTTGGACCCTACAAAGGAATTTAACCACAGTTTTCTTTTCTTTGTTAATAGACAGTGTCTCACTGTGTTGCCCAGGCTGGTCAACTCCTGGCCTCAAGTGATCCTCTTTCCTTGCCCTCCCAAAGTGTTGGGATTACAGGTTTGAACCACCACTCCTAGCCAACAGAATTCTTTTCAATAGTGAGTTCCTTTAGTGCATTGAAAATGTAATATGATTTGCAGATGTTTAGTTTATATACACCAGAAAGAAATAGTTACGTATATTTACAGTTGATGGTTCTCTGCAGCAGTGCTGAGTGTATGCCAGATATGCTTTCCATTAACTAATTGTGGGGATTTTCTGTTGGTTGAAAGATTTTTGCTGTTGTGTTAGAATTTTACTGACCTATCTTTCCTCCCTCTCCACAGTCTTCCCAGTAGTTCAAATAGCATTCACATGTAAAATGACTGGTTAAAATAAGGGAGATCATCTCTGACTGTGGGAGAAGTCACCCATTTAGGGGATCAACCTGTGACTGAGGAGGTAGGACACTTTCTGTAGTGGGGGGAACATAAGCCACGTACGAACAGATTTAGTTCAAATACCAGCGCTACCTCTCCCTTGCATTAAGCAAGTTACTGAAACCTTCAGAATCTAGTTTTCATCTGTAATATAGGAATAATGATGATAATGCTTATATCACCAGGGAATTTGTCTTTTCTGAAAGGGCTAGCACACAGTAGGTACTCAATGCAAGTTAGCTTTTGCCCTTCCCTTCAAATCCAGGGAACGTGTGACAGCAACAAGACTGTAGCCCTGGGAGTTGCTGTGTCTGCAGCCTCTTTAAGGTGTTAGGCAGACAGGGTGTAAGCACTAGAAAGATTCAGCGTGATATCACCGGGTATAGTGGTTCAGCCTTTGGCCTCTGTAGCCCAAGAGCCTGTGTTCGGGTCTACTAACTGTGCTCTTGAAATGTCTCCTACTTTTAGGTCAGTTTCCTTATCTGTAAACTGAGACTAATGGCATTTACCTAATTGGGTTGTTGGAGATCAAGTACCTTAATTGATATAAAGTCCCTGGGAGGTGGTGTTTTGCTCCAGTCTGTTATAGGGGGAGCATTTTGTTCTTAGAGTTCAGTGAAGACCATTTTTTAAAACCGAGTGGAATAGCTATAGGCATTATAAAGACAACCGATATGTCCACTTGAAGAAGCTCTTGTTTCTGAACAGTACTTGGCCAGTTTCTTTAACAGGAGATGGCTTTGCTTTTAGAAGCCTGCCCTGGAGTCTTCCATCTCTTCCACCCTCCCGGCACGTCAACTCTGTATGGCTTTTGTTATTGATGTGGAGCAGTTGAAGTCACTGACTTGGGTGCAGGCCAGGCCAGCATTACTGAGGTCATATATTACTTTCCTAGACTCTAGTCATGAACAGGATGTTGGAAGTCAGAGGTACAGAGAAGCTGCCTTTTTAGGCCGCTCACATTAAAGGTGTGTTTGCTTTCTTCATCATTTTTATTCTAATAGATCAGAATCTTATTCAGTATCTTGGTAGCATTTTTTCTTTTACTCTACAACCTTTATGCTGCCGGGCTGTCATTTTACTTATTCTTTGGTTAGACAGACTAACGCTGTTTTGTTATGCACTTTCTTCATTGTTATTTCATTGTTGAAGCATCTCTTCTTCAGTTAACTAAATATTTATTTAAGGCAGGTAGAATTCCTCAGTGAAGCCGTATATTTCTTTAGGTATTACAGATCTATTCTAAAACATTTAGGAATTATTCAGTTTACATATTTTTTTCCGGTGGAAATGAAATAATACTATGGAGAAAGTATTCATTGAAATAGCAAGTGAAATTGTGTTTCCCCCAGGAATAGTGTAGAAAGAACATGCTTTTATTTTCTGCTTCGCTTTTGTGTTTGGGACTTGGGGAAACTACGCTTTTGTTATTTTGGAAAAGCAATGGAATTTTATCAGACATTTTCCTGAAACTCCCTACCTTCTCTTTTTCCTGAAATACTACCTTCAAAGTCCTGTTTTGCTCTGTTAGGAGGTTCCATCATTCAACAAATGGAAGAGCTTTGTTAGTTTAGGTTATTTTGTTGATCTCTTGGCTTTAAAGAAAGAAGAGACTGTCAGAGGAAGATAGTCTGAGAAACAACAGTTGGAGGATCATATGACCAATAATGTGAAACTTGGGACACTGATTTGTTAGCTTGAGCAGTTAAGTTTTTTTTTGTTTTTTTTTTTCAATGTCTGCAAGTAAATACGTGGCCTCAGACCCTGTTATGGTTTATGATGGGTGAGAGTGCAGAGAAAGTAACATTCTCCAGGTTTAAACTTTATTCTGACTCTGTTCCCTAATCGTGAGGATTTTTTGGTTTTTGTAACTGCTATTGTGAAATAGAAACTGATTGCTGGTTGACTTTGGCTATTGCTAAATTGTGACATGCATGCACTTCTTTTTAATTTAACAGTTGTTTTCTGCTGTTTTCTCAGTTTGAAAGTACTAATTATGAATAAGAATTCCTAGAAATATTCTTCCATAATGATATGTCACAGATGTTTGAGTGCTACACACACTCTCCTCTCCATTTTTAAGTCAATTTAGTGGAGATAAAATGTAGATAATAGCTGTGTGTTTTAATGAGTTTGGGCCCACTCCCCAGAGGGCTCTGTATTTCAATATGTTATGGGACCCCTCTGATCTTTCTGAAATGGCCACCATCAGATCATTGAGACTTAATGTGCAATTTAAAATGTGTGTTTCTGAGATTTATATATATGATTTGGACACAGAATAACTTGCGCTGTTTCCAAAACCACATTCTTCGTCCTCTTATAGAACCCAATGAAAGGAGGAAGCTGTGCCTTAAATGTCAGGTTCTTTATACTTAGGTCCTTAAAAAATGTATACTTTTATCATTTGTTATAGAAGATTTTGAAAATTCTGAGAAGTGTAAGAAAAGAAAAATTACTTGTAACTCTACTGCTCAGAGAAAAACTGCTGTTAAAGTGTTGAGGTATTTACTTTCAGACTCATTTTTCTATACATATTTATATAGCTATATATAGTTATTCATTTGTAAGAATGACTATAAACTGTTTTGAAACCTGCTTTTTTAACATAACAATATATGTGAGCACATTTTTCCACATCCCAAAATATTTTCGAAAAATATTTCTTTTAAATGTCTGCATAGTTTTGTACCCATTATAATTTGGCTGTGGAAAAAGTTCAAGGTATGCCAAATAGTCCTGGCACAATAGCTCACACCTGTAATTCTGACACTTTTGGGGGCCAAGGTAGGAGGATCACTTGAGGCCAGAAGTTCGAGACCAGCTTGGTCAACCTCGTACGACCTATTTTACAAAAAAGTGAAAAAACTACCCAGGCATGGTAACACTCTCATAGTCCTAGCTACTTTGGAGGCTGAGGTAGAAGGATTGCTTGAGCCCAGGAGTTTGAGGGTGCAGTGAGTTATGATCGTACCACTGCACTCCAACCTGGGTGACAGAGCAAGACCTTGTCTCCAACAACAACAATAAAACATATATGTGTGTGTGTGTGTGTGTGTGTGTGTGTGTGAAATTCAAATGTCCACTTTGGTGATAAGGTCTTCCTTCTAAATTATAGAAATAATTGGCTTAAAAGGGAAATTGAGAACATGCTAACTTTGTGCTTTATTCAAGATAGGCTTGTTTATTCTTTACTGCATTTCTATAACAAAACATTTTCTTCAACTGTATAATCCTTGGCATAGCAATAACTAGTTATAATAATTAATTTTTAATTAGTTGTTCATGAAGTTTTCAAAACATCAACTTTTATCCCACTAAAAATAAGTGAAATAATTTTGAAACATTTCTTTCCTTTAAATTTGAAGTAAGGTTCAAGTTTTTTGCAACTAAATTTTGGGTTCGTCTGCCATGTTAAGTTGGTGCTATTGGCTGTGCTGTAATTTCGGGGTGAACTTGACTTTCCTTGATAGGACAGGAAAGGCTGTGGCTGTCAAGGAAATGGAACCAGATGGTCCTCATGATGGATGCCAAGCTCCCAACAGAGACAAATGCTACACCCGACAGACTAGGGCAGCAGCACATGTTAGGGTGATTGCTCACCCTTTCCTGGAGAGGGGAGAACTCTTCCCTTCTGCTGGTGTATTTTGCAGCTAGTTTTTGCAGGCTCTGTTCAGTGTGGTGTAGCAAGTATCCAGGCAGTTAACTTCTAATTGGCAGTGAAGGAGGAGGTGATGGCAGTAGCTGGGACCGAGTTGGCAGCTAGTGGGGCTGTCTGATGAAATCCACATTTTGGCATCCTTGAAGTCTTTCAAAGGAATCTGGCTAAGTCACTTAACCTTGTGTCATTTTGGTTTACTTGGCTTTTAAGGGGGAGTAGTAATTAAACCAATGGGAGCCATTAGTCAGCGGCTCTTAGTGGCAGTTTGCAGTTTAAAAATGGAAACCTGCAGTCACAGAGCCATTGACTTGTAATAACACAGTGGCTTGTCCTTGACCTAAGGGATTTGATTTGGGGAAGTGAACATGTTTGAGAGTCCTGTGTCCTGAGTTTATATATCAGCATAGCTACTTAGGAGTAGTATCACTTCGGACATACTCCTTAATCTCTCTGAATCTCCTCTGTAAAAATAATCACAATTCTTTAAACATAAGTGAGAGCTTGTATTTTATATAAGTGTGTGGCACAGTTATTAGTTCCTCACTAGATATTAATTAGTTCTTATGAAAATGATAGATCGATGCCAAGTCATCTGACCTCGCTGTGTAGGCTTATGATTGATCACTGGGGTTCTGCAGCCCTGGAACAGTGTTTTCTTTTCTGAATTAATTACAGCCTCATGTACTGACCTTAACTCCAATATGCAAATCATTGTGAAAAGATGCCCAAAATACAGTGACTTAAACAAGTTAAGAGGTTGTTGGTGCTTTCCTCCTCTCAGAAGAGCTCAAGGGATCCATACTGATTCAGGACTAGCATGGTACCTCAATAGAAAAATTCCTTCCTCTTGTTTCTCCGCCATCTTGAGAGAGTTGCCCTCATCTTCACAGTCAAAGATGGCTCATCATGTTCTTATTTCACCCCAAGGGAAAGGAGATGATCTGCAAGTTGTACAGATCATTTTCATTTACATCCTATTGGCCAGAACATGACCACAGCGAGCTCCAAGGGAGGCTGGGAAATATAATTATTAGCTAGAAGACACCCTGCTAGAGCTTCTGTTACTATAGAACAAGATCAGCAAACTGATCTGAGTGCCAAGTCAGCCAGCCACAAATTATTTACAAATTAACTATAGTTTGTAAATAAAAGTGTATTGGCCGGTTATGGTAGCTCATGCCTGTAATCCCAGCACTTTGGGAGGTCAAGGCAGGAGAATAGCTTGAGCCCAGGAGTTCAAGACAAGCCGGAGCAACATGGTGAAACCCTGTTTATACAAAAAATTTAAAAAAAAAATTAGCCAGGTGTGGCTGTGTGCACCTGTCATCCCGGCTACTTGGGAGACTGAGGTGGGAGGATCAATTTAGCCCAGGACGTCAAGGCTGCAGTGAGCCATGATCGCACCACTGCACTCCAGCCTGGGTAATAGAGTGATAAATAAATAAAAATAAAAGTGTATTGGAACACAGGTGTGCCCATTTGTGTATAAATTACTTGCTTTCACATGACAATGGAAGAGTTGAGTATCCAAAATGCATGGGACCAGAAGTATTTCTGATTTCAGATTTTTTTGGCATTTTGGAATATTTGTGAATACGTAATGCGATATCTTGGGGATGAGCGTGAAGTCTAATATGAAATTTATGTTTTAAGTACACCATATGCATAGCCTGAAGGCAATTTTGTATAAATAATATTTTTTATTTTTGAGACAGAGTCTTATTCTGTCACCCAGGCTGGAGTGACAGTGGTGTGATCATGGTTTACTGCAGCTTTGACCTCTTGAGCTCAAGTGATTCTCCCACTTCAGCCTCCCAGTAGCTGGGACTAAAAGCATGCACCACCATGCCCAGCTAATTTTTTGATTTTTTATAGGGATGAGGTCTTGCTATGTTGCCCAGGCTAGTTACAAACTTCTGGGCTCAAGCAATCCATCTACCTCAACTTCCCAAAATGCTGGGTTTACAGGCATTAGCCACTGCTCCTGGCCCAATTTTATACAATATTTTAAATTACAAAATTTTGTACATGAAACAAATTTTGATTGTGTTTTGACTACAACCTGTCACGTGTGGTCAGGTATATGAATTCTCACTTGTAGTGTTGTGTCAGTGCCCAAAAAGTGTCAGATTTTAGAAGACTTTGGCTTTTCAGATTAGTAATACACAACATGTAGTTGCTACAGAGATCATATGGCCTGCAAAACCTAAAGTATTTATTATATTGCCCTTTACAGAATATTTTTTTGTTGACGTCTACTATAGACAATGGGGAAATGAATATGAGAGGAGCAACTGGTAGTCTCTGCCACAGTAAAGGTAATGGTAAGAAGGGTGAATCACTACCTTGGAAATGTAGAGTTAGAACTTTGTACTTAGGCATACTAGTGGCCCATGGGGCAGTGAGTTGGTATGCGGGTGGTTTTGTTGTTGTTGTTGTTGTTTGTTTAAGACAGAGTTTCGCTCTTTTTGCCCAGACTGGAGTGCAAGGATGCTATCTTGGCTCATAACAACCTCTGCCTCCTGGGTTCAAGCAGTTGTCCTGCCTCAGCCTCCCGAGTTGCTGGGATTACAGGCATGCGCCACTATACCCGGCTAATTTTGTATTTTTAGTAGAAACGGGATTTCTCCATGTCGGTCAGGCTGGTCTCGAACTCCCAGCCTCAGATGATCCTCCTGCCTTGGCCTCCCAAAGCGCTGGGATAATAGGCATGAGCCACCATGCCTGGCAAGTGATTGTTGAAGAAGTAAGGTTCAGGGACAGATTTGAGGAGCCAGGCATGAAGTAGCCTGATGGAGGTGAAGGGAAGAAGGCACAGAAGGCTGCTTACTGACGTGAGCTTCCATCTTTAAAGTGGAACATCCTAACTCCTGGACTTTTCCCTCTTCCTGCAGCTCACTGCTGTGTCTTGCATTCGATTCTTGCTTATCAGCAGTGCCACTCTGGTAGGTCAGACTCTTTCCTCCCATTGACTTCTTACTGGTCTCCCTGCCTGGACGTTCACCCTCCTCCACAGTCACCTCCTCTAAGTGTAGCTCTTACATTAGTCCGATCTAAAGAACTTCCAAGGAGTCCCCATTACCTACTCAATAAAGCCAAGCCCCTAAGGTCCTCCCACTCCTTGATCCTGATCTTGATCCTATCCTGTCTTCCTTCACAATCTTACACACGCTATAGATTCCAGCCCAACAGAAACACCTTGTGCCTGCGCTGTACTTTGCCATCAGCATGTATTTGCTGTTGTCTCCTTGCTTCTGTCCAAAGGCTTTGGGGATTTGGGACTATGGCTTAGCACATGGTAGAACGTTCATGGCTGGGCAGAGGGGGTTTCTGACTTCATTTTGGCACCTCTCAACATCTGTATTTCCCTCTCCAGCCCCTACCCCCTACCCTTACAACCTAAGGATAAGTGCTCCATTTTTGAATGTCCCCTTTTTAAATTATACCAAGCACTATATATAACTCCCGAGGTACTTACTGCTTTCTGTGTGGGATTATAGTTATTCCATATATGTTTCTAATCTTGCAGAGACAGACTCTGAGGCCAGGTCCAGATCTGACTGATCAGTTTCGTCTAATAGGTGCCTAGTGGCTATTTTGTTGATCAGTGTTGCAGTGATGCTGTCTACAAACAGTGCTACCTACAATTTAGTCTGTTTCACTAAAAATGTAATTTAACACCTGGAGGAATTTAAGTGCAAATGCAAATAGAGTTTTTTGTGTGTGTGTGAGACAGAGTCTCCCTCTGTCGCCCAGGCCAGAGAGCAGTGGAGCACTCTCTCCTCACTGTAACCTCCACCTCCTGGGTTCAAGCAATTCTCCTGCCTCAGCTTCCCAAGTAGCTGGGATTACAGACATGCATCACCACGCCCAGCCAATTTTTGTATTTTTAATAGAGATGGGGCTTCACCATGTTGGCCAGGCTGGTCTCGAACTCCCAATCAAAGGTGATCCACCCACCTCCACCTCCCAAAGTTCTGGAATTACGGACATGAGCCACTGCGCCCAGCCTAGAGTTCTAATAACTGTGTTGAAAATAAGTGCCACTTAAGATCTTAAAAACATGGCCGGGCGCCGGTGGCTCACGCCTGTAATCCCTGCACTTTGGGAGGCCGAGGCGGGCGGATCACGAGGTCAGGAGATCGAGACCATCCTCGCTAACACGGTGAAACCCCGTCTCTACTAAAATACAAAAAAATTAGCCGGGCACGGTGGCGAGCGCCTGTAGTCCCAGCTACTCGGGAGGCTGAGGCAGGAGAATGGCACGAACCCGGGAGCGGAGCTTGCAGTGAGCCGAGATGGTGCCACTGCACTCCAGCCTGGGCGACAGAGTGAAGACTCCGCCTCAAAAAAAAAAAAAAAAGATCTTAAAAACACCAATTTTTAGGTAGTTGTTAGCAAAAGAAAAAAAAAAAATATATATATATATATGTTTAACTGTTTTCTTCAGACCTGAAGCAATATTTAAATATATTCACATTTAGAAGTTTTAAACAGTTCCTTGAAAAGCCAAGGCTGAGCCAGAAATCAGACAGAGCTTTTACGAGGCATAAGGAGGAGCATGTGGGCAGAACCCCCTGTGAGTGCAGGAGCTGGGCCACCTGCAGGAAAACTGCCCAGTCCACTCTGCAGAGAAGGATTGGAGCATTTTCCACACCAGCCTGCCAGGGACACACCTGACTGCACAAAGATCCATCTAAAATCACCCACATTCGACTCACAGAAGGTGGTATTTTCACAGCTTCATCTTTCCTCAGTTGGTAATCAAATGTAAGAAGAGCTTTTATTTTTATAGGAATGATTTAGCTTATGGAGTACCAGTCTAATCCTTTTCCTTCCTCTGTCTTTTTAACCAAGCATAGAATGAGGAGACCAATATATATGATCTAATACTTGCTTATGCTGGACAAGAATTGATGTCATTCACTCATCTCCTTTTCATTAAAACCTAGTGAGATTGGCGGCAATGGTGGGAAGCAGATGGATGAGCATAAATTTCAAATGTGTGTTTAGAAAAATTGAAAGGATTGGTAGGAAAGATATTAAGTAGGCAGTGTGGTCGGGGGTTGAACCTGTGAGTTCAACAGCAGGCGCTTGTAGCATAAAATATAGTAGTGCTTCCAGCCACCTCTGACTTAGGGATGTCTAAGAGATGAGGAGGGAAAGTGCCGGGGTCTCCTTTCTTGTGTTTTATGCATTTTGAAGTTACTAAAGCATAAGAATTTATTCTGGAATTTTTACTCAAGCTTAAGATAAAAACTATGACCTTTGTGTGAACATTGCTGCTTCACCTCCCTCTCCTAACTCTACTTTTATTTACTATTCCATATCCAGTGTCTAGCAGCGTACTCATCAAACAGTAAGTGCTCAGTACATATTTGTTGAATGAATAAATAAGTGGATTCTGGCACTTAATTATAAGAGCTTTTTGGAAGATGAAAAGATTCTTAAGCAAAATGATGTAAAGATAAAAGAAGCTTATTTCCAGTCCCCTTCCTCCCTTGACTCTGCCAGCCCCCTTCAGTACATGCCTTACTGGCACCTCTCCTGGATTTAGCTTTAAAAGTTCGGGAGGAGTGAAGGTGTGTGTCGTCATATTACTAAAAGAAAAACCCTAGTGTTGTGTAACAAGTGTTTCACGGGCTCTTTCATAATAAACATAATATTAGACGCAGCCAAAATAAGTTCATTTTGAATTAATAATCCAATATTTCACAGTGCTGGTTTGAGGTACAGATCTAGGCCTTGTGTGCAACAGAATACAATTTTAGAAGTAGAGTAAAAAGTTTCATCCACTAAGCTGTTTCTCATTGGCCTGCAGTCTGATTTCTTTCAAAGTTTTGGAGTTTAACACGAACTTAGGCGTTCAGCTAATAATAAGATTAAGGGTGTTTGTGGGCAAACTAAATATAATTTATATCCCTTAATTTTGAGCTCATAATATTTCTGCTCTGGGTATATAAGAGATATCACAGAAGAAAAATCTCAGAGTGAGATAATTTGTAAAGTAATAAGTAGGTTTTTGTTTTGTTTTGTTTTTTGTTTTTTTTAAGGAAGCACACTGGTGTAGTGATTAGGTTTTTGACTTTGCATCATAGAGACCTGCAGTTGATTATTTTACCAACCTCACTACTGTTTTCTCTCAACCCTCCAAATCTTTATTTCTTCACCTGGAAACTGGGAATAGTAACAGTACTTTCCTCAGAGACTCATTAATTAGATAATTCATGTAAAACACCCAGAACAGTGCTACATAATAGTGTTCATGCCAGTTATGATTAAGCCTATGCTACTGGGCCAAAGAGCCCCCAAAATACAGTGAATTAAGGGGCACACAACTTTTTTTATATTGCTCATATAAAAGGGTAAGTATTTCAGGCTTGCAAAGAGTCATGTTCTTTGCAGAAATTCAGGGACCCAGATTTCTTCCATCTTGTTGCTCCCTGCTTCCTACATCTCAGGGTTCATCTACATAGTCAAAGATAGGTGGTCGGTAGTTCTGTGTCCCAGCTTGAGGGGACAGGAAGAAGTGTGGAGGCAGCATTCCCAATGTCTTTATGCTCAGACCTAGAAAAGCCACACATCCTTGCCATGTACTTTGCATTGGGGAGAATTAAGTCACGTGGCCGCCCACATCTGGCTGCCAGAGAGACTGAGTAGTGTAATTTCTACCTGGATGACCATGTGCTCAGTTACAATTCATTCATTGTGGAAGAACAGAAGAACAGATTTGGGTGAGCAGGTAATGGTCTGCCCCATGGTGCTTAATAAATGCAACCATTATTTATTTATTTATTCAAAATAACATTTCAAGTAATGGTCTAAATGTCTTTGTTCTAGGGGAGGAGGAATCGAAGAGCTTCTGTAACACACAATCTGTGCTACATACCACGTATCTCTCATAAGCGTTATTATTTTTTGGAAGGGAGCCCTTTAAGTATTGAACTACAAATCAAGGTAAACCTTGAGGGAGAAAAGAAAGAGTGGATAAAAAGCAGTAGAAGGGATGGGAATGTGTTAAAAGGAGTGAATGCTAATTAGCTGTATGCTCTTCCTTCCTCTCAGCCAGCCATCTGGGCAACAAGAAAGGCTTGCTAAAGTCAAATAAATTTAACCCCTTATCTGACCTGGCAAGGACAAAGTACACTGGCTTCTGAAGAAACTTTTTCTTGGGAGCAAGGTAGTTATTTCAAAGCGCAGAAAAAGGCAGAGGGGCACAGAGAAGGTGCGGGTGGGGGCAGTTGCACAGGTAAAACATTCATCTTGGCTTTTCTTTTTAAAAGATAAACTTTGTCCCATGTAAAGAGGAAAACTACATAGATATTCATGGAGATTATCTGATTTGTCACTGTTGCCAAAGAAAAAACAAAGGTAAAATACATGAATTTCTGCGTTCAGAAGAAAGTACTTAAGGTAAAAATTAACTACTAAGCAACTTTTCTCAACAGAAGAAATGCCCAAATTCTTAAGGACAGCCAAGTTGTGAGTCAGAGAGCTAGTGTTAAAACAGGTATTTTTAAATAGATGTATGAATTACCTCCTTACATTACTTTATTCTTGTGTTTTTAGCAACTGCCAAAAACAGTTATAAGAAATGAAATAATGTCCTGAGCTGCCACATGATATTTTTTAAAATCTGCAATTTTATTCTTGACAAGTAACATACACTACATGCTTTTGTGTGCAAGTAATGCTCAGATGTTTGATAACGGAGTGATCTTAAAGAGGAGGCATCTGTTTTTTGTTTTTATAAGTAGTTCATTGCCCAACTACTGAAAATAGCTGCAGTTATTTTAAACAGATGGTCCCAAGTTAATAGGGAAGAAAGTAGAAGTGAGTCTATTTCCCCAGTTTTTATTTTTACCCCACAAGAATGGTAAAAATAATTAACAGTATATAATTTGAAACAAATTCTGTCAAAATGCTTTTTTCTAAGGTACCCTTTCTGAGAGAGGGGGGTTTGTAAATTGAAGTATTTGATGTGGTAGAGTTGAAAGCCAGTGTAACGCTTAAATTTCTACTTTCTGATAGCGTTCATCAAAATGATTGCTGCATTGTTGAAACAGAGCTTTTGATTTTTAAAAGACAATTAGATTGTGGTAAGATATATGAAACCCACCAAAACTGACTTCAAAAATTTGGAAGTCTTAAGAGGGTGGTAAGTGGTGGTGGTGACATGTTAAGAGTAGGATCTTGCCAGATGATGAGAAAGAATATGGGTTGATGACATTAATATGTTTATGATTTCTGAATTCCTCAGGAGTCCTAAGTTAATAGTTGATAACCTACTCTCTAGTTTCTGACACCGAAGATAATGAATATTTTGATAATGCAACAACGAATTTGTGTTTATAAGGGACTCTGAAGAATGCGTTTGTGTGGTATACAGATGCTGTTACTATACCTCAGTTTGAGCAGATTACAGTAGTAAGCTGGGCCCAGCTACTATTGTATATCGCTCTCCATCTGTAAAGAAGATGAATAGGTGAAGTTTTTCACTTCTGAAATACTAGGTTGTTAAAGCTTACTGAGATTTTTACTTTCTGTTAGTGATAGCTGTACCTTTTTCATGTCTGGGCTATATTTCCATGTATATGTCCACAAAATACCTGCAGTTCTTTGATTTTGAATTTTGCATTTTCTTTACTGTTTCAGTGACTACGCACAACTCGTAGCTCTTGGGCATTTGTGGACTGTGGGCTGTAAGCCTGCCTACATAGAATCTTTCAGTTTTGCTTCTGTCCAAATTTGTCTACATGATAAATACCAGACTGGCTCATATGAAATGATAAAATCGTAGACCAGGGGTAGCAAACTATGGCCTGTGGGCCTGATACTGTTTAAGAAGGTTCTTCACATTTACAAAGGTTTTTTTTTTTTTTAAAAAAAAAAGAAGAATATGAGACAGCATGTGTAGCCTACAAAGCCTAAAATATTTATGATCTGGCCCTTTACAAACAGGTTTGCTGTCCCCTGTCATAGATAAATAGTACAGTGTTAAGTGGTTAAGGGCACTGGCTCTGGGTGAGGCCAGACTACTAGGTTCAGATCCTGGCTTTACTATTTCCAGTATGACCTTGGTTAAGTTACTTAATGTCTTTGTGACTCATTTTCTCATCTATAAATGAGAATAAATTACAGCCTACCTCATAGGTCTGTGATGAGAATTAAGTTAATGTATAAAGTGCATAGAACAATGTCTGCTACTTAATAAGTATTCAGTAAATGTTAATAATTGTTATTGCATTGGAAAAAATCTTGAAAGATCATCTAAACTAATTTTTGCTTTCCAGTGGCGAATGTCCAGATTATTAAAGACCATTTTTCTGATTTCTGCATCAAGAGTGGAGGGTCATTTTCTTTTTGATGGTGCCTGCTTTACCAAAAAAAGAAAAGACAGGCCCATAGTCAAATGTAAAAAATGCTTGAAAACATAAAAAAGTTTAACCACAGCTGCTTTTTAAGTTAAGAAAAGAACAGTCAAAGCTCTTTAAATTAAATGACACTTAAAAAAAGGCAAGCACAAAAATCCTTTTTTATACTTAGGACAAGCAGAAGAAGAAATAAAGTGGAAATAAAAGATGTGGAAGATAATG
Source organism: Chlorocebus sabaeus (assembly GCF_047675955.1). Lineage (NCBI taxonomy): Eukaryota > Metazoa > Chordata > Mammalia > Primates > Cercopithecidae > Chlorocebus > Chlorocebus sabaeus. The sequence goes on from NC_132910.1 coordinate 94,424,146, forward strand.
TTAGAAGGAAGGGGAAACAGGAATAAGAAAGGTAGTCAGCAGCTGGGTGCTGTGTCTCACACCTGTAATCCCAGCACTTTGGGAGGCCAAGGCAGGCGAATCAGGAGGTCAGGAGATCAAGACCGTCCTGGCTAACATGGTGAAACCCTGTCTCTACTAAAAATACAAAAAAATTAGCTGGGCGTGATGGTACACGCCTGTAGTCCCAGCTACTCAGGAGGCTGAGGCAGGAGAAACACTCCTCCCAGGAGGTGGAGGTTGCAGTGAGCCGAGACTATGCTACTGCACTCCATCCAGCCTGGGCGACAGAGTCAGAATCCGTCTCAAAACAAAAAAACAAAGGTAGTCAGCAGAAGAGGAGAAAGATTCGGATCAAAAGGGAAGCTGGAGGTTTTTCAAGGAAGTCCAGTGTTGACATCCATCCTTCCCTTGGGAACCCACCTCAGTTAATCTGTGTGTCCAATTTAAATGCTTCCATTTGAAGAAAAGCCTGAATTGTTTATTTTCTATTGCAGAAATAAATTTTTATCATCAAGTAGTATTAACTGAATATACATTATATGTAACTTGCGTTCCCTCAGAAAACTGATCATGTGTATACAAAAGCATCATATTTTGTATCTTTATTTTTCGGTCAAGCAATTCTGTCCCCCTTAGCCACGTAATTTAATCATCATCATTGTCAGCATCAAACATTTGTTGGGTTCCTAAATACATTTCTTCATGTTTAATACTTCTTTATTCTACTTGTTCTTTCAAGTAGGGAAAGGACAAACTTAATTATTTACAAAATGTAGACAATGGTTTAAAAACAAGAAAATTTTTAATGAAGTGTAATTCATTCTCTCTTTTTCCTTCTTTTGTACTCAGGTTGTTTATTCTGTTGATGGATATTGGACTGGAGTGATGAGTGTTCTAGGATGGGTATTTGATGATGTCAGGGGACTCAAGTAATGGCTTTGCATGAAGATTACACAGTAAAGCTGCACATTGATTACCTCATCTTATTAGCTGATGGAGATGTTTGAGAGAACAGGATTGCTGGGCTTTCAAGCCTATACAGCTCCCAGGATTTGATCCTAAGAGCTTGATCTTTGTCATTGCCCATAGGGACCGTGTTAAGAACTGTCGTGGCTTAGTCTACTTAAACACATTGTATGAGAGTGTTAGAACAGTTCCCCAATTGTTTAGATAAGGTTAGGACTTTCAGATAACTTGAGTTTTAATTTTTAGCATTTATAGAATTCTAAAATTAATCCTGTTTTTGTCTTCTTCCACTAAAATGTAAGTTTGCCGAGGTAGGCAGAGTTTTGTTTCTTGAACCACTATCCCTCCAGCGGCTAGAACAGTGGAACATGTAGGTGTTCAATAAATATTTTTGAATAAGTGAATGAATGAACAGGTTAAATATAATCATTATTTTTTAATGAACTATCCTTTCCAAAGACATACAAGTTGCCACTTGATGGCATTTTCGATTTCTTTTTGTAAAAAGAATATTTTAAAATTTGAATGAATTCTGTTTAACAAATACACAGATAAGTACATAAAAGGGACATTGAACGTGAAATCCATGTTTTCGTGGATTCGTATTTTTGCAGCTTAAATGGTGAATAAGATTGTTAGATGCAAATAACACTGGAAGTTAAAGACCTTTAATTGTAACTCTCCCTAAAATGTTTGTGAGAGCTTATAAAATGTTGTTCCCTTTATTCTATTATAAAAGGGCATTATAATAAATACGAAGTTTTGAAACCACGTTCTTTTAAATGAGGTGAATTATAGAACTCTGTTATTACCCATTATACTGTGCTTCCTCTTTTAAAGCATGCCCTCCACATACCCTTTCTAAAGACTTGCGGGTAACAAAATGAGGAGTAAGTCAAGAAAGGAGAAGGCACAGCTTGCCGAGATTGAGGGACTGCCCCCCGCCCCCGGGAGAGCAGCATAGGAAATTGCAGGATGAAATCTGTGTGCCAGTCTTGTTGGCACCCATTCCTGTTGAAGGAGAAGGGCATGTGGATGGGGGGGGGAGGATTCCAGCAGAGGGGGGACCCAGGAAAGGAGGGGATGGTGACAACAGGAAGTGTAATGGGAAGCTTGGGGAAAGTTGAAGATCTGATAAAGGTAGTTGGTGAGGTGAAGAAAGGAGAAACTTGACCCTAGGAGCATTCTCTGCCAAATGGCATGGGGTAGTGACACTGACCCTGGACAAGGAGAGAAGCAAATGTACTCCTAACCCTACTTGGGACCTTAAGGAAAGACTCATCCATGGTCATGATACTGTAAATGCTGTTTATTGGTTTTAAGCTCTTTAACTCACCCTTTGGAGTGAAAAACAATAGAAAGTTGAGCTGGTTACAGAACAGACTGTAAATGTTATGAACCTTGAAAATGTAAACTGTAGATACAGCAGATGGAAATTAGGAGTGGAAGGGCATGAGGAAAGATGGGGGGAAAGGATGAAAACTGATTGTTCCAAGGAGCTAGAAGATGTACTCTAAGACTGATTAAAAACAGCAGCTCGATCGTGTGGCTTACTGTCCTTCTGGTTGAGGGACTGGAATGTGTGGTGCCACTACTACATTGGGGTAAAGGAGGTGGGTAAGCTGTCAAGACAGGACTTCAGTAGATAATATATAAAAGAGATAAGTCATATATAAGCATATTATTTGGAAATACGGGGTTTCTCTTTCAGTGTCCTGATAAGAGACTGGATTCAACCCAGATAGTTCAAATGCATACTATAATGAATGGGCTACTTACGGTATTATGGGTGGTTTACATTCTTGGGGTTGAGGGACAGAGGAAGAAATAATAAATACTAATTTTAAAAACTGTGTCCACAGGCTTATTGAGCCCTGAGACAGTGGAAGAGTGGCCACCCAGGGGTGCAGTGGTCAGGGATGTAAGGAGGCACTGCTGGAAGCACAGGGAATAAATGCTCCCACCTCTGCCCAGACACAGAGAAAGGCAGAGACTGAGTGGGGGTTAGGTAAAGTGGGGAGGGGTAAGACAAGAATAACTAGGAGGGAAGGTAGGTAGAACTTGGGGTGGGGTTATTATGTTGCCTGATAAACTCTTCTATACAGTTTGATACTCTTTTGCAAGGAGATGGAATATTTTAATGTAAATATTTGCTTCTAGCACCTACTATTTCATCTAATGTGACAGGAGCTTGGTGGACCAGTAGTGACTTAAACAAGATCTCTGCCCTCAAGTAGCTTATAGTCTGATTGGAAAGACAAAATGCTACCAAAACTAGCAAAAAAACAAACAAAAAATATGATTACACATTGTGATTAATGCGGTAATTTAATTTCAGAGCACACAAAAAGGTTAGTCCAGCTTGTATAAACTTAATTCTATAATAATGATGCTGCAGTGATTTTTACAATATAATTAATTATTTGGGAGTGGGAAAAATTCTTTTGAGTAGCCCATTTTGCTCTATTTAACTATAAATACACTACATGCTACAAATCAGATGTACAGATGAAACAGCTGCTGCTTCATTGTTTTTTTCCTGTTACTCATTTTAATGAATAATTTGAACAGACTCCAAAACATTAAATTAGATGCATAAACATACTTTAAGGATTATATCATAATGTTGGTGTATTTAAAACTTAGTGGTGATATCATTATCTAAATATAGGAAATTTTAAGAAAACAAATTCTTTGAGCTATTTTACCCTCTATACTTTGGCAGTAAAACAGACAAGGGCTAAAAATCAACCCAAGCATCCATATCCAAGTGTAGAGAGCTGTGAAATTCCCCCACCTTCTTCCTCCTGACATATGAACCTTGATAATTAAAATATATCTTTCTGAGGTCCCTGCATGAAATTTGACTTTTCTTGCCTTTCTAATAGAGATATGAGCAATGGCAGAGACAGGAAAAAGGACTTAGAAGCAGAAGAGTTTTATTCTGTCTTCCTTGATACTTCCTGTGGCTGAAGGGTTTTGTCCAAAGGGAAAAGATAAATGAACAGAGGAAGATGGATGTAGGCTCATTCCTCATCCCTCCCACCTTCCATAGCATTCACAACAGTCTGAGAACAGACACATTCAAGTCCTGGGTTCCTCTATCCTGAGCATTTGCTTATTAAAATAAACCTTTGAATACTTCATCTACTCTGATTCAGGCTACTCTGTTTCCTACATGAAAAAGCTGGTGAGGGTGTTTGAAGCTGATACTATATACATGTAAGATGTAGTCATGAATCGTTGGAAGCTCACTGCTTTTAGAACCTGCCAAAATTACCATACTAATGCACTTTTATGAAGGGTGTTAAAATGGTAATTAAGAAAATAAACTCTGCTTATTTTAGTACCTTTATTCATTTCAGAATATTTTTTGTGTGGATCTCTCATTTGATTTTTACACAGTTTTTAGAAGCAGAATTTCTGCTGTTGCAGGGGGAAGTTTTATATGTTAAAGTACTTAAATATGAGAGAAAATCTAGAATCGCCTTTCCAATTATTTTGTTTATAATAATCATGAGTTATGCATTCTGTTTGCTCTAGAAATCAAGAAATAGAACACTGAATCATTTAAGGCCAGAAACTATATCCACTACTTGTATCTCCCTTTCGGGATGATTTTCTGATGTTTTGTTCAGTGTGTGTCGTTCGTATAACCCTGGCTGTCTGTCTTGAAAATTTATGTCACTAATCATGGTAGGGGGTAGGTGGGTGGGTGGGCCATCTGATTGGTTGTTTACATAAATTAGTTGTAGTGTCTGTTATCTTCATATTTAAATAACTGTGTATGTTAGTACAAAACTCTAGTATAAAATGGGCAGCTGGCCGGGTGCAGTGACTCACATGTAATCCCAGCACTTTGGGAAGCTGAGGCAGGAGGATCGCTTGAGCTCAGGAGTTCGAGACCAACCTAAGCAACATGAGGAAATCTCATCTTTACAAGAAAAAAAAATTAAGTAAAATGGGCAGTTGGTTTAGAGGAGAGACAGACAAAACCCACACCCTTTCTAGACAGAAAGATCCCCGTCTAGATGAGTGTGCTTTCTGGTAGGAGTCACACAGCCTGCCATCACTGAACCATGTGTCTTTTACTTTACCTGCTCTTTGATTTTGAAATACTGTGGAAATGAAATCTTAGATTTTTCAGAGTTGTCTTTATGGAAATGATTTTGTTTGTTATTCATGTCTAGGACATCTGAAAACCAAAAGTGGCCAGATCATGTCAGTCTAGAAACTAGTAGCCAGTAAATTGTCTTCTTAAATATTAAGAAAGCATATACTACCTAGATGCAATCAAAGATGTCAGCTTTTCCTTAAAAGGCAATGATCAAAAGTCCAAAGGTGCACAAGGAAATAGTTGACCTATCCAAGTTGAAACAAAAGTTCTGTTTCTAGGACAAGTGTTTAATAGGAATTCATAAGTAATCTTTCTATAGTTGAGTGACTGATCTGCAGTTCAAAGTACAGGTAACCTCTTTGTGCTTTGTGTTTTATATTGTTGTTGTGTTTTTGTTTGTTTTCCCACATTTTGCCTTTTTTGAAATTTTCCCTGCTCATAAGCACTCCACAAGGGGGCAGACAAAATAATAGAGAAGAAAAGAAACCCGTATCAATACACTGCATCCAGTATACATTTACGTGACATGTTTGCTGCTCCTTCTCCATACTGTGGGGGAAAGTCTTTCCCTTCATTTGTCCTTCTTATAAGGGCACACTTATTTTTACATTTAAAATATAAACATGTTTCCACAAGTTTAATGGTAATTTTAAAATTCATTGTCATAGTAATTTTTTATTGTTTTTTCTGGTATGTCTACCAGTGAACCACTTAATAATGAACACTTAGTTGTGTATTTATGACTGTAATGATGATCCCTATTTTGTTTACCCATCCACACTAAATTCAGTCTCTACTTTTTTTTTTTTTTTTTTTTTTTTTTTTTTTTTTTTTTTTTTTTTTTTTTTTGAGATAGGATTTCACTCTGTCACCCAGGCTGGAGTGCAGAGGCGTGATCTCGGCTCACTGCAACCTCCGCCTCCTGGGTTCAAGTGATTCTCATGCCTCAGTCTCCCCAGTAGCTCAGATTACAGGTGTGTGCCACCACGCCTGGCTCATTGTTTTGTATTTTTAGTAGAGACAGGGTTTCACCACGTTGGCCAGGCTGGTCTTGATCTCCTGATCTCAAATGATCCACCCTCCTTGGCCTCCCAAAGTGCTGGGACTACATGCGTGAGCCACTATGCCTGGCCTGAGTCTCTACTTTTTGTCAGTCACATGTCCATGTGTTAAGTTTTGAAAATACAGCAGTGAAGAGAAAGAGCCTGAATGATTGGGTATAGAAAGGGGGTAGTTACGGCTGCTTCCTAAGCCATTTGGTGAAAAGACTAGGCTGTGAAAGGAAACAGAAGAGATTCTTGATGGCTAATGCTGGGTGGTTTTTATTTCTGATTATTCCTTTATAACTGCTCCTAATGATTAGAATGCCATCTGGAGCTGGAGTTGGGGTTTCAGTTGTGAGAGAATAAGTTCCCCTTCTTAATCTATGCCATGTCTTGGGAGGCTAGCTGAAGACTTTTTATTTTTTATTTTTAATTCTTCCTTTATCTTTGCTCCAGCAAGAACCAATTCCAGTTACCAAAAATGTATTTACTTTAGCCAACCTGGGGTTACAGACTCTTTAAATGAACGTCAAGCAATGGCTGGGCGCAATGGCTTACGTCTGTAATCCCAGCACTTTGGGAGGCTGAGGCAAGCAGATCACCTGAGGTTGGGAGTTCAAGACCAGCCTGGCCAACACAATGAAACCCCATCTCTACTAAAAATACAGAAAATTATCTGGGTGTGGCAGCACACACCTGTAATCCCAGCTACTTGGGAGGCTGAGGCAGGAGAATCACTTGAACCTGGGAGGCAGAGGTTGCAGTGAGCTGAGATCACACCACTGTACGCCAGCCTGGGCAACGGAGCAAGACTCCATCTCAAAAAAAAAAAAATCATTGCTTTGCCTCTTTGTGGTGAGTTATTCAGCAAAATACAGAAGGGTGTTTTTGTTTTTATTTCTTTTTTTATATCATAAAATTTATTTTAACTACAGATGTGTTTTGTTTTCTCAACTTTCTCTCTAGTTTGGAACAGTTATCTTTGTAGATAACTATAAGTAGGTTGTCTAGTAAAGTTTTAAAGTATAAACACTTAAATTGCCTAGGAGTGAAGCTGATTTTTTTTTCTGAGACTGTCTTTAGGTTACAATGCTTAACATAAATTGAAGTATCAAGAAATTTTTTTTGGGAATAAATTATTCATCTATTAGATTTAATAAATCATTCCACACACTGTGAGATTGCAATTGTTGGTAAACAAGGGGATAACATTTCTGTTGAGAGGATTATACAGATTTGTTTTAGTCATTATTTGCTTAGAGCATCAACTGCATTCTGTACCAGACCAGGCAAGGCCTAACAGAACATTCATTGAGTTATAATTAAATATCTTAAATGCTAGAATGTTTTGGGGATGCTTTGTTGAGTTAGAAAGTAAATAAATATCTAGTGTTTTTATAATCATGAAATGCATTTTCTTTATGGGTTTCAGGAAGCATTTCAGTGAGGGCTTCATCTTTTCCTCCATAATTCTAGCATGGTAAGCAAGACTTGGGAAAAGTCACAATAGGTGGAAAATTAAGGAATTAAAATTTTAAACCTGCCTCAGAAGGTTGTGTGGCTCATGAAACCAAAGATATATTCATCCTTATTTTAAAAACTAGCTACTTAAAAGTATGTATGATATGAATAAAGATTAGATGAAAATATGGAGAAATAGATTTTTTAATGGTGGCGGGATTATGTATGATTTTCCCCCTCACTTTTCAGTTGACGTTGTTGCTAGCTTTTTATTAAAAATAAATTTGTTAAAGTAAATGCCCATATAGCTTACATGATTTTTTTTTTTTTTTTCTGGAGAACACTTTGCTTGGATATTGGACAACCTTCAGAAATAATAGACTCCACCATAGTACTTTAAGAGGCAAAGACATTTAAAATTTATGATATATAAGTATAAGCTAAGCTTATGTTTGCAGGAGTTTTTTACTCTTCTTTTTAACAGCTGCTAAAATTTTAAGATTTCTTAGAATTAAAGATGAGATAAAATTTAAACCAATGCTATCCAAAAATTAATATCTAAGAGTGATTTCACATAAATTATAGAGACCAAATAGACTTTTGTCTACACTAATAAAATATTCCTTTGAATCCTTCATAATCTTAGAATAACTGCCCTAGGCAATCCAGGTTGATTCAAGCATTACGGATTTTAGTTGGAAAATTTTCCCTGTGTTTGATTTGGAATTATCTAGCTCTTCCAGGAACAGAACAACAAGTAGAATTGTTGTCTTTAACATGCCTACCCTTATGTACCAGTTGGGATATAAAGACTTTTGTCTGTGTTCATAGCATATATATCTGTGTTCCACTTGACTTCTTCCCTACTTTTCTCTATTTCACCAGCATCTACAGTCTTAGGAATGAGGAATGGGGAAGAGATCACTGGATTGGAGAGGGGATGTGTTGAGTGGAAAAATACAGGCCAGATAACTTCCTTCAGAATTTCATGAAGGTCAGGTCCCACCACAAAGAGTTGGAGATTTGTGGTATTTTGAAGCCCTCTAATTAAATGGGGGAGTAGGTACCGTCTTTTCCTTTCTTGTTCACCTTCCCCTGTTCTACCCTTCTTCATTCTAGTTAAATACCAGCAATTGTATATTTAAAGTAAAATACTGAAATGTGAAATTCTGTGGTGAAATGTGGGATGTCCAGATGACATCTCCTTAAACCCAAAGCCAATCCCTGTGCTCCAAACTCAAGGTTTATATTTAGAAGACAGTGCAGATCCTGTATTTTTAAAATGCCGTAAACATGTTTATGTGGTTATTTTTAGCTTTTACAGACTTTAGTGAACTTCCAAGTTGGCAAGTCAGACACAGTTGGTTGTTGTCTGTTACCTCAGATGCCAGCACTTTCTGAATGACTCGGGTTGTCTCACTGGGTTTCTAACATGTTGAAAGCAGATGAGTGTGTAAGTTATCTTGTGTCAACTGCACATGGTCTAATCTAATCTAATCTAATCTAACCTATCTATATGGGTGATTGTGTGTGTACTTGTTTTCTTTTTTCTTCTTCTTCTTCTTCTTTTTTTTTTTTTTTAAGCTTTTGTGAACTGGTAACAATTTTGCTTGGAACACCAGATGAGTTGGGTTCTGCCAGATGGCACTTATTTCTCTGGCAGAAGTAGCAAGTCATTTTCTCTTTTCCTTCAGCACTTCTCTCCTTGTCCTCAAGCATTAAATCATGCATATACAATACAGATCCTTACAACCACTGTTCTTTTCAGTCCATTGTATCTATTTCCTGTTGACCAAAAGTTATGAGGCTTGGGTAGTGTAGAGGGAGATGAAAAGTTGACAGAAAAAAGAAAGCTGGGCTCATTTTAGGGGCAAAACACCATAAAATAGGCAAGATGGCACTTGGATTTATTGAAAACAAAAAGAAATAAATAGGCAATCATTTTTCTTGTATGGTGATATCATTATCTGCATGGTGTATGCATGAAGAATCGTTTTCCTTCAAGAATCATGTTTTATGAAAGGGTGACACCCCTAGCCCACATGGGGAAAGAGGGAGACGTCATTGTTGGCACTCGGGCTGAGCCTTCCACATTTGCATCAGACATCTTGATTTTATTATCTGTGCCATAATTTTTTTCTTGCATTCAACCTTGTACTTAGTCCTTTTCTTTAGATGAAGTTATTCATTCTTGCTTATTGGACTTAATGTAGTTTATAGTCAGTGGCTCCGGAATGCATAATTTATCTCCTTGGAAGGATGTCTTTCTAAAGAAACTTTTCATTGCCATATATCTTGTTCTGGGAGCTTTAAACTGAGTTTTATGTTCAGAAGAAAATGATACTTAAGCATTATTTTGGCTTTTTACATATAAATGTAATTATGGAAATTTGAAATTTGATTTGTAACACTTCAGTGCTTTCCCTCTAGTTCTTAATGTGAAAGTGTTGTTTTTAAACAGTGATCCAAATCTTAGTATAGCAGCGTTTTATTTTGTTGTAAATTGTGGTGAATGTTCAATAAGAAACTCAGAAAAGAAAATGGAAATGTTTTGTTTTGCTGGAGACTCAAAACAGTAGTTCTAACCCAGAAATAATTATTTTGGATTGGATAGCTGAACAAGAAATATAATTTAGAATCAGTTCATTTTTTGAAGATAAATTTTCATTGAGAAATTCTAGATTGTCATTGGTGTTTTATTAATGATCAATTTTATTTAAGCAAGCATTTCCTTTCCTAATCATGATGATAACAACATATGAGACACATTTTTAGGAAAGAGTAAGTTTTTGGAACATGGTGAAATTAGGAAATAGACCCACATACTTGTTAGGATCGCAGGCACAACTGCTTACAGTAGCATTACACAATTTAAATATTTGTTGTGGATTTTATTATTAGAGCTGTACCTTCTTCAGCAATTGATCTTGCTTGTCTCTTAAGTTGAAGAAATATCCTTTAAAACTGCACTGTCCAATCTGGGCAACCCACTGAGACCTAATCTCTACCAAAAAATTGAAAAGTTAGCCAGGCGTGGTGGCATGCACGTGTGGTCCCAGCTACCGGAAAGGCTGAGGTGGGAGGATTGCTTGAGTCCAGGAGGTTGATGCTGCTGTGAGCCGTGACTGCACCATTGCACACAGCCTGGGCAACAGAGCAAGACCCTGTTTCAAAACCAAAAACAAACTGCATTGTCCATATGATAGCTGCTAGCCACATGTGACTAAATTTAAATTAAATAAGTTAGAAAATCAGTTCCTCAGTTGCATCAGCCACTTTTCAAGTTTTGTAGTCACATGTGGCTAATGGATCCTGTGATGGTCAGCACAGCCACTTTCATTATCACAGAAAGTTCTGTTGGACAGCACTGCTCTAAAACTGCAATTAGAATTTGCCTCTGTGCAGGAAGATTTTATGTCTTTAATTTGAGAGATGACATGAATTTTCTGCTGCATAAAAAACATTTATTTTCTCATGGTCTTGTTCTTTATTTAAACAAGACGTTATTAAACGTCAAATGGACATTGACATTATACTTCGTAGCATATGCCATTTTGTCCTTATTCTCTGTGATGACATTACATTCTACCCTCTGAGAGACTGGGAAGTTATCACACACACATGTACACATACATAACACACACACACACACACACACAAATGTATGGATATACAGAGAGAGACTGTATATGTATATATACATAAAAATGCTATCAGATAATATTCAATGACTAAAATGTGTGGGCCTTCTCATAGTACTGTAGGCACCGTGAAGTTGTAGGCACCTAATATTAACATATTGGCACGGTTTCAGTCTCCCAGGGTTCATATTGACTTACTCTCTGATTAACTTAGTTTCACTTTTTGTTCACTGAGCCTTGTGGGCTGGAGATTTGAGAGTTTATGGCTGAATTCTTACAACAATAAGAAAATCCACTATTGGTTTGTTATATCATCCATTATACCTGAAGGCCAAGTTAGTGAAGAACAGAGACAGCATCATTACCAAATGAATTAAGACATTCATTCATTTGTTCATTTATTCAGGCAGCAGTTACTACCCATGCCTTTTAACCACCAAGTCCTTGCACGCTGTACACTATGCTGAACACTTAAAGAGGAAGAAGACAGAGTCTTGGGGGAGGAAAGCAGCTGTACAAAGGGTTGATTGAAATGCCATGGGAGAGTGCTATGATGGAGGTTTGCACAAGGTACTGTGGACATTTTGGAGTAGTCAACTGGACCTGGCCGAGGTGACAGGGAAGCCAGAATTTGCAGAAAGGAAGGTGTTGTCAATATTCCTTCACACCAAATTCCATCTACTCCAAATGGAAAATATGAGTTTCTTACCATGATCTCTCAGTATTTTGGGAATTTTGCAAACCATGGGGAGAAAAAAAACTCTTAAAAAAAAAAAAAAAAAAAGACATTCCTAAGCATCACTTTGATGGCTGTGTAAGACTCCTGTATGGTGGTATATCATCGTTTATTTACTCAGTTTCCTACTGTGACCAGCCATCTGGGTTTGCTCCGGACTGAGCCATTTTCTAGGATGTGGCACTTGCAGAGCTAAAACGACAATAGTCTCAGGAAAACTGGGGTAGTTGATCATCCTACCTTCTGTTGACTATTTAGATCACTTCAAATATTTACTTATAGAAACAATACTGTGCTGAATATTTTGGTGCCTAGGTATTTAGCCACAATTTTTTTTTCATTATTTTCTTAGGTGAGAGTCCTAGAAATGGAATAGCTCAATGACTGTGGACATGTTTTGGAGCTCATGGCAGTGCTCAGGGTTCTTTATTGCATTTTTTGCTGTATTTAGCTAGATTGGAAGGAATCTGCCTGGACATTTGCACCACTTCTGCCTCCACAAGTTCTTAGGGAGATGAGCAGAAGACTTGTTCTTCACTAGCTGCAACTCGTGTTCCAAATCTCTGGCTGGCCAGATTGCATGTAAACTCCAGCTAACTCTTGTCTTGGCCAGAAGTAGGCCAAAAGCCAGTCTCAAAAGATGAAGTGAACTCTGTCTCCCCATTTTCTTCTGCCCACATCCTGACCTGAGCTCACTGACTGACTGCACATGGTGGTAAGAAAAGGGTGAGCTCCAGTGGACCCAAGGCCAGTGGCCTTTCTTCCCAGTACACACTGAGCTGTGAGTCACCCCAGGCCACCATCCTACTCACATGGAACATTGCATGTTTAACTTTGTTTGGCTCCCAGCCAGTTTCTTACTTTTTCAGCCTTCTCTTGGTTAGGGTAAGGAAGCCTGCAAAACCACCAGAGTTAGAGTGTGGGCACAGCCCCAACAATTGGGAATATGAGGAGAGAAATGAAATGGTACTTTCAAGTGAAAACATACTCAGCTTGCCCCACAATGCTGTAATGAGAGCTAATACAGCCATGCGGTGACATACTTCCCTGTGGAACTTAATAAATAAATTTCCCTAATTGGGGTCCAAGGCAGACCAGTCTCATACCAAATTGTTCTCGGTAGTAAGATGTCAAGTAAAAAGTCAAGTCCTATTTTCAGGGTTCTTAACGTGTTAACAGGGGTCCTGTGAACCCTTAAAACTGTACAATATTACCTATATGACTTTTTTCTAAGAAAAGTTTTCATTGCTTTAATCAGATGCTCAAAGGGGTCTATGACCCAGAAAAGGTTTAAGAACCACCTGTGTGTATTAAATACTAAGGGGTTTTTGTCATTGCTTTTTTTTTTTTTGGCTTTTTGTTTATTTTATGTAGTGCTTATGCCTAGGCTTTGAGGTAGACATTAATTTACTTGTAAATTATATGCACTATTATTGAGAAGTCAGAATTCCTGAAGTCTTCCCCTAGCTAGTGTAGTATTTCTGAGTCAAATTTGATATTTTTCCTCTTAGGAAATTGTTTTATTTCCAACTAATTTGTTGTATCCAGGCGATGTATGTAAACTCTAATATCTTAAGTTTATGGAACAGTTGAAAGCTTAGATCTAGGCATTGTTCTGCATTATTTTCGGTGTATTCTTTTGTTTATATTACTAAGCTAAAGTTAGCTCAGATAGCACAAGGCTAGAAAATGGTGACAATAGTTTGAAAACAGGAAATTTTAGGCTTCTGTGTGTTTGGAACAGATGATCATAATGATAGAGCCAGTGGAGTGGAAACTTCCACCGAGCCTGTTTTTTCCTTATTTTGCTCTATGAGAAAAGATGGTGCTTCCTGGAAAACAACTCAAGTATTTTAAAGCAAATGATTTTCCTTTGTCCCTGCTTCATGGTTAATTTGTTTTTCTTTATTTTATTTACCCTAGTAATAGTATTATGGAAATATTTTTAATAGGCAAAGTAATTCCTGAAGTGCTTATTTTAGATTTTTAAATATCTAAATGTATTACCATTAACTGCATGGTTTTTAAAGAAAATTAAAGCAATATATTATAATGACTTTAAGGAAAGAAAAATAAATTAATTCCTCTATTTTAAGTGTTCCCAACTTTCCTTGTTTGTTTGTTTAACCCCCTAAGTGCCAGTCTTTAAAGTCGTTACTCTTTATCTGTCTAGGCTATTTCCTGGCTAAGACTCCTTCCACATGTATCCTGGAATTCTATATTTAAAAGCAAAGTTAAATATCCATTCACTAATTGCTGAGTAATAATAAAATAGCATTTCCATATACACACAAACTTTTTGTTTTGTGCACATCATTCCTAGATTATTTTAAACATATAATTTTTTAAAACTATAAAAGCAATAAATGGAAACATTTGGAAAAACAAAGTATATAAAATAAAAATATGAGACTCATCTGGCCCTTTCATCTGGCCTATTCCTAGTCATCACAGTTAACAACTTAGTATGTGTCCTTCCAGACCTGTTCTCTAAACATAGTGTGTGTTTGTACAAACACACAGTTATTTCACACAAATGGAATTATATACTGTATGTACAATTCCGCACCTTGTGTTTTTTTTTTATTTAACAGCTATCTTGTGGGCATTGCTCATATGTATAGCTCTGTGTCACTTTTTGAATGACTTGCCTAGCTTTATTGTGTAGCTGTTCCATAATTTATTTGACCATTATTCTGCTGATAAAATTTCGATTACAACCTATCTTATGAAAAATAGCATTTTCATCTTGTGAAACACACATCTTCAACGCCAACGTTTTACAGATTTCTGAGAGTATATTGAAATTTTGAATTCTACTAAAGAAGTCATAGTAATGGTCTTTCCTTAAATATCCGTTGTGAAATACCTTTTAAGAGATTTCAAAATAAAAAATTCTGCTGTACTTTTTTCCCCACACTTTCTCAGGAAAAGAAAGGGTTAGTAAAATTATAGTGGTGAGGCTTCCTGGTAGAAGGAAAGTTGGCTCAGGAATGTAGAAAGTGTTGCTCTTCAGCTATCTGGACAAGGTATTCTTTGTTACGGCTTAACAACTACCAAGAGACCCCAAGATGCAGTCAGCAGAGTTCTTTTTCAAGTGCTTAAGGGAATGGGCTTGTTAATGGACTACTTGTGTGATATTGCTGAGAGCTCAAAGCCACAGGAGCAGATGCCTTATCTCAGAGGGAGTTGAGGAAAGCTTTAAAGAACAGGTCTTGAGCTAGTTCTTGAAGGATGAGAAGGAGCTCATGGTGAGGGAGATAAGGTATTTCAGACTGAAAAAGCAACAAGGACCATGTGGGTGCTGTCTGAGGCCATCTGTGGAGGTAAGAGATTGGAGAGATGAGACAGGTAAGTATGGTTCGGAAGAACCATGTATGCTATCTTACTGAAGGAGTGTGGACTTCAATAACAACTTTGAACTTTTTTTTCCCATCTGAAGTCTTTTTATTTAATCTCAGTGGCTCTCTGTGATGATTATTCTGATGGACAACATCTCACCAAGGCTTTGACCACTTACAATGTGTGAAGTGCTGTTGCAGATACCAAAAAAAAAAAAAAGGAATTAGCTTTCAAGGAGCTTAATGTCCAGTTGGGAAAATAATTCATAAGTGTTTGGAGAGTTTGAAAATGTTAAATAATAGACTCTTCCAGTCTATTCTACAGCAATGCATGAGGTATTACAGAGCAGTAATTGATTGTCAGTGGTAGAAAGGGAGGGTATGGGGAGGAAAGGGGAAGGTTGGGAAAAAAGAACCTTGAAGAATGAATTGGGTTTGAAAGATATTTGCTAGTGGGGTAAATATTGTGAACAAAAATAGGAAGATAGAGACAGCACTGACATGGGCAGAAGGTATTAATATAAGAAGATGAAGAATGAGACGTAGGCTTGAAAGGACCTGTGTTTTGTATTTTTTGTTTTTGTTTTTTTTTTTTTTGAAATTTTACTTTAAAGACCAATATAATCCTATTGATTGGATCTGTGGTTCTCAATCTTGGTGGCACATTAGAATCATCTGTTGAGTGTTTAAAGCTGCCTATTCCCTTCATCCCCACCCCCCTACGTTATAATCTAGTTGGCCTGAGGTGAAACCCCAAGCCTTTTTTTTTTGTTTTTAAGAACAGCTCTCCGGATATTTCTAATGTGCATTCAGGGCAGAGAACCCATGGACTACCCCGACCTCTTCTCTGATCTTCTCTCTTGCCTGCCCATATATTGGCTACTTCCTCAATAATTAGCTCTTCCAGTAAAGGTACAGGGAAAAGATTAGGGAATTCTGGCAAGCATCACACCAGGCATGTGAGCTGTCATTTATACCACAGAGAACTCACAAAATGGGGTGTACAGCAGTTACAGTGTTTTTCTTTAAAGCTGAAGCAATTTGCTAGTTAGGTTAATTAGGCAAAATTTGTGAATTTGTTAGTAATGTTACAGCCGTTAATGGCTTGGGGTTAATCCAGGTTAAAAATATATTTCCTTCCCACCAAATAGTGGGACTCCATCTGTACTTTCTTGCCAGTATGTACTTTCTTACCCATACTCTAAGGTGTGTGAAAAGCCTGTCTTAAGACCCAGCTTCATTGTGACAGTTCTACAGGTTAGCATATCCAATTTGCTAAATACAGAAAATGTTTAAAAGAATAGTTCTTTTAAAATGATGTTTAAAAACATCTCTCATGTCTGTAGAGTTTTAAAATACACACCTCTATGCTTGCCTGACCAATTCTTGAATGCGCTGGGCAGATCGCAGTTATATCACTATCCCTGTAATGCATAAATAATAATGAGAACTTCTGTATTTTTAATCCTTGCCTCAAACATTTTTGATTGCGTATTTAGCAGACATTGACCGAGCACCTCCTTAGCACTAGGCAATGGGAAAGGAAAGAAGAAAGGTTAAAATGCCTTCAGCCCTCAGTAACAATTCAAATGTAGAGATGTCAAATGATGTAGGAACAAGGTAGAAATGGAGAGCTCGGAGCCAGCTCAGGGATGGTGCCTCAGAGGGCTGAGCTAAAATCTAGGGGGTAGATTTTGTGCCAAGAGGTCAGAGGCAGGACAGAGCAGAGTGTTTGGAAAGCTACAAATATTTCCAATGTGGTTGGAAGGCAGAGAGGCAAGAAATGAGGCTGGAAAGATCTAGGGGTGGAGATGGGGTGCGAGTTGATTGGAGGGCCCTGTGTACCCTGCCAGAGTTTGGCTTTTATCCTGTAGGCACAGGAGGCAGTCACAGGAGTATAGGGAATTGGCTTCAGATTTTGGTACTTTTAAGTTACCCCCAAATCCAGACTTAACTGTTTGCTTCTTGTTAACAACATTATTTGTTCAACTCAAAATTGGAGTGACTATTGCATGTAAGAAATGGCTACAAAATAAGTTTTTACATAGTCCTTCTCAACTATGCAGACATCTTGCAAATTTCAGCTTCTTCATTACCTGCTCGTAATGGAAGTCTAATCATTAAAATGATTTTTTTTGTGAATTTCTTTTAAAATTACTTTGAGTATTTGGTTTTGAAGGTTTCTAGAAAGCCTGTCTTTTTTGTCTGCTACTGCTGTGCAGGATTGGCAAGGAAGTGTACGGCTTTCTCTCAAGCTACCAAGGCAGCAAGGATAAAAATAGGACAAACTTTAAGAATCTCAGATATTTTCAGATAACAAAGACTGATTTATGTGGGCCCGTTTTGTGCTCTGACAAAATATAGAGACGCTTTTGTGCTGAGATTAGCAAGGGTGCTGATGTCAGTTCTCTTGTCGAGCATCAAGCTTTATTCTGTGGCTAAATTGTGCTTTGTACCATAATCCAGAGAACCTTTGTATCTGCCTTATTAAAGTGTGTAGTTTATGTAATTGCTTTTGTTTTCCAGTTTAATCTGTGCCAGATTCAATGAGGGTGACTCATTTTGTGACTGAGACAAACAGTCACATTTGGACCATGTTAAAAATAAATAAATAAATGGCAGGTGCTGCTTGGCTAAGTTCTGTGTTTTAATGCTGTAATTTCCTGCCGTAAGGGTTCACGTCTTGTATAATGTCTACTCAGCCTCTAATCGCTAGCCCAATATATCTAGTGCACCTTAATTCATTGCTACTCATTTCTTGATTATTTATTTTAGTTCCTAAGGGCTTTTTGAGTTTTAACCATGTGATTTCAATAGGGAAGCGAAGGACTGAATGGGGGGAGCCAGAGTTAGCTGGAAAACAAAGAGTGACACATAAGCTGTAGCGAAAGGACATGTTCTGTGCTTTTCTGTTTTTGCCATTTTCCCAAGATGTTTTGTGCGTGTGTTTTGGTAAAGTTATCTTACTTATGTTTATTTTATTATGTATATGTTCAGTATTGGAGCTCTTTTTCTCAAATGGAAGATGCCTTGAAAGCACTCTCTTCATTGTGGCCCATGTATCAAATCTAATCTCAAAAATTTTACAAGTCTGCTCTCTCAGAAGAATTCTATTTATTTATTGTACAGATATTCTATGTACCAGGCCCTGTGCTATGGCAAATAAAGCAGACATGGTCGCTATCTTACTAAACTGTTCAGTCTGTTTGGGGAGTTAGATACTACACAAATAAATACAAGGAAAAATTGAACTGCAAAATTACACAATCGCTACGTAGGTAAGTAATAGGATCTCTAAAACTATGCTATTACTTTACTTTACACTGGAGTTGGTTGCTTGAGGGTGGTCAGGGAAGAGAAGCCCTGAAGGTTGGAGTTGGCCAGGCAAAAAGTGAGGGGAAGAATAAAATGTATTTAGGAGAAAACATGTGCAAAGTCCCTGAGACAGGTAAGAGTTTAGCCTCCTATAAACCCTATTATTGGAGGGGAAAAGTGATAGTTGATAAAAATTGAGAGAAAAAAGACAGGAAACTGTATTTAAAAGATGAGCTATACAAGCACAGCAATACGGTTCTATTTAACAGTCTAGGGGCAAATGACACTCCATACAGTGCAATAGCCTCTGACAGCCTCTTAAAGTGCAATATAGAGATGGATGCTTATAACACTTAGTCTGAATCGTTGGGGAATGGATTATGTTTGGGGAAGAATGTAGTAAAGCATTTTAGAAAGATTTGCATGCAAGACAATAAAGTTTTAAAAAGTCATTTCTGTATCTTTAAATACATCATCTTTAAATGAAGCTTCACTATCTGGAAAAATCACTTATTGAAAGATACGATTTCTTGAGGGCCCTGCATAAATAACATCATATTCTATATTCTTTTGCTTTACTTCTGCATTACTTTTTAAAGCTTACTGCTTGATAGGGAAGTATCCCATAGAGGCATAATTTTACTAAGAGGGGATATTTATTTATTTTGCAGTGAGTAGATGCATATTCAATGAATGGATTTTTATACTTTAGAACATCATGTGAATCCAACACTTTATGACTTTCAATATTATCTAAAACATCTATAGGATTCTACCCTGCCTTCCCCTGGGCACGAATTATTTACATATTCCTTTGAGCTCAGCGAAGAATGAGAAGTTAATTTAAAATATTGATGATATTAATATATAATGTTTTTAGGTCTTTGTGATCTCTCTAGTAATCCTCTTGTTAAAGGATTGCCTAAATTTTTCTATAGAGGAATACCTGTTCATTTAGCAATACCTCTGCAGACATTTTGCCTGGGTTGCTATAGTCTCAAGTATTTTCATGTTTGTTAAACTTTTTTTTCACAATTAGTCAATTCTTTGAAGGTAGGAATAATGAATGATATACTTGTTTTCCTTCCCACAAGTCGCAAAGGGAAGGAAAACTGGGGTTCATGAGATGTCTTGTTTCTGAGTCCTTCCACTTCCCAGAGTGTCCCCACTACCCCCTGCCCTGCCTTCTTCTTCTTTTTTTTTTTTTGAGGAGGAGAGCAGTCTTGTTCTGTCCAGGCTGGAGCACAGTGATCTCAGCTCACTGCAACCTCCGACTCCGGGTTCAAGCGATTCTCCTGCCTCAGCCTCCTGAGTAGCTGGGATTACAGGAAACTGCCACCACATCCAGCTAATTTTTGTATTTTTTAGTAGAGATGGGTTTCACCATGTTGACCAGGCTAGTCTCGAACGCCTGACCCCAAGTGATCCACCCACGTCAGCCTCCCAGCGTGCTGGGATTACAGGCATGAGCCACTGTGCCCAGCCCCAGAGTGTCCTCCTGAGGCAATCTTACCTAGAATGTTGAATCTGGAGCAGAGAATATCTTTTAGTAAATGACTGAGACTTGCTAAAATAGGCCTCTATCTAGCTGCCTCCCTGAGGAAGAATTTCAAAGAGGAGTAAGGTGTAAGTTTGTTTCCAGGCACACATGTTGGGGTTAAAGGCTGATGAGGAAGACTGTTTGTCATTTGGTTCTGCTTTTATTATTTGGTAAACATAGATTTAGGGAGGGTGATAATAAAATAATTTTTAGGCTTCTTCTCTAGGTGTAGTATGAAACTCAAAATTTACCAGAACCTGTGGAGGGGGTGTATGATGAGTGTAGTACAGATTGCCCATGTGTGTTTGTTGGGAAGAGGAAGGGAAATATTAAAAAGAGTTAAATCCCATACTCAAGAATACAGGTCTTATTCGTGTAGTCTTTGAACAACAGGCTGTGTGGCTAAAAGAGAGACACAATCGATTGCTTCCCAGGCAAGAAGCCAGAAAAGCTTCAAAACCTTTTTCCCCTCCCTACTCCTTACCACTACACCTAAAAAAAAGAGAAGCCTTTTAAATGTTTAAAATCTGTAGGAGTCTTATGAAGAAGCAGCTTTATGTGTATTCTTTATGGAATGATATTAACGCATGAAAATCTGTTGCTTTTTAAAAAATTGTGGCAAAATATACATAACAAAATTGATCATTTTAACTATTTTTAATATACAGTTCACTAGCATTAAGTATTAATACAATCACAGTGCCATTGCAACCATGGCCACCATCATCTCCAGAATTTTATCTTCAACTAAAACTCTAGGCCCATTAAATTCTAGAATAACTCTCCATTCCCCACCTCCCCGCAGGGGCTGACAAACACCATTCTGCTTTCCGTCTGTATGAATTTGACTACTTGAAGTACCTCATATAAGTGGAATCATACAATATTTGTATTTTTATGACTGGCTTGTTTTACTTAGCACAATGTCCAGCTTCATTCTTTTGCACATTCATTCTTTTGGATTTCTAGTTTTCCTAACACCATTTGTTGAAACCATGACTTTTTCATATTTAGTAAAAACTGAATCCTCCTTGATTTATTGCCTTGATATTATATAGCAGGAGATTTAATAGAAGACACTGAATATATATACAATATTAAGTTAATTGAGTTATTAGTAAACATTGCTTTGCAGAGTGGCAGATATCCTGTGGTAAAAACACACACAAACACACACACACGTGTTGTGACTTTCTCTAAACAATGCATTTGTAAAATCAGTTTGATAAATGTGCATTTTCTTGAAAATATTATCTCAAGTTAATACTGAATGGATATTTTTGTTTTGTTTCTAGGCATGGAAGAGGAGATGGTTCGTGTTACGCAGTGGCCGTTTAACTGGAGATCCAGATGTTTTGGAATATTACAAAAATGATCATGCCAAGAAGCCTATTCGTATTATTGATTTAAATTTATGTCAACAAGTAGATGCTGGATTGACATTTAACAAAAAAGAGTTTGAAAACAGCTACATTTTTGATATCAACACTATTGACCGGATTTTCTACTTGGTAGCAGACAGCGAGGAGGAGATGAATAAGTGGGTTCGTTGTATTTGTGACATCTGTGGGTTTAATCCAACAGAAGAAGGTGAGTTCAAGATATTATTCAACCTGAATTCTTTCCTGCTACATTTCTAGAAATGTCATACAATTCTTTGTTATTTTAGTTACACAATATAATGTTTTATTTTTATAATGGGAACTTGACATTTGGAAAAAGCACTGAATCCTTTAATTAGTTTGGGGAGAAACTGTTTACAAGTTTGAGAGAGACAGACTTAGACATATTGGGGCAGTTTTTAAATATCCTGAGGTAGAAGGTGACAAGAAGACATTTTAAGAACATTTATTGAGTTCCAATATAAATATTCATTTTAACCATATAACACTGTGGATATTTTACTATTTTTCACCTATTAAAAATAGCACATTTGGCCGGGCGCAGTGGCTCATGCCTGCAATCCCAGCACTCTGGGAGGCCAAGGCGGGCGGATCACGAGGTCAGGAGATCAAGACCATTCTGGCTAACACAGTGAAACCCCGTCTCTACTAAAAATACAAAAAAGGAAAAAAAAAAAAAAAAAAGCCGGGCTAGTGGCAGGCACCTGTGATCCCAGCTACTCAGGAGGCTGAGGCAGGAGAATGGCGTGAACCCAAGAGGCGGAGCTTGCAGTGAGCCGAGATGGCGCCACTGCACTTCAGCCTGGGTGACAGAGTGAGACTCTGTCTCAAGAAAAAGAAAAAAAAAAAAGCACTTTTATGGAGCTCAGCCCAATTCTTTAGGTGCTATTTAAAAATGTATTTAAAAACTATATTAGATTATGGCCAGGCGCAGTGGCTCATGCATGTAGTCCCTGCACTTTGGGAGACTGAGGCAGGTGGATCACTTGAGGTCAGGAGTTCTTCAAGACCAGCCTGGCCAACATGGTGAAACGCCATCTCTACTAAAAATACAAAAATTATCCTGGCGTGGTGGCACATGCCTGTAGTTCCAGCTACTCTGGAGGCTGAGGCAGGAGAATTGCTTGAACCCAGGAGGTGGAGGCTACAGTGAGCCAAGACTGCACCATTGCACTCCAGTCTGGGTGACAGAGCAAGACACCATCTCAATAAACTATATTAGATTATCCTATTTATGCCTAGTGTTCCATTATTGGAACGCCAAGCATGTGGGAGTTATTTATATCCTCCTGCTCAAGGTCATCGCCAAGGTCTGATTGTAAACATTCAAAAAATTGCAACCTCAAGCATAAATGGGTTATGAAGTTGGGAAATAGCCAAGGAGATTATCATTACCTGTGAAATGCAAGTGAGAATCAGTCACAAAACACAGTGAACAAGTACCAAACAAATGAATTACTTAGCACAGGTCCTACAGGGAGCATGGAGGAAGGAAGAGGGGTTCAAGGTTTGTGTAAGAGGTAGTGAAGGAAAGCTTCTGAAAGGAAAATAAATTGCAAAATGTAGGCTTTTGAAAGAACTAGTATTTCTGCATAAATGAAAGGAGAGATGCAGAACCCTCCAGGCTTAGGGACTTGGGAAAGAACAGACCCAGAGAAGGAATTGAATTTTACTTGACTGGGGCAGGAGGGCTCTGAATGGAAAAGGCCCAGGGACAGTTGCTTACAGATCTTGAATGAGGGACTGAGATTTGGGGTGCCTATCCTGGAAAGAGCTGAGTGACTAGAGGGCTGAAGAAGAATTTTACAAGTGGAATTCTACCTCGGGTACTTTATTATTATTATTATTATTTTTTGAGGTAGGGTCTCACTTTGTCATCTAGGCTGGAGTACAGTGGCGTGATCTCTGCTCACTGCAACCTCTGTCTCCCAGGTTAAAGCAATTCTCGTGCCTCAGCCTTCTGATTAGCTGGGATTACAGGTGTGCACCACCATGCTTGGCTAATTGTTAGTATTTTTAATAGAGATGGGGTTTCACCATGTTGGCCAGGCTGGTCTCAACTCCTGGCCTCAAGTGATCCGCCCGCCTCAGCCTCCCAAAGTGCTGGGATTACAGGCGTGAGCCACTGCACCTGACCCCAGGCACTTTTTTATAGCTGGCTGACCACTTCTCTCTGCTCTTCCTTTTTAAACAAACATTAAACACGTAGGTAGGGGACTCCAGTACAAAGTAGCTTTGTAGAGCCAAGAATCAGAAATAAAGGTGAACTGAGGTCTTTGACCTTCTTGTCTTTGTGGTTATACTCACATTTAGAAGTGTGCATTTCCGAACATCTACATTTAGTAGTGCTGTAGATACCATAAGGAGTGGAAAATTGTGTTAATAATCAACACCAAGATTCGGATTGAAGTAGAACTAATCATCTCTAACGAGCTCAGGCCAGCGTGCTACTTCCTCTCTGGCCAGTCAGCAGCCCTGGGGAAAGGAGCCTGCCAGGGCTGGGGTTTGCCCAGTGGGGTTGGGGAAACCCCTTGATGAGGGAGTTCAGAATCTCACGGGAACAGCACTCTAAGAGGGAAGGAAGGATCCAGCTTCGCTAGGAGGGGCTGATGAAATAGAGATCTTCAGCAGAGCTCTAGTGATTAAAAACCTCAAGAAATTGTTTCACAGGAGGAATTAAGGCTTCAGTTGTTTTTGTGAAGTTACTAAATGTGGTCACAGTGTAAGTGGGCATGGGGGTGCTACTTCTAACTTCAGTTAAAACCCTTTCCTTTCTTGTTTGCATTTATAGTTTGTATTTGAGTGCAGCAGAGGGTTTCAAAATTAAAATTACAAATGAGATAGCTCTTTTTAATGGTTAACATCTAGTCAGTAATGATAATTATTGGATTTAGACAGCACATTAGTTTTATTATGTGATGGATTTTCAGTTAAAATAATTTGTCATTTTATTATCTTCTTGTTGTTTGCCTATTGCCTTTTCAATGTAGAATTTGTTTGGGGTGACGTAAGGGCAGACTTTTGTCTCTGTTGGTTGTCTGTATAGATTGAGCTGATCCAAAAAGTTAAGTCGTAGATGTTCTTCCACCGCTCTTACTTCTTTTTACAATGCTCCTAAATATATTTACAAAGGAAATGGGATGTTCTTATAGAGAATGTGCATTCTTCTGTCAAGGAATGTGAGTCTGATTTTTTGAAGCCCATTCAAGGGTGGGTAGAGTTGAGAACCCATAATAAGAATTTCTAATTCTCAAGTGTCTGAGATTAACTTTGCAAGTTTTAAGGCACAGCGTCTTGTCTATTTGGCCACCTTAGGATGATTCTTATCGTTTGGGAGCCTGACAGACACCCACTCAGCTCTGAGAAGGAAAGCTTGGTGTGCGTTTAGAAAATTGATTGATTAGGTCAACAAATTATTTGAGTTTGCTGACACTCTGCTAGGCGGTGGGAATTCATTCAGCAGATATACATTAGGTGATTAGTTAAGGAGACAAAAGGTAAACATCACAGACTGAGCATCTAATGGGAGAGGAGTCATTAAGAGAAATATCCAAAAGAATTCATAATAATAATTGATGAGTGCAAGTTTATATATACACATGTATATATAAATTATGCATTAAAATATATATACAGTGTATATATGTGTAAAAGTATAATTATGTGGAAGTTTATGAATATAGTTCTTGTGCTCATAGAGCTTACAATCAGTCTAGTAGGAGAGACAAATAATCCAGGAATTGTACTACTGATTCATAAGCGCTCTGCTAAAGAAGAACTAGATAAGCATAGTTAGCAGCAGCATCTGATTTAATCTTAATAGGGTCAGGAAAAGCCTAGGTAGTTTTCAGTGGCTCTGTGATTATAACTGATAATGTACTGAGAGCTTTATTTTTATACTTAGCAGAACATTTTCATCGATTTTAGAAGTCAGAATCAGTCTCTCCCAATGTCTGTTTTCATGTTATAAAATTTCTACCAAATAGAGGTGAAGTTTCAAAACTTAGAAGCTGCAGTGATCTTTTCAGTGGCAAAACTCCCAGTTCCTTACAAAATAGATGAGAGGTATATTTAGGTTGAATGCAACTCTCAATTTGTGAACTTTTCATCTTTACAATATCCATGGTTGGGGGAGGGTTGTAAGAAAATTCATAGTATGATTAATCAGATTTCTTATATATAGTCTGAGTTGGCTACCAGGTACAGCTGTGTTAATCACAAGTCAGTTTTATGTGTTCATTAACAGAGAAAACAAGTATCTAAGGACTTTAATCTGCCAATACGTTCTACATTGAGGTCATGAGCTATATCAAAATGCAACTGCATTTATTTTTTAAATTCTATGATTGAGATTTTTCCCAACTTCATCCTGGTTATTTCCCCAAATAGCCACATTTAGAAGTGTCTTAATATACTGTGTTGAAGTATTTGTTGAGTTTCTTGGAATAAATCTGTAAAGCATGAACGTTCTTCGTTATGTAGTATTAAGCAGCCAAAATCATATTTATTCTGTAATTTTGGTTTTTGATCCATAATGGCAAAACTGCAAAAAGACTTTCAAAGTATTTCACACATTTAAGTTCTAAACAGCAGAATACTGCTATTATCCTTTGTAATCATATTCATACAGTTTAATAGGACAGGGTAAACATCAAAATGCCTTTGTTCTTCCACTGACTTGACTACCTGCTTTATATTCTCTTGTGTCCAAATAGATATCGCCACCAATCACTAAATAATAGATGTTTTTGTTTTTATCTAGATCTGTCCCAAGCCCTCTGCTCTTCCTGTTTCAGAGAGCTGACTGTCCTCCTACTCTTGGCTTGAAAATTAGCGAACAGCACAAGATAATTTTTTTACTATGCTAATTTCAGACTAGATGTGAGAAGAAATAGACCATGCCTGGTTATCACAGTCTAAGAAAATAACTGTCCCCAATCCCTGTGAGAATAACTAATTTTCCCCTGAAAACAAAAGGAAAAGGGAAAAATCTGACCTGTGTTTTGATTCCAGGAACCTCTCAAAATATCGTTACCATGTTATTTCCGCTGCCCCAGGTGACCACTGCTATTATTGAATACTCAAAGTGCTGGCAGGCTATATCTGTTTTTAAGTCCTAGCTCATTAAACTGTGTGTGATTCCTATGAATGCTTTTCTTTAGTAGTTTTGAGGGTAGAAACTAATTTCTTTGTTTTTCTTGGAAATGTACAGATTTATTTTTGTTTCTACAACACGAGGTGGAAGCTGTTAGATCTGCTAAACAAGTATTGGGAAGCAGCTCACTAACTTCATATAAAGGCCTCTAGTCTCATTAGATGCAAGATTAGAAAGTTGCCTCTAAGTTGCTTTTCTCAAAATGCCCAGATCATGGTGGCTTAATAAAAAATAAGTAAAATTATCTGTTTGATATTTTCCCTTTGAGTCAAGTAGGTGTAAACTGACATGTAAGAATATACATATACTTTCTTTCCTGTAAAGCAGTCTTTCTCAATTGGGGGCTTTTTAAAATTTATTTTTATTTACTTTTTTTATTGAGGTATAACTTACTGTGAGGGGCACAAATCTTAAGCATACAGTTCAGTGTAGTTTTATATATTGATCTGTATCTACGTGTAGATACAGATGTCTGTGTAACTGCCCCTCAGATTAAGAAATGGAACACTTCCCCTCTCCCCTAGAAAATTTTCTCGTGCCTCTTTCCAGTAAAGCCTCCACCCAAATTAACTTTTTTAAAAATTGCTTTTATTACTATGGATTAGTTTGGCCTATTCTTGAACTTTATATAAGTGGAACCATTATTTTCTCCAATATTAAGCCTGTGAAATTCATCCATGTTGTAGCATGTAACAACAGTTCTTCATTCCTTGTAGCATTTCATTGTGTGACTATATCACAAATTATGGATCTGTTTGAATGTTGATTGATGTTTGGGTTGTTTTCAATTTTTAGTTAACACAAAGCTGTAGTGAACATTTCTTTATATGTCTTTGATGAACAGAAACACTTAGTTCTTTTGGGTATACACCCGTGAGTATGACTGCTGTGTTACAGTACAGACGTATATTTAGCTTTAATAGGTTGAACAGGTTTAGTTTTCCAGAGTTAGTGTACCAGTTGCCCACCTACCAGCAGCGTGTGAGAGTTTACATTCTCATCAATGTTTGATGTTGTCAGTCTTTAATATTAGCTATTCTATTGGATGTTAGTGGTATCTTGTGGTGTTAGTTTGCATTTTCCTGAGAACCAGTTCAACTAGAGAGTTTTTAGTTCTTTTCTTTTTCTTTTTTTCTTTTTTCTTTTTTTCTTTTTTTGTACATTTCCAAGCCACTGCTCCTGAGATCTTGATTTATTGAGTCTCCTGTGGTGTGTGGCCCAGTCAACTAGATATCTACAATTCCCTACAAGTGATTCTTAGGCCTTCAGACCTCTGGATAAGAATTACGGCATTTGTCAGCATTGCTTAAAGGTTTATTTTAAAGTCTCCAAGAATATTTCACAATCTACTAAAGAGAGAGTCATGACAAATAAAAAGTTTTTCTACTTGAAACAGATTAAACAGATCATGCTATATTTAAGGGTCTTCAGTAGTTGAGTGAATAAATTGAAGAAACTGCAATGCAGGCTGCTTCACAGAAAATTGCAACTACTGCCATGTCTTATTTGTATCCACTTGTTAGATTTGCCTTTTTCAAATGTTCTTCCATAAAAAATGGTGTATTTAGAAGTGAGAAAATGGTATGTTAGCATTAATGATAATGTATGCTCTTTGTAGACCCTTATTTGCTAAGTTAGACAGTTCTATTCAAAATGCTTCTCTTCACAGAAAGAAAAATTCTTAAGCACACCAGATAAATCATTAATCAGTAGAAGCAGAGTAACCCTGACCTGTTTGCATTTAATTGTGAACATGAAGGTAAACACTAGAAACCAAAAAAATTATTCTATCGGTAGATATAGCCCATCTTCAGGGAAAAGAATCCTATCTGGTCTCCTGAAAAGAACATGGAGCTCACCACAGTTTTATTATGATATGCTCAGATACAGTAAGTTAGTGGTTAGCCCATCTTCAGGGAAAAGAATCCTATCTGGTCTCCTGAAAAGAACATGGAGCTCACCACAGTTTTATTATGATATGCTCAGATACAGTAAGTTAGTGGTTACAAAATCAAAGAGCCTGTCATGTCAAGTTTGAAACCTTCTACCTTACCAATAAGAAAGAGTAGAATTGTTTCCTCGGGCTTCAACTCTTCTGCCATTTGGGGTTTCTTTAGGTAATTATTTTGAATGTTTAGAGTCATTGTCTTGGCACCCCAACTTTTGTGAGGGATACTAACATGAGGGCATTATGGTTTCAAATAGGATAAACCGGGCATGAGGTTAGGTATCATGTGGGCCAGTTTATTATTTGTGGATTTCATCACATGATAATCTACTCTTCACTGGAAGCTTGTTCACTGAAAGGCTTTCCCTAGCAGTACTTAATAACTTCCTAAGTAAATTTCGGTTAGGAGTTTGCTCCCACAGCTTATTGGCCTTTAATGGATGTTAATTATACTCTTCATGCCTTCTGTTTTAAGAAATGGGAAATAACTTTACACACATAAGCAAACCCTAAACTAATGTTTGGTTCTTAGAAGCTTGATACCAGCATTACTTAGAAAGAGCAGTAAGTCAGAAACTCAAGGCAGAAAGCAAAATGGCCTGTTCCATTACTGGTATAGTAGTATAGAATAGAGGCAAATCACATGTCTTTATAAAATAGAACAGAAGTTTATTTTTTCAGACCAGTTGCTTATCTTTGGTCAGAAATATAATGTTAGAGAATATTTACACACAGTGAAATGCTTGTATTAAAATATGCAGAGCTGAGTACATAGTCAAATTAACATGAGTAAAATAATCCCAAAGACTACAACTTTAAAGATAGTGCATTGTCTGAGCCAAAGTAGTGGAGTGGTTCCCTCTTCCCTTTTAAAGTCCTCTGTATGTTAATGTGGTTTGGAGTGGTCTCTACTAAAAAGACAAAAAACTAGCCGGGCGAGGTGGTGGGCGCCTGTAGTCCCAGCTACTCGGGAGGCTGAGGCAGGAGAATGGCGTGAACCCAGGAGGGGGAGCTTGCAATGAGCCGAGATCATGCCATTGCACTCCACCCTGGGTGACAGAGCGAGACTCTGTCTTTTAAAAAAAAAAAAAATATATATATATATATATATGTGTGTGTGTGTGTGTGTCTTCCTGTGCTATGAAAAAGTTTTTTGTTTGTTTTTTTGTTTGTTTGTTTTTTCCAAAAAAGGAACCTTTGAATCTCTGTCCTCTTTTCAGAAAATTGAGAGGATCTTGCAGGTATAAAGAGGGTAAGATACTTGTCATTTACAGGTGGGAGAAGTGGAAGGTTAAAAATGAGATGGTCCCATTGTGTTAATAAAACAAAGTCAGACAAACGTAATTGCCTGGCTAGGTGATTTTCTTTTCTACTCAGTGCATTTAGTGGATAGCCATGAAGTTTATAAAAAGTGTTAAAAGTGTATCTGTAAAAACAACCACCTGAAAAAGTTATTTTAGTAGTTACAGTGAAAAGCTAGAATTCATACTGTTTCATATAGGGAAATATTTCCAGTGAGTAGTGCTTTTTGGTCAGAACTAAAAGTTGAGCTGGTTTATTCCATTTTACCATGCCTGTACTGTAGAGGAAAGGGGAAGTATATGGAATACACTTGTGAATACAGTTTGTAGGATACATTAACACTTTTCTGAGTGGGCTGCTCGTTTTTCCTCAATATTGTACATATTTTCCTTAAGCTCTTCTTTAAAAGATAAATGTTTTTCATACTTCTGTTAAATCCTCAAGGATTAACTCTGAGTCACAATTTGTGGTATTTTAAATCTTTTTAAATAAATCTGTATATTTGCAACTGAATCAAAACAGTAAAACATTTCACAGGGTAGGGTCTGATGACCATTTTATAATCAACATTTTTAGATACCACAACAAGATATTTATGAGCATCCACTGAAATTATGGCATTATGTCATATAAATATGCAAAAATTCATTTTTCTATTCTTGTGTTTATACATAAGAAAGAAAATGCTGGGCATGGTGGCTCCCTGTAATCCCAGCACTTTGAGAGGCCGAGGCAGATAGATCACGAAGTCAGGAGATTGAGACCATCCTGGCCAACATGGTGAAACCCTGTCTCTACCAAAAATACAAAAATTAGCTGGGTGTGGTGGCGCATGCCTCTAGTCCCAGCTACTCGGGAGGATGAGGCAGGAGAATTGCTTGAACCAGGGAGTTGGAGGTTGCAGTGAACCGAGATTGTGCCACTGCACTCCAGCCTGGTGGCAGAGCAAGACTCCGGCTTTAAAAAAAGAAAAGAAAAAGGCCTTTCTGTGCTACCCACAGAGGGGTCCATACGGCATTGTTCTGGATTCCTGTCGTAACTTAAAGGGAAACTTTCACAATGTCCAGAGCCCTTGATGGCCTGCGGATGAAGGAGGAGGATGTCCTTAAGTTCCTTGCAGCAGGAACCAACTTAGGTGGCACCAATCTTGACTTGCAGATGGGACAGTACATCTATAATAGGAAAAGTGATGGCATGTACATCATACATCTGAAGAGGACCTGGGAGAAGCTTCTGCTGGCAGCTCATACCATTGTTCCCATTGAAAACCCTGCGGATGTCAGTGTTATATCCTCCAGGAATACTGACCAGAGGGCCATGCTGAAGTTTGCTGTTGCTACTGGAGCCAATCCAATTGCTGGCTGCTTCACTCCTGGAACCTTCAGTAACCAGATGCAAGCAGCCTTCTGGGAGCCACGGCTTCTTGTGGTTACTGACCCCAGAGCTGACCACCAGCCTTTCATGGAGGCATCTTACGTTAACCTACCTACCATTGCTCTGTGTAACACAGATTCTCCTCTGCGCTGTGTGGACATTGCCATCCCATGCAACAACAAGGGAGCTCACTCCGTGGGTTTGATGTGGATGCTGTCTCTGAAGTTCTGCGCATGCGTGGCACCATTTCCCGTGAACACCCATTGGAGGTCATGCCTGAGCTCTACTTCTACAGAGATCCTGAAGCGATTGAAAAAGAAGAGCAGACTGCTGCTGAAAAGGCAGTGACCAAGTAGGAATTTCAGTGTGAATGGACTGCTCCAGCTCTTGAGTTCACTGCTACTCAGCCTGAGGTTGCACAATGGTCTGAAGGCGTGCAGGTGCCTTCTGTGCTTCTTCAGCAGTTCCCTACTAAAGACTGGAGCACTCAGCCTGCCATAGAAGACTGGTCTGCAGCTCTCACTGCTCAGGCCACTGAATGGGTAGGAGCAACCACTGAATGGTCTTAAGCTGTTCTTGCACGGACTCTTAAGCAACATGGAAAATAAACATCAGTATCTAAATAAAAAAATTTTAAAAAACCAAAAAATTAACTCCTGGCATAAGGTGTTAGATTTTGTTAGACGAGCTATGAAGACTTGACATTACATGGAGCATAGTAAAGATAAAAAGTTAGAAGTTGGTTCAACTTCTCTTTACTCAGGCCAGATTCTCTAACAGAAAATTTTTGAACTTGATTCATCTCGGAGTGATCAGAATTTTTGAGGAGCAAATCCCAAAACTGCACATGCATATGAATGGGTCTTAACAGTTTTGGAAGTGCTGCTTGCCTTAATTTCTTATGACTTGACACAAAGTCTGTAATCCCAGCACTTTGGGAGACTGAGGCAGGAGAATCTCTTGAACCCAGGAGTTTGAGACCAGCCTGGGCAACATGTGAGATACTGTCTCAACAAAAAGTTTAAAAAATTAACCAGGTGTGGTGGTGTGTGCCTGTAGCCCCAGCTACATACGAGGGGAGGATCATTGGAGCCCTGGAGTTCCAGGCTGCAGTGAGCTAAAATGGTGCCACTGCACTCCAGCCTGGGCACAGAGGGAGACCCTGTCTCAAAAAAATAATAATAATAAAAAATAATAAAACAAATAGAGTGATCAGTGAGTGTCTGCCCTGTGAATGAAACATTTTTTCAGCATCTGCAACATGTAACACAATGCATAGGAGTTCTGATCCTTTCTTGTTTGTTATTGGGATTAGATACACACTGTCATATTTAGCCATATTAATGTGTGATTATTCAGGCTTCATAATTAGGATATGACTTCTTAGGTCCAAGAGGTTGTAAAATGAGCTAAATAAATATGATTGTGGCATATTTATGAATATTACAGTTAAACACATAAAGGCATTATCAAAAGCATGTGGATTTATTCTTATAATTTATTATCTAGAGAAAATAGAGCAGATATTTAACCTCTCTATGGTAAATTAACAACCCAAATGACATGCATTACTGATGCAGAACTTTGTTCCCTAGTTCAGCTAAACCGGGCTCTTGTCACAAGACCAGGAAGGATTAGGAACACAGACACACTGAAGGGTGAGGGGAACGGAATTTATTGGGCCAAAGAGGAAAAGAAGAAAAAAAGTACCTTCAGTAACGTGAGAGGGGATCCTCCTAATAGGCTCCCCACCTCACAGACTGAATTCCAGGCCACCACCCAGGAACTGAAAAGGCCAGGCTCCTCCCCGTATCTATCACTCCCCGCTCTGAAGAAGTACATCTAACTGCCTTTAGAGTGAGGATAAGGACGAAGACCAATCTTAACTTCTTCCTGCTGACAAAGGTACCTGTTTTGGGAAAACAGCAGTCAGATTCCCCTCAGAGGCCATCTAGGGTTCCTGGCAAAAGGGGCCATCATTCAAGGCTCCGGTTGCATGGCTGCTTGGAGTTTGATGACCTAAAGGTGAGAATAAACAAACCGGGTTATTAGAAAACATGTATCAGAACAGAATGGGGTAGCAGGTAAGGACAGCTCAAAAATTCCAAGGCCTTTTATTGGTTTGCACAGGGAGTCAGAGGCCAAAGCCCGACTGGTTAAAAAAAAAAAACTTTTACCCTTTTTCCAGCATGTCAGGCTTCTGTGTTCCCTTCCCCCAAGCGCAATCCTAAGTCAACTAGTTTAAGGTTTGGGAAATTAACTTTTCCCAGGTTGGAGGATGCATCAGAGGGGAGGGTCCCGTAGTACAGAGACACAATTACCTATCAGTGAAGGGAGGACAGAGGAGGAAAAAGATGATTTTTTTTTCAAAGGAGTCCTAGAGATTCAGAATGCATTTGAAAGGGGTAGAGACTAAAGGTG
The DNA here is from genome assembly GCF_047675955.1 of Chlorocebus sabaeus. Classification (NCBI taxonomy): domain Eukaryota; kingdom Metazoa; phylum Chordata; class Mammalia; order Primates; family Cercopithecidae; genus Chlorocebus; species Chlorocebus sabaeus. The sequence continues at coordinate 94,457,930 of NC_132910.1, forward strand.
AATGGCTACTCATCTAGAAAGAGGGGAGCGAAGCATCCCAAGTTCCCTTCTCTTCCTAGTGAATACCCAGGGTGTGTGAGGGAAAGAAAGTAAAGCATCTCTTTCTTCCATCGTTATATCCCCAAGTCCCCACAACCTCTACAGGGTACCACCCATGGGTGTCAAAGTGGCCTTCACCTATGTTAACAGGGGGGCCTAAGAGGGTGGGAATATCTGCTCTTACCCACATATGCCCTATCCCCCCTGCTGTCAGTAGCCTTTGAATTCCCTAGACTGCATTTATGCCATGGATATTGGCATAGCCTTTATCCATAAAAGGAGAAGCCTGGCTTAATTGGTAGGAATAAGTCATGCTCACCTGAGCTGTGCCTTTTTTTTTTTTTTAACTTCCATTATTGTCTGCTTGTGGACCTCTCAGATCTAGTTTTATTTCCTAGGGCCTTTATCCAAAGCTTAGAATTGAGTTTGAGACAAAAATGTGTCTTAGGGGTTGTGTGGACTCCTTATCATAAGCCGAATGCTAAGGTGAAGCTGTGGAATTTAGTCCTCCTCCAACAAGAGAGAGAAAAGGATGTCTTGTGACACACCCAGATAACTGATGGCTATAGTTATGCTTGCTAAGATCTGGGTGCATGGGACCTGGCTTTGGTTAGCTCCCCTGGTCTTACTCTCCCAAAAAGGAAACCTCCGGGCGATGGGCATCCTGTTTATTCCCATCACTTGACAGGAATTGCAGGATAATTGCTGAGAACTAGAATATTGATCCAGATTTTTACATTATCCATCCCCTTAGCTCCTTCTGAGCTGCAGCCAGAGATTGCTGGTTGGTTCACAGGAATAAGCAGGATTAGTTTAAAATGTAGACAAGAACTTAAAAACAACTAGTGAGTCTAGAATGTAATGACAAACGTATGACAAGTTTTGAAACATTTTCTCTCCAGTTCTCATTTTTGTTAAAAACAAATCATGATAGTACTGAGTTGTTTGCAAAATAGACTTTAGTCTTATACTTGGCCCCATTTGCATAAAGTGCAGCCAAAAAATAAAAAAAATATATATATATATACACACACACACACTTTTTTTTTTTTTTTTTTTTTTTTTTTTTTTGAGATGGAGTCTTACTCTGTTGCCCAGATGGGAGTGCAGTAGCACGATCTCAGCTCACTGCAACCTCCGGCTCCTGGATTCAAGTGATTCTCCCACCTCAGCCTCCTGAGTAGCTGGTACTACAGGCACGCACCACCACACCTGGCTAATTTTTGTATTTTTAGTAGAGATGGGGTTTCAACCATGTTGGCCAGGTTGGTCTTGAACTCCTGACCACAAGTGACCTGCCCTCTTCGGCCTCCCAAAGTGCTGGGATTACAGGTGTGAGCCATTGTGCCCAGCCCGAATAATTAATTTAACATAGGCCTTTTAGATTGACTTTGATGGAACTCAGTTCCACAAGGAATCTCAGGACTTTATAAAGCCAAGTCCACCCATGAGTTTGTACCCTCAAATACCTGTGAGTTGGGTAAACTCCACTCTTCTTGAGATCCCAGGAACATGTGGTTCCCGGGCCTGTTGGAAAGTGACATTCTCTACTTACCACAGGTTAGGAACCCTGTACAGGACTGTGTAGATGAGCTATGAGGCCAATTTTCCCAAGGGGCTTTATTCGGCTCTGCAAGTAGAGCTTGACTCCTTAAAGGGAAGCATACCCTTCCAGTCAAAGCCTTGGTAAAACAACCAGTTTCTCCAATTGCATCCTGTTGCAAAAGAAAATGGATTCTTATTGCACTGATGCAAACAATCATAGTGCCATAAGTTAAGAATACTCACAACTAGTTTCCAAATTCTGGAGAAGAGAGGCAGAGAGACAAATATGCTCCACATTTTGTTCACAGGATTATACCTTACTCAATTATTAAAGGCTGTGAATAGCTCAAAATAAGTTTCCTTGGACTCTGATAAACAAGGATCAGCAGTGTTCCAGGCAAAAGTCAAAAAGGTTACAGTTTTCTATTAGTTCAGTCCATTTAGTTAACTCTTGTTTTGCTTGGTATTCGTGAACATTTCAGCTCTCCATGAGTCCTGTACATTTTTCCTTTATTCCAATGTCACAGTCTCCCAAGTTATCAGAAACTTACATTTGAAAGCACTTGTCAAAGTTCTGTAGCTGATTATAAGCCATCTTTTGAAGAGGATCAAAACAAGACAATTGTCTGTGAGTAATGAAATGTCAGGGTAGTTACAGTCAGAAATACAATTGAAAAAGAAATTTGGTTATCTCTGGTTTACAATAACATAACAACCTTAATTGTGATTGATAGCATATACTCAGACATTAGAATTTTAGAAATCCCATACAATTTTGGAACATATTATAATATTGTTCCCTAAGACATAACCTGAAGAAGATTAAACATCATTTTGGCAATCCCATGTACCCAAACATGTCAAATAGTTCTGTTTATCTTTCTTCTGGGTGCTCCAGGGGCCCTCTGTAGCATCCAAAAAGCCAGGTGTCAGCAAAGACAATTTTGAAACTGAAGTTTGATTTTGGGAAGCCTGTTAATTATGTTAGAGGGTTAAAGCACTTGATATTATGAAATAGAATTCCAGATTACCTTAAGTTATTTATTTTGCCAAAATGATGACTCAGAAATTTTTGGAAAAGCAGAAACCTTTTATAACCCCTTAAAACTTTTGCCAAAGAGATTAGTGCCTTAAGAGTACCTTATTGTGCTTTTATTTCAGTGCTCAATTTACAGAAAAAACATATTATACCCTTTTGAATTTAGTTAACATGTTCACACTTGGAATTTGTTTTGCAAGATTAATTTTTACAATCCTTTCACAACTTGTTTGAACTTTTAGCTTTATCTTATCAAATTCAAAATAATCCTTTAACCCCAGGCAAAAATTTACATTTTGACATCTGCATTTTACCAATGGTCTTTAGGCTGTTTCTATGTCTCAAAGATTAAAGTCACGTGAACTAAAAGGTACCACAGCTTTTATCTTCCCTTTCAATATTTGATCCAAGCACCTATCCTTCTCTATAATTAATTAGAGCTCTTTTTATAGACATCACATATAACAACACATATATAACTACACAGATGGGCAGAAGAAAACCCAGTAACCACAAGTTTTTCATTTGCCAACTTCCTAATTGGATGATTTGCCTCTGGGTTGAGCCCATAAAGAGACAGGGTTAGGAAAACATGCAGCTTCTAAGGCCTAATAAACAGGCATAACTGGGAGGCAAAAACAGATTTTGAGAGAGATCTGTTCACTTTTAATTCTTGGGGTTTCATGAAGAAAACAGAGGTCTGTCCCCTTTCATGCAAGCATTAAGGGTAGCAAGGCAAAATGGAGAAAAATAATTCAGGTGACTAGAAAAAACCCTTTTCCAGCAAAGCAAGATCCAGGAAGAGAAAAACATAAAGGCCTTTTAAATATACCTATAATTTGGATATCCATTTTTAATTAAGCTGAGTGCTGTTTAAGAAAATTCTTTTAAATTCCTTGTTCTCCAACTTTAGCTGCACCAAATGGTCAGTATTTCTGGCTTTCAAACTTTACTAAAGGCTCAGAAAAGGAAAATCAAGGCAGTTCGTGGAGAGGAAGAGAATAAACAACTAGGAAAAGTCACATAGATATCAAACCAGAAAGGACTCTGTCTAAGCCAGGATTGAGCCTGGGCTGCCACTGTAAAATGGCAGAGGCTAAAGAAAGCATTGCCACATGTTTACAGGTCACACTTCCAAGGACATAAACCAAGATGGAGGCCTGCAGCAAAGTTTGCTACTGACCATACAGAAAGACATGCAAAGCACACCAGATTGGCTAAAGCTTAAGACAAACCTCACAAACCCTTTTTCATAATTCAAACTTTACAGAGAAATAAACAGTTATCCTTATTCCTGGTCTAGTAAAACATCTGCAAAAAAAAAAAAAAAAAAAAAAGGCCTCGCTTTAAAGTTAACTCCTGACCTGGTGGAGAAGAGGAAGACAGCTTAAATGCAAGGCTGTGTTAACTACTAACAGGGTGGAGAAAAGAAAAAGATGCCTGAGGAAGAACCTCTCATTCTTATGCAAATAGGTCTCTCATGTCTACTAGGAGAGAGACCTGGTGGGGAATGCTGGCCAGTCTGCTGCGCAAAGGCCTTTTAGCCTTAGCCACCACTGTGTATCTCAAAAAAAGGAGGAAAAGGCGGACATTCTCCATCCCTGGGAGTGACAGGAGTTGTGGGGAGGCGTAATTTCCTCTAACCTCAGAAGTCTGAGGACAAAAAGGCTTAGAAATGAAAGGTAAAAAGATTTTTTGGTTTGCATCTTACCCTTTCTCATGCCCCATATTTGGGCACCAAAAATGATGCAGAATTTTGTTCTTAGTTCAACTAAAACTGGGTTTTTGTCACATGACCTGGAAGGATTAGGAACACATTGAAGGACACTTTGAGGGGAACGGAATTTATTGGGCAAAAAAGGAAAAGAAGAAAAATAAACTTCCAGCAAAGCGAGATGGGGTCCTTCTAACAGGCCCCCCAACCTCATGGATTGAATACGAGGCCATCACACGGGAACTGAAGAGGCTTCAGTTTCAACCCAGCTTTTTCTGTTCAATAATAATAATATAAATAACAATATAAATTTGAACAGATTTATTCATGTATGAACATTTGCCTTTTTCTGGATTATTTATGGCCTTCTATTCCTAACCAGACTAACAGAGCATTTTTTTTTCTGGGCCTTTAATATACTTGGTTATGGCAGTAACTACAGCGGGATTTTATTCTAGAATTTCACCTGGTATTCAGATTGCTTCATTCTGTACAATTTAGCTCTTTTCGTATTTCTCTCAAAACATAGTTAAGGGAATAATAAATTACTTCTTTACTTGCTGGGCCTCTTCATGGAAATACTACAATAATCCACTACATGGCAAATAAAGTTATGAGCTGAGGGAAGAGGTGATGCCTTAAAGAAGCTCTTTCCTTGAACATGAATAGACTTTATTTTCACCATCCCAGAATTAGAAGTATTTCTCTCTAGTCTGCTAAGAGGTAGAAAGAAAAGAATGATCATCGAAATAAACACAGGGTAAAGAGCTGACCCTGGTACTCACAGGACCACGGGCCTGGTGGCTCACGCCTGTAATCCCAGCACGTTGGGAGACCGAGGCGGGTGGATCACGAGGTCAGGAGATCGAGACCATCCTGGCTAACACGGTGAAACCCTGCCTTTACTAAAAATACAAAAATTAGCTGGGCGTGGTGGCGGGTGCCTGTAGTCCCAGCTACTCGGGAGGCTGAGGCAGGAGAATGGCGTGAACCCGGGAGGCGGAGCTTGCAGTGAGCCCAGATCGCACCACTGCACTCCAGCCTGGGCGACAGAGCGAGACTCCGTCTCAAAAGAAAAAAGAAAAAGAAAAAGAAAACGTGTTATTAAATGGGTCTCCTTGGAAGGTTGGGTTGGCTCAGGAAGCACTTTATTATCATGGAGTTTTAAAGTATCTTTCTCTTCCACTAAGGTTGTAGAACAGCTTCCTTCTCGTAGCCTCAAAACTGAAGACTGTTCAAGGCAAGGTTAGCTGTGGCTTTTTTAGAGGAGCTGGAATATAGAGAGAGTCCTACTCTTTAGATCTCTTTGACAAGAACAAAAAATACTTGCTGTATAAAGGTCGCCATTTAGGTAGTGTTTTTTTAGCTGACATTGTCATGATTTATTCTGTTTTTGTGTGTTGAAACAATTTGTCTCTAAAGTAGCTTTGTTTTTCCAAAAATTCTTTGACTGTGATAGACGTAGTAGTTAAACTTTGTGTTGCAGATCCTGTGAAGCCACCTGGCAGCTCCTTACAAGCACCAGCTGATTTACCCTTAGCTATAAATACAGCACCACCATCCACCCAGGCGGATTCATCCTCTGCCACTCTACCTCCTCCATATCAGCTAATCAATGTTCCACCACACCTGGAAACTCTTGGCATTCAGGAGGATCCTCAAGACTACCTGTTGCTCATCAACTGTCAAAGCAAGAAACCCGAACCCACCAGGTAAATTATACATGCCCGTGTGAGAGAGACATAGACAGAGGCGTATGTATGTATGTATGTATGTGTGTACACATTAAGATTCTTACCTTTTGAACTTTTTAAATTTTGACTTGCAGGCTTGAGAGAAACCATCTGTATAGGCATATGTTTAGGCTTTATATTTCAGGTTTACATTCCCCTATTGATTTCTGATATTCAGGAGATTGTGTTGAAGAGACACAATCTCTGCCATCTTTGACAAAGAGCAGTTTTCCCTACAAGGCTCTTTTGGAAGTCTGTCTACTATTTTGTAGTCTTTGTTACAGACTCACAGTATTACTTGCTTAACAGATTTCACTGATTTATAAATGGTGATCTTGCTCCATTTCTTATGTGATTGTAAACCAGCCAAGGGTCATCTTTTGTTTCTGAAGAAGGAGAGGAATACCTTCTACTAGAAGATTTTGAAAGCAAAACGATTCCATTGCAGTGAGTGTGTTGTGGTGGTTTGGATCTGTGTGAGAAATTAATCATACAGGTAAAATCCCGATATAGCAAATTCCATGGAATACACAAATTGGATGTTAGTGAAATTTGATCAAATATATTCCTAAAAAATTATGAAACTTTTAGTCTTCATATCTAGCAATGAAGCAGAGCTTATCCTTTTTTTTAACTTTTTTTTTTTTTTTTTTTTAAAGAGACAAAGTCTTGCTCTGTTGCCCAGGCTGGAGTGCAGTGGCACACTCATAGCTCAACCCCAAACTCCTGGGCTCAAGTATTCCTCCCGCCTCAGCCTCCTAAAGCACTGGGATTGCAGGTGTGAGCCACTGCACTTGGCCTCCCTTTACAAATTTTTAAGTAGAAAGACGTATATGGAGTACAGCACTTGACTGAAGGAATCATCAAGCCTGTCCCAAATTCTTGGTTTCTCTACCATCTCCTTCCCTGCCCCCACACCCCTTTCCTCTTCTAAGCTATAAGGCATTTTAATTGGATCCTCCTTGTTCCTTGACGTTGAATAGTTGGAAGAGTTAAGGCAGTAAAGAGTCAAGAAGCAGTTGTTTTACTGTTTTTAAAAGGAGCAGAAAAATGATTGAGAGGCCAGTCTCTGCCATTAATAGCTATGTGACAATTAGTGATACCCGTCAATTGAGTATATTTTATTTATGTATTAATCAGCTGGGGTCTGGATAGAGACTATATTTCTTGATAGACATGAAAAATGTTTTTTTAAACAAGATTATTATATTTTTTAAGCATTATTTTATGACAAAAAGATTTTTTTTAATGCAGAAAGTGATTATTACTGGACTAGGATCAGACAAAGTACTTGTTCAAAAATTTTGATGTAGAATATGTTAAGATTCACAAAATAGTTTCTCTGAACCATGCCCTGAGATGATGGAAACAGCTCACATTCATTCCAAAGCTGGATTTCTATGTATTTGTTGTAATGGGATTTTACCTGTAAGAGCAGAAAAAAATTTATAAATCAACATTTGTTAATATCAAATTCTAACTTGATTTTGCTTGTTTGCTGTGAGTATTTAAAAATTATACACTGGCAACTTTGTTATCTATGCTACTAACTAATATTTTATTTTATAAAAGTTCACAATTATTTTTCAGTAGCAACTTTTTAGAAGCCAACAGCCGAGTGACAGTTCTATATTTTATTTTTATATAGTGTATTTCATAATTTGACTGGTATCACAGCTTTCTTCTTGCAGTACAACTTATGCTCAAAATCATCACCCAGATGTATTTTGCTATCTATATTTTGCAAAAGTGAGAGTTAAATAGCAAATATTTATGAGGTAACCACTATGTGCCCAATATTATGCTAGGTGCTATGAAGGTACAAACTATATAAAATAGAGTCTACTCAGATATAGTCAGCTTTGGAGTTTACAAGTAAGAGTTAAGTGAAAACATGCAAGCATTAAATATTTAGAGATGAAGATAATATACGAGAGTTGCCTTGCAAACTCTTGTTTGTTCTGCAAGACTTTGGTTAGAATGTGCTCCTCTAGGAAGCATTCCTCTCAAACTCCCAAGTTAGCTTAAATATCTTTCTGGGTTTTTATAGTATCCCAGTTATGCCTTCATATCTTGTTTTATCCCAGTGTTAGAAACGGCTTGATGTTTTTACTTATTCTTCACTAACTGTAAGCTAGTCAGAGCAAGGAGCTTTACTTACTACTCATAATTCCTCTAGCTTCTCTTAACTCTGCATTTGAATTAAATGAAGTACAAATTTTAGAATATGCATAGGCACATTAGAAATTCCACAAAGGGACAGTGCAAGTGTTTTTAAGATGGAGAAAACAAAAGCTTCACAGGAAGAATAGGATGTGAACTACACCTAGTTGGTGAGAGAAGAGAAGAAAATCATTAGTAATTTGTGCAAAAATAGCTTGAGGGAAAGGAAAGATGTGAGTGAGCATGGTGGGAGGAAGATAATGAGGAGGAGAGCGTCTTAGAGGATAGGATGGAGAAGGTGGAGCCAGGTTATTAGTAGCCTCAGTGTCGCGTGGATTCGTGTGAGGCCTTATAGTTCCCACACCCTGTAGGGGCCCTTACTAGGTTTTTCTCTTGAATACATGAGTGGTATAACAACTGTGTTTTGAAAATATTGATCTTATGGAAGTCTGGCCCCATGAATAGATTGAAAGAGGCAGAGAGTAGAGGAAATTCCACTAAGGAGGGTTCAGTCATATAGATCTCAGCAGGGACAGGGACCTGAACTTGGGATTGTGGCAATGGGAATAGAGCAAGGGAATAATAAGTACGTGGCTAAGAAGAAGGGCGCGGTGCCTGCATGACTGGAGATCAAAGAGAAGGAATCAAGCTGATTGCGTTTTGAGCCTAGGGAATCTGGATAAAGTCATTTTTTTCAGTGCAAGCCAGAAAAGCAGTCAACTTAAGTAAATGTATTTCAATTTGAGGCACACAAGCAAGGTAATACTGGAGTAACCAAGTAGAAATATTAGTTTGAGAACATGGGACTTGGAATTTGGTAAGATGATGGAAGTTGTCAGCATTCAGAGAAGAAAATGAAGTTCTGAAAAAGGAGGATGATCTGTAATAGCATGTGTGGTAAAAGGTTAGGACTGATCTCTGTTGGCCATTCCCTGGGAGAGAGACAGGAAGGAGCCAGTAAGTGAAACAAGAAAGTAATCAGCGAGGGAGAAGGGTTTAAAATGGAGAGTTTTAAGATGTTTTTAAGATGGAGAAAACAAAAGCACAATGTGGCACAGTGTGGGTTTTCTGATAGTAAAGGGGGGAGACTTTACTGTGCATAGTACCAGATATTACTAAGAAGTCAGAGAAGGTAAGCCCTTAAAAAAAAAATCATAGTTATTTAAAGAAATATTGTTTAAATTCCTACAGGACTTTGGATAACATGCAGAAGTAGTTCAGGTATCTTGTTTAGCATTAAGGAAGTGAGAGTGTGCTTGTGTTGTTAGCTTCATCTTGTCATATACCCAAATTTTGTGATACCTCAAAATGCAGAGACTGAAAATGTACATAAATGTACTTTAATGAGATTTCTCAAAGTGAGTTATTGTTTGGAGTTGGTTAACTCTGTATCATGTATTTCAGTCCTCTTTAATGTTGGCTAAATGTTAAAGAAAAGTAGTAGAAAGGAAGATATGTGAAAAACAATTAGATGTCACCTTCTTGTAAGTCACATTGACCTTATTCAATACCAAGTAATCATTAGACTTTTAATTTTACAGAACAACAAATTTGCCACGGGGAGGTTTAAGACCAATGGATCAACTATATAAACTGTACTAGCACTAGGTTTTTGCATGCTCTTCAGAGGAAATGCTTTTCCTTGTGTCTATGCATTAATCATTTACCTTTCCCAGAGTTTTGTAATGTTTAATTCCAGTGCTTCAGGGATTGTGTTTTTATGTGCAAATTTAATAGGTGGAGTTGGGGGTGTGGGCAGATGTAGGACAGAATTAAAGAGAATGCTTCTGTTGGTTTTGTGGTGGCGGTTTTGTTGTCTGGTGTATAATCATAAAAGCTAAAGAACATTTGTGCTTTAAATCCTATGGATCACACAAAAAATCTAATGAGAAAAGCCCTATCTTTTGATTGCTAAGCTATAAATATGTTTATAAAAAATATTCTTAGTCTTCACCTTGTTTATTCTGTCATTAACAATTTTTATTTAGAACACACGCTGATTCTGCAAAATCCACCTCTTCTGAAACAGACTGCAATGATAACGTCCCTTCTCATAAAAATCCTGCTTCCTCCCAGAGCAAACATGGAATGAATGGCTTTTTTCAGCAGCAAATGATATACGACTCTCCACCTTCACGTGCCACATCTGCTTCAGTTGACTCCAGCCTTTATAACCTGCCCAGGAGTTATTCCCATGATGTTTTACCAAAGGTGTCTCCGTCAAGTACTGAAGCAGATGGAGAACTCTATGTTTTTAATACCCCATCTGGGACATCGAGTGTAGAGACTCAAATGAGGCATGTATCTATTAGTTATGACATTCCTCCAACACCTGGTAATACTTATCAGATTCCACGAACATTTCCAGAAGGAACCTTGGGACAGACATCAAAGCTAGACACTATTCCAGATATTCCTCCACCTCGGCCACCGAAACCACATCCAGCTCATGACCGATCTCCTGTGGAAACGTGTAGTATCCCACGCACCGCCTCAGACACTGACAATAGTTACTGTATCCCTACAGCAGGGATGCCGCCATCACGTAGTAATACCATTTCCACTGTGGATTTAAACAAATTGCGAAAAGGTCAGCTCTAGTTGACTTCTTCTCTATTAGAGGTTAATGATAGAAAATCAATTTTTCTGAATATTTGTTCTTTTTAAGTGTAGTTAAATATACTATGCTACAAAATACAGTCCATTTTTTTTCAGCTCTACAGTTACCTGGAAGGGTATATGTGCATTCATGCTCTGCTGGAAGGGAAAGAGAGTTGGAGTTTCTCACCCCTGAAGAAGTATGGCCTTAGTAATGCTTTCCTGCCTCAGGAAGTGTGCCCTTCTCTCTCCCACTTTCTATAATCCTGGGTGGATAGTCCCTCTGTTGGGACAGAAGTGCAGGAAATGGACCAGCCACAAAGCCTCTCCGAGTCATACCCTTTCCTGTATTTGTGTACCATTATGGCCACTTCTAAGTTACATCTGTTGGGCTCTATTTCCTTCCTTCCTATATAAGCAGTTTTTGTGTTGTGTCTGACAGGTGATATTCTGTTCTAGTCAAGCCATTCTGCTTTCTCTTTGATTTTTACTTGCATTTAAAGAGCTGAATCTTCTTTCCCCTTATCACTACTCACTTCACTAATTGTTAGTGAGTATACTTTCCTATACTGTCTCCTAGAGTCTGAACCAAAAGTTACAGACCTTGAGAGGAGAAGAGAAAATGAGTCTGGGTGATTCTCTGAGATTCTCAAAGTCCTAAAAATAGAAAGCTAAAGTTTTTAATGCACATATTCTAAATACTATGTGCTAAAATTTCTGTATTTTGTGGTAGAGTTTTCCCCAGCTATCTCCAAGAAGATAAATATTTAATGTATCTGTGATTACTACTTAAATCAGTACTTATTTCACCATTCAATAACAATTTCTAACTCCTTTCTTGAAGTGACTGTATAACCTGGTTATAAGTTAGTGAGATGTAAGTTAGGCCCAAGGTGGTGCAAACAGTGAGAAAATAGAGGTGTTTCTCTTCATCTTTAGATAACCTATCTTATCCCAGACTTAGACATTCACTCACACTCAAAATTAGATATTGGTTTTGGTTAGCATATGAGTGAGTGTCTGCATTTTCTAGTGGTTTAATATGCCGATTCAAGATACAATTCTATGAGCATCCTTTTTAAAATCTATGTGTGTGCATGTGTGTCTGCATATGTATAACGAGAGAAAGCGAATAGGTCATCCCAGTGACCCTGAGAGCTGGCAAAGATGGGAAGAAATGTTGATAGTTTGTTCTTTATTTTAGATGCTAGTTCTCAAGACTGCTACGATATTCCACGGACATTTCCAAGTGATAGATCTAGTTCACTTGAAGGCTTCCATAACCATTTTGTAAGTATAATTGACCTTGGCATCATCAAGTGTATTTCATTGTCTAAATCTTCATAATTAGTGCCATGGGACTAAGTGATATCATGAAATAAAAGTACACTGAGATCCATATGAATGGATTTGACTTACAATTGTGTTTTCATGTGTGAGAAGAGTTTTTGTTTATTAAAATAAATATATATGTGTTTTAGAAAGTCAAAAATGTGTTGACAGTGGGAAGTGTTTCAAGTGAAGAACTGGATGAAAATTACGTCCCAATGAATCCCAATTCACCACCACGACAACATTCCAGCAGTTTTACAGAACCAATTCAGGAAGCCAATTATGTGCCAATGACTCCAGGAACATTTGATTTTTCCTCATTTGGAATGCAAGTTCCTCCTCCTGCTCATATGGGCTTCAGGTCCAGCCCAAAAACCCCTCCCAGAAGGCCAGTTCCTGTTGCAGACTGTGAACCACCCCCCGTGGATAGGAACCTCAAGCCAGACAGAAAAGGTAAGGAGAGCATGGCAAAGTAAAAGGCTTGGGGAGTGCCAAGTTAGATCTATTTTTAACTGCCATTAAATCCAAAACAGAATTTGGACTAGAAATTCTGAAATATTTCATAGTTCCATAGCCATCAACTTATTTAAGCAAAGCAGTACTGCCATTTATAAATTAACAGTTACTATATCACATGTTGATGTGAGGTGATATTTATAAGTCTCCTATCCCTAGAGCAGAGGTTACAAGCTAAAATACTCATAGGGTAAGTGGACAACTGGGGAGAATTAGAAGAAACTGGACTGCCCTAGCCCCATCTATGGGAGTAACTAATCTACTTGGCTACAATCCTTTGTTGACTTGTGAAGTGATGCACCCATTCAGGCAAATCTTCTGGTATTTCAGGAGAAACCAGAGATTTCAGATTTTATATGTATTATCTCTCGATTTTTAAAGTTCTATCAACTAATTTAATTATTTTTAAGAAAATATTGCAGGCCAACCCAAACACTTCTGCAAGCTAGATAATGGCCTTCAGCTGCTATTTAGTAACCTCTTCTCTAGAGTGTATAATATCAAATCAGACTTAAGATTATTAATGTATTTGACATAATTATTTAAGAACAGTGAGACTGCATAATCTTTCCATTCTGTTCCTGTAACAACTTCTTAAGAATTACTTTGCCTTTGCTGGGGTAATAAATGCTTCTAGTCTATCATTTTTTTTTTCCATGCTGGCCTGCATAAGTAACATTAAGCTCTAAGGTAACATAGTTTGTTAAGAAATCTGTAAAGGAAACTGTTCAGCCAAATTGGGTAATATCTACCCAGGTTTTTAAAATGGGGTTTAAGTGGTTAAAACACAGACAATTTGATTTGTTGCACTATGCTGTTAGTGTGGCTTAATCTTGACAACCAAGTAAATTCGTGTAAATGTAAATGTGATGAATGATACAGTATCTGGCTTACCTAAGGGTGTTTCAGCACATTTGAAAACTCTCGTGCTATATGTAGCTTTTTAAGACCGCATAATGTTTGTGTCAGTTTCTCCTTAACCTGGGCTTAGATCATTAATAGTAGTTCTAATTAAGTCCTGGTTGTGAGGAAAAGAGACTGAGGCTCAGAGTATCTTAAGAAAAAGGATTTGATTTTGTTTATAAGTAAAGATAACCTCCTTGTTTCAATAGAAGGTTAACTTCCTTCAACAAAGAGGTTATCAGGAACTGAGGCAATTCCAGGGGACTGTTGCTGTGTCCTGCTCTCTCTGTGCATTTCTGTTTTACAGGAAATCTTTGCATCTGGTTTGTTCTCTTTCACATTCTTACCTTCTTTTCTGTTTTCTTTTCTGTTTCTTACTCTGTATCCCCTACTTAAATGGATTCTGCTTTCCAAGAGCTTTGGCCTCCAATGCTCCCCTTCTGTGACCTCAATTCTGCCTCCTAGCTCCTTTTTATGTGCCCTTGCAGCTTCTGCATCAGCTTCTCATTGCCTTATTTATTATTTACTCACTTTAGATTGCTTAGAGATTATGTGATTGGTCTATGTGTGTCACACCCACGACGACCCAGTCTGCCCAGGCAGCAGGGCTGTGATTGTGATGTGGATCTCAGAAACTTTCTACTGGATAATGCTTTCTTTTCTTTTTCTTTTTCTTTTTTTTTTTTTGTCTCTAAATCTATTTTAGACACTACTGGTCATTTTCTTTGCATATCATTTGCAAAAATATGTTTGGACATGTATAGCTTTATAATTGGTTCACACAGATCACTGAAGGATTGAGATACAAATGTCATGAACTCTTTGAAATATTGAAATATCTTTTTTAATGTTAAACTGGTGCTTTCCTTGTTTTCCAGTAACGAGTGCATGTTAGTGGCAGATCTCTACTTTTCAACTCCAAACCTAACAGTTTTATATTTTGAGGTCTCTCATAAATGTGGGGGGAGTAAGATTTGGGTGAGGGTGCAAAGCTCTTAAATCCTACCTCCCTTGCTCCTCTGCTGCTCTTTTCTCCCCTTGAGCTCTGTAGAACACAGTTTGAAAACTCCAGTATATTTGCCAGTTGTGATTCCATATAGTAAGCATAATATGAAATCAGGAAACATCCTTGTTTATAAGTTAGAAAAGACCTGAGATCATAATGATTAGCTTTTAGTATCCTCTAAGTCTGATATCACTCATGTATCCCACATTATTATGATATACGTTTTATGTATATATCACAATATATACTACATATCATGTATACTGCATATTTTATAATTATACATCCCTATAGATTTAGTGAAAGTACTATTATTCTAGTACACTGGAGACTAACCGCACTAGTTCTTTAAGGTAAAGGAACTTAATAGAACAGAACAAAGTTAGGTTCTTAGTTATTTCTGGAGATTGTGTTCATTCTTTTAAAATTTAACTGAACTGATCAGAGACTATCGTGAGTTCATTGGCCACATTATTTATTTAGCATATTGCTTAGATACAAAATGAACTAAAAAAGAGCACCCAGATTGAAATACCCATATAATTTTTGCTAGAATCAAGAATAGACTCAGCAAAATAGTAAAGAGGTTCCTAAAGTCATAGTATTCAAAAAAATTTGCTTTTCTTTAGTACTATTCTACTTTTTAAATAGTTATGATACAGGAGAGGAGGCTTGAGAATGTATTTAACATTACAAGGCAAACTTGGTAAACTCACTTTACAAAGTTATGACTTCATAAACTCACTTTACAAAGCTATAACTTCAAGAAAAACACATTTTAAAATCCAAATTCAGATCTCAAAGCAGTTTACCCACAAACACTTAAACGAAAATAATGTCTCGTTTGGTGCTATAATTTTTCTCAGTATTCATAGCATCAGGTGAATCTATTTTAATTTCAAATTTCATGACGTCAGATAAATGACTTAATCTATTTCAGTATCTCTTATGTAAAACTCATAATAAGCAAATCTAATTCTATCAAATATGGCTTGATTAGTTTCAGAGCTCCATATAACTAGTTCATTACCCTGTATGTCTGGTTTTTGAGATTGTCTTTGGAAGGATCTATAAGAAACCAGTAACATTCTGGTCTTCTTTATATCCCCAATTATAGATGTCAGCTGCTGTAGTTTGCATACAGATGAACTTTTCAAATACTTCTGAGTAATTGAAGCTGCAGAAATACATAGATGTTCTGAACACTTAAACATAATTATCTTAGACCCTTCGCCTATCACCCAATTCATGATAGTGATATTTTCATCATACTGTTTCTGTCACTGTAGTGTTTGTTTTGAGCTACATGTTGTCCATATTAATAGAAGCGTATTTTACGTGTACTGTATTAAATATTGGGAAAGCAGATGAGTCACTGGAAATACAGGACAAATTATATTTTGACCTCTTCAATTGAAAATTTTATATTTCTGATGGAAAGGGGATTTTGTAAAGTTTGGGAAATTTATCTATCTGTTGTAACTTCTCTTTATGTCATGACATAAATCTACTATAGTTAATCGCTAAACTTATCTAAGGCCCCTTATCTCTGTCTAGCCCCTGTCTAGCATGATGCAGCAGCTGTGTGAGCCCCACGTGATGTCTTTGTATTGTTATGTTTGGCCTTGTCCATTCACTCCTTTCTGCAACAGTCTGAACATTAATTGCTGTACTGACTTTTTTTTAAGCCAGTGCAAGGTTTTGTATGGTGTTTTTATACACCAGTTTGGTTAAAGTACCTTCAGGCTTAGATCCTTAATACTGTGTGGGGAGCATACAGAAGACTAATCCTGAGAGCTTCCCTGGGTGACTCTTTTGGCACAGTGATGGATTTGCTGTAAACATTTTTTCAAGAGATCCTTTAAAGTTTCTGAAGTTTCTAAAAATTAACATGCACTTTTTAAAATTTTTATTCTTTTGTATTGCAATTTTAATTTTAGTTTCAGGGGGGTGCATGCGCAGGTTTGTTACCTGTGTATATTATGTGATGCTGAGATTTAGGGTATGAATGATCCTGTCACTCAGGAACTGAACATAGCACCCAGTTGTTAGTTTTTCAACCCTTTCCCCCTGCCTCCTTCCCCTCTCTGGTAGTACCCAGTGTCTGTTGTTGCCATCTTTATGTCCATGTTTAGCTCTCACTTATAAGTGAGAACATGTGATATTTGGTTTTCTGGTCCTGCGTTTATTTGCTTAGTATAATGGCCTCCACCTGCATCCATGTTGCTGCAAAGGACATGATTTCATTCTTTTTATGGCTGTGTAGTATTCCATGGTGTATATGTACCACATTTTCTTTATCCAGTCCACTGTTGATGGGCACCTAGGTTGATTCCATGTCTTTGCTATTGTAAACACTGCTACAGTGAACATGCGAGTGCATGTGTCTTTTTGGTAGAAAGATTTGTATTCTTTTGGATGTATACCCAGTAATGGGATTGCTGGGTTTTATGGTAGTTCTGTTCTAGTTCTTTGAGAAGCCTCCAAACTGCCTTCCACAGTGGCTGAACTAATTTACATTCCCACCAACAGTATATATAAGCATTCCCTTTTCTCCACAGCCTCCTGAGCATCTGTTGTTTTTTGACTTTTTAGTAACAGCTGTTTTGACTAGTGTGAGATGGTCTCTCGTAGTTTTGATTTGCATTTCTCTGATGATCAGTGATGGAGTATTTTTTTAATATATTTGTTGGCCATTTGTATGTCTCATTTCTAGATTTGTCAGTTCATGTCTTTCATCCATATTTTAATGGGATTACTTGTTTTTTGCTTGTTGAGTTTTTTGTAGCTTCTGGATATTACCCCTTTGTCAGATGCATAGTTTGTGCATATTTTCTCCCATTCTGTAGGTTGTCTGGTTACTCTGTTGATAGTCTCTTTTGCTGTGCAAAAACTCTTTAGTTTAATTAGGTCCCACTTGTCAATTTCTGGTTTGTTGCAATTGCTTTTGAAGACTTGGTCATAATGTCTAGTTTCTTGAGGGTTTTTATCAGAAAGAGATGTTGGATTTTATTGAAAGCTTTTACCGTGTATATTGAGATGATCATATGTTTTTTGTTTTTAATTGTTTACATGGTGAATCACATTTATTGATTTGTATATGTTGAACCACTTTGCACCTTAGGAGTAAAGTCTACTTGATCATTAACATGCTTTTTAAAAACTACATGTATACAATAATCAGTGTTTGGAGAATGTATGAGTAATACCAGTACATGTAACTAGATTTTGATAAACAGGTATTAAAGTTTAACTCTTAAGTCAAGCTTTGGGTTAGATTTGTTACCATTTAAAGGAAATAACTATGGAGCGCATTTTTACGGCATAGCCTTAACATGAGGTTTCTTTCTCTCAATATTCTCTTGACTTCAAAGTATAATTATCATTATTACATTTCTCTTTATACCATGAGACCATTAAAACATATAACAATTTTTCACTTCTCTGCCTTGATTACTTTCTGGAATTAACAAATGATAATGTGAATTACTTTTACTCTTTCTTGATTTTGGAGATGCTTACTGGAAGTAGGAGAATAATGTGCAAAACTTTTGGAAGAGTAAAAAATTTAGGCTTAAAAAAAGTTTAGGCTTTGTAAAGCCTGTAATAATACAGAAAATAGAATGTCTACTTTGTGTGGAATTTATGTAAGTAGTTACCTATTAGAATAATACATTAATAGATCACATCTGTTTATTTGAAATATGACCTCCCATGACTGCCTTGACTGTATTTGAGATGACCGACTTGAAATACCCTTAGAATTTAGTTCTTCCCTTTTTCCATTTAAATGACAAGCAAAAATGACTGGGCACAGTGGCTCAGCCTGTAATCCCAGCCTTTGGGGAGACCAAGGTGGGCAGATCACCTGAGGTCGGGAGTTTGAGACCAGCCTGACCAACACTGGTGAAACCTGTCTCTAGTAAAAATACAAAAAAAAATCCAGGCATGGTGGCACGTGCCTGTAATCCCAGCTACTCGGGAGGCTAAGGCATGAGAATTGTTTGAACCTAGGAGTTGGAGGTTGTAGTGAGCTGAGATCGTGCTACTGCACTCCAGCCTGGGCAACAGAGCAAGACTCCATCTCAAAAAAAAAAAAGACAAGCAAAAATGTCTTTTGTGTGTATGTGAGATTGATCAGATTAAACACCACTAGCTTTAAGAGAAAGCCAGTTCATTAACATTCATACAACACAGATTTAAGCACCTATTGGTTACAGGATATAAATTCTCCAAACAAGGAAAAGGTTGCTCCCCTGAAGAAGCTCACCGTCTAGGAGAGGATGTGGAGAAGTAAACACATTATCATAATTACCGTGGAAGGGGCTGTGGTTGAAGTAAACTCTTGGCACTATTAGGGAAGCTCCCCTGAGGAAAGTCTGAGAGTGTGAGTGGCAATTAAATGATGCTAGGGGAGGGCAGCCTGGCAAAGTATCTTCTCGTTAGAATAAACAACATGCCCAGGTCCTTTAAAAAGAGGGGAGATGAGACAGGCCCAGAGTCGTGGGGAGGTAGGTGGGCGGGCAAAAAGGAGGGAGGAAAGTACCAAAGGAGGGACGAATGCCAGATGCCTTGCAGTTGCCTGATCCTGAAGGAGTTATAATTTATGGCAATGAGTTTGGACTTTATTCTGAGTGCACCATTAAAGAATTTTATGCAGGCACATAACATAATCAGGTTGGCCCTAGAAAGCTCATTCTGATTTAAGAATACAATAGAGAAAATAATTGTATTCTTTAATGTAAGATGTTATAAAAATCACTTTTCTTTCTCAGAGAGTGCTTTGCCCAGTTTTCCAAAATCCAGGGTTCTTGAAGCCTTTGTTAAGACAGGATCAAACAGGAAAGGCATAGCAAAAGTCCGCCTGTCTGGCTCCCTCAACTTGGGGAACTTACAGTGATTTTTGGAAGTTTTGAGGCACTTGGAGTATAAGCGGAACTCATATAGCCATGCAGTGCGAGTTCATCACTTTCAGAGAAACAAAACAGGTAAATGAAGTGCTCATTTTTTAAAAAAGATATCAGACAAACAATTTTTTATTTTCTGGTATGAATGTCTGACGCATGTCAGGGCCTTCATTTTAAAAGAGCACCCCGCTCTTTGCTGCTCTGTTTCTTAGGGTTTCATGAAATGGTGGTGCTACATTAAGACTAGCTTTACATTTTGCCTTGACATCAGTGTTTGCACAGAAAGATTTTATGCAGTTTGCAAGGCTATTTTCTTTCCTTTTCTTTTAGAGACGGGTTCTCACTATGTTGCCCAGGCTGGTCTCAAACTCCTGGGCTCAAGTGATCCTCCTGCCTCAGCCTCCCACAGTGTTAGGATTACAGGCATGAGCCACTGTGCCTGGCCTGCAGTGCTGTTTTCTTTGGCATACTTGGGGACAATTCCTTAGAATTAAAATTGTTTCTTTTCTTTTTTGAAGGGCTTTAGCTTTTAAGGGTTTAAAAGTGTCCTCCTCCATTAAAATTCACATGATATAAGAGAGCAAAGCAAAGGGAGGGTATGAATCATATGTTGCATGCTCTTCTAGATGGCATATATTTTCTAGTTAGCGTGTTTTCAGTTTTTTCTTTTAAAAACCATTAAAATAATTTACAGTGATGAGGTTACAGTATACAGCAGTATATTAGAAAAATGTTAGACCAAGAATACAAAAAGCCAGAATTCATTTCTGGTAATACTATTAACAACCACTCCTTCCCATTAAATGACATTGGACAAATCCATTGACTCTTCTTCACATAAATTTTCTTATTTTAAAATGTAAAATTAGATCATCTCTAATCATACTCCCAGTTAGGGAGCAGATCACATGATCAAGAGATTGACATTAACAACCCTCCTAAGAATTAAAGCACAGATAGAAATTTCCCTAGTTGTCAGTGCTCTTCACTAAATTATGTTGCACTCTTTGTTCAAACCAAGTCTAGCAAAAGCCAGGTTGTAACTGCCTTGGACTTAAAGGTTCAGGTTCACATGAGTTCTCTGTTTACTCTCAGAATTTGAGAATCACCAAAGTTGTTTTATTTTTGCCTTTGCTTTAATATTCTTACTTCTTATTATCTATTTTCATACTTTTCTTCAGCAATCAGTAAAACATTGGCCTATACAGGCAGTAAAGGAGGAGAAAAGGCTAAAACAGGCCTCCCTACACCTTGGACTTTTTTTCTCCTTTCTCTCAAGTAATATAAGGCTATTCTTTGGGTATGATTTTCATGTCTGTCTGGAACATAAATGTCAAATTGAGTTTGGAAGCATAGAGAAATCAAGCTAATAAAACGCCTAAGTGACATAGTACAATTCAGTGCAACATTTCCACATTGTAGCTTCTGCCCTAAAATTAACCTTGAGCTTTGCACAGAGTAGAAAATACATGTAAATTTTATAAATGCATTTTTAAAAATCTCAATATGATTATATCATATTGTTCTATTAAGAAAACCAAGGAATACCCTAGAAAAGGAGTATCCTTTTAGTACCCACCCCAGAAAAAAAGGTAATGGAGATAAGGAAGAACTTGAGTGAAAGGCTTACTGATTTCATGCATCTGATTTTGACTCATATGAGTCTCCTTGGAACATATGACATCTTTAAAAATTACTTAGTCCACATTATCTTCATCATTACAATCACTTACATTTTATATATGTTTTCACTGTTACCAAGAGGAAATTACTGGTCATGAAGGTAAACCCTTCAGAGAAATTTAACAATTTTACATCTCTAATGTTGGAAGTACTTAAAATTTAGTTGAGATAACTTACTGTATACAAAAGGAAAGCAATACAAATACTCTTCTAAGAGTAACTATAATAAAGACTGTAGGTTTGAAATAATGATATGGGACTAAGAACATGAACCCTCTCTGTAGATGCACAGGATTTAAATTCTGGCTCTACCAGTCATCATCTGTGTGACTCTGGGCAAGTTACTTAAGTTCTATAAGCCCCAACCAGCTTGGTAATACAATTATTAAAATCTCTTTTAAATTGTACCTTCCTGACGTGGTTGTTAAGAGGTGTTAGCATGTCTAATACCTAATAACTTCTCAATAAGTGTTCATGATTGATAATTAAGTGTAATGGCATTTCTCTGGGCAGTCTTAGAGAATGTGTTCTAACTTGAGCTTTGTGTAGAAATTAAAGTCACTAATTGATAAAGCAGTGATGGATGTTGATAGTGAAAGAATGTAGAAAAGGGCTGAAATTTTAAAGATGTACATGAGAAATAGAGAATGGTCTAGCCAGAGCAGAGCACAATTCAAGGGAAGAATGTGATGTAAACACATCCATAGTTTATTCTTGTGGCATTTCCATATTCTCCATGACTTCTCCAAATAAGTAATGTGTATTCTGTGTTCTTGTCTGTAAAATCATTGCTATCTTGAAATGTAATTCATTGAATAGAACACTCTAAAGTTGCTGGATACTGTGTTGCACTTGTTGAAGTCAGAATAAAAATATACAGATGAATCTTTAACATTTTATTTGGGAAGCAAGACTGCAATTTGAGATACACAGACCAAGTGGTCTTTGTTACATCTGAAGAACAAAGAGGAGGTTGGGAGTTTTATTAGAAAGAGAAATCTTACGTATTGTTTTAAAAGAAAGCTCACTGGCACTAGAGAATTTCTTGGGAGCTGGCAAGATCTGATTGGTGAATGATGGTGGTAGGTGAAACCAGTTTTAGAGTCATGGCAAGTCATTTCAGCAGCTGCTACAGAAAACCCGTCTTAGGGTTGCAGCAGGCCGTTTCAGCACCAGGGGTTGTGGAAATGTTTTATTTTATTTATTTATTTATTTATTTTTTGAGACAGAGTCTCGTTCTGTCGCCCAGGCTGGAGTGCAGTGGCCGGATCTCAGCTCACTGCAAGCTCCGCCTCCCAGGTTTACGCCATTCTCCTGCCTCAGTCTCCCGAGTAGCTGGGACTATAGGCCCTCGCCACCTCGCCCGGCTAGTTTTTTTTTTTTTTTTTTTTTTTTTTTTTAGTATTTTTTAGTAGAGACAGGGTTTCACCGTGTTAGCCAGGATGGTCTCGATCTCCTGACCTCGTGATCCGCCCGTCTCGCTAATTCTTGGATCAGTTGCCCTGTGCCGTGAGTGCTTCCCCCCACCGCCCCTCAACCCTAATTTAGTTGGCTACCACAAGAATGACCCAATTTGTATAATCAACTTTCACACACCTTTCTCACATAATGGACCTTTAATGGCTGCTATCTTTCTTCTGTCCTTTTCAGTTTGAAAATCATTCTCCTAGCTAGAGAAGACTAAAGCAAGATAGGAGTTGAGTTTCTCTCGCTTTTTTTTTTTTTAAATCTATTATTATTAGTTTTTTTTCCCAAGCACGTTTGTTCTTGCCTTGTTTCTCTTCCTCTAGAAATAGATTTTAAAAGACCCTCCATGATATTTTTCATAGGCCGTGAGCATTCCGGATTATAGTCATCACACCAGCATTCACACAGGCTCGGGTAACTTTCTCATTGACCTTGACTCCCTGCTCCTTCCATTTCAGTCCTTCCCATTTTAAAAGCTCTTTTTGTTGTCATATTGGGAAATTATTAGCATTTTGAGACCAAATGCAGATGCTCAAAGGGAATGGACTACATAACTCTTGAGAATTTGTACCTAAGGATCCAGGAAATGGTGTCATTACTAAGGGCGTTAGAGGTGGAAAATGACATTGGTTTGGAGGAGAAACAATTAGTTTCAGCTTCAGAAGGATAATTGGAGGTGACCTGTCAGGCAGTTGGAAGGTAGAACTAGAGAAAAAGGTGAGAAACCGTAACTTGGTAAGATTTAGCAGTCATGTGACCTTGATTATTTAACCACAAACATAGATAAGATACTGGGGGCACAAAGCTGAGAAACGCAAAGAGTGACCACTGGGAGATAACTATGGTGAAAAAAGTCAGGAGGGAGCTGCAGAGCTAATAAAACAGATCCTTCAGAAAAGGAGGAGTGTGTCTCACACATTAGGTCAAGACCAGCACACCAAAAGTAGTTCTAAGAGCATTTTGTAATTAAACTTGACATCACTGATGTGTCAACTCTCTGTGGCATTCACGTTGACATCCCCCCAAGCCATATCTGTAAATCCAGAGTAGTATCAACTATAGACATAAGTGTAGGAATGAGCACATTTCTTCTTTCCTCTACTTGGGTTCCTTAGTTTGTGACTGTTTAGCACAGAGTCAGCCACAATGGAGAGTTCAAAACTGAACTCCAAGCAGCTCCAACATAGTGTCCAGCTGAATTTCCTAAGATTCTCTGTATCCCTAAAGGTCTGGAAAGGTAAGACAATGTGGTATAGAACAGGAGTGCCACACCAGCAAGTGGCAGGCTAGAGGAAGTCTTACCTCTGCCTCCGGTTAAAGTATAACCTGAACAAATCACTTAACCCCTTTCTTTGGGTGAATCTCATTCATAAAATGAAGAAACTAGATTTGTAAGGGCCTTTCACTCCAAGATAATCATATTATTTTAATACTAAGACTTACCCTCTGCCTCTGTTTTTTGTTTTTTGTTTTTTTTTTCTGAAGGGTAGCACACTATTTGGGGGAGTTTAAAAAGTCATCGTAGCTGGACGCGGTGGCTCACGCCTGTAATCCCAGCACTTTGGGAGGCTGAGGCAGGCGGATCATGAGGTCAGGAGATCGAGACCATCCTGGCTGACACGGTGAAACCCTGTCTCTACTAAAAATACAAAAAATTAGCCGGACGTGGTGGCGTAGGGCGCCTGTAGTCCCAGCTACTCAGGAGGCTGAGGCAGGAGAATGGAGTGAACCCAGGAGGCGGAGCTTGCAATAAGCCAAGATTGCACCACTGCACTCCAGCCTGGGAGACAGACCAAGACTCCCTCTCAAAAAAAAAAAAAAAAAAAAGATTGTCATCTTCCTTTGCTTTAGAAAAGGGTCCTGCCGGTGTGGGCCCTGGATTAGGGAGTTTTAGGGGTAGGGAGTGAATCTTGCCCAAAATTTTAGTATTTACCTTTTAAAATCAGGCTGCCTCATTTCTGAATAAACTGAACGTATTGTCTAACTTAGAAAATTGGTTAGGAAATTTTTATTTTTTATAACCTCTACAGAATTATATTTTAAGAAGCTTTGAGATTTCGATAGGTAAGGTGCTAGATATCAGCATTTAACCAGCAAATTCTGATTCTGCCACCTAATAGATGTCAACTCAACTTTGTAAATTCCAAGAAAAAAGAAAATTTAGTGCCACTAATAATGGAGTAGCTTAAATCACTGATTCAAATGATATTGCAACTCTGGCATCCAGGCTTCTAATGGGAAAGATGCCTTTCATAGGCTTTTCAGCAGTGCTTTTATGTAGCAGACATTAAATGAAAGGAAGACAATGGTAACTGAATTTATGCTTTCATATACTTAATTAAACTGAAGCTAGGCAATCAGTATAACCAGAATCTAAACATCTGATTCTTGCAGATGAAGCCATTGGGCAACCAGTTAGTATCCAGAGGAAAGAAATGTTGGTCTTGTATTGGTTTTAGATTAGTAAATATAGTAGTGGCCACTTGCTTCTCTAGAAGAGTCTTGGTTAGGAGGTGCAGGAAAAGATTAAGGTTTTAAAAACATCTCTACCAAATTAGAAAAGTAATATTACAAGGACATAGGCCTTCAGGCTTTCATATGAGACACCAGATTTCAAAGAAAAGAAAGATGTAATTGAGATCTGACTAGGGTATTCTACAAATTTTTTATTTGATCCAGTTTTCTAAGACATGTTAGAAGAAAAACTAACATGGCACATATTTTCCCTCTGTTCCCCCAAATGAAGATAACAACTAACCAGGCTGATTATCGCACTAAAATCCTACCATCTTTTATACCTCCTTGCTGCTTACATCGTTGCATGTAAATTCCTCTATTCCGTTGTGCTGAGCATGAGCATGAATTTTATGTAGCAAGACTGAAATATTCTCCACAACAAACTTTTGTTCATGCTTTTAGATGTAACATTTTTGCACAGGGCTCTGTTGCATTTTTTACAGAATCCATTTTCCAATTAATAAATAACATTATATTAAGAGAGTCTTCTTTTTACCAATTAGGTCAAAGTCCTAAAATTTTAAGACTCAAACCCCATGGTTTAGAGCGAACTGATTCACAAACCATAGGTGACTTTGCTACAAGAAGAAAGGGTATGTACTTTAGCACCGCATGTGGTATGGGGCATTGGGAATTTATTTTGTAATGTTTTTTTTTTTTTCTAAAAGAAGAACCTTAAATACTATTGCTGTTGTAAATAAAACTTTCCAGCACATTATTTCTGAAGTGAATGCTTCCCATGTATGCCATTAACAACAGCATGTTAAATATTTGATAATATGTGATATTCAGACTTGTCCTTTTGCATCATTCTTTTAACTTTTTAGACAACATTTTATCCTTTAAATTTGTGAACTGTTTGTGATTTTCTGTTGTCTTCTGTCTTTATGTATATGTATTCTGTTCTGACACAGAAGAATCATTTCCATGGATTAATTGTGCCATTATTTAAAATCTAACAGCTAAACTGCTATTAGCCTTTGGGTGTCAAAAAGTAAAACATTAACAGTTAAAGAAATACTTTCAGTCAGCGGAATATTCTGTATCTGTCTATTTTGAGAATATAGACAAGCAAAATGGTTTTAGCTAAAATTTAATAAGTTAATTTGGTCTTCATTATATGTGAGTTGACAAAATACTTATGAGCCTCAATGTGTATGGTCCTTTAAAATGACCATTCATTTTATAGTGTAATGGTAATTATGCCATAATTGATTAAAATTGAACATACATGGGCAAAGACTATAAATAAATCTGGAAAGATGAAATTTTTTGTTAAGAGTGGCAGAATGAAACATAACTGAAATATTTACCTAATATGTTTAGGTGGTCTCCTAAAATATCTAGTATTAAATAGTATTGTTTTAGTTCTTTTGCTCACTCCATAAATTTCTGAAAAACTCTCAGTTTTGACTTTAAGAAAATGGCTAAGAACTCTGGTATATACTGGTTTAATTGTCTACTGCAATGTGAGGTAAATAAAGATCACTTATAAATGAAAATTATTATTAGCATTTACTTAATTGTATATAATTTAGCAAGAGATTTGTTGGTTAAATTACACTAACAATTTGAAGTAAAATAATTGTGGCCTTTTTTCAGAGTAGAGTTTGGATCTAAAGATATAAATATTGTTTCGTTTTGTTTGTTTCCAGACTGGGCATGAATTATTTTAAAAGATTCGAACATTTTTTTGGTTTGGGGTTTTAACAAAGTTTTGTTTTTAATAGTTTCTGTGCATCATTTTATATATATAGTTTATACATCATTATATATATATTATATATAATACTTCAGTATTGAAGAATAGGAATAATTTTACGTAGATGATTAAATTTCCTTATTGAGTATGAAATTGGTGAAATAATTTATCAAATAATGAAACGTATAAAGCAACCATAGAGAAACTGGGTCACATTACTCTTTCCTCATCTCATTTAGTTTATATTCATAAAACATGTACTTAGGCAACATGTTGTAATAGAGGTTTAGGCTTTGAGGTAACAATCATGAAACATTTGATTTAGCTTTTACCACTAATGACTTAGCTATGTAACCTTGGGCAAATCATGTAACATTCATGAACCTCATTTCATATGTGAAACTAGGTGGTCTAAGGTTTGCTCTATCAAATATAGAGTTACAGAGAGAGAATCTTGTTTGTTTTCCAAAGTTCTGTACATTAAAAATCTCTTTTTCTTTTTTTTTTTTTTTTTTTCAGTCAAGCCAGCACCTTTAGAAATAAAACCTTTGCCAGAATGGGAAGAATTACAAGCCCCAGTTAGATCTCCCATCACTAGGAGTTTTGCTCGAGAGTAAGTCCTTTGTCTAAAATATGTAGTTTGTATGAATAATGTGACTATCTAGAATTGTTCATTATCCTGGAAAATATCTAGAATAGTGGTTCTCAATGGATGATCTGAAGGAGCCCCCTTTTTAGGGATTCTGTGAAGTCAAAACCATTTTCATTAATATATTAAGATGTTATTTGCTGTATTTATTCTCCTACTGAGTGTACAGTGGAGTTTTCCAGAGGTTACATGATAAGTGATGATGTCATTGTGACACCCAATAGAATGTGTGTATTTGTGTACTACTTGTGTTTTAAAAATATGTCTATTCTCATTTCTAATACAGCAAAATGAATAGGTACAACTCATATAGACAAAAATTTCTTGGGATTCTCAATAATTTTTAAGAGTATAAAAGGTTTATGAAACCAAATATTTCTGAGGATTACTAATCTTGAAAATGTGGTCATCTCTTGTGGAGATTATTTAACCGAGACTTACTTAAATGTATACAGGGAAATGAGAGGAATTTATGAAGTTACAAACCTACGTTGAACATATGTTCATGTTTTACGTGTGTGTGTATATATATTATATTATGTATATTATAAATTATATAATATATATAGTTTTTTTAAAAATAGAAATTATTGTCTTCCATTTTATATCTGTAACTTTCTACTTATCACCAAGTCACTGGTAGTGGGTTTTTTTTTGGGGGGGGGGCTTGTTTTACACAAAATATTTTGCTGTCCAAAATACACTTTTATAATACAGTTATAAATATTAGTTATGTGTTTGTGCACAAAAATTATGTCATTATAAATTTGTACAATGTATGATTGTAAACATAAGGGAATATTTCTGAAAGAATGCAGACTATCATTTTTATTTGGGGAACAATTTTAGGTATTGTTGTCAAGGCTTATGTTTGTTATAACATGTTTCTGTAATTAGCTCTTCTAGGTTTCCCATGTCCCCCCGACCAGATTCAGTGCATAGCACAACTTCAAGCAGTGACTCACATGACAGTGAAGAGAATTATGTTCCCATGAACCCAAACCTGTCCAGTGAAGACCCAGTATGTAAAGTTTTAACTTCTCCTTTTCTGAGCAGCCCTTTTCAGTCATTCAAGCTAGAACTGTTCTGTCTATAAATTTTATCATCATATCTTTACATACTTAAGAAAAAGCAATAAAAGACAACTTTTTAAAAGCTTAAAAATAATGTCATAAACTCTAAAAACAATAAAGGGTGAAAGTAAACTGTAAATGAGTTTAAAAAAAAAAAAAAAGTTGCCTGGCACAGCAGCACAACCCTGTAGTTTCAGCTGTTTGGGAGGCTGAGGTGGGAGGATCACTTGAGTCCTTGAGTCCAGCGGTTTGAGGCTAGCCTGGGCAACATGTCACCCCATGTCTAATTAGAAAAAAAATAAAGTTTTCAGTTATATGTCATTTAAGAGATACTTGATTTTTGATACTCTTCAAGAAAATACACTGGTAGCATTTTACAATACAGTTCTCTAAGGCCATGTCACAGCACTCTAATAGTGAAATGGTCTTATAAATAAGTAATATACCCTTAGATAGGTATAAAGATTAAAGAAGACCTCTTATAAACGTAACATGTTTCAGGTTGGCTATACTATCATAAAGCATGAGAATTTTCTAATGGTAGTGAGCATTTTGTTCCTCAGATATCAGGTAGTTGCCAGAAAATACTTCAAATGTTGAAGAATACAACCCCCCTGAAACTAAAATAAAAATTGCAATACAAAAGAATAAAAATTTTAAAAAGTGCATGTTAATTTTTAATCACAAACAGAAAAACGTAAATAAGCATAGTTTATATAATAAGCTGCATGTTTAGTGGCTTCTTTATCACTTCTTCTTGTATCTCAGGCCTTCCTTAGGTAATAATTTTCCTTCTCTCTTAAATATGTTCTTTAAAATGTATGCCTTTCAGGAAGGAAAAGATCAGGCTAAGGAAATTAAGTAGTAAAAAATCCAGATGATTGAAACAAAATAGACTTAGCCAATGGAGTCAAACAAATTTTAGTGTGAAAGCCTTTAAATAAAATGCAGAAAGTTTTTTAAAAATTTAATTTGAAAGCAAGGAATATAAAGATCCTGTAAACACATAATTGAGTACAGATACAATTTTAATAATGTTCAAGTTGGGTTATCATAGCGAACTACCTCTTGATGTCTCAATCTTAGTGTGAACCAAGTTTAACTTTTAAAACTACGTTTAGCTTGCTCTAAGCTAGGCTTTAATCAGTTTTTTAAATATTACTTATTTTCTTTCTATCCTAAAAGGTTGTTTAACTTTTTAAGCTATGTCCTTTTGAAAGCAAAGATTTAGGCTTCCGTAGATGTCCAACAGTATGAGTGGTAGGTCTCATGAATGTCTGACCGTTGATTTTGTTGTCTAATACTTTCAGAATCTCTTTGGCAGTAACAGTCTTGATGGAGGAAGCAGCCCTATGATCAAGCCCAAAGGAGACAAACAGGTGGAATACCTAGATCTCGACTTGGATTCTGGGAAATCCACACCACCACGTAAGGTAAGTGACATGTGACATGCCTCTTCTGTGTATACAGTTCACACATCAAACCTGAAGAATTATCTCCTTTGGGATAATTTTATTAAGTTATGTTTAATATAAATTTAGTCTGGTCTGCTACTTGATGCTGTCTCATAAACCACAAATAACATAGTTATGGAGAGTGATTTTTTTTTCCTTTCTGACGGTTAGAAATTTTATACTTTCTACTCTTTTAGTGGTTACTATTGAAATAGTTATTTAACAAATTCTTTTTTGTTTTTTTTTGTTTTTTTTCTGAGACAGAGTCTTGCTCTGTTGCCTAGGCTGGAGTGCAGTAGCGTGATCTTGGCTCACTGCAACCTCCGCTTTGCAGGTCCAAATGATTCTTCTGCCTCAGCCTCCCAAATAGCTGGGATTACAGATGTGCACCACCACTCCTGGCTAATTTTTGTATTTTTAGTAGAGACAGCGGTTTCACCATGTTGGTCAGGATGGTCTCGAACTCCTGACCTCAAGTGATCCACCCACCTCAGCCCTCCAAAGTGCTGGGATTACAGGCGGAAGCCACTGCGTCCAGCCATTATTTAATGAATTCTAACGTTAAGCGTTAGTGTCTTTACTCTCCTTAAAATGTTCAAATTATGTGCTATTTTTGCCCAAAATTTTAATGTTATCTTTTTTGTTAAACCCACAAATTAGATAGTATTATTACTGCTCTTATTATATAACAATGTTTATTTACATTTTCCTACATGTTTACCAGCTTATCATTCCTTCCTATTTCTCAGACTTTCCTTCTGCAATAATTTTCCCTCCACCTGAAAGGAAGGTGAAAGGACACTTCTAGGGAAATATTGACACTATTCCCTCATTTCATAGCAAGGCTGCTAATAGCTGGTATGGAACCTTTTTGCAAATTATTAAAAGGTGCTTCTTGCACTGTGGTGACAGAGCTCTGTGCTGTGGGCGAGTGCAGCGTGGTGAGCAGCACATAGCCTCCCTTTAGAAGTGCCTTTAGTGGAGGTCTGTTGGTTATAATTTTTTTCAGTTTTTGTATAACTTAAATGTCTTTATTTTGCCTTCACTCTTGGAAACACAGTTTTCTTGAGTTTACAGTTCTTAATCAACAATAATTTTCCCTCAGCCCATGGAAGATACTGTCCCACTACTGTCTTGCTTCTATTCCTATGGAAAAATTGCTGTCAGTCTAATTGTAATTCCCTTGTGTCTTTTCTGACTGGATGATTTTAAGGTCATTTCTATATCTTTGGTATTCTACAGGTTCACTACAATATGTCTAGACATAGATTCCTTTTTATTTATCTTGCTTAGAAGTGCTCCCTTCTTTTTGGATTCATATTTTTTATCATTTCTGGGAAAGTCTCAGTCACTATTCAAATATTGCTTTTCTATTTCTAAAATGAAGTTCGGTTTGGGTCTTTTTCAAATATGTCTGGCCAATTTAATAGCTCCTCTTTCAATATCTGAAGTCCTTGGAGGTCTGAATCTGTGTATATTGTTTCTCCTCACACTCTCTACAGCTTGTTTGTGCGTTTTATGTATTTTCATTGCAAACTCATTTTGTTGAACATATCTTCTGAGGACCTAAATTTCCTCCATAAACTATTTGTATTTGCTTCTGCTAGGGACCAGGAGGTGCTGCCACCCTAGGACTACATCAGTTCCCTTCAGGGGTCCCTAGCTTGATGGGATAGTCTCAGTTTCAGCATCACCTCCAATCCTGATTGCATTTTTGAGACTGACATTCATCCTAAAGTCAACACCACGTTTACCATTTAGAAGCTCACCACTCCCTCTACTTCTCTTATACCGTAGACATTTCACTTTCTAGTGAGTGCAGCAGTGCACTGATAATTCTATTTAAGTATCTATATCTTGTTGAATTTTAGGAATAAGAAGGCACCAGCTTATGTAGTTTGTCATTCTTGAAGTATAACTTTTCAAAAAACATTTCTTGTTAGCTCTCAAAGTAAATACTGATTCATGTTCTCAGAACTTGAAAGTCAAGCTTAAGTCGACAGGAGAATCAAGCTGTCTATGTTAAGAAATGGCATCTGCTGTCCCTATTTTATATGAATTTCATCTGTCATGGAAGCATTAGTTTGAATTCTTTTTTTTTTTTTTTGAGACAGAGTTTTGCCCTGTTGCCCAGGCTGCAGTGCAATGGCACGATCTCAGCTCACTGCAACCTCTGCCACCCGGGTTCAAGAGATTCTCCTGCCTCAGCCTCCCAAGTAGCTGGGATTACAGGCACGCGCCACCGTGCCAGGCTAATTTTTGTATTTTTAGTAGAGATGGGATTTCAGCCTCTTGGCCAGGCTGGTCTTGAACTCCTGACCTCGTGATCCAACCATCTCGCCTTCCCAAAGTGCTGGGATTACAGGCGTGAGCCACTGCACCCGGCCTAGTTTGAATTCTTAAATATAATAATTTTAAATTTAAGGCAAAAATAGTATATAGTTAGGAGAGAGACATTTTTAAGGTGAAGTAGTTGATGTTATTTTTTGTGTATGACCCAGAAGAATTTTAAGAGTATTCATGGCCAGGCACGGTGGCTCACGCCTGTAATCCCAGCACTTTGGGAGGCCGAGGCAGGCGGATCATGAGGTCAGGAGTTTGAGACCAGCCTGACCAATATGGTGAAACCCTGTCTCTACTAAAAATGCAAAATTAGCCGGGCATGGTGGCACATGCCTGTAATCCCAGCTACTCAGGAGGCTGAGACAGGAGAATTGCTTGAACCCAGGAGGCGGAGGTTGCAGTGAGCTGAGATCGCGCCATTGCACTCCAGCCTGGGCAACAAGATCAAAACTCCTTCTCCAAAAAAAAAAAAAAAAAAGTATTCACAGTGCATGGGTGTTTGTGTTTTAAGCTGAGTTGTACTCAGAAACACTCCTTTATATGTTGGACTTTTTGTTTTTTCTTTCTGTTTTAGCAAAAGAGCAGTGGCTCAGGCAGCAGTGTAGCAGATGAGAGGGTGGATTATGTTGTTGTTGACCAACAGAAGACCTTGGCCCTAAAGAGTACCCGGGAAGCCTGGACAGATGGGAGACAGTCCACAGAATCAGAAACGCCAACAAAGAGTGTGAAATGAAAATATTGCCTTGCCATTTCTGAACAAAAGAAAACTGAATTGTAAAGATAAATCCCTTTTGAAGAATGACTTGACACTTCTACTGTAGGTAGATCCTCAAATGAATAGAGTTGAAGTCAAAGGACCTTTCTGACATAATCAAGCAATTTAGACTTAAGTGGTGCTTTGTGGTATCTGAACAATTCATAACATGTAAATAATGTGGGAAAATAGTATTGTTTAGCTCCCAGAGAAACGTTTGTTCCATAGTTAACACACTCGTAGTATTACTGTATTTATGCACTTTTTCATCTAAAACATGGTTTCAGGTATTCCCAGTGTACCTTACCATAATTCCTTTGGGAGTTCTTGTTTGTTGTCACACTACTTTATATAACAATACTAAGTCAACTAAGCTACTTTTAGATTTGGAAATTGCTGTTTAAACTACAGTCTAACAACATTAAAATGAGAGGTAGATTCACAAGTTAACTTTCTAACTGAAGCTTCAGGTGATAACCATTAGCTTATACTTGGACTCATCATTTGTTGCCTTCAAAAATGCTGAGGATAATATATGTACTGGTGTCAGGACCTAGTTCTCTGGTTAATGTATGTTTAGTTTTTAATGGTGGAACTTTGTTATATTTTGTTAATTACAGTGTTTTTGGTTCATTGAGTGAAGATTCCGCCGGGTGGGATCTTGCACCTTTGAAAGACTGAATATTACACTACCAAGGAAGCCTGCAAATCATTGATGGCATGCAGTGATGATGTGCTCTTACACTTGTTAACATGTATTAAGTGTTATTTGCAAAAGGTAGATTATGTAACTAATCAGGTACGTACCAGGCAGTGATGTGCTAATACACTGATCAGGTTTAGACAATGAGCTTTGGTTGTGTTCTTGTTAGTCCTAATATTGGTTTTCAGTTTGGAATTAATAAAGCAGTTGACATTCACTGTTAGTTACAGCAACATACTGTGATTTTTAATTAGATAGTAATTCAGATTTATTACTTTATGAAATTCTGTCTTGACACCATAGTGCCCTTTCTATGATTTTTTTACTTAATATTCTTCTTGGCCTTATATTTAAATCCCTATGCAATTAATATTTTATATCTGCATTTTTTTAAAAAAAATAGATGTTATATAAGTGATTCTTATATGTAGCACCGGTTGCTTTTCCACTAAAAGAATTATAGATTTTGTACTGTGATTTATATTCACTGCCCAATTCAAGAAATATTGGAGCCTTGCTACAATGTGAAATGTTAGCCATGGACTCCTTCCAACCAGATTTCTGAAACCACCAGAGGGATGGTATAATTCTGTCTCACCTATAACATGGTCCTGTGACATAGATATTAAGACCACAAGTTATAGTGAGGCTACAATTATATTCATGTGTCTCGGCTTTCCAACATAATTTAGAAAGCACATATAGTTGTTTTTTAACCAAGTTACATACAATCTCATGTACTGATTTGAGACTTACAACAATTTTTGGAGGGGGCATAGAGAAAGGAGTGCCCACAGTTGAGGCATGATTCCCTCCATTCGGACCTCTAACTGTTGCCTGAGTACACAGATGTGCCCTGATTTCTGGCCCATTGGCCATAGTACTGTGCCTAATCACTGTAATAGGTTTATTTTCCCAATCCACAAACTAAAAATGTTCATAACAAGATGAATTGTAGACTAGTAACATTTGATGTTAAAACATTTGATGTTAAAACATCAAATGTTATATTTGCTTTAACATTAATTTTTTAAACATTTGCTTCTTTTTAAACAAAAACTAAAACCCAGAAGTGAATTTTTAGGTGGATTTTTAAATAAACAAGATTGATTGAGTTTGGTGTGCAAGCTGTTTTATAATGAAACCACAAAATAAAATCTAAAATCACTGAAATGTGCCTAAACTATCAAAACACATGATACAGCTAATGTGTAAAGATACTAAATTCTGTTACTTGGAGGATGAATATATTTAAGACTTAAAACACAATAATAAGTACATGATTCATTCAAAAATAAAAATCTTTACAGCTGCCCATCAGAAGGGTCTAAAGCACTTATGAATGTTTTTAGTCTAATTTATTATTGACTTTTTACAAGTCACCATATTTGAAGATCTGTAGCACTCTGATTTTCAGAAAATTTTTCATTCTGAATAATTTTTAAATGGTGATATATTAGAAAGGCAGTTTGCTTTAGAAAACTAAATTGCATTGAACATTGTATTCAAGAATTAAAAGTTTCTTACAGAGCAGTATTTTCCAAAAGTTTTTAGCACTAGAATCTTCTTTAGATGAAATTTTATGTATAACCCCAATACATAAAGCCTGAAAACTCAATTTTATCAATATAAATGTATTTTAGGTTCACATTATGCTTATTCATTTTGGCTCATTACTAAGCATAATAAGATTCTGAATTAACACAAATGTGGAGTTATACATAGTTGATGAAACCAGCAGCCAATTTATAGCTGTGCCCTATTTTATATGTATACTTAATC
Source organism: Chlorocebus sabaeus (assembly GCF_047675955.1). NCBI lineage: Eukaryota > Metazoa > Chordata > Mammalia > Primates > Cercopithecidae > Chlorocebus > Chlorocebus sabaeus. Next base: position 94,493,552 of record NC_132910.1, read on the forward strand.
AAGAAAATTTTGATTCACACAAATGTAAGCAAAAATAATACGTTTTAAACATACATCTCAGGAAATTTTTAAATTAGAGATAGCTAAAGTTATTCAAGATCTATACAAAGATAAATTATCCTGGTAGTGCAAGTTAATACATAAGCAGTCTCCAGTATGGTAAAGTAGGGTATGTAACACATCAGAATGTGCATTTTTATTAAGTTTTAAAATATGTAAGTATAAAAACTAAATTTTAATCAAACCCTTTAAACTCACCTCCAAGAAGCTACACTTTGGCCAGGAATGGGCTAAAAACCACTGGTTCACCATGTGACAGTTATGATGTTGGAGATTGGAAATCTTTCTTCCACATTAGAGTTCTTTACCTTAATTCCTTATTTTGAAAAATTGTAAGATTTTATGAAGGTTTGAATACCAAAGCACAGTTCTGCTTTCAAACATTAAAATTCAAACTTGAAAAAGCTGTTTAACCCATGTAAGATATCATTTAGTAAGATGTAAAAGATTTTTTAAATCTACACTTCAGTTTATACATCTTTATCATTATCAATACTATATAAGTTACTGTGAGCATTTTAGAGAATTCCATAAAGGTACTATGAGTGTGTCTGTATGTGTGTGTATATATAGCATTGTATTTAATCATAGACTAAATTTAATTTGATATAGAAATATTACTTTACATGTACATTAAGGTCATAATTTCTGCTGGACTCTTTTATATTTAATTAATGGGGATTATAGTCTTCCTTCATAAATGCATTTAAACCGGAAATTGAACACCAGTGTTTTTCTTTTTCTACTTATGGGGAATTGTCTGCTTCCCCCTTTAGAGAAAACAGTATTTTTATATTTTGTTAAAATATTAACTACTTTATGCCTACACACTATGCTGTAGATACTGATCATAATTCTTGGGTGTTCACAAACACTCCTAGTGCCTCTTTTTTTAGCCCGTTGAAAGTGTTGGTATTACTACTTTCACTACAGAGCCTTTGGCCCTCTAATAATGCTGAGGGGGGTGATCCTTCCTGTTTCTGTCTTCGGATCATTCTGGTAGGTCTTCTCCTCCACTGTCAGGTAAGCAATCAGGTCCATGACAGGGATTGGACATAGGAACAAATTAAGTGGGTACACACAGTGAGAAAGATACATACATTCTGTGGTAACAACTACTGTCAATAACATCTGATGTTACATGCACATTTTTATATATATAATTTTAAAAACTGAACTATGAGAAGCCATGGTATAAATGAATATTGTAGACATCATGGACTTGATATGATAGAAATCAATTGTCAGGTTGAGATAGTTGTTTTTAATCTGTCTAAATAGTTTATGCATTACTACAGTTAAAAATAATTTGTCTTCTATAGACTTAATTTTATTCCGGTTCAGTGTAATCTCTGTTAACAGAGTTCCAGCAAACTGATTGGTCAAGGTATTAACATAACTTCTACTTCCTTTGCTTAAAAAGATGTGGTTTTATGTAAGTTCTTGATTACTGATGATCATCCCAAATTTTGACAACAAAATCATATGTATAAATTTATTTCTTCCCTCTTGCTCATCATCTTTTGTAAAGGTCCATTGTAGATCTTTTCTGCTACCAAATAAAACTTTTCAAACAATTTGGTTTCAAGACCTTAAATAGACAATTTGGATACTAAGATTGTGAACTGATAAGGACATTTAAATTTGTATTTCCAATCCTTCCTTAGAGTCTTTGTCTGCATCAAAAACCCAATTCTGCCATTAACTGTGCTTCCCAGTCCCACCTCTGTATGTCACTCATTTTCTGCAATAAAGATCTCACTAAATCATGTTGAAACACAAGTCATGATCCTCTCTAACTAAATAGGAAAAGCTCCCCGGAAAAACTCTGTTGCCACATGCACATGCCCTGTTACTCCTCCAGCCAGCCAGTGCTGCCAGCATGTTATTGAGTAAAAGGCCAAATAAATAAGGGCCTGCATGCAACCTTTATCTTCAGAAACTAGGTTTTATATGTAAAATATAACTTGGGAAATGATTCTGTTTATTAACTGGCTGGGATTTTTCATTTCTGTGAGAGTTTCAAATGTCTCCAGTACTTTATAAAATCCCAACAATTGCTGTAAGTCAGCACTTTGGTCCATTCAGCCCACCCAGCCCACTTGCAACTCTGACTGTCACTGAATCATATTTGGGAAGTTTGGGTAGGGTGAGGCTTCCTTCTTCTTCATTTCTCATATGTCTGTCACCTTCTAAACCATGAGACTCCTGAGTATTTGCATGTAACTTCTTTGAGGAAGTTAACACCATCTCTGATATAGACACACTTTTTGAGTTGCAGTTTCTATTAGAATTTTTTGGAGACTAATTTGCCAATTCTTTGAATATTATTGAATGTTTAAAAAGCTGAGTCTGTAATGGGAGGCATTTTATTAACTATTGTGATTGGGTAACATGTCCCCTTAGATTCCTGATTTAAAATTATACAAAATAACTATTTTTGATAAAATAAAGGAACACCTACAGAAAATTAAGTTTCTAAGATGTTTCTATACTTCATTAGAAAAGATTTTATTACTGTTCCTTACAGTTATTGGTGGTGATTAACACTTAACGTGTCTCCTCTGATTTTGTGTTCCATGTGGTGCTTGGAACATTTGGAGTACTTTGTGCGGGGGACATACAGTGGTATAGGAAATTTAAAAATTAAAATCAAATAATACCCAAAAAAGCCCACTTTATCATATATGGTATTGTGATGGTTAATACTATGTGTCAACTTGGTGAGGCTATGGCACCCATGTGTTTGGTCAAACACTAGCCTAGATGTTGCTGTGAATATATTTTGTAGATGTGATTAACATTTACAATCAGTTGATTTCAAGTAAAGCAGATTCTCATCCATAATGTTGTTGAACCTCATTCAATCAGCTAAAGGCCTTAAGAGCAAAAGCCAAGGTTTCCAAAAGTAGTAATTCAGCCTCAAGATCATAACAAATTAATCCTGCCTGAGTTTCCATTCTGCTGGCCTACCTGCCTTATAGATTTTGAACTGAAGACTGCATCATCACCTCTTACCTGATCCAGTCTGCTGGCCTACCCTACCAATTTCAGACTTGCCAGTTCCTACAATCCTGGAGCCTTTCTTAAAACTAATTCTCTCTCTCTCTGTCTTGTGTGTGTGTGTCTGTGTGTGTGTGTATATCTTCAAACACACATATAAAACATATAGGTATATAAGAATATATAGATATCTTACAGATAGTGTATCTTATTGGTTCTGTTTTTCTGGAGAAACATGACTGATAAACATTGAATCATTAATCTGTGTGCCTCTCATATCAAGCAATGGTTTTGAAGTTTAATTTGCAATGTATTAGCAGTCTGCTCCAAAAGTTTCTTTTGAAGCCATTTACCGACAGCGAACCATGTTTCCACTTCTGGCCATAACTTTTTATCTTCTAGGAACCATCAAATCAACACCTCCAATGATGGAAAACAGTATTCTAAGAAGAACACAGATTATTGGATTCTCGTCACATAGGGTACAGGATACTATTAAGGACAGAATTTCATTTGTAACACTGGGATGTAGTCTTCACCTCTTCACCTTTGTCACATGCTATGACCTTACACACTTACTTAGTTTTCCTTGCTTTAAATTCCCATTTTGTTTGTAAAACATATTACCCTGTGTACCTCTAAAGCTGTTTTTTAGTCAGCCTTGTTAAAACACTGCATTTGAAAGTTGCTTATTCCAGTCCTTAGACAAAACAGTAATTTTGGAAGTCAGACTAAGAAGAAAATACTGTTGTCCCAAATTTTGTTTCTACTTGATGGTGGTTTATTAATAATTTAGTCATTTCACTAAGGTAGCTGCTACACATGTTGAATTATTCAGGGTGCTTTGGGAAACATGAAATAAATCTACCTCATCTTTATCTTTACAAATATGTGTGAAAAAATAATACACAACAGTAAGTAATTATTTCTGAGGTACCAACTATGAGCTACCAAAGAAAAAGTTCTATAGTCAAGAAAAACCTTCATAAAGATGGAGATTGAGCTGGACATTGGAGGATTTGCAAGAAGGTTAGCTTGCTGTTGGTTTGTTTCATGAGAAGAGGTAAAGAAAAAGACAAAAGCAGAATATGGAGAACTATGTATTGGGTGGAGGCTTATGAAATATTGTATCAGTTATGCTGTATAATCAGAATGTAGTGACTTTAAAAAGTCATCTATTCTCATAGTTTCCATGGTCAGAAATTTAGGAGTGTCTTGGCCAAACAGTTTTGGTCCAGAGTCTCTACTGAAATTACAGTTGAGTCAGCTGTGACTGGAGTTATCTAGGGCTGAAGGATCTGCCTCAGGTGGTTTACTCACATGGCTGGCAAGTTGGTGCCGCCTGTTGTTGGGAGCCTTTGTTCCTCTTCATGTGGCTGCTTCACAGAGCTGCTTGAGTATCCTTGTAGCACAGGCGCTGGCTTCCCCCAAAGCTAGTGATCCCAGAGACCAAACAAATGACCTAGCCTTAGAGGTCACACACTGTCATCTCTGCTGTGCAGTAAAGGGTTTTACAGTTCACTCCTTGATTCACTGTGGGAGGAGACTTGCAAGGGTATGAATCCAGGAAGCAAGGATCACTGGGAGCTAGCTGTCACAAAGGCTAGCTGTCACAAAGGCAGAATTAAGAGTTGAGAGATGAGGCCAAGGATGGAAGACCTTTGAAAATGTCAGAACAATAAAGCATGGAAAGAGTAGGCCACAAGAAGTCAGGAGGCAGTTCTAAACCTAGGTCTGTGAGTTTCACTGTGTGTTCTTGTAAAACTATTGAACAGTTGCTGTTCGATATAATACATATGTAGTCCTCATACTACAAATTTATCACAGGTCAGGTGGCTAGAAGTCAAGCATCAAGGCTGGGTTGATGTGATTTCTTCTGAGGTCTCTTCACTTGTAGATAGCCATCTTCTCACTGTGTCCTCAGATGGTCTTTTTTTCTGTGTTGACACCCCTGATTCTGCTCTCTCATTATAAAGACATCAGTCATACTAGATTAGGTAAAATGAATAATTTTACCTTAATTACTTCTTTAACGACCCTATCTCCAAAAAATTGACACATTCTGAGCTTGTGGCTATGTTTATGTCTCATCTACCTGGCTATGTTAACTTTTCCCAGCAGGAAAAGATGGCACACTCAAAGGAGTAATTGAAGAGAGTTGAATGAAGGGACTATTGCACTGGTAAGGTTAAGGGAACCAACAAGGAGTGGTTAAAAACCCTGAGTAATCTGCATGTGGTGGTGCATGCCTATAGTCCCAGCTACTCAGGAGGCTGAAGCAGAAGGATTGTGTGAGTCCAGGAGTTCAAAGCTGCAGTGAGCTATGATCACACCACTGCACTCTAGCCTTGGTGACAGAGCAAAATGACCTCAGCTCTTAAAAAATAAAATCCTGAGCAACGTAAGTGACTATCAGCAGTGAGAAGCCATTACCACTTCTAGAACTACGGAGGCGAGTGGAGGAAGCTATTATACCCAGCAAGAGCTGTAGCAGGTGGAGACAGTTTGCCAACAGACACTTTAATCTTAGGTAAAGGGACACACATACTATCAAATGCTGACCAGCAGTGAAGAAACCAGGGTACTCTCTCACAGCTTGCCATTGGCTAAAACCAACCAGCAGCCAGAGAGCCTGGGAACCCAGAATATGTAATACATAGAAGTCAGTCTCCCAGGGCACATGGGAAAGCAGAGAAGGGTGGAGAACACATCAGGTACAGCAAACAGAGAAAATCCTTAACAATCTTCATATCTGTCATCATGTCAAACCAGTAAGTCAATTAATCTTTTATTGATCATCCTCATGGAAATAAAGCATCTGTAGAAGATTGGGTTGCTTAACAGCTGATCCAACCTCTCTCTGGAGTACCCTCCTGTACTTAAGCTGTAAGGATAAAAACTACATTTCCCAGACTTCCTTGCAACTAGGGCACTGCTTGTAATTAACTTTTCACCAGTGATACTTGCTTAAACTCAGAAACTGAGTTCAGTGGAGAGACAGAAGTCTGTGAGGCATCAATATTAAATCTCGCAGTTTGCATTTAGGATGTGAAGTAATGGATTCCTGCTAAGGAATTCCTGCAGTGGTGTATGCTTGAAGCCAATACTTGCCATGGTAGATTACTGTACCCTGAAGGTATTATGGTTTCAACCATTGGTTCAGTGGTTTCCTAAACCCAGATTCCCGATTGTTCCCATGTCTAGCAGTTCTGTAGTGTTGTTCTGAGAATCCTTCCTAAAGAGCCTTCATACCTACCAGTGAGTGGTGTGATTTTAATCTTCATTAAATTATCTGTTGTTTAAAAATTACTAGCGTGGATTAATTCGCTTGAGCCAAGCTTGTTGCATTCTGAATTTTTTTTTTCTACTTTCACATTGTAAAACTGTAATTAAAGACAATCTGGGAGAGGAACAAGAAAAATGCCCACAAACCGTGTTACTTCCCTACCTTTGCCTAAATGTGCAGTTGAACTTTACCTTTTGCATTAACTATTATCATAAATGCTTTCCTGGTGTTAAGCATCTGAATTATTTTTAAAGACTGCATAATATCCCTTCAAATATTTTGAAATACTAAGTGATAATATCCAATATACATGTGAGTGATAGGACACTATCATCTACACCACTAGGAGCATAAATTGATACAACTTTTTAATTTTTTTTTATTTTTAATTTTTTTTTTTTTTTGAGATGGAACTTTACTCTTATTGCCCAGGCTAGAGTGCAGTGGCGTGATCTTGGCTTATTGCAATCTCCACCTCCCAAGTTCAAGCCATTCTCCTGCCTCAGCCTCCCAAGTAGCTGAGATTACAGGCATGCACCACCACACCTGGCTAATTTTGTATTTTTAGTAGAGATGGGATTTCACCAGGTTGGCCAGGCTGGTCTCAAACTCCTAACCTCAGGTGATCCACCCACCTCAGCCTCCTAAAGTGGTGGGATTACAAGCGTGAGCCACCACGCCCAGCCTCAACTTTTTCAAAGAGCAGTTTATACACACGATTTTAAAGTCTTGAAACTGTAGTTAGCCTTTAACCTAGCAGTTATATTTCAAGCAATTAGCATTAAAGAATTAATCACAAAAAATTGTCTCCAATGAATCAGGGGCTTATCCAACAATGGAGAGGCAATTAAGTTGTACATACACATGTATATAGCAATTTATAATGTAGAATAATAATTTTTAAAAGCATGTCCTTCCAACAGAGGAGACCTCAAAAAGGAAAGGTAGATCAAGTATTTGAGAGATCAGTCCCACTTTATCCTTGTTTAAATTACACTACCTTCACATTTTTGTTTGTACATTGGAAGATAAGTTTAAGATTTTACTTGGAAAATAGGTTTTACTACTTGAAAAAAATGTTAACTCTTGCAATAAAAGAATATTTGATGTCATGAATGGTTCTTCAAGACTATTGGTGTAAAAATTAAGACTATATAACCTGAGTATAATCCTGTTTTTGCATATAACTAACAGGATTAAAACAGCAGGATATCTCTACAGATACTGCAGACATTAAAATAACAAGAAAAATTATGGACAACCTTAGGCCAATGTATTTGAAAACTATATAAAATGAACAAATCACTAGAAAAGACAACTCACTAAAACTGAAAAAAAAATTGAATTGTTCTGTATCAGCTAAAATGAATTTTATAATTAAAAACCTTTTTCCAAAGAAAACTCTGAGCTTAGGTAACATCTCAATGGGTTCTATCAAACATTTAAGAAACAAATAGTTCTACCAAATATTTAAGAAATAAAAAATAAAGCCTGATAAATCAAGAATGCAAGGTTCTTAGCAATAAAAAAAGGGGAAATAATCACATGATGATCTCAATTGATGCAGAAAATTGTTAAGGAACTTCAACATCTATTCATGATTTAAAGAACAACTCTTAGCAACATGAAATAAAAGGGAAACTTATGGAAAAAAATATTTAAACATTTATCAGCAAACCTCACACTTAATGGTGAAATATTGACACCTTTCTCTTTGAGACTTGGAACAAGACAAATATGTCCATTATCACCACTTCTATTCAGCATTGTACTGAAGGACCTATGCAGGGAAAATTGTAAGAATTGGAGAAAATAAAACTGCTGTTATCCACAGACAATATGATTGTGTATGTAGAAATCTGAAACAAATATACAGGTAAAGGGTTGTTAGAAATAAGGTTAACATACAAAAATCAATTTTTGTATATAACAATTTGAATATGAAATTTTGATAGCATCAAAGAATTGATCAGAAATACATTTAAAATAGTATGTGTAAAACCTCTGCTATAAAATATTAAGAATAAAGTCAAAACAGAGGAATAAAAAAGAGTATATGATGTGCATGGGTGGGGTAATTCAATGATGTGAAGATACCAGTTTTCCCCAAAATTGATCTTTAAGTTCAATGCAATCTCATTCAAAATTCCAGGAGGTTTTAGTTTTTTGTTTTTATTTTGTTTTTGTTTTAAATGAACCTGAGAATCTCATTCTTAAGTGTCCACGGAAGTGCAAAAGACCAAGTATAGTCAAAATATTCTTGAAAAATAACAATGTGGAAGAAGTACTCTACAGGATTTACAACTTATTATAAAGATGTAGCAAGTAATATTGGTACCAGGAAGAAAAAGTATGCTAATGGAACTCAAAAGAGAACACAGAAAGAGAACTACATATATATGGACACTGATTTATGACATAGTAGCTGCAGAGCAGTAGGAAAGCAATGTGGACCACATGGATATCCATATAAATAAACGAAGAAAATTGACCTGTGACTCACATCATAAGCAAGTATCAATTCCTAGTGAACTGTAGATATAATTGTGAAAGGCAAAGCAATAACAAAGCTTATACAGGATAATCTTATGATTCAAAAAAAAAAAAAAAGGTTTCTTAAAGAGGACAAAAAAGGAATTAACCAAAAATTAAAGATTGACAAATTGAATTATATAAAAGTTAAGAACATCTACTCATCAATAGATACCGTTACAATAACCAAAAGCAAAACACACAGTGGGAAAATTAACAAAGGATTCATAAACTAATTATATTTAGAACTCCTATAGAGTAACTCAAAAATGCAGTAACTCAAAAAGGGGCAGGAGACAAGAGAATGCAAACAACACGTTATACTACTGCACATCCACTCAAATGATTAAAAAGACTGTCAATACCAAGCACTGCCAAGAATGTGAGAGTTAATCTCATGCAGTGCTAGTAGGGGTCAAATTAATACAATCACTTTGAAAGACTGTCATTATTTACAAAAGTTAGACATATGAATACCTTATGGCCTAAAAATCATACTACCGAGTTAGACCCAACTGAAATGCATGCACCGGTGTACCGAGACACAGACATAAGAATGTTCATGGTAGTATTATTTATAAAAACAAAATGAGCAAAATAATCCAAATGCCCATCAACTATAGAAAGGCTAAGTGACTTATGTTTTAATAATTCAGATATTTAAATGAATAAACTACAGCCACTCATAAGCATATAGATGAATTTCTCAAATACAAGATTGACTAAAAGATGCTAGATAAAAAAGAATACTTAACATATGATTTTACCCAAATAAAGTTCAAAAACACTGCAAAAACTAAACCATGGTGTTTAATGCATGCTTAGGTGGCAAAACTATAAAGGAAGTAAGGAGTTAATTTCCTAAAAATGAGGGTAGTAATTACACTGGATGAGAAGGACAGGTAAAAGGTTGGGAGGGGCACATGTGGTTTTTGGAGTGGTGGCAATGTTCTATTTATTCACTTGGGTGGTGGTTGCCTAGGTGTGTTCACTTTGTAATAATTCATTGTGCTGCATATTTTTGTTTTGTGAATTCTGTGTGTGTTTTATTTCATAACGAAAAGATTAAAAATAAACTACTGCCAAAAATGTTTGACCTGAATCTAACATCCAGAAGACAGAGGACAATTTAATTGACACCACCAGGAAACGGACAAAATATAGAACATTCTACATAAGACACCTTGCCTGGTCTCTACAAAAAGATTAAGTCTTTTTTTTTTTTTTTTTTTTTTTTTTTTTTTAAGTGAGGGAACGCTCCAGAACAAAAGAGACAAAAGCATAGCAACCACAATACTTCAAGGGGTAAGAAAGTGATTTAAGACATTTTAGGCACAAATAGCACATTTAAAATATGAACTAGATAATAAATGGTATTAAATAAGTACTTATAATTTTTCTGGTGTAATAACATTATGGCAATGTAATTGAATGTCCTTATATAGATGGCTGCTGAATTATGTAGGGTTAGAACATCTGAAAATAATATTGGAAAAAAATGCACACACATATACATATATGTACAGAGATAAATAAAGCAAAATAGTTGGCATGTGCCTGCAGTCCCATCTACTTGGGAGGCTGAGATGGAAGGATTGCTTGAGCTCAGAAGTTTTTGAGACCAGCCTGGGCAACATGGTGAGACTCTGTGTCTTAAAAAAATAAGATATAAGTTAAAATCAAAATACTAATAATTATTCCATCAAGGTGGTAAATGTTTATTGTACTATTCTTTCAAATTTTCTATTGAAGAGTTTTATAGTAGAAAGTTGAAAAGTAGTCGAACAATTCAATTATCTTTTTTATACTTGGAAAAAATGAGAGAAAGAGAAAAAAAAAAGGAAGGGAGGAAGGCAGGCAAGAAGCCAGGCAGTCAGGAAGGAAGAAAGGAAGGAAAGAATACACATATAATACATGGGAAAATGCTTGGATTCATTAGAAGAATAAGTAAACAAAATAAGCCATTAGTATGAATTGGCAATGATTTAAAAAAATTGATTCGAATAATATCTCTATATGTTGCATATGTTCTCCACATCCCTTTTCTCAATTTCACATGTTAATCTAAATAACATCACAGAATAATTTTTATAAGGTATTATTTCTTTCTATACAATGTTTTTAATAAATAATACAATCATAGGGTCCAAAACATAAAAAGCATAAAAAATTTTACAGAAAAAAGTCCCCCTCTCTCCTATGCCTATGTTATATGTCCTTCCAGAGATATGCTGTACACTCATAAGCAAACTCATATACACTAGTTCATATGTATTAAGGGACTTTTAAATTTAGGTTCTCCTTGACCTTACTTTGGTTTTTTCTCCTAAGATTATATATGCACATTGCCAGCAGCCATGAACAAGTTGTTATTTGGTGGACAGCACCCTCTTGTGCATGAACTGAATTTTCAAGGGAACTCTGACAAAAAGTAGAATAAATTACATGAATATTCTCTCGTGGAATTACAATTGTAAAAGTTCCCTAAAGCCATATGATCTGCCCCCTTACCTTCAATAAATCAGTTATGGCCAGCCCTAAAGTATTAGTCATTTTCTTTTAAATCTTCAGAAGAAGGTGTCCCCACACTTGCCTTACCAATTTCACATACATTTTATGTTTTTTGATCTCCAAAACATTCTCACATCCATATTTTGTTTGATTACAACCTGAATTATTGTCCTCCTTTTCCACTGAAATATGTTAAAAATTCACACACCACACAACTCGCCCATTTAAACTATATAGCTGATTTTTAGTGTATTTGCAGCCTTGTACAACCATCACCACAATTAATTTAGAGCATTTTCATCAGTCCAAAAAGAAATTCCATACCCATTAGCAATCACTACCAACTCCCCCAGTCTTGCCCCAGCGCTAGGCAATTATGAACCTATTTGCTGGTTCTATAGATTTTCTTTTTCTGGACAATTAATAAAAATAGAACCCATACAACATGTGGCATGGCCGTTTACGACTAGCTTCTTTCCTTTAGCATACTGTATACAAAGTTCATGTATATTGTAGCATGTATCAGTACTGCTTTCCTTTTTATTGCTGAATAATATTCCATTTTATGGCTGTGCTACATTTTAATTATCCATTCATCAGTTGATGGACATTTGGATTGTTTCCACTTTCAAGGCAGTATGAATAAACGCTGCTATAGACATTTGGCTCCCTTTTTATTTTATTTTTTTAAGACATTTTAGGCACAAATAGCACATTTAAAATATGAACTCCATCTCACTCTGTCACCCAGGCTGGAGTGCAATGGCACGATCTTGGCTTACTGCAACCTCCACCTCCCAAGTTCAAGCAATTCTCCTGCCTCAGCCTCCCGAGTAGCTGGGATTACAGGCATGCGCCACCATGCCCAGCTAATTTTGTGTTTTTAGTAGAGATGGGGTTTTACCATGTTGGTCAGGTTGGTCGCAAACTCCTGACCTCAGGTGATGCAGCTGCCTTGGCCTTGGCCTCCCAAGATTACAGGCGTGAGCCACTGTGCCTGGCCTTTTTTTGTTTGTTTGTTTTGAGACAGAGTCTTGCTCTGTCACCCAGGCTGGGGTACAGTGACACGATCTCGGCTCACTGCAGCCTCCACTTCCAGGTTCAAGTAATTCTCCTGCCCCACCCTCCCAAGTAGCTGGGACTACAGGCACGAGCCACCACGCCCAGCTAATTTTTGCATTTGTAGTGGAGATGGGGTTTCACCACGTTGACTAGCCTAGTCTCGAACTCCTGGCCTCAGGTGATCCTCCCACCCCAGCCTCCCAAGGTGTTGGGATCACAAGCGTAAACCACCGTGCCCAGCTGCCCTCCTTTTTCAGCTGCAAAGATGGAACTCTCCTGAGCTGAGATGATCAGAGGCTCACAAAAAGAGGATTCGACTGCCCATCGCCACCATCATTACCAAAAGCACTCTAACTACAGTGGTATCCCCCACATCTCCAATTCATCTAAGTCTTGTCATCTATCATCTCTAATTCTTCACCCCAAAAATGACCATCCCATCACTTGCCACAGTCCCCCCGCTCTTCCTAAGCCTTAAGCCTTTCCTCTGGTTCTCTAAAGGAAGAGCTTTATCTCAATTTTATTCCCAAACTGACTTTCACTAAACGTGAGCTCTCCTGAGGATACCACTTCCCATCTCCTTCAAGTGAAAGTATTTTCCTGTCATACCCTAGACCCTAAGAGCAGGACATGAGTCCCCTTCCTCCTCTTCCAACACTACTTCAAACAAGTTCTCAATCCTCATCCCCAAACTGTAACTAGAGGAGCTTAAGACACCACCATCCTCGTCGCTATATTCTAGTGACATCTGTTCACTCCCTCTCATTCAGAGGTCACTCTCTCTCATCCCCCATGCCTCAATGCCTTCCATTCTTCTATATCTCTTGCAATTTTCTGGGTAACTTTAACATCCTTCAGGGCAATGTGTACAGCACACCAGCCTCTCCGTGTTCCTTGAACTCCAATGACTTTTTCCTCCACCTACTACAGCCAGCCAGCCACCGTGAAGTTTCTTCCCTAGAACTTGTGGAATCAGGCCAATTCACTAAATGAACAATTGGCAGAATATACTTTAATATTTGTTACTATTAATAAAGTTTACCACTGTACTCCACATTGGATGGGATAGATTTAATAGCTTTTGATAATTTCCTGTGACATTTTAGTTGAATAGTGTTACTTCATCTTCACAACAGCTTTTAAGGAATGTGCAATTCGTTTCTGATCTGATCGTTCTGTTCTTGTAGCTGAAAAACGCTGCACCAGCGAAAAGATGGAGAAAAATTGGAAAGGAGGCTAGGCAGCACACAGCAAGTCTGGTGCCTGATCCCAGAGGGAGGTAAGACTGATGGGCAGGGAAATGGTGAAGATGGAAAAGTATTCAAGAATAGAAATATATTAATGACACATTCATACTTATCAGTGCATGTTTTCTTATTAATATATTTTTATGACCCTCAGTCTTTTCTTTCTCCTCAGATAATGAATATTCTCATTGTCTTCTCTCTTTTCTTCTGTTACTGCCTTAGTTTGCTCCTACCTCTTTTATCACATAGATCACTGCTGGTAACCTCCTGACTGCCGTCATCTCTAATTAGTTCCCCACCCAGTGTCCCCTGTGCCTTCTGAATCCACGATCTCTGTTCACCTTCATGATTGCCAAATGAATCTTTCTCCATCACAAATCTGATCTCATAACTCACTTGCCTAATACCCTTCAGAGGCTCCCGCAGCCTTCAAAGTAAAATCCAATTCATTCATTAACTTTTTCCTCAAACCCTACTCGTAGAGCTGCACCTTTGGGTGCCTTTGGGTAGGCACCTCTGGGTAACAATAAATTTTAAGTCAATACGTTATTTAATTCTCAACAATAACAATGATAAAAAATGTCATATGTAAAGTCAATATAGCATCTGAATAAATTATATGTATCAGATGTAAACATGAAATTATAGGAAGTTTAAAATTATCAAAATCATTGAGGACTCAAAGTCATCATAAACTGATAAAAATGAATTATAATGAGCAGGAACTCAAAGTCACTGTGAAGGAATCAATTTTTAAAATAAAACTTTGTTAAAATTATAAAAGTAAAGTTCTTTAGGATCATTCCAGTGCTTACTCTAATATCTTGTTTTCTTCAGAAATAATCACCAGATTTGCCAGTCTTTCTTGTGATATTGTAGACTTTAAGTGGTTCTAAAAATTTTTTGATTTTGAGAGTCTACATTTTCAAGCACAAAATGATACTAGAAAACAAAATATATCTTTGAGAATTTCAAAGTATTTTGGAATGTGTTCAGTAAATTATCTCCATAAATATATCACAATAATTAAATAGAATTAATACTAGTCTTTGGAAAATAAGGTTTCCAGATACTCATACATCAATGAACCACAGCTATCACATATATGGAATCAGAACCTACTTCTTATTATAACGTGACCCCCCCGATGACTCATGTGTACATTAAAGTTTGAGAAGCACTGACATAGAAAAGTCGTGATGCCTCACTATTGTTTATTCTTATTTTGAAAAAATAAAATGACGTTATTGAGATATAATTCATGAACATGAAACTGCATGTATTTAAAGCGTATAAATTGATGAGTTTCAATGTATGTACACGTCTAGGAAATCACCATTACAATCTTCTTTTTAACGATAATACTGTTTTAGCTAATGTAGAAACACAGAAAAGAGCATGTATTTGATGCTGGATCAAAGAGGGCTTGATTTTGACATCTGCAGTCAAATTGAGACTTCTTAGTCTTCTAGATTGTCTTTGCGGTATCAATATCAAGGGACTTTATTTAGAATTTGTAACATATGTTTTTTAAAGTGGTAAGAAACACATAAAATTAACCATCTTAACCATTTTAAAATGTGTAGTTCAATATTAAGTATATTCACATTGTTATGAAACAGATCTCCAGAACTTTTTCATCTTGCAACTGTATACACACTAAACAACATCTCTGTCATTCCTATTTTAGTATATGTGCTGCCAAAGCAAGCACAATAATGTATGCTTTTGTAAGTTTATCACTTTATTTATCTTTATAGAATATCTTAGTTTCTTTGATGCTTTCAAGGCCATTGTTTACATTGAACTTAGTCCTGCATCATGTTCATTATACCTGTATTTTGACTTAAAATATGCCAAATTAGTCCTAAGAAATAGGTTTAAAGTGGATATTTTCAATTTATGCCTATATCTTGACTTCTAGACTCTACATCTTTATTAATATTATCAATACTTTTCACAAAAGGATTTTATACTGCCTACAATTCAGTTCTTAGTGGCCTGATGGCATCATCTCAATTTTCCCACAGATATTGACAATAGCTTCAAATTTGTGTTCAATAAATGTTTTCTCTGACACATTTCAACATGTTGAAACAAAAATGTATTGTTTATTATAATAATTGCATAGTTATTGAGTAAAATAAAGAAATTTAGTGTCAAAACAGATTCTTCTGCTGCTTCATCCATTACCAAGTTTAAAGAGTGAATAGAACAAAGAGTATAGAATCTCTAGAATGTTTTTTGGAGGATCCTGCTTTGATCTCTGTTGTGTTTGATAGGGAGGCAGAGCAAGATGGCAGAATAGAAAGCTCCACAGATCATTCCCCCAACAAGAACTCCGAGCTAACAACCATCTACACAGAAAAAACTCCTTCATAAGAACCAAAAGTCAGGTGAGCACTCATAGCACCTGGTTTCAATTTTCTATCACAGAAAGAGGCACCAAAGAGACAGAAAAAAACAGTCCTGAGTCGCCAACACCACCCTTCCCCCACCCCCCAGCAGCAGCAACTCTGGGTGCTGGAGGAGGGAGAACACAGCAATTGTGAGGCATTGAACTCAGTGCTGTCCTGTTAGAAGAGAAAGGAAAACCAGACCAAACTCAGCTGACAGGGAGTGAGCATTTAAACCAGGCCCTAGCCACAGGGAAATCACCGATCCCATCCCAGTGGTCTGAACTTGAGTTCCTGCAAACTACAATGCCAAGGGCTACGGCACTCTGTGTATCCAAGTACATTTGAAAGGCAGTCTAGGCCATAAGGACTGCAGCCCTGAGCAAGTCCTAGTGCTGAACTATGTCCAGAAACAGTGGACTGTGAGGGGAGCACATGACATACTGAGGCAACAGCTAGGGCAGCCAAGGGAGTGCTGGCATCACCTGTCCCCTAACTCCAGGCTGCACAGCTCATGGCTTCAAAAGAGACCTCTTCCTTTCACTTGAGGAGAGGAGTGGGAAAAGTGGGGAGGACTTTGTCTTGCATCTTGGATACCAGCTCAATCAACCACAGCAGGAAAGGGCACCAGGCAAAGTCTTGAGGCCCCTGTTCCAGGCCCTAGCTCTCAGACAACATTTCTAGACACACCCTGGGCCACAAGGGAATCAATCTGCTGCCTTGAAGGAAAGGATTCAGTCCTGGCAGCATTCATTCACCCACTAACTGAAGAGACCTTAGGCCCTGAATAATCAGTAGCAATAAACAGGTACTACATTGAGGGCCTTGGGTGAGCCTCTGAGACTTCCTGGTTTCAGGTGAGATTCAGAACATTCCCAGTCTTGGTAGCTATGGGACAGAACTTCTCCTTCAAAAAGTAGAGGGAAATGTAGGGGACTTTGTCTTGCACTTTAGGTACCAGCTTGGCCACAGGTGGGTAGAGCACCAAGCAGACTCTTGGGGTCCCTAGTTCCAGGACATAACTCTTGGACAGCATTTATGGACCTGCCCTGGGCTTCAGGAGAGCTTGCGGCCCTGAAGGATGCATCTCAGGTCAGGCAGCATTCACAACAAGCTGGCTCAAGAGCCCTTGGGCCTTAAGGGAACATCGGTGGTAGTCTGGTGGTACTCCTCATGGCCAGGGTAGCAGTGGCTATGAGGTGAGGTTCCTCTGTCTTTGGAAAGGGGAAGAAAGAGTGGGAAGGACTTCATCTTGTGGTTTGAGTGCCTGCTCAGCTGTAATATAATAGAACATCTGGTAGACTTCTGAGGTTTTTAAATCTAGTCCCTGACTCCTGGACAGCAGTTCTGGACCCACCCAGCACCTGGGGGACCTTGCTGCCCTGAAGAAAAGAACAGAAGCCTGCTTGGCTTTGCCACCTGCTGATTGTAAAGCCCCAGGGCTTGAGCAAACATAGGCCATGGCCAGGGAGTGGTTATAGCAGGCCTTGTGCAAGATCCAGTGCTATGCTGCCTTCAGGTCTCACCCAACACAGTCATAGTGGTTGGTCACATGGGTGCTTGTGTTACTCCACCCCCAGCTTCAGGTGGCTCAGAACAGAGAGAGATTGACTCTGTATGCTTGGGAGAGAGTAACGGAAGAGAACAAGAGTCACTGCCTGGTAATCCAGAAAATTCTGCTGCATCTTGTCCAAGACCATCAAGGCGGTACCATTATGAGTCTGCAAGAACCACAGAGTTACTGGGCTTGGGATGACCCAAGGAGCAAATATAGCTTAGATCACAACAACCAAGTCTTTTTAATATCTGGAAAGACTTCCCAAGAAAGATGGCTATGAATAAGCCCAGACAGTGAAGATTACAATATATAGCTAACTCTTCAATGCCAAGACACCAAAGAACATCTACTAACATCAATGCCATCCAGGAAAACATGACCTCACCAAATGAATTAAGTAAGTCACCAGGAACCAATTCTGAAGAAACAGAGCTATGTGACATTTCAGAAGAGAACTCAAAATCGCTGTGTTAAGAAAACTCAAAGAAATTCAAGATAATGCAGAGAGGGAATTCAGAATTCTATCAGATAAATTTAACAAAGAGATTGAAATAAAAGAGTCAAGCAGAAATTCTGGAGGTCAAAAATTGCAACTGGCATGCAGATAAATGCACCGAGTCCTTTAGTGGCAAATTTGGTCAAGGGGAAGAAACAATAAGTGAGCTTGAAGGCAGGGTATTTGAAAATACAGGTCAGAAGAGACAAAGGGAAAAAGAATAAAAAACAATGAAGCACACCTATAGGATCTAGAAAATAGCCTCTAAAAGGCAAACATAAGAGTTATTGACTTTATGCTGTGCATGGTGGCTCACACCTGTAATACTAGCACTTTGGGAGGCCAAGGCAAGAGGATCACAAAGTCAGGAGATCAAGACCATCCTGGTCAACATGGTGAAACCTCATCTCTACTAAAAATACCAAAATTAGCTGGGAGTGGTGGCATGCACCTGTAGTCCCAGCTACTCGGGAGGTTGAGGCAGGAGAATTGCTTGAACCCAGGAGGCAAAGGTTGCAGTAAGCTGGCATCATGCTACTGCACTCCAGCTTGAGTGATAGAGTGAGACTCTGTCTCAAAAAAGAAAAAAATTGTAAGTACACAGAAAAACAAAGACTATTATAACACTGTAATTGTAGTGTGTAAAGTACACTTAACCTAAGTAGAAAGACTAAACAATGAACTGATCAAAAATAATAACTAAAACAAGTTTTCAAGACATAGTCAATACCATAAGATATAAATAGAAACAAGAAAAAGTCAAAAAGCAGGGGAACAAAGTTAAGGCATAGAGTTTTTATTAGTTTTCTTTTTGCTTGTTTGTTTATGCAAATAGTGTTAAGTTGTTATCAGGTTAGAATCACGGGTTATAAGATAACATCTGCAAGACTCATGGTAACCCCAAACCAAAACACATACAATGGGTACACAAAAAATAAAAAGCAAGAAACTAAATCATATCACCAGAGAAAATTACCTTCACTAGAGGAAAACAGGAAGAAAAGAAAGAAGGAAGAGAAGACCACAAAACAACCAGAAAACAAATAACAAAATGGCAAGAATACATCCATAAATATCAATAATAACATTAAATGTAAATGGACTAAACTCTCCAGTGAAAAGTCACAGACTGGCTGAATGAATTTTTTAAAAAGACCCATTGATCTGCTGCCTACAAGAAACATGTTTCGCCTGTGAAGATACGTAGACTGAATATAAAGGGATGAAGAAAGATATTCCATGTAAATGGAAACCAAAAAAGAGCAGGAGTCTCTATATTTATAACAGACAAAATAGGTTTCAAGACAAAAACTATAAGAAGAGACAAAGAAGGTCACCACATAATGATAAAGGGGTCAATTCAGGAAGAATATATAATAATTGTAAATATATACATGCACCCAACACTGGAGAACCCAGATATATAAAGGAAATATTATTAGAGCTAAAGAGAGAGATAGGCCCTAATACAAAAATAGCTGGAGACTTCAACATCCTACTTTCAGCATTGGACAGATATTCCAGACAGAAAATTAATAAAGAAACATCAGACTTAATCTGCATTGTAGACCAAATGGATGAAATAGATAATTACAGAACATTACATCAAAGTGCTGCAGAATACACATTCTTTTATTCAGCACATTAATTAGTCTCAACAATATGCCACATTAGGTCACACTAAAGCATTCAAAAAAATTGAAATTATATCAGGCACCTTCTCTTACCACAATGGAATAAAAACTAGAAATTAATAACAAGAGAAATTTTGGAAACTATGCAAATATATGGAAATTAAACAACATGCTCCTAAATAACCAATGGGTCAACCAATGGGTCAATAAGGAAATTAAGAAGATAATTGAAACATTTCTTGAAACAAATGATAATGAAAACACAATGTACCAAAACCGATGGAATACAGCAAAAGCAGTACTCAGAGCAAATTTTATAGCTGCAAGTGCCTACATCAAAAAAGAGGGAAAACTTCAAATAAACAACCTAACAATGTATCTTAAAAACCTAGAAAAGTAAGAGCAAATCAAACCCAAAATCAGTAGAATAAATAATAAAAATCACAGCAGAAATGCATGAATTGAAATAAAAAAATACACATGATCAATGAAAAAAATGATTTTTTGAAAAGTTAAATCACAATTGACAAACCTTTAACCAACTAAGAAAAAAAGAGAGAGGATTCAAATAAATAAAATCAGAAATGAAAAAGGAGACACTACCACGAATACTGCAGAAATTCAAAATATCATTAGTGGCTACTATGAACAACTCTCTGTTAATAAGTTGGAAAATCTAGAAGAAATGACAAATTCCTAGATACATACAATCTACCAAAATCAAAATAGGAAAAAGTCCTAAACCTGAACAGACCAATAACAAGTAACAAGATCGAAGCTGTAATAAAAACTCTCCCAGTAAAAAAAAGCTCAAGCCCTCATATCTTCACTACTAACTTTGCTCCAACATTTAAAGAAGAACAAATATCAATCCTACTCAAACTATGCTGAAAAATAGAGGAGAAGGGAATACCTACAAACTCATTCTACAAGGCTAGTGTTACCGAATACCAAAACCAGACAAAGGCACATCAAAAAAAAGAAAATGACAGGCCAACATATCTGATGAATACTGATGCAAAAATCCTCAACAAAACACTAGCAAAGCTAATTCAACAATACATAGAAAAATCACTCATTGTGATCAACTGGGATTTATCCCTAGAACACAAGGATGGTACAACATATACAAATCAATCAATGTGAAATATCATATCAACAGAATGAGGGATAAAAGCCATATGATCATTTCAGTTGGTGCTGAAAAAGCATTTGATGAAATTCAACATCCCTTTATGATGAAAACCCTAAAAACACTGGGGATAGAAGGAACATACTTCAACATAATAAAAGCCATATACAACAGACCCACAGCTAGAAGGCTTAGAGGAAAGAAAATCTTTCCTCTAAAATCTGGAACATGACAAGGATGCCCACTGCCATCACTTTTATTCAACATAGTATAAGAGAACAAGACAAGAGAGTGATATAAATCAGACAAGAGAAAGATATAAAGGGCAACCAAATTGGAAAGAAAGAAGTCAAATTATCCTTGTTTGCAGATGATACAGTATTACATTTAGAAAAAACTAAAGACTCCATAAGAAACAGAACTGATAAATTCAGTAAAGTTGCAGAATATGAAATCAACATATAAAAATTAGTAGCAATGATAGTACTGTTCTATATGCCAACAGTAAACAATGTGAAAAAGTAATACCATTTACAATAGCCACACATAAAATTAAATACCCAGAAATTAACCAAAGAAGTGAAAAATCCCTATAATGAAAACTATAAAACACTGATGAAAGAAATTGAAGAGGACAGCAAAAAATGTACAAATGTTCCATGTTCATGGATTAGAAGAATAAATATTGTTAAATGTCTATACTACCCAACATAATCTACAGATTCAGTGCAATCCCTATCTAAACACTAATGACACTCTTCACAGAAATAAAAAAAATCTAAAATTTATATGGAACCACAAAAGACCCAAAATAGCCAAAGCTGTCCCAGCAAAAAGAACAAAACTGGAGGAATCACATTATCTTACTTCAAATTATACTACAGAGGTATAGTAACCAAAACAGCATGGTACTTGCACAAAAACAGACACATGGACCAATGGAACAGCATAGAGAATCCAGAAGCAAATCCACAGACCTACAGTGAACTCATTTTTGACAAAGATGCCAAGAACCTACATTGGAGAAAAGATGGTCTCTTCAATAAAGAGTGCTGGGAAAACTGAATATCCATATTGAGAAAACAAAACTAGACCCCTATCTCTCACCATATACAAAAATCAAATCAAAATGGATTAAAGACTTAACTCTAAGACCTCAAACCATTAACTACTACAAGAAAACATTGGGTAAAATCTTCAGGATATGGGTCTGGGCAAAAAAAAATTACTGAACAATACCCCACAAGCACAGACAACGAAATTAAAAATGGACAAATGGGATCACATCAAGTTAAAAATCTTCTTCATAGCAAAGGAAACAATCAACAAAGTGAAAAGATAATGCACAGAATGGGAAAATGAGGAAATACTACTCATCTAAAAAAGGGATTAATAACCAGAATATACAAGGAGCTCAAACAACTCTATAGGAAAAAAAAAAAAACCTAATAATTCTATCAAAAAATGGGCAAAAGATTTGAACAGACATTTCTCAAAAGAAGACATACAAATGGCAAACAGTCATATGAAAAGGTGCTCAATATCACTGATCATCAAAGAAATACAAATCAAAACTACAATGAGATGTCATCGTACCCCAGCTAAAATAACTTATATCCAAAAGACAGATAATAACAAATGTTGATGAGGATGTGGAGAAAAGAGAACCCTTCCTTATACATTGTTGGTAGGAATGCAAATTAGTGCAACTACTATAGAGAACAGTTGGAGGTTCCTAAAAAACTAAAACTTGAGCTGCCATATTGATCCTGCAATCTCACTGTTGGTTATAGGCCCAAAAGAAAGGAAATCAGTATATCGAAGAGACATCTGCATTCTATGTTGGGTGCAGCACTGTTTACAATAGCTAAGATCCAGAAGCAACATAAGTGTCCATCAACAGATGAATGGATAAAGAAAATGTGGTACAAAGATACGATGGACTACCACTCAGGCATAAAAAAGAATGAGGCTGGGTGCAGCTCAGCAGTATGAACAGACTCAGGCCTGTAATCCCAGCACTTTGGGAGACTGAGGTGGGCAGACTGTTTAAGCCCAGGAGTTCAAGGGCTGCCTGGGCAACATAGCAAAACCCCATTTCTACAAAAAATGGAAAAATTAGCCATGCAAAGTGGTGCACACCTGTAGTCTGAGCTACTTGGGAGGCTGATGTGGGAGGATCACCTGAGCCCAGGAAGTCAAGGCTGCAGACAGCCATGATCATGCCACCGCACTCCAGGCTGGGTGACAGAGTGAGACCCTGTCTCAAAAAAAAAAAAAAAAAAAAAAAAAAAGTAAAGAATGAGATCCAGTCATCTGCAACAACATTGATGGAACTGGAGATTATTTTGTTAAGTGAAATAAGCCAGGCACAGACAGACAAACATCACATATTCTCACTTATTTGTGGGAGCTGAAAATCAAAACAATTGAACTGGTGGACATAGAGAGTAGAAGATTGGTTACCAGAGGCTGAGAAGGGTAGTGGGAGACTGGGGCAGTGAAGGAGGTTGGGGAAGGTGGGGGCTGGTTAATAGGTACAAAAAAATTTAGAAAGAATGGATATCTACTATTTGATAGCACAACAGGGTGACTATAGTCAATAACTTAATTGTACATTTTAAAATTTAAAAAAAGAAATCTATGTTTCCCACAAATACACATGGCATTGACATTGTCATATCCATGATATCTCAACCTGTTTGGAACCAGATTTTATCCTTGCTTGGTCCCCTCACCAATAGGAAGAGTTTATCTACAATAAGTTTCTGAAAAATCCCAGTCTGAGCTATCCTTTGAAAGTTAAAGTTTCTTACACTATAACAGACTCAAGTCTGGCTACTTGCTGCTCAGAGACTAAAAACAAGAGAAGCAAGTTTTGGTGAAAGAAAAGCAACTTTATTTAAGTGCCAGCAGTTGGTGAATGGCCACGCTTATGTTCTTAAAAGACCATTCCAAACTTTAGGCTGAGGAGAGGGGATTAAAAAGGTGAAGGTGGAATGGGAGGCATGTGTAAGTTGTGTGAGATACAAGGTCTGTGTTTCCATGTTCCGGGGGCTATCTTGAATCATGAACCACATGGAGCCTGGGCTGGTGTCATTTCAGCAATGGCCAGGGCTGACGCAATGTCTCATGCCTACAGTTCCCGCATTTTGGGAGGCCGAGGCAGATGAATCTCCTGAGGTTGGGAGTTCGAGACCAGGCTGACCAACATGCAGAAACCCCATCTCTACTAAAAAATACAAAATTAGCTGGGCATGGTGGTGCATGCCTGTAAACCCAGCTACTTGGGAGGCCGAGGCAGGAGAATCGCTTGAACCCATGAGGCATAAGTTGCGGTGAGCCGAGATCGCGCCACTGCACTCCAGCCTGGGCAACTAGAACGAAACTCCGTTTCAAAAAAAAAAGAGAGTGTACCATTGTTTAACATTCAAATTACTGGCCATGACCTAGAAAGATTATTAATAGAGTCTCTGAGGCTTTTTTTCGCTATGAGGTTTTTCTTTATATTCTTCTATTATAGTTGATATGAAAGTAGAAAATAAATTCTTAGCCTGTTCCATCAATGATATAATAGTTACATTTTGATTCATTAATGATGATCTGGTTTGTTGCCCAAGCTGGCCTTGAACTTCTAAGCTCAAGAGAACCTCCTGTCTCAGCCTCCTGAGTAATATGATAACATGATCTGTTTTACATGAAGTATTTATGGATTTAAACTATTGCTGGGACCCAGCAATAGGATATTGGTATAGGAAAGAAATGGAAAAAAATCTGAGCTGCAATAGAAAATGTCAAATTTAGCCAGTATGCCAGTACCGATAGGAGATTGTTTTAAGTTTTCAAGACATTTGATAATCATTACATTAGCCAGAAAAATAGCGCTTTGTTTATAAGCATGGGTTATTTTAGATATTTTAGATATCAAATCAGTGAGATTTGTCATTTATCAAATTTGTTCCTCTTTTGCAAGCAAAATATGAATCAGATTAGAAAATGGCCCTTCCATCTGTTAGAAAATTATAATACACTGATTTTGTTAGAATAAGATACATTAGTACCATCTGTTGGAAAATTATCACTATAATTATACAAATCATCTGAAATAATTAAGATATCTGTATTAGTCATCTATTGTTCCTTAACTACCTGACAACTTAGCAAACTTAAACAACAATATGATTAGCATCTTACACAGATTCTCGGGATCAGCAGTTGGAAGTCTCTTAGAGGGTAAGTTCTTGGCTACAATCCTAAGATTGTAGCCAAGATGTCAGCCTAGGCTCCAGTTATCTGAAGGCTTGACTGGGGCTGGAGAATCTGCTTCCAGCACGGCTCCTTCACACGGCTGTTGGCAGGAGGCTTCAGTACCTCACCCAATGGGCCTCTACCTAGGTCAGCTTAAGTGTCCTAACATTGTGGCATCATGCTGAAAAGCAAGCAGAATATTCCTACAGTGCTTTCCTATTATTCTATTTAACATGTAAATAATTAATTTAGAGATGAAAATCTAGAGGCTTGAATTATAAAATAAAGTCTTCATAACAGGTCATATCATACTGTTTAGAAAAGGGTGGCTTAGTCCAAACCAAAATACTTAGAAAACCTAGGAAGTTAGGTCCCAGACTTAGAATGTGGCTAGTGAAGTGATAAGAAACATGCCTTGATCCATATGAGCTAGACCATGGGCACAAATCCAGAATTTCATTTAGTTTTATGAAGTTATAGTGGCCTAGGTCAGGATTAAAATAAAACAAAATAAATAAAACAAGTTGTCTTCCTATTCCCCTTGAACTGAAAGCAGAGTTAGAGAAAACATGAAAACTCATAGAAATTTAAGATTTAGTTGCAATTGTATCTTTGAGTGTATTTTTTATTTACGGTTTTCACTCTTCTAATAAAAATTGTCTGTAATGTGAAATTAAACCCTATTAATTCAAAGCAATAGATTATTTTCCCAATGAGAGGTGGTTACCAGAACATTCAGTTGCCTAACTTACAAAAAAATCACCTAGTAAGGTATTGGAGCACTAACTCAAGAAGAAAATAATAAAAGAGAATAAGGCTTCTAACAAGAGAGTGGGCAGTGCAATATTCCAGCCAGTAATCAGCTCTGGAAATATGATGTGTGAAATAACACTTGTTTGGGGCAAGTTTTGGACCAAGCCAAGGGCCTTTTCACTATATTTAGGACCCAGCGTTGGCTGGGCATGGTGGCTCATGACTGAAATTCCCACACTTTGGGAGGCCGAGGTGGGCGGATCACCGAAGGTCAAAAGTTCGAGAGCAGCCTGGCTAACATGGTGAAACCCCGTCTCCACTAAAAAAAAAAAAAAAACAAAAAAACAAAACAAAAAAAAAAAAAAAATTAACTGGGTGTGGTAGCAAGAGTCTGTAATCTCAGCCACTCCAGAGGTTGAGGTGGGAGAATCGCTTGAACCTGAGAGGCAGGAGGCTGCAGTGAGCCAAGGTCGTGCCACTGTACTCCAGCCTGGGCAACAGACTCCATCTCAAAAAAAAAAAAAAAAAAAAAAAAGACGCAGGGTTGTTTGCAGTCAGAGCAGTGCCACTTGGCTGAAGACATCTGTATTTAGGCAGAGGTGGCGGCAAGAAAAAGCTACTCAGCATAAAACATAAATGTAATTAAAACATAATTTAAAATGCTACCAACAAGATCGACTCATCTGTCATTCTCATACATTGCATGTGATTTGGCCTTACTAATACGGATTTCGCTAATGTTTCAACTGCCTGTTCTTTGTGTTATTATTTTTAACAAGGAAATAGAGGTTGAGAGAAGGGAGAAAAAGGCTACGGCCTTAGTTCCTGAATCAGCCAAGGCTTTTTACATTTTTATCTTTTAATCCAAATTATCCTGGAATCAGATTCTCAGCATATTGGTCAAGGTTTTGCTTTCTGTTAGCAACTAAAGACAGCATCCCATACTTTAAAATAGAAAAATGTGTTTCTCTCCCCACAGAGCACACTGGAGAATTCAAAAACAGAAAATGCTTGTCTTAGTCAACTCAGGCTGCTATTAGGTTGGTGCAAAAGTAATTATGGTTTTGGCCATTGAAAGTAATGGCCAAAACCACAATTTCTTTTCCACCAACCTAATATAACGAAATACCTTAGACTGGGTAATTTATAAACAACAGAAATTTATTTCTCATAGTTCGGGAGGCTGGGAAGTTCAATATGAAGGTGCCAGAAGATTCAGTGTCTGAATCCTCATATTCCTCATAGATGGCACCTTCTGTCTATCCTCAGATGAAGGAAGGGGCAAACAAGATCTCTCTGGCCTCTTTATAAGGGCACTAATTCCATTCATGAGAGCTCTGATCTCATGACCTAGTCACCTTACAGATGCCCTACCTCCCAACACCACTGCACTGGTGATTAAGTTTCAACATATGAATTTTCAGAGGGCACAAACATTCAGATCATAGCAATACTTTAGATAGAAATCCATAAAACTAACATAAAATACAAATGAAATGCCCAAAAAGGCAACAAGCCTTTGAAATTTTGCCTTAAGTTCTTACTTAACTCTTTATTTTTATGGACACTGATGTTCTCGTTTATCTTTTATTATCAGTGGCATTGTTGTTGAATTCCAAGTTTTTAAAAAAGGCCTTTATTTTAAATCCAGATATCTATTATCTTATTACTCTGCTGGCTCAACTGTTAAATGTCAATTAAGTAGTTAGCATACATAAACACAACAAATTGAGATCAAGTATTAGTTCATATTAAGAGCCATCAAAGACTTTTCAAAAACCCTTTTCTAAAAAAGTTAAATAGGACAAATTTGGTGGGTCTGTTTTTGGAACACTGCTTAGGTTCCATAAGGATTAACATAAGATACATTAACCACACATACTCATTATGGGATATTTCAGTTGCAATTTAATATTTACACTACATTTAGTTAGGCCTGGATACCCTTACAATTAATTTTCCTTTTCTTCTCCTCCTCCTCCTCTTCCCTTCTTTTTCTCTCTTTCTTGAGACAGTGTCTTGCTCTGTCATGCAGGCTGGAGTGCACTAGGGATCATAGCTCACTGCAACCTTGAACTCCTGGGCTCAAGCAATCCTCCTGCCTCAGCCTCCCAAAAAGCTGGGACTAAAGGTGCATGCCACCATGCCCAGTTAATTTTTAATTGTTGTTGTTGTTGTTGTTGTAGAGATGGAGATCTTCCTATGTTTTGCAGGCTAGTCTAGAACTCCTGGACTCAAGGGATCCACCCTCCTCAGCCTCTCAAAGTCCTGGGATGACAGGTTTGAGCCACCACACCCAACCTCTTCAGGCCATTTTAATAGTCATTTCACAAAGAGTTTCACATTTCCCAGGGTGCGATCAGGTTCCTGGGTCCCCTCTTCACTCTGCATTGGATCACAGTTGATAAGCCCTTGTGAATGTGCTTGTTGTCAGCAATTTCTCTTCTGAGCCTGTATTTTTACCCTCCTCATTCTGGTGCTGGAATTTTTCTCTCACTAAAACCTGGAAACACATTTTCTACTTCATGTCCTTTCTAATTATGTGGCACGAAGCTGGGCAAGGAACCCTACAGCATGCTTGGAGCTCCAACCCATAGTAGGAAGGCACAAGCTTGGTCCAGAGCCTCATTCCTGTTTCAGGTTTCTGGTAGCAGAGCTCCAATCTGTAATAATACCTTGTTAATGAACTGGAAAATTGTTTTCCTCTCTTTAATACTGGTCATTTAACACCTTTCTATCATTTACTGAAGAAGAGGAAGGGACAGTCTCAAAATTCCACCTATCCCCACCTCCATTTTCCCCATCTCTAAGTCCACAGAAGCCACAGACACAGGGCAAGCTCACAAGCCATTATACTGTGTTTTTTTTCCTCCAAGACTTAAATAATTGGTGATTTCCAGCCATGTGCTTAGCTTCTCCTACTTATCTCAGCCCGGTAAAGTAATCTTTACTTAAAATTATATATGAAATAGCAAGTTATCTAATATTTTGATATAGTGTCAATACAGTTTGATTTCAGTATATATAAAAACAGTGGGTCACCTTTGGAATTGATGAACCTTTTAATTATGATACATTAAATTTATTTTAAACAAACGTTTGCCATTGTGTCTGGACAGGTGACATAGACACATTTATCTATAAAGCATTATTTTTAAAAAGAAAATTGTTGGATGCTTGAGAAGTATGACTTTTATGTGTCAATGATGTCCTTTTGTTTTCCATTAAAGGGCACCTGCTGTATGTGCAAAAACATTTTTCAGTCTCTGTTTCTAGTTTTTTCTCAGTTAGTTTTGAAAATCATAGTCTCAAAGGCTAGCATTATTCAAAGGAGAAAAATTAAACATGGTATTATTGAGGAATTGCATGAGGAATTGCACTCATCCTTCACTCCCATGGTAATATGGTTTGGCTCTGTGTCCCCATCCAAATCTCATCTGGAATTGTAATCCCCATAATCCACATGTGTCAAGGGAGGAACCCAGCAGGAGGTGATTGGATCATGGGGGTAGCTTTCTCATGCTGTTCTCATGATAGTGAGTGAGTTCTAACAAGATCTATGGTTTCACAAGGGGCTCTTTCCTCTTCACTACTCACACTTCTCTCTCCTGCCACCATGTGAAGAAGGTCCTTGCTTCCTCTTCGCCTTCCACCATGATTGTAAGTTTCCTGTGGCCTCCCCAGCCATGTGGAACTGTGAGTCAATTAAACCGCTTTCCTTTATAAATTACCCAGTCTCGGGTATTTCTTTATAGCAGTGTGAGAACAGACTAATATACATGACCACCTCTGGCAACACGGGAGGATGAGAAATGAAGACTTTATTCAGGATGGACAGATGCCTGGTTAACTGAGAGAGTACTGGAGAATGGTTGTTGAAGGACAGCTCTCAGTTGGTCATAATCACACATTGTAAAACACTTTATCAGGTAAAATTTAATATAGGAACTAGCAGAGGCACTAACCTTTTGAGTGTTCATAGAACCAGGTTTCTTCACTGTTGTATTTACATACACTATATATACATACACACACATATATGGTATGTATACATATGTGTGTCTATGCATTTATATATAGTACATATATACATATGTACAAATGGTACAGCATACACACATATACATATGTATATATAATTTATATATTTGTTTAATATTTTATTAAACATTTTTATTAAAAATTAAACAATATGTTAAATTTTATTGGCATTTAATATAAACTAAATAGCATTTTATTGATATTACTATTAAATAGAAGCAAACTATTGTCAGCAGAATTATTAAGATAAGTTGGGTGATTTTCCCCTTGAGGGACTGAATACACAAACTGACTCTATGCGACCACAGAATTGTGACACACAACTCTGTAGCAACTAGTTGCAGAAACTATCTTAGTCCCTTTGGGCTGCTATAACAAAATACCATGAACTGTGTAGACTGAAAAAAAAGAAAACTAGAAATTTATTTATCATAGTGTTGAAGACTGGGAAGGCCAGATCCGGGTGCTGGCAGATTTAGTGCCTGGTGAGGGCCTGCTTCCTGGTTCACAAATGGAGCCTTCTCACTATGTCCTCACATGGTAGAAAAAACAAACGAGCTCCCTTGGGCCTACTTTATTAGAAAACTAATCCCATTCTGTGGAGTTGTTATGACCTAATCACCTCCCAAAAGGCCTACCTCCTAAAACCATTACCTTGAGAGTGAGAATTTCAATATATGAATTTGGAGGAGACACAGACATTCAAACCACAGCAGGAGCTATACCACAACCTCTGCAGCAACAGCTCAGTATGGTCACAACTTGGTCAATGACTGCTTACTTCCCTATTTTTTGCATCAGGACAACTTTCAACTCAGGATCAACTAGAGAAAGCCAAATATACTTCCCAAACCAGTCATCCTAGATGTCTTATTATATTTAGCCTGCCTCCAGTTCCTCCATGCCAATGAGCTCTACTTAGAGCACAACACTATAAAGCTTTTCCAGTTCCCACTCTACCACTGTTCTACTTTGCCAAGAGCAAGTGACGGTGGCTAAGTCCCTTGATATAACAAGTTCTGAATAAATAGCATCTGTTTGTTCTTGTCTGGATGACCTTCAATTATTTCCACGATCTCAGTAAGTTACCATCCTTGAGCTACAGGTTTCATCTTTTACTCTTATGCAATTTAGTCTAATTAATCTGCCATATCATACATTGACTGTATAATACTATGTAAGCCACTCCATCTTCTGTGTCTGTTTCTCTGTCTGCAAAATGGGGACAAATATTATCCCCTTCACAAGGGCTAATGTGAGGGCCAATGAGTCAAAACAAAAAAACTTCAAACACTACATGCAGCAAATAAACTTTAGGTATCATTATCATTATCATCACTGTGATCATCAAAATACAAATCTTCTTTCATCTAAATTGTACTTGAGTACCTGGGATCTCTGTGAGTCCAAGATCAGGGTTCAATTATAAATGTGTTTTAGTTTTCACCCTGAAGATTGTATAGTGTGTGTGTGTGTGTGTGTGTAAAATTAGCTGAAATTAATTAAATTTAAAAGATGATGAATTTGTTGAAAGTATACTTCTGTCTCTTTCTATAATATGTCTATATATTCTTGTGGTGACCATGAAACTATGACACTCAGATCTACTATGGCAGTCCCAGCGGTAGCCCCTCTGGATCCACCTCTCCATCCCTCCATCCTCTTATCCCTACTCCCCACTTACTCCATGTTTGTGCTTAGGGCCCACTTTTCTCAGGTTATTCCCAGCAGGCAGTGGTACTAGTGCAGGAACATTCTCATGGAACATACTGCTCATGTAATGAGCGACTTTGGCTTAAAGACGCCCCATCAGCCTGGCCAAAACTTTCTCAGAGCTCTGCTACAAACTGAAATTCTTCTTTCACAATCCTCCATCCTTCCCTTGTCTTTACAAATGTTAGTTCTGCCTCTCTGTCTCAAGTCACTCCCTCCTTACTCATGCTTCCTCCCTTTATTTTTATTCATGTATTTTTTTTTCTTTTTTTCTTTTTTGAGATGGAGTCTCGTTCTGTTGCCCAGGCTGGAGTGCAGTGGTGCGATCTCAGCTCACTGCAAGCTCCACCTCCCAGCTTCATGCCATTCTTCTGCCTCAGCCTCCCGCGTAGCTGGGACTACAGGTGCCCGCCACCACGCCCGGCTAATTTTTTGTATTTTTAGTAGAGATGGGGTTTCACCGTGTTAGCCAGGATGCTCTCCATCTCCTGACCTCATGATCCACCCGCCTCTGCCTCCCAAAGTGCTGGGATTTTAGGCCGGAGCCACCACTCCTAGCCCCTTTATTCTTAACAGTTAGTCCCTCCAGTAAATATCTCACATGCTTGACCCTGTCTTGCTGTCTGTTTCTGTGGGGACACAAACACAATATGTAAATAAAATACAAAAGAGCTAAATTATATTATTGCAATCTATACCATAGGTTCTGGTTTAGAATCAAAGTGCATAAGATATACTCTTTTTATAAAGGTAATTGCAGCTCCATAAATATTTCATTGTGAGTTCAATTATAAATCTAGAATTAAAATTCAGTCTACTTCCAAATATCATTATTCATCAATTCATATTACTGAGAGAACTGTAATAAAAGAAAATTCAATATGGAATTTAGGTTTGAAATGTTCAGCACAAGCTGTGACAAAAGTGACAAGCAAGAGCAAGCTGCAAAGGTTAGTTTTATTACTGTCAAGGTCTCTGTTCTATAATTGCTGATTCTCTTACAAAATAGTAAGTGGAAAATTCCATTGACTTAACATCCTTCTCTTTTGTGTCTGAAAGTGAGACTTACAAAATCTCCACTTCTTTCCACTAATTAAGACCCTGAAGTGCCCTATCTTGATAGGGCAAAACCAAAAGTGCACTCTTTATAAGAACACAGCTCAGTGGGTCTTCTGACCAGTCACAGAGTCACAGGGCTTCCTCCTGACATGCGTTCTGGAGCACTTACCATTCAGAGAAGACTAAGTTCAACAGTTGTGAAGAACAGGTACTTTGAGATGAATCAGGAACTAAAAAAAATTTCTTTGAATTTGTAAGATACTAAGTCCATATCATCTTTCATGATGAGTTATTATAGAATAATAATTACATACATACAAGTGTTATGAAATTTTCAAAAGGCCAAAATTAATCTCCACCTCTCACAAAAACATACTTCAAATACATTTTAACTGAGTAACTCAATTTCAAGTGCAACTGGGCTTAGAATTGGCAACTTGGATGAAAATTGAACCATGAAATGAAAATTAAAAGGATCATAATACTTGAATGGGAACATTAATAAATTTTTCTATCACAGATAGTTTACTTTTCTGCAACATAAATAGATCATAAACATATGCTAGAGATGCCAGTCAATGCTTTGCACTTATCTACTCTTCTTTCTAAGAGAGCCTCCATTCCTGGCTGCTGCTCAAGGGGTGGCCTAGGTAGCCATGTTTATATCTAGTGGCCTGATCTCTATTCACACCTAATGAATCTGGAATTGGTATCTGACCTAAACTGAACTATCTGTCTCCCGACCTTGAGATTTGTACTTGAAACACTGGTTGTTGTCTATGAGGTACCATAATGCACAGCCAATTGGATTTGGAACAGACTAAACACAGTGCACTTACTTAGAAGCAGAGAAACCAAGAGAAAACAAAGAAAGCTATTCTGGAGAGATGCAGAATGACAAAAATACATGCCGCAGTCGTTACAAGCTTGCATATGGGTGGAATTTCAGTTCTTTCACTTGGTGTAAAATAAAGGCAAATTAACTAGTGGGTTACTTAAGAGTCCAAATGAGAATTATTTACAATAAAACTAAAACAATAGCACATAGGGGAAAACATTTGCTTAAATACAAAATCATGAATTGTCTTGACTCCAGAGGACAAACTTTTGGGTTTTCTGACTCTGTGGGAGCTATTTTACAACTCTATAAATTGTAAATAATTTATACAAGTGCAAAATAATTCTTGTCTGTACATATGCGAGTGTTGTCCTATGCATTAGAAGGTAAATTGACTTCCTTGCCCTCGTGTGGAAGAAGATAATTTTACCTCCACTTCCACATTCATTTAAACTTTTCTTTACCCAATATAAATCTGTGTTTTTCCTTTTTTAATCTTTAAACTGGTTGTAACACCTCACTAACTTCCTTATTAGTGAGTTAAATAATACCTTTAACAAGTGTTCTTTTTTATATATGTATGAGAATCATGCTTTTATTTTTTTGAAAAATTTCTTTTAACAGTTTTGGGAGTTTGCCACGACCATGTCCAGTGGATTCACTTAACAAGACCAGGCGTATTAGTCTGTTTTCACACTGCTATAAAGAAATACCGGAGACTGGGTAATTTATAAAGGAAAGGTTTAACTGACTCACAGTTCTGAATGGCTGGGGAGGCCTCAGGAAACTTACAATCATGGTGGAACGGGAAAAGGCACATCTTACATGGCAGCAGGTGAGAGAGAGAGAAAGGAGCGAAGGGGGAAGAGTCCCTCATAAAAACCATTAGATCTTGTGAGAACTCACTTGCTATCACAAGAACAGCATGGGGAAACTGCCCCCATGTTCCAGTCACCTCCCACCAGGTCTCTCACTAGACATGAGGGGATTATGGGGATTACAATTCAAGAGGAGATTTGGGTGGAGATACAGTCAAACCATATCACCAGGTAAACTGTCACCAGAGAAATGCATCTGATGGGTAGTTTAAGCCTAGCATGTCTTGGCTTCCAAAGGTAAATCCAAATCAGCAATAGAAATTTGCTGATGATGTTTTTCTATTTTTAGTTTTCTTCTCTACTAATTTTATGTTTTGTTTTTTGTTCTTTTGCAGCTGATAAGTTATTTCCCATTAGTGGCAGCAATAACTGGCAATTTGGTTTTTATGATCTGACCATTTGATTTCTGTAGAAGAATTTGTGGCTAATAAAGATCTATTCTCTGCTGAGTGCAAGACAACAAAGTGTTGGATTCGTTAGTCTTCTGGTTTGTCAATTTATCTATTTAGGGCTCAAATCAATTAAGAATTTCCTATCAGGAAAGAGAACAGCTCTTTAGTATCTGAACTGGAAAGTTATTGTGACATTGTATTTACTCTTGCCCAATGGCTGAAATTTTAGAATTAAAACTCTAAGTGCTATCTATCTCTGTGTATGTGTCTATAATTCAGAAAGAATTTTACTTTCCTTGTGTGAGTGTGTAATGTTTTCCATCTCAGGATGTTATCAGTAAGTTCAAATACAAACTGTTAAAGGGGCCTGTTCTGATTGACTAATAGAGACACTTACATGGATTGAGTAATCCAAAAATTCCCAGAAAATAATATTCTAATAATTTAAGTGTGCTAAAATCTAAAAGAAAAGTATTCTTACTGAAACTAACAAGCAGAGAAGCCATGTTCACAAAGTTTAGGTGAATCTTTGGCAAACAAGACTAATTTTTTTGTTTTGATAAAGTCATCTATGTCTTATCTAATTTATCAATGTTAAGTATAATGCAATCCTATACTTACCTTAGTTGGGAATGTTTTTCCTAAATTAAAACTGATTTATTGATCAAATAAACTAGCATTACTTCCACTTTATGGTTAAAGATTATGAAAAATATAAATTTGTATTTGGCCAAATTGAGTCATTATTCTGATTTTCAACAAAAGTTTTATTTTATGTCAATTTGAAGATAATTTCAGTGATCTCTATTTTTCCTTTTCAGCACTGTGTTGAATATGAATGGTATAAGCAGAAAACCTACCCTGTTTCAGATCTTAGAGGGAGAGGATTCAATCTCACTAAACATAATGTTTGCTGTAGGTATTTTGCAGATGATCCTTATTAAGAGGAGGAAGTTCTGCTCTATTTGTTTTCTCTTTTTTTTTCTGAGAGTTTTGTCATAAATGGGTGTTGGAATTTTGTCAAATGCTTTTTCCTCATCAATCAGTATAATCATGTGAGTTTTCTTCTCTAGCCTGTTAATATGGCAGACAACATTGACTAATACTCAAATATTGAATCAGTGTTGAATATCTGGAATAAATCACATTTGGTCAGGCTGCATAATTATTTTTACACATTGTTTAATTGTATCTGATATTATCATGTTAAGGATTTGTCTGTATTCATCAGTGATACTGGTCTGTCATTTTCTTTTCTTTTATTTGTAGTGCCCATCTGATTTGGTATTAGAGATATAGTACCTTCATAGAATTAATTACAAAGTGTATCATCCTCTTCTATTATCTGTAGGAGATGGCATAGTATTGGTACTAATTCCTCTTTAAATATTTGGTAGAATTTTTCATTGAAAGCATCTGTGCCTGAAGATTTCTTTTTTGGGAGTTTTTAATTTCTAAATTTAATTTCCTAAATAGTTATAGTGCTATTCAAATGATTTTTATACTGTTTGAGTTAAAGTGGCTTGTATTTTTCAAGGAAGTAGTTTATTTAAGTTGTCAAATTTATGTGTGTCGTATTCCCTTACTACTCTATTGATGTTTTCAGGGTCTACAATGATAGGTCCTGTTTTATTCCTGATATTAGTGATTTAAGCCTTGTTTCTTCCTTCCTTCCTTCTTTCCCACTCTTTTTTTCTTTCTTCCTTTCTTGTCAGACTTCCTAGAGATTTGCCAATTTTATGTATCTTTTCAAATAACCAGTTTTTGCTTTTTATTTTCCATATTTAATTTTCATTGACTTCTGCTCTTACCTTTATTATTTCCTTCCTTTTGTTTACTTTGGATTTATTCTTGCTCTGCTTTTTTTGGGTTTTGTAGGTGAAAGCTTGCATTTTAGACTACTCTGTTTTCTGAATGTAAGTATTTAGTGTATAATTTCCCTCTAAGCACTGTTTTAACTGTGTTCCACAAATTTTAATATATTGTTTTTTCTGTTCAATGTACTTTTTGATTTCTCTTGAGGCCTCTCTTTGACCCACAGATTATTTAGAAGTATGTCATTTAGTTTGAATATATCCCTGGTAACATTTTGTTATTGATTTCCAGTTTGATTCCATTGTGGTTAAAAAACACACTCTGTATGATTTCAAATCTTCTACATTTGTTAAGGTTTATGGTCTATCTTGCTATATTTTTTGTGGGTTCTTGAAAAGAATGTGTGTAGTCCTACTTTCGTAGAAGAAAAAAAATGTGTGCAGTGTTCTATAAATGTAAATTCGATCCTATTGGCTGTTGTTAAGTTCTTCTATACCCTTGCTGGTTTTCTGCCTAGTTGTAGTATCAGTTGTTGAGAGATGCTGCAGTCTCCACATATAATTGTGGATTTGTTATTTCTAATTTCAGTTCTGTCAGTTTTTGCTTCACATATTTTGCAGCTGTTGTTTGGTACATAAAGATTTCTCGTTTGATACTCTCATCATTATATAATGTTCCTCTTTGTCTCATAATTTTCTTTGCTCTGAAGTCCACTTTATCTGATGATATAGCCACTCCTGTTTTCTGTTTACTAATGTTTTAATGATATAGCTTTTCTATCATTTTACTTTCAATATTTTGAGCAAAAGACTGCCTAATTTCCTTTGTCTGAAGTTCCTTTTAATAAATAAGAACTAAACAACAATCTCTAATTTCTTAATTGAAGTTTTGTAGTTTATTCTTTCAAAAATGTTTCTAAGATGGTGGATAAAATTTTAACTTTGGATCATAATATTTGAGTTCCTAGGAATACTTTACCTACAACCAGTCCAACAAAAAAGAAATTATTTTTTCACGAGCAGGAAGAAATGCAGAGAAAACCTGAAAAACTTTGACTACATAAACATATGTGTAAATACCAAGCAGCTATAAAGTCTCCCACTATTTAGTTGGTGACTAAATATGAGGGGAATTAAGGGAATATATCCTTACCTATTTAACAGTACAGTTGTTGTTTCTCTTTAACTGAAATCTCTGTACACTGACAAATGACCTATGTGGGAGAACTCTAAAAAAGATACATACAAGGTGTAAACATTGGTATCCAGTGTTGGAAATACCCATTCTTAGATACAAACTCAATATGGTTTTATTGTCTTGCAGTAATCAGAATTTATTTTCTTAGGCTTTGACAAAAGGAGTTGCAACGAAGAGAGGTGCTGCATTTCTTCTTTGTCCTTGAGAAAACATTAACTCCTTTCTGTTACCATTCAAGGACACAATGCTGAGAGAGGCCTGGATCTTTGGCACATTTTTGTCCTCTCGCAACATCTCTTTGTTTCATTGTATTTCTGTACTGTACATGCTGTTCTAGCACATTAAATCTAACAGAGGAAATTTTAGGTGTAAACTGTGTATAGGCATATTGGAGATAGAATACTAACATTATTTTACACTGTAGCATTCTGTTGCTGGGAACGTGGCTAAAGCTCTAATCCTTTCTGGTGTTTTCTTGGTACCAAACCCATTACCCTCCTTCTTCTTTGGTTCCTCCTTTCAATTAGACTCTGAACCTTAGGCTTATGATTCTCAAGGATGAGACTATCTGACACTTGAACGCAGAGCTCACTATATGTCAGGCACTGTATCATGCACCTTGTACTGTCTCATTTAATTTTATGACATCATAATAAGAATATTATCTCAAAATAAAGCTAGGATAATATAATAATAAAAAGATGAGAAAACTGATTTCAAAGAGGTTATTAACTTGTCTGCATTCACGCAGCTACTAAGTTTTAGAGCCTGCACTGGAATCTAGGCTTGCCTGCTCCCCAACCCACTCTTTTACCAACACGTGAATTCTGTATTATGTGATCAATTCAACAACTAGCTGCTAGATTTCGCCTTTTAGCAGGATTTTGTGATTTGGCCACTATATTAGTACTGCTATCTGCCTGAGGAACACAGCTAATGTCCCTGTAGCTGTTTCTAGGCTTCCTGTCTTTTCTGTAGCTCTTCTCTGCTTTTCCTTTCTGGTTCTAAACTCTGCCAAAAATCTTTTTCTCTATCACTTATGCTAGATAACTGAGTCCGAACATTCTGTGTCCTCTTTCTAGTTTCTATCTTTTCTCTATAATTTCCCCCCAAATAATTCTAACATAGCTTTCATATGATCATATGAGAAACTCACATATAAATGCACATGTTAAAAGACAATCACCATTTTGGATGCAATTTTTATTTATTTATGTGCATTGTTTTCCTTGCTATTTATTGCTTTCTTTAAATAGTTATCAGACTTAAGATCCTTCCATTTATATACCTACATATCACTTTAGGGTTTCCAGACCAAGACCCAAGATTTCTACCTAAGACTATAAAAAGTGAAGAAACATTTTGAGTACTAAAGTAATGTTTTAGTCTATTTAATGTAAATACAAAAAATCATTCATCAAGTATTTATTAAGTATGTGTCAGGTTCCACCCTAGATGTTACTTTCTTACCCTTTCACATAATTTTTTTTCTTTTCGGTGAAAGAACATTTTTTTAAAATTAAAAATAAGTTTTCTAAAAATAGGGAGATGTTGGTCAAAGGATACAAAGTTTTGGTTATACAGGATGAATAATTTCTGGAGATGTAATATACAGCATGGTAACTATTGCTAATAATACTGTTTGCATAGTTGAAATTTGTTGAGAGTAAATTTTAAATGTTCTCACCATGCTGGCAGGCAGTAAATATAAGAGATGATGGATATGCTTATTAGCTTGATTGTGGCAATCATTTCACAACGTGTTTATATATCAAAACATCACACTGTATGCCTTAAATATATACAATTTTTGTCAATTATACCTTAGCAAAGCTGAAATTTTTTTTAAAAAGTTTTCTTAATAATAGGCAAATTCAGCAGTCTGTCACAGTGGCTGTCACCTGTAATCTCATCACTTTGAGAGACTGAGGCAGGTAGATGGCTTGAGCCCTAACTGTTGTTCAGGACCAGTATAGGCAACATGGCGATCCCTGTCTACACACAATAAATACAAAAATGAGCTGGGCGTGGTGGCATGCACCTGCAGTCCCAGCTACTTGGGAGGCTGAGGTGGGAGAATTGCTGGGCCCCAGGAGGCTGAGGCTGCAGTGACTCATGATTGTGACACTGCGCTGCAGCCTGTGAGACACAGCAAGCTGCTGTCAAAAAAAATAAAAATAAAAAAGGCAAATTCATTTTATACAAATGAAAAACATGCAGTCAGGCAAAAAATAATTAGGAAATACCAGCAACAATCACTTTCAATACTTTTGTAAATATGCTTCCAACTTTTACCTACATTTTTGAACTGTTAAAAAAATTTTTTCAGTTAACACTTTATACATCAACATTCTTCGGGGCTGGGTGTGGTGGCTCACGCCTGTAATCCCAGCACTTTGGGAGGTCTAGGCGAGCAGATCACTTGAGACCAGGAGTTTGAGACTAGCCTGGCCAACACAGCAAAACCCTGTCTCTACTGAAAATACAAAAATTAGCAGGGCATGGTGGTGCACGCCTGTAATTCCAGCTACTACGGGGGCTAAGTCATGGGAATCCTTTGAACCCGGGAGTTGGAGATTGTAGTGAGCCGAGATCACACCACTGCACTCCAGCCTGGGCGACAGAGAAACTCTGCCTCAAAACAAAACAAAACAAAACAAAACCACCATTATTCTACATTAACGGTTGTTAAAGGTTAATAGTTCATTTTCTGGGTGTACGATAGTTTTAAAGACGTAACTTTTAATACTGGATTCAGCCTACTGCTGTTAGCTTTTTGCAGTTACATATGAAGAGTATGATGAACATCATTGTAGGTATTTATCTTTGCATATATCCTTAGACATTTCCTTACAGTCTAAGAACTAGCACTTCTAGTGGAGTGGGGACTTTTTTCCAGATGTCAATTAAAGAATTATTCCATTAGTTAAAAAATTTGCAGGCTATATATTCAAAGGAGATCCCTTTTGTTTGGAATTCAACATAACCAGTTAGCTCAAACCTCAACTCTTGAAAAATGTGCCTCCTTTATTCAACAAACATTTATAGAATACTGGATATGACGAATAAAAAAAGATAAATAAGACCCTGTGCTGGGCAGACAATCTACTGTAGTATGCAGATTTGTTATCAGATAGACTACAATGTATTTAAATTTTGCAGATGAATGCACAAGGCCCTTAAGCTACACTGAAGGCTGCCTACGGCAGTATACAAAATTAGTGAACACTTAAAGTACGTTTTAATTTTAATGTTTGATGCTTGAGGAAAAGATTACATCATACCACCTATCTTCCTCACATACTATTTGTGTTTCTCACTTACATGGTAGTGTGCATGTTATTTGCTTACCTGTAGCATATAAATTCAGAAGAAATATCATTTAACTGTGCTTAAAGAGGATATTTAGAAATAACTGACGCAGCTAACATGAGAAGGCAAAAAAAAAAAAAAACCAAAAAAGAAAAAACTAACGGACTTTTTTTTTTTTTTTTTTTTTTTTAACAAAACAGTGAGACGTCACTTGGGGTAACCATAACGTTGTCAAGGCTGTGGCGTCACGCCTCTAAGCGGATACGGCAGAAGTTTTGGGGTCAGACACAACTTGCCCATTCCAAGTTTGAATGGGCAGCGCAAAACTCGGGCAAGTTTTCCAGTAGTGCCGCCGATCCCAGCCAGGCCCAGAAGACACAACGAGAACCGTGAGTCGTTACGAAAGCCTAAAACACTGAGCTCGCGTCCTGCCAGGCAGCAGACGCACAAACCTACGCCTCCGAGCGCTCCCTCGAGGTCCCGCCTACTCTTCTCTCCCGAGCCCGCTAGAGGTCTGGAGGAGGAGGGGCCAAGGGTAAGGAGGAGGGGCCAAGGGTAAGGAGGACAGTATGAGCATGCGCACTCGGTACCCAGTCAGTGAGCCAATAAGGAATCTCGCGAGGGTTGAAAGTCCGTGGCGTAGGTAGTCGTCCTGGATGCTGGCGAGATAGATGATATCTGCTAGAGGAAGAGGAGGAGGAGGCGGCGAAGCGTTTTCCCAGCCTCAGTCTCTCTTTCGTTTTCCTTTTCCCTTCCCCCAACCCTCCGCCCTTCTCTAAATCAGCCCGCCTTCCTTGACCTCAGTGACCCGTCTGGCCCCGCCCATCCTCGTCGACGTGATTCCCGCCGTGAGGTAAGCGCCGGTGGAACCTAGAGCCCCGCGGAAGAGTAGAACGTCTGGGAGTGTGCAGCTCCTGGGCCCGGCTCAGGCCCGTCGCGGAGGCGCGGCGCGGGGGACCGCTCGGGTGGGAGTCTCGCTCCTCCACCAGTTTATTGCGACTTAGCCACCCAGGCCTAGGCCTCCCCGTCCATCCCCGCCGGACTCGGCCTCTGGCAGCAGCCGGTGACGCAGACGGAACATCATGTCGTCCGCGGCCGAGCCTCCGCCACCCCCGCCTCCCGAGAGCGCGCCTTCCAAGCCCGCAGCCTCGACCGCCAGCGGCGGGAGCAACAGCAGCAACAAAGGCGGCCCCGAGGGCGTCGCTGCGCAGGCGGTTGCGTCTGCGGCCAGCGCGGGTCCCGCAGACGCCGAGATGGAGGTGAGGGCAGCTTGCGGCGTGGGGAGCGGGCGCAGCGGGGAGGAGGAGCTGGCTCCCTCGCCGGATCGTGGCGATCGGACGCAGAGCCAGGCTTCTCTCTCTGCACCAGACTCAGCTTCACACCCCGTGGATACGAAATGATGCTCTCACCCTTGCTCCCTTGTTCTTAACCTATTCGAGCCAAGCAAAATGGATTTCCGGCTCCTCACGTTGAAATTATTTGTCTCTTTCGTGAATCTTGACAAATCTTTGAACGCTCTCAATGAACAGATGTTCTTGGTTACCGTGGCCCAGGGGGACCCATCGTTTTTTTCCCACTAGACTCCCATAATTCCCTCTCCTACCTCTGAATGTGGTTTTTAGTTTCCACCAAACTTCGGGGAAGGGCAAGGAGATGACCCCTTAGGAGCGGGATGCACGGGCAGGGTGAAGGAGGCATTTAAAAGCAGCGCGTCCGAGGACTTGGGCCTTTTTTTCTTCTTCCCGGTCCTTGCGGGGGCGGTATCTGTTCTGGGCAGAAACAATGGCGAGAGCTGGATGGCCGAGTGCGCAGTGGGGATAAGCGGGGCGCAGCTGCTTCTGTGAAGGGAGAGGAAGCCCCTCCCAGGCACTGTTCCACTGGAAGGGAAGCAACCAAGGCAGCAGCAGCTGTCTCGGATCCCCCATCGAATTTAGGGGGGATGAGTAAGTGTAGGAATGAATTAGAGAACCAGGCGCAGTTGATTGGCTCTCAGTCCGGCACTTTTCCTCTTTTTGGCCTCTGGCCTTTAAAAAAAAAAAATTAGTACCACTCGGCTGCCGAGACTTCTGGGTTTGGGTTGGCCAGGGGATGCTGACGGTACTGAGGGGACTGGAAAGAGGGGGAAGCTGCCAGGCGGGTAAATTGGATATGCTTCCAGGCTTTGCAATATCTGGGGAAAAAGTAATTGCTCCTTCCAATTGTTATTCTTGGCCTTCGACCTGTATTAAAATATTTTGTAAGTC
Organism: Chlorocebus sabaeus; assembly: GCF_047675955.1. Classification (NCBI taxonomy): domain Eukaryota; kingdom Metazoa; phylum Chordata; class Mammalia; order Primates; family Cercopithecidae; genus Chlorocebus; species Chlorocebus sabaeus. The sequence goes on from NC_132910.1 coordinate 94,536,958, forward strand.
GGAGCCCAAAGATTTCTGGGATTTTCCTGTCCTTAGAATGAAAGTAATACTGCTCCGAAGATGAGTCTTGACGCACAATCGTTGTACAGTGAGGAAATGGGAGCGTAGTTTACCATTGAGGCATTTGGCACAATAGGTTTATTTGGGTAGCTGGGGTTAAGTAACATTAATGTTAGTAATCTTTTAAAGAACTTTTAGTGTGAGGGTAGGTTTAGTGACACAGCAACTCCTGATGGTTCCTGTAGTTTTGAGTGATTAAGATAAGATTTCTTTCAAATTAAAATATATTCAGTGTTGCCTTTTTTCCCGTTAAGGAAATAGTTCTTTTGGGTTACCAGGGCTCTTTAACTTGAATTCCCGTTCCAAGGCTTAAGGGGTTTGACACAAAGCAATTGTGTGTAAATGTGCAGTTCTCGACAAAAATCTGTTCATAGTTAGCCTCTTAAAGGGGGGTCTGCCATCTAAACTTTGGAAAAATAAATTTTCACCAGAGGTCTTGTTAATATCTGAACAGAGTAATTTTAAGCCGAAAGCAAGTCAACTTTTTTGACTTGAAGTTGTTATTTTAAATGAAAATTGATTTTAAGTTTAAATATGAGTATAGATATTATCACTGCCGTATTAAATTAGTGATATTTTCATTTGCCAGATGAGGAAATTGAGTTCTGCTAGGTAGAACCTGTGATAAAACTCAGGCCTGCCTTTAAAAGTGAGCCTTTTCCCACCCATCTTGCTCTGCTGTGTTCTTAACCAAAAACACGTATTTGGCAGTTCAATTTATTGAATAACATAGTTATTTTTACCTTCCTAGTATAGAAATATTAGGAATTTTATTTTTTATCCATCTTATCACTGACTCATTTTGTTGTTGTTGTTGTTGTTGACATAGTGTGATTTTTTTGTCTTAAAACGTACCGTCAGTTTCCTGTTTAACAAAATTCAGAATCACTGCAATTCATGATCAAAACTAAGTTTGAGCACACATGCCTAATATATGTCACAACTTAATCTGTTTTGCACTTGGAAAATGAATATTTTATAAATGACTTTTTCTTGTTTGGAAGTATGATCTAAGGTGTTTTTCTAAAATCACAGAATAAACTCAGCATTCTTGAATTTTGTGTGTGTGTGTGTGTGTGTGTGTGTGTGTGTGTGGCAAAGCTGATTTTCCCAGAAATAGCCTCCCTATGTATTCAGTTACTTTTTTTCTTTTTGCATGATACCAACAGGTCAATGGAGCAACTTGTTTTTTAGTTATCCTTTTGGCAATGTGTAACTCTTCTGTGTTCATCCTCATTTCTATTGACTAGATTGATATGCCAATAATAATGATGTCAAAATGCCTGGAAGTCAGTTTTTTTGGTTTTTTTTTTTTAAACTATGGAAGAAATAATGACTACCGTTGGAAAGCACATTTTATTTTTGTAGGTTGCATTTCATGACATTTTGGAATTTTGTAAATGACTGGGTAGGTGACTTTGTCACTTACGTGTGGAGACCAGAGATTTATGATGAGCATAGGGTCACACAAGTGCCAAGGGTCTTAACAATGAAGTTAGACTTGACTTAAGGTCATTTTACCTTTTATTCCAGTACCATACCGGTCTCCTCCCCACAACCTCTTGGTCACAGATAGTTTTATTATAATATGTATTGCTAAGCATAGTTTTGTGCATCATTAGTGAAGATTATACTTCTGCCAATTTTTTTTAATGGATGAATAGAACTTTGCAGTGTAGAAGTTGTTGATTTTGTTGTTTGTCACATATGAATGTCAGGATAAATACATTTGCAAGAGTAACATTTATTACTAGTTTAGGACTCAGACTGTAGTTAGAGTATTCAGTGTAGGCTGGGAGAAAAAGTTTTTGTAATATTCCAGATGGAAATCAGGGTAACTAATCCTGATTTCTTTGTATACATTTGTGTAGTAGCACAGTAGATACTGTAGTTTTGTGACAAAAAGGGAACTTTTCCCCATATTTTATACTGTTTAATTTGGTTTCATGGTTATTACAGAAAAGAGAAACAGATTGGCTTGTATTAAATGTAGTTTTCTTTTAGGGTGATGAAGATAATCTTGTGTTCTAATCTTGACAACAATCATACAGTTTATATGGGTTAAATAGGTTGTTATCCCCATAGTATCTAATATCATTTTATCAGTTTTTCTGTTAGTTTAGATGACAACCATTTAAGTTTCTAGGAAGTTTGAGGTGAGAATATATTATTAGAGATGTGGTTTGGGCAGAAATTGGTCTATAATGGTATGTTTACTATTTTTGAAGACCAATTCTATTTAATGTTTTCTTTCTACCAGGAAGTATTTGATGATGCGTCACCTGGAAAGCAAAAAGAAATCCAAGAACCAGATCCTACCTATGAAGAAAAAATGGTATGTTTCTAGGCTTATGAATAGAGTCTGTAAAGAAAACTTTTTATTAGGTGATTAAATGTACTAAACGTCTATCTTAGTCCATTTTGTGTTACAACAGTAACACAGACTGAGTAATTTATAAAGAAAGGAAATTTATTTCTTAGAGTTCTGGAAGTTGGGAAGTCCAAGGTCAAGGCCAGCATTTGCTGAGGGCCTTCTTGCAGTGTCATTGTATGGAGGAAGGCCAAGAGAAGAGAGCAAGACAGGACTGAACTTTCTTTTATAACAAGCCCACTGGTGATAACCTCCTCCTGAGATAATGACAGTAATCTTTTCCTAATCACCTCTTATTAGGCCTTACCTCCCAACACTGTTGCACTGGAGATTAAATTACAACATGGGAGATTTGGAGGGGGACACAGTCAAACCATAGCAACATCTGTTCAATTTTATAATTAGGGCACAGATATCCATTTGAAATATGTGTAATGTGGAATACTATAACTTCCATATCTTATGTGTCTATGTAAACCAAATGGAAGTATTGTATGAATTAACATAATATGATGTTATTATCTGGTTATGTTAGCAACACCTTTGAAAATTTAACCTTGAAAGTGAGGTGACCACAATAGTTACTCAATGTATGTTTATTCTGCACCTGGCTAGCATTATACTCTGCTAGTTACCAAAAAAAGAAATATGCTCCTTGCTCACAGCATTTTTATATTATAGATGCAATCTTTACAAAAAGAACATGACGTTGTACGACGTTGTACTGGAATCATTCAAGTCCCAGTTCACATTCCGTATCGTCTAAGAAACTTCTCAAAACTATGACTTGACTTAAACAGTACCTACACAGAGCTTTAAAAATTTAAATTCAGTTTTAATAATAGTAGTAGTGGCTAACAGTGAATGTATGCCGTATCTGGCCCTGTTCTGAATGCTTTATATGAATTAAACTCATTTAATTGTATTGAAATCTTAAAAAGTTAAAATAACAATGTATTAAATAAGAATACCACTACATAGTGTGCTCCTGTAGGGTAAGAACAGTGTCTTAATCTTTCTTTCTGTCTTCAGTACCCAGAACAATATCTGGCACATAGCAGATTTTACATATTTTTTAAAACATACTTTTTTCTTGTCCTTTGACTTTCTCTTCCGAATCAGTAAATATTTTTGAATCTCTTAAATAACTTCAAAATCTTAAAATTATGATGTATATTCTGTGGGCATATAATACTATGTAAATTATAAATGATTTATCTTTAGGTTTGATTTGTTACATAGTTTACATATGTATATATGTAACTGTCACCTTTTTTGCTATCAAACTTAGAGAAAAAATAGATTTGCCTCTGTTTTTTAAAGTGAATACGGTTTTGAATACAGTCTACATATTTTAATACTGCTTTAACTCTTTATAGTTTAGATTCTGACACTATGCCAGTGAATCTAATTGCCAATTCTGAGGCTTAGTTTTAGTTTCTTGATTTGTGCTTGATATTGTTGACCATTCCTCAAAAATCTTGACTTGCCTTGAAAGACGTTTTTTTCCCTTGATAATATCCTCTTTGCTTTTTTATTCCTTTGTCTTTCCTTATTAAAATTTGAACATTTCTTCCTAGACAGTTTGATTCTTACTGGTTTTTACCTGGTATCTTTAAACTGAATATTTTCAAATACTTAACCTCTAGCCCAGAAGCCTGTAATCAATATTTTCATTTACTTTAAAATCCTATTCGTACCTCTTACTTGAGAATATCCAAAACTGTATTCGTAATTTTTCCTTAACATACCTTAGCGTTACCTCAATGAATGAAAGCTCCTCTTCTGGTGTACTCAAGATGTCCATGACATTACTGCATACTTAAAAGTTTACTTACAAGTTTATTCTCTTTTCCATATCACCCTCGTTCATTGTTTTTCTATTATTGCATGGATTATTTTGTGCTGCTTTATTTGTCCCCTTTCTTATGATCTGGCCCCTTCCGAGTTTCTTAACATTTTTGCAAAGTATTATTTAGGACACAAATTTGACTGTGAAATGGAGGTTTTTCAGTGGTTTTCTACAATGCTTTTCATTTTCTTAGTGGCCTTTATTGGAACTTTTCTCATTTCTTTCAGGTTTTTCAGTCTCCCAGCATCATTTCGTTTTTTGACATCGTGATCTTCACCTGAACAGTTTTTTTCTAAGCAAACTCCCTTGTCATCTGCTAGTTCCTAACCATAGATAAGTTCACTATCCACTCTTCATTCTTGAACCCAGAATGCTGAGGAGTACTACAGAAAACTAAATACTAGTGCTGATCAGTGTCAGAATAAGTTTATGGTTTTTATTTTCTTTGACTTTGAGTATTTATTGCCTGTCAATCTCATTTAGCCATTCTAAAATGTGCCCACTCTGATCAATCTTCCTTCTCCATTTCTCCCATGCCCTCATTTTCAGTCTTCCTCCACAAAGAATTGCAGGCCTGTCTTTATTTTCTTTCTCTTTTCAAACGTATGTATAGCCTCTACTGTCCTACCTCATTTCTTCCTCTCTCAGAGAAAGAAGCTAATCCAAAGCTATTCACTTTAATTTCCATTTGATTTCGTAATTGATTTCTTCCAGGTTGCTAATCATACTCTCTTGTTTCTGCTTTTTAGGTTCTGTTAGTTTTTCTCCCTCAAGACATTTCAGTTTTAACCTTTTAATTCTCTCAAGCAGTTTGTCTTGATTCCAGACATAATCACAATAATTATTTTTTCAGTCCAAACATCTTCTAGATGCGTGCTCTTGGCTTATCTTTCATTATCTATAAATTAAGAAACGTAATTATGTAAAATTTGCATTCACATATGTATCTTGTTCAGTACTGTAAAAACAGTCCGTAATCTTGGGAAACATAAATAGTGGAGGCTTGTCATCTGTAGGACATTACTGGGGTTCTAGCATGTTCAGAGTCTTGTTATTGTGCAGATTCATTTGCTGCTATGACTGCCATTTGTGACCCAATGAAACACTAACCATGTGCCTTCCTAATAGCAAGTTGGGCTTCAGTTGTTACATTGGTGTGACCTTAAAAAATGATTGTGTTCCTTTTAAAAATACATAGTTGTTACAACATTATGGCATTTGGATACTTCTTGTGTTTTTAGGCAAATGTCTTTTTGTAATTTACTCCCAAACTGACATTTTAGACATTTATAGACGGAGATGTTGAGTAGTTAGTTTCCCTGTTTATTGAGCTTTTCTTGTCTTGCTTCTCCTTTGTTTCATCAAACTATTATTGTTTCTGTATAAAGGCTGCCTAATGACTCTCAATTTCATTATTTTTATGAAAATTTGTCTTCAAGACTCTTAAGGGTTTTTTTTTTTGCCCAAGTAAATGTCTTCCATTTTCTCGGTTTTATAATAGGGAACATTCAAAGGGGCAGATGGCAGATACGAAAGGAAGGAATCGTATCAAGCCCAATATCGTTTTAAAATTTGTCACATTTTTTCCAGCTTCTGAATAAATTCACTTGTGTTGCACAATGCCTCTTAACATTTAAAAAAGTGTTCCAATCAACTATATTGAAGTATAATTGACATAAAATAATTTTAAGTTTGCAATTCAATGAGTTTTAGCAAATATTTATTTAAATACCGTCACAATCATGATGCAGAGTAGTTCCATCATCCCCAAAAAGTTTGCTCCTGTTCCTTTGTAATCAGTTCTTGCTCCCACCTTCTTGCCACTTCTGATCTGCTTTCTATCACTAGTTAGCATTTCATTTAAGTGGAATCATACAGCATGTAGTCTTTTGTGTTTGGCTTCTTTCACTTTGCATAGTGCTTTTGAAACTTATCCATGTTGTTGCATGTATCTGTAGTTTCTTTTTTTTTTTTTTTTTTTTTTGCTGAGTTCATTGTATGGAGGCATGCTGAAACTTTTTGATTTCTGAAGTTTTAATTGATACTCTGATAAAATGTATCTTAAATTTTTTTTCAGCAAACTGACCGGGCAAATAGATTCGAGTATTTATTAAAGCAGACAGAACTGTTTGCACATTTCATTCAACCGGCTGCTCAGAAGACTCCAACTTCACCTTTGAAGATGAAACCAGGACGCCCACGAATAAAAAAAGATGAGAAGCAGAACTTACTATCAGTTGGCGAGTGAGTAATAGTTCAAACTTCATAGTTCAACCGAACTTATTTTTGATAGTCTTCAGTAGAAGCATAAAATCACTATGGTAAATAACTTAAAAATTATTTTAGTGCCATTATTTATTTGGCCCTGCTTGGCTTGGCATGATTTAGCCATAAGTGCATAAGTATATAAGAATATGCATATTGGTTAGAGCACAGTGGCTCTTGCCTGTAATCCCAGCATTTTGGGACGCCAAGGTGGGAGGATTGCTTGAGTTCGGGAGTGTGAGAGCAGCCTGGGCAACGTAGGGAGATCCCATCTCTACAAAAAAAAGAACAATAAAACTGAATAATGCCTTTTTTTTTTGTAGCATTACATAGTTTATGCATTGTAACAATCATATTGAGTATGGAATTTAGATGTCATGTCATACCTCAGAGAGGAACCAAATGCAGAGGTTTAAGTGGCTTGTTTAATATCACATTGAAAAATGATCCAGACTTGAATTTGAATCTGACTTGGGTGTGTTCTAGGCTCCTTCATCACATGCAGATGTTGACGGTCTTTTATCTAAAGTGTGGTGTATGGGATATTGTGATGACTTACATCACAGCAGCTTGTTTAAACTTTTTGTTACATACTTAGTTGTTTTTATATAAATTGAAGTGTCAGGTTGTATGCCATCCTTTGGTGGTGGTTGAAAATAATTCTTAGATGTTGAATTTGGAAATTCTCTAGAATTTTTGTCCTGATTGGATAAATAAGATGTTTAATTAGTAATAATAGATTTAGGGCAGTCTTGGCTCTTTGAAATGGCTTTGTGTAAAATTCCCAAAGTGAAAACTGTGATTAGTAATTAAAATACAAAAGATTGTCTAAAATATCAACAAGGTTAAATTCACTACACAGTTTGTTGAAAGGAAAGTATGATCTTCATCTTGAAGGGGTTATCGTTGTAAGCATAATACCTTTTATTTGGGGTATTCCACTCATTCAGTATATCTTATTTCTCATCCATTGTGACCAAAACACTATTTTAATACTTATTAAAATATTTCAGACTTCAGAAGTTTGCAGATACTTAAATATCATTAGTGTCATGGTGTGAAACTGGAAACTACTGTAATGAATATTGTTATGGGATAGTCAATATGATGTCTCGAAAAGAAACACTTCTGTTATTTTCTGTTTTATTATTATCCTAATTTATCTTTTTTTATAAGATAAAAAAGATTCTATTGGAAATACATAATACATTGTTCAACTTGATGTATTAAATAGTGTTATTGGGGAAAAAGAGTCCTTGTTAACAGATTTCTTTACTCTTCAAACCATTTTAAATGGGAAGCTAATTTACCTAAAGTAATGAGGGTGACAGTATTGTCTTTGAGTATCAGGAATACATTTTTAAAAATCTTTTTGTTGTTTGTTTATATTGAGACAGAGTCTTACTCTATGACCCAGGCTGGAGTGCAGTGGTGTGATCTCGGTTCACTACAACTTGTGCCTCTGGGGTTGAAGTGATTCTTGTACCTCAGCTGGGATAACAGGCTCACGCCACCAAGCCCAGCTCATTTTTGTATTTTTAGTAGAGATGGGGTTTCACCATGTTGGCCAGGCTAGTCTCGAACTTCTGACCTCAAGTGATCCACCCACCTCGGCCTCCTAAAGTGTTGGGATTACAGGCATGAGCCACTGTGCCTGGCCAGGAATACGTTGTTTTTTTTTTTTTTTTTAGGCATTCACAATTATATTCAGTTTTTAACAATAAATGACAACTCAGCTTTTAAGTTTTACAACTGTAATAAGCATTTTGAGAGTAACTATAAAGGATATTTTATAAAAATGTTAAAATTATCTCCCAGTTTATGGAGAATAAATTGGGGATGGAAGTAGATCTTTGTACTCAGTTTCATAGGCTCAGAATGCAGAGAAGTACAAGGAATAACAGACTAGGATGTACTGATTATGGTTAGAAGCATATATAACAAACAAGAAGGCCCTTGAATTCTGAGGAATGCTTCTATCTTAGAAGGCCAGTTATCCTTTTACCAAGCATGTAGTTTTGGTAGAAATGAAGTTACAAATTAGATTCAGGGGTCTCAGTAGGGGCATAACCTGCCTTTTTCTAAATAAGATGAAAATATTTGTTGAAAGTGTCAGAATTGGGGAGTAAGTATTAATAGTTTTATTGAACCCAGCCCTTTAGAGATTAATTGGCAGTATTAAAACTTGAGAAAATCAGTTTTTAAGGGGGTATATCTGATTCTCTTAGGATGTAGAATTTAGATGTGTATTTAAAAATATTTTTGATTAATCCCTGGTCACTGCTTAAATTTCTGAGTCCTCATGCTGCCCCTTTTGCTCAAAGTTGCAGTTTTAAACGTGGTTTCTGGAACTTTTTTTTCTTTGGCGGAAAGATTTTTAAAAAGGTACACTTTAAAATTCAAATATTGAGATTTTCTGACTACATAGTTCTTGAAATTTGATTATCACATTTGAGTTTATTGGGTTCTGGTTAATCTATAGTACTGCTGTATTTTAATAACATGTATATTTAAAATAATTATCTGAAATGTTGGAGATTTAAATTTACTCATATTTTCTTCTGTCCACTGGTTGATGCCTATTAGAAATTTAATTTTGTGGAATCTTGGTCAGCCACTTGATTATGATGTTGAAATACTAGCTGATAATTAAAGCCAAAACTCAAATCAGGTAATTTTGTTTTCATCTTAACAGTTACCGACACCGTAGAACAGAGCAAGAGGAGGATGAAGAACTACTAACAGAAAGCTCCAAAGCAACCAATGTTTGCACTCGATTTGAAGACTCTCCATCATGTATGTTAAACACAGTTGTTTTTTAAAAAATTGCCCTTCGAGACATCCTTTGGTTAATGTTTTGGATTTGGGTAGGCTACTATCTGTGAAGCAAATTTTTAGTAATCTTAGATGTTTATTGGTTGTGAAATAAACTTCAGATTTTGATGGAGATGAGAGCATATTATAGGACAGTAGTGCTATATTTCAAAGTTACATAAAATGTCATTGTGTTATTGCCCTGAAGTATATGTAAAACTAGGGATCATTTTGCTTTATATTTGTCCCAGATAAGAAAACTAATTTATTTTTAAAAAGGTACTTCATTAACACATCTGCTTAGTTATTTTCTGATGTTTTTATATTAATTTGTTTTAATATTTTGTGAAATGTATTTGTTTGTTGGTTAGCTTTTTATCCTCAAGTGTTTTTCAAAAGGAAATGGGGGGTACGCTGTGTACATATTAAAAAAGAAAAATCAGGTGACTGTTATGTATATTTGGTAATTATTCTGGGGAGCAAAATAAGTAGTATACCCTGAAAGAGAGCACATTGGAATGCATAAGATATATTGGAAAAGTAACTTAGGAATTTCCTATTTCCTTTTTTTATTAGAAAGAAAATAAAATCCACAGATAACCTGTATCTGGTCTTTATGAAAGCTGAAAATACTTGGTTAGGAACACTTGGGTTGTCATTAAAAGGACAAGAGACCAAAGAGTCTCTTGGACCAGTATATGCGTAACGTAAGAACTGAGTTGTTGGAGTGGGTACTCTGATTCCTGTAGTCATGTTTCCCATACTTGGTTATCTTCCATGTCCAGCGTATCCACTTCAGACCATGGCAGCTACCTCTAGTAGTTTGGAACTTGCAGAGTTCCTATTCTTCAAGAATCCCTTAGTAATGAAAATGAAGTCAGTAGATATGTGTAGGCCCAGATGAAGAGATTGCCTTGTATTTCTTGTCTTAAAATGCATATTGTGCTTTTCTTTTGTTCTTAGATGTAAAATGGGGTAAACTGAGAGATTATCAGGTCCGAGGATTAAACTGGCTCATTTCTTTGTATGAGAATGGCATCAATGGTATCCTTGCAGATGAAATGGTATGTGTTGATAGATTTTTTGAAGGGTATGTTTTGTATTTAAAATATCTTACACGTTAAATTGACAAAAGTTTCTTACAGTCTACAACTATTAGCAAATGGATCCTCTCTGAAACTAGTGTAAGCAGCTTGCCTTAATTGCGTGTAATCTATATTTTAATTGTGAGAAATTTCCATCTGTGAAAATTTAATAGATTTAAAAACAATACCTTTGAGAAACATGTTTTTGGATGACTTTTATAGTACACTGATTTATTTCCTTCCAGTTCTGTAAAACACAAGTGAGGTCATTAGTTGTTTATAAATGATAAGAATTTTTTCCAGGTGGTAGCTTGTACAATTCTTATAAAACATTTTATCTTTTGTTAACTACTAGTTATGTAATGAATGTTTTAAAAAGTTTCCTTATTGCTGTAGTGCTAAAACGTTTAATTGGTTGGAGAAAGTATGAAGTCAAAAGAAACGTGTTTCAATGCTAGCTGTGCTAGATCGCTTTGGGAATGTCACTTAAACTGGGCCTTATGCGGGTGATAATACCTCCTTTAGAGACTTGTGAAGATTATATGACATAACACAAACTTTGACATATGTTAAGTTTTTGCCATTTATTAACTATTATAAATACATGGCATTTCTCTTAAATATTTATCTCTGTATGTTGGGAGGTATAATTGTGAAATAATGTTTTTGTTTTTCATTGCTTCATGGTTATTTTGAAATCTTTTAGGGCCTAGGAAAGACTCTTCAAACAATTTCTCTTCTTGGGTACATGAAACATTATAGAAACATTCCTGGTCCTCATATGGTTTTGGTTCCTAAGTCTACACTACACAACTGGATGAGTGAATTCAAGAGATGGGTACCAACACTTAGATCTGTTTGTTTGATAGGAGATAAAGAACAAAGAGTAAGTTTCTAGTATTTCATTATATTTTTGATGCTAAAATAATTTGAATTCAGGCTTGAGTATGGGTATAATGGGAGGAAGGATAAAAGAGACGGGATCTTTGCAAATATTAGTATTTACAAATGTAGCATCGTCTTGGTAGATAAAAAACAGCACTTTGGGAGGTCGAGTCAGGTGGATCATGAGGTCAGGAGATCGAGACCATCCTGGCTAACACAGTGAAACCCTGTTTCTACTAAAAACACAAAAAATTAACGGCGTGGTGGCACACATGGCCTGTAGTCCCAGCTACTCGGGAGGCTGAGGCAGGAGAATCACTTGAACCTGGAAAGTAGAGGTTGCAGTGAGCCGAGATGGTGCCACTGCACTGCAGTCTGGGCGATAGAGCAAGGCTTCATCTCAAAAAAAAAAAAAAAATGAAAATCATACTGGAAAGAAGACACTAGAAACTGTAGAAAGCTGTAAGAATATATTGTGTTTCTCTCCCTTTTGGGAGTGGTTGTATAAAATCAGTGGTTTTGCTCTCATTAGAAGTATTTTCTTGTTTTTAAAAGATGTTTTGAAATGTGAGTTGGAAATTTAAGGAGCCACATTTTTAGATGAACGTGTATAGTGGTAATAGTCACAGAATTACGGTTTTTAAAGGAGGTTGAGTCATATATAGTTATTTGTTGATTTATTATGATATCTAACAAAATAAGTTAAAATTTCAATCAGTTAACATCCTTGTGGGAAGAAGAGATGAAAGTAATAACATTAGTATATAAAGCTCAGATTTGGAAATTTATTCAGACTCTGCTGAATAGCTGTGTACTTGTTTTTTATTTCCCCTTCATTTACCTGTGAGTGATAAGTCTAGATTTTTTTTCTTTCCTTTTCTAGTTACGTTAGGTATTTTAAGTTATCAATTTTTGTTTGTTTGTTTGGGAGCCCAGAGAGTGGTAATTACTTAATAACCACTCTTTGCTTCAGTTTTCTTACCTTTAAAATAATACTATTAGGAATGTGTTAATACATTTATAAACCTGAAAGGAATGCAGATGCCTACTACTGCTAACTATCTTTCTGCCCTCTTCCTTTCTTTATGTTAAAACCTCCCTCTTTTTTGTCTAAACCTGTCTCCTAAGGATTTCCGTATCTAGTGGAATTGCAGAAAGCCATTTTAAGTGTCTATTGAATTTTGCACGGGTTAACTTTGTCAGTTTTTAAAAATTTAATGGTTCTGACATTTAAATGATTAATGACGTTACTTTAGTGTTAAGAAAGCTGATTCTAAACGTTTGCATAATATAGCTACTCTACTCCTTTTTAATATTTCCACTTCCTTTTACATATTAGATTACTTATCATCAGTAAATTTAATGCGTGGTTTATTCCTGTGTGATGTAATTTTTTTCTCTTGTTACACAGGCTGCTTTTGTCAGAGATGTTTTATTACCAGGAGAATGGGACGTATGTGTAACATCTTATGAAATGCTTATTAAAGAGAAGTCTGTGTTCAAAAAATTTAATTGGAGATACTTAGTAATAGATGAAGCTCACAGGATCAAAAATGAAAAATCTAAGGTAATTTGATACTTAGATGTGAAAAGCCTTCATGTAAGAATTTGATTAAAGTACAGATTTTTTTTCGTCTAACTTTAAGTTATGAGATACACGTGCAGAACGTGCAGGTTTATTACATAGGTATGCATGTGCCATGGCGGTTTGCTGCACCTAGCAACCCATCATCTAGGTTTTAAGACCCGCGTGCATTAGATATTTGTCCTAATGCTCTCCCTCTGCTTTCTCCCCACCCCCGAGCAGGCCCTGGTGTGTGATGTTCCCCTCCCTGTGTGCATGTGTTCTCATTGTTCAGCGCCCACTTACGAGTGAGAACATGCAGTGTTTGGTTTTCTGTTCATGTGTTAGTTTGCTGAGAACGATGACTTCCAGCTTCATCCATGTCTTTGCAGAGGACATGAACTTATTCTCTTTTATGATTGCATACTGTTCCCTGATACATATGTGCCGTATTTTCTTTATCCAGTCTATCATTGATGGGCATTTGGATTGGTTCCAGGTCTTTGCTGTTGTAAATAATGTAATATGCAGAATATTCTAATGGTGTATTTGGTTCTTTTCTTTCAGTTGTCAGAAATAGTGAGGGAATTCAAGACTACAAATAGACTATTATTGACTGGAACACCTCTTCAGAACAACTTGCATGAGCTGTGGTCACTTCTTAACTTTCTGTTGCCAGATGTGTTTAATTCAGCGGATGTAAGTATTTCCTAATGCTTTCTGGTAATAATAATATTTTGCTTAATGCTATATATTTTTGTGATAAAAGTGGCCTTTTAGCATGGCTTGATTATTATTAATTTTTTATGCTTTTATTTACATAGTTAGCCTGGTGTTATCTCCTAGGTTGTCTCTGTATAATGGGAATTTACTTTTGTGCCTTTGGTTTCAATCTTACTTCATTATTATTATTATTTTATATTTTTTTTGAGACATAGTCTCACTCTGTCATACAGACTGAAGTGCAGTGGTGCGATCTTGGCTCACTGCAACCTCCATCTCCGGAATTCAGGTGATTCTTGTGCCTCAGCCTTCCCAATAGCTGAGATTACAGGTGTGTGTCACCGCGCCTGGCTAGTTTTTGTATTTTTTGTAGGGATGAGGTTTTGCCATGTTGTCCAGGTTGGTCTCAAGCTCCTGGCCTCAAGTGATCTGCCTGTCTCGGCCTCCCGAAATGCTGGGGTTATAGGCGTGAGCCACCACACCAGGCCTCAGTCTACTTTAAATCATTGTTTTCTCTATCTGAAATGGCATAAATTGTCACTTCTATTTGGTAAGTCATGTTAGCCTGATTTTGTTTCAGTGGCTCTAGGTTGACTGGTTATGGTTTTAAGGTGCTGCTCAAGGTATTCCTGAAGTGATTTGTATACTTCACATTGCTTATGTTTTAAGTGCCAAGGGTGACTGTCAAATTTAGTGAAATCTGTCTGGCTTTTCTTTTATTATAGTCTAACAAACAAATATAACCTAATCTTTATGGATTATTTGTAGTCATAGAAATGATAGCAATCGTTAATTAGCTATTTGAACTGTTAATAGTAATATAATAGCTATGTCAAGAGTTTGTGCTATTAGAAATTGCAGTTTTTTTGTTTTTTTTTTGCTGGACCAGCGTTTATTTTTGAAGCTTTGTTTGCATAGCTGGCATCTTGTGTGTGTTGGAGGGATTTGAAGAGCTCCACGTTAGTATATTTTTGTACAGTTAAGTTATAAAAAGGTATTAATTTTGTTTTTTTCTGTTGAAGGTTATTTTGAAAGAATAGTGATTTTGTGTTGTAAAAATATATTTAATCAAACTCGAAAAGCAGTTTTAGTTTCGATTTTACATATTTTGATGTTCTTGAGATAATTCCTTTTTTCTCACTACATTGATGCTTTCATTTACTTTAGTTAAAGCAGTGAATTCTAAGATTATGTTTACTCAAAAACAAAGCACATATATAATACGTATTTTCAAGAGATGAGGTTAGGGAAACTGTCCTTATATCCTAACCAAATATTAATGAAATGCTGGTAATTTCAATTTCGTTTAGTAAGTTTGATTAAAATTGACATTGTTCTGTAAACTTCTATTTGAGAAGTCTGAATGGTCTTAGAGAACAAACTATAAAATGTTTTAATTTTCAAGCTTTTATGAAAATTGAAAGATATTTTTCAAGATTATTAATTTTCTAATTCTATAGAACTTGCTTTCCAAGTTATCTTTTTACTGTGAAACTTGTTATTTTGATGATTTTGAGAAGAATATTTAGAAGGTAGTGTGATTTATGATCTTCTTGTTTTAAAATTTGTTGATAACAGTGACACATGAAAAATGGGGTTGGACCAAGATATCTGGTATTATAGGGTATTTATTATATTACCTCTGATCTGAGTATTTTTTTTTTTGTTAATCTAGGACTTTGATTCCTGGTTTGATACAAACAACTGCCTTGGGGATCAAAAACTAGTTGAGAGGCTTCATATGGTAAGTATTTTGGAGTAGTGTTAAAGCATATTTCTGATGGGAAAAAGGATAAAGTAGATTATTTTCCTGCTGATAAAAAGCCCAATGGCTTAAGAATCAGATCTGCTTGAATTCTGACACTTAACTGTTACATCTTACAATCAGTGTAGGGGATGATGTGTGGTTGTTCAGTGTTAGAACCTAGAGTGGAATCCTGACTTAAGGGAAAAAGTAATCTCTTACAGTTATACAAAGTACAGTGGGGGAAAGAAGAATTGCATAATAATTAATATAGACAAGTTTTTGTTGTTGTTTGATCTTGGCTCACTGAAATCTCTGCCTTCCAGGCTCAAGCAGTCTCACCCCACTCAGCGTCTAGAGTAGCTGGGATTACAGACACTCGCCACCATGCCCAGCTAATTTTTGTATTTTTTGCAGAGATGGTGTTTCACCATGTTGCCCAGGCTAGTCTCGAACTTCTGAACTCAAGTTATCAGCCTGTCTGCCTTGGCCTCCCAAAGTGTTGGGATTACAGGCATGAGCCACCACACCTGGCCTTATAGACAAGTTTTTAAAGCTTAGTTCAATTAACATTCCGTAGAAGAATCTAACAAGTTCACTTTTGAAAGGGCGAAAGATCCATCTGTTTTTTCTTAAATCTAGTGACATTGTGTGTAAGCAACTGCCTTGCATAATGAGCAGAGTTGGTATGTTTTTGCTTTGCTGTATAGTTTTGTTTTTACATACAGCTTCCTGGGACGGTTCACAGGTAAAAGTTGGTAGGTAGAGAAACTTCTCTAACAGACCCCAAATTAAAATACCCTGGTCTGCAGGTTAAAGCAGGAGCTTGTAAGAATGTTATATAAAGCCCTTAATGACCTAACTCAGGAATTTTCAGCCTCCTTTGACATTTTGGTCTGGGTATATCTTTGAGAGAGGTAAGGAGAGAGGGGAGAACGTGATTGTCCTGTGTGGTGTTGTATGTTTAATAGCATCTCTGACACTTCTACTCACTAGATGGCAGTAGTAACATTCCTCCAGTTGTGACAAGCAAAAATTTCTCGACATTGCAAATGTCCCCTGGGGAACAAAATTGTGCCCCTCCATGACCTAAGCTTTTTAACGTTCTTTGGCATCTGTTTTACTTAATATATTGAGCTTTAATTTGATAGATTGCTGACCCCACTGTCAGTTTTCTGTAAACATTGTGGTAATTTTAATCTATTTTTGCTTATCATTTTTGCTACATCTAGAATCCTTTTTCCTGGTCTCTTTACTAATACCTAGTCCAAGACTCAGTGACATCACCTCCACTGAACCAGCCAGACTGAGGCTGGCCTAGTCATCTGTGTATTCCATCTTTAACAATCTGAGCACCCTAACATTATAGGACTTTGCAGAGGATATTGAGATGATTCACAAGTGTTTTCCATACTGGATTGTAAGCACAAAGGCAGGAAGCACATATTTATTTGTCTTTGTTTACCTGGCACAATGCTTAGTTAGAGTGGATATTTGAGCAGGGAAAAAAATTTAAGTTCATAATTGTTCAAATATTTCATTATAAAGTACTTTAAAATTCTTAAGTACTGAGACTTTTGTTAAATATTTGAAGGTAGTAATTTCCTAGCTACCTTTATTTCAATTCAGATGGCATTCATGCGTCTGAGCACTCTCTTCGTGTTTACTTAGACCAAGGATTGTGGAGTGTATATGTAATCTTGGGGGTAGAAAAGGAGGCAGAAGAACATGATTTTTTTCATGCATTTTTTTTCCCTTATTCTTCTGCTCTTGTCTTTCCTGTAGTAAATACGCAGGTACATCTAGGTAAAGCAAACGAATAACCCACAGAGCAGAATCAACCAGATTTGGAAACTGTTTTGTTCACAGGGTATTTTGAAAATGCTTATGAAGTCAGGGAGAAGAGGTCTTGTAGCTACCTCTCTATTTTCTCCTGCTCTTTACTTTGAAGTTTCAACAGTAGCACCTGTGGTCTCATAATGAAAGGAAGGTTTAGAAGTCAGTATGGATATGCTTAGGAATGAGATAACTCTTATTTGATGCGTTAGTTATCTAATGCTGCAAAATAACCCCTTATTCCCTCCACCCCCCAAAAACACCTTAACCCCCCTTTAGGGGTAAATAAGACTCCCTTATTTCCGCCACCCCCAAAACACTTAATAGTTTATTAACAACCCTAGAATTTATGGGTTGACCGGGTGGTTTCTTTGTGGGTTACACCTGAATTTATCCAGTTAGATTTATTTAGCTGGACAATGCCAGAAGAGAACCAGTTGGAGCTGAAGGTCTTCACTTACACATCTGGCAGTTGTTGGCGCTTGTCAACTAGGGCTAAACTAGCTTTTCTACATGGTGATATTAGAGAGATGTTGATGATACTTTCCCCAGTGATATCTAATTTGTTTTGTGATATAGTCACTGTTTTTAAAAACCAGTGTAGATAGAACAGAGGTACAAAAAAGTGTATCTTTAGTTGTATAGTTAATTTTAAAACTTACTGTTTTATGAAAATGAGTGAACTACTACTACATATAACGTGGAAATGTCTCATTGTTTAATAAAAGAAACCAGATATAAATGGGTGCTTATTGAGTGAGTCCATGTATATAAAGTTAAAAATGATAGGCGAAATTAATTTATGGTGTCTAAAAGTAAGAATATTGCTTACCCTTGGGAAGGAGAAGAGGGGATAGTGACTGGAAGGGACACAAAAATGATTTCTAGAGTGTTCTATTTAGGTAATAACATGAGTACTTTTACAGTACTTGAATAAAATTTCTAGAACTGTACACTCATGATTTATTGAAGTGTATACTTGTATATTCCTTCCGTAAGTTAGGACAGTAAGTTTAAAGACCAACCATAAAAGAGATCTTAATGAGACCCTTGCCCATTCTTAAGCAATGTTAGACAGTCTGCATGCAAGTAACTAGTTTTAGACCTGAAAGGCAGCGAATTGTTGAAAACATCATTTTAAAAATTTACTAGTGTTTTTAGTATTTTATGGTAGTATAACAAGTACATACTCATTATGTATACAGGCACATCTCATTATGCTTTGCAGTGCCTCACAGATACTGTATTTTTAAGAAAAATTTACTTTTCAAAACAAATAGATGGTTTGTGGCAATCGTGTGTCAAGGAAGTCTGTCAACACCATTTTCCCAAGGCATGTGTTTACTCTGTTTTTAAAGCAATAATGTATTGCTTTAAATAATGTATCACATTTTTAAAGTCATAATGTATTTTTAAACTAAGGTATGTACTTTTTTAAGACATAATGCTATTGCACATTTAATAGTGTAAATGTAACTCTCAGGTGCACTGGGAAATGTGACTTGCTTTATTGAGGTAGTCTGGAACTGAGCCTACAATATCTCTGAGGTATGCCTGTATTGAATAAGTAATGATCTTGTATTATTACCCTTCAGGAACCCTGTAGTAATAAATTATATACAGTTAACCCTTCATATCTGTAGGTTCCACATCCATAGATTCAATCAACTATGGATTGGAAATATTTGCCCCCAAAAAAGATAAAAATAAAATGGATGGTTCCATCTGTGTTAAATATACTGACCTTTTCCTTGTCATTATTCCCTAAACAGTATAGTGTAACAAGTGTTTACATAGCATTTACATTCTATTAACTGTTATTACTAAGTAATCTAGAGATGATTTAAAGTATATGGAAGGATGTTTGTAGGTTATATGCAGATACTACATTTTATATAATGGACTCGAGCATTTGTGGCTTTTGATATTCAAAGGGAAGGGGACGGGAACTAGTCTCCCAGAGATACTGAGATATGACTGTATTTGCAGGGAGAAGTCCTAAGAAATCACTTGATACTCATGAAGAGAAATTTCTTTTTCATATATTTTATATACAATTCTAAGATGCTGAAATATGACCTTATGTGTGGTATTACCTATTTATTTTTGTCCTTTTTAAGGTTTTGCGTCCATTCCTGCTTCGTCGAATTAAGGCTGATGTTGAAAAGAGTTTGCCTCCAAAGAAGGAAGTAAAAATCTATGTGGGCCTCAGCAAAATGCAAAGGGAATGGTATGTGTTCTCAGATGTAGTTGATAGCACTATTGATTCTTCCCTAAATTTCATTTGTATTTTGTTTTCCTCATTTGTGTTTTCATGGAATTGCAGTTTGCTGGATTGAACTCAACCTGAAAAGAGGTTTCTCGTCATGTAGTAGAGGGCTTGCTCATTAAGTTCGTTATAGAAAATTTTGAACCTACTAGATGACAGAATCAGGATGGAAGGCTTATAAATCCAAAATTAAAATTGGGATTTAAATCAATGGGTTTCATATGAAGCCATCTATTTGGGTTTTTTAAGAAGGAAACTGATAGCACAGTGTGGGAGATACACAGTTCACTTAGTAGTTCATAAATACTAGGTCAGCAGTGTGAAGTGGCTGCAGAAGAAGATACTGTTATGTAAGTTTTGTGTTCAAAGGAGGGGAAATAAATTGACCCTTTTCTTTACTGGTCTCATTATATTTCATGTATATTTAAGTGCATACTTAAATTTTGATAAGTATTTGCAAGAGACCAGAGTTGTTTGGTTAAAGGACTTAATATCATATAGAGAACTGGGCATGTTATCTGGGTAAGAGGTTATCTGTAGAAGGTGGTTGGTCCTAAATGTCCTCAAAACTTTTGAAAGAGTAGCAGATACTAGGCTTAGCTTGGATGGCTCTAAAACAGAACTAAAATGAGTCAATGCTAAGAGAAGACAAATATTTTTTAGTTAAACATTTGAGTGAACTTTATATCAGAATTGAGATGGAAAGCTCTGCCTTGTTGTTTAAGCATAGATTGCTTAGGCTACTTATTTTGTTCAAAGGATCCAAGGCTCTAAAACTTTAGTGCTTAGACAAATTACTCATTCTTTCATAACAGTGTCTAAATTCTTAGTATACATTCAAGGCTTTTTATAATCTGGCCTTAGCTTATGGCTGTAGCTTCACAGACCTACCTCACAGACATAGCTCCCTCCCCCTATGTATTTATATATATATGTAAATCACGTTGTATTCATATTATTCTCATCATCATGCCTTACCATTTCATTAGTCTTCTTGTCTTCTCAGATGTTAGGGTTCTTACCTAAATGCTGCACTAGCTATGGGGTATATAAAAATCGAATAGTGGCACTTTCTGTTGCAAAAAACTACAAACTAAAATTATGTTTAAAACTTACATTTTTTAAAGTTTTGCTTTATTACTTAAAGATATAATATCTTACTGCTTTGTTTTAATTCTACCCAAGGGAACTGTTTTTGTACTTTTAAAATAATATCCTCAAGGCCCAAGGCATAAGTGTGAACATTATAACACTATGTACAATAAAGAAAAATGGAAGCAAAAAGAAAGAGGTTACAGATGTTAAATTCCTAACCATCCCTAGAAGTTGATGAGTAGTTTCTTACAGATATTTGGGGGTTCAGGTGGGGAAGGGGATTAAGTATGTAAAGTGGCAGGGGTTGATCAAGGAACATTTAAGCTCTAAAAATATTTTTCTTCTTTGAATAGGTATACTCGGATATTAATGAAGGATATAGATATACTCAACTCAGCAGGCAAGATGGACAAAATGAGGTTATTGAACATCCTGATGCAGTTGAGAAAGTGCTGTAATCATCCATATCTCTTTGATGGAGCAGAACCTGGTCCACCTTATACAACAGATATGCATCTAGTAACCAACAGTGGCAAAATGGTGGTTTTAGACAAGCTGCTCCCTAAGTTAAAAGAACAAGGTATCTGTTACCCGTATCAAATTATCAAAACTGTTTTAAAATGCTCATGTTAAAACAAAGGAGCACTATACTTTGAAATGACTGCTCTGATGCTTTCTAAAGTTGAAGTGTAGAACATTAAAAAAACCTATTCATTATCTGAGCTCTAACCCCCACTCCTGATTTTAGGCCTTAAGTCTCTTAGAAGGTAAGCAATAGTTAGAGCAACCATACTCCCTTGATTTTGGGAAGAGTTTACACTTTATATATACTTTCCTAGAAATTACAGCTTTCTGTCATAAAATGTGAAGATTGCATCTCCCTCCCACACATGGTTCCCAGATCCATTGTTAGACAGTGGTGGTGTGTTCATGATATTGTTTTTTAATTATTTATGTGGGGTTTTAATTAGGTACCATGTACATGGACCTGAAACATTTTTATTTATAGTATGTTGACTTTTTATATGAAAAGGGGTATGTCTGTGGTGTGTGTGTTTGGGTATATTTAAATTACACGAATGTAGAAAGAACTTAGAAGCCAGCTTCCAATTTTAACTAATAAAAAATGTTTTTAGTCTACTATACTTTTCCTCCTCCCAGATTATTTGAAGCAAACGTCAGACACTATAGCATTTCATAAATTATTATCTCTCTCTTAAAGATAAGAAATATCACTGATACAGTATTAAGTGTACAGATTCAAGTTTGTTTGTGCTTCTCTCTTCATTTTAATAAGAATGACAGTTGTACCAGTAGATGAATCTCCTCTATGATACTATCAAAAGCATATTGTAAGAGTTATCAGTGAATGGGTTTACTTTTTCCTTTTTATACCTTTTTGTAGAGATAGATTTTTTAAAAAAATGCTTTCCTTGAAAGCAAAGTAATTAAAGGAATTGAATTGGTGGAGAGGAGTGGCAGGAACTTGGTGGGAATATTCAGATATTAATGTAAAGTATATTAAACTCTGCAAGGAAAATGGAGACTATTAAATGTTCTCATGTTGCAGTACTTTTTGGAAGGCTGAGGTGGGCAGATCTCTTAAGGTCAGGAGTTCAAGACCAGCCTGGCCTACATGGTGAAACTCCATCTCTATTAAAATACAAGAATTAGCTGGGCATGGTGGCGGGTGCCTGTAATCCAAGCTACTCAGGAGGCTGAGGCAGAAGAATCACTTGAACCTGGGAGGCAGAACTGAGATGACGCCACTGCACTCCAGCCTGGGTGTCAGAGCGAGACTCCGTCTCAAAAAAAAAAAAAATTCTTATGCATTTGAGGTGCAGGAACGTGACAGCAGCAGATTGTCAGCCTCCACTTCTAAGACAGGATCATTTCATAATCGTTACTTTTCAAAATGATCCTTTGTCTTCATGCATTCTACTGAAAGTATTATGTAACTGCCTAAAGAAGTGGAAGGCAGTCAGATAGTTTGAATCACATCAGATAAGTGAAGGATAGTCATTGTAGATATATGAGGTACGTATTATGGTCCTTTGATCTGGAATGGGTCTTCAGAACCAGGTTGAAACCTGGAGTATTAGGTGTGTGTTGGGAGTTTGGGGAGT
The DNA here is from genome assembly GCF_047675955.1 of Chlorocebus sabaeus. Taxonomy (NCBI): domain Eukaryota; kingdom Metazoa; phylum Chordata; class Mammalia; order Primates; family Cercopithecidae; genus Chlorocebus; species Chlorocebus sabaeus. The sequence goes on from NC_132910.1 coordinate 94,559,647, forward strand.
CATACGCATTGAAGAGGAGTTGTAGAGTAGTGGAAGGTTATTTTTAAACATACGTGAGGTAACAAGATAATGATTATCTTACCCTTTGAGATGGGAAAGCCTTCCACACCAGAGGCAAATATGCTTTTCTGTACAAATGTTATCCTTTTTTATTTGTGCCATGGTGAGAAAAAAGTGGGAAATGACTGACTTGGATGATAATGTGTAGATTTTTTTGCCCCCTTGTAACCAAGTAGGTAACTTTGGAATTAAAGATAATTGGTTAGTCTTACTTTTGGTTACCCTTAAATTTTTCTACTTTTGAATATATTAATATATTCACTAACAGGTTCACGAGTATTAATCTTCAGTCAAATGACAAGGGTATTGGACATTTTGGAAGATTATTGCATGTGGAGAAATTATGAGTACTGCAGGTTGGATGGTCAGACACCCCATGATGAGAGACAAGTGAGTAAAATTTGGGGAGGGAGATAAAAAAGAATCATAAATTTTTTGACAATCATTTTATTTTATCCGTAGGACTCCATCAATGCATACAATGAACCAAACAGCACAAAGTTTGTTTTCATGTTAAGCACACGTGCTGGTGGTCTTGGCATCAATCTTGCGACTGCTGATGTAGTAATTTTGTATGATTCTGATTGGAATCCCCAAGTAGATCTTCAGGCTATGGTAAGAGATAACAAATAAATGTATTCTGTGCTTAGTAGATGAATTAGTTAGGGTGAGGTAATTCTACAGATATCAGTGACTTAACCCAATAGAATTTTATTTTTCTCCAATCCAGTGGTTCAGTGAGAGTATATAGAGTTGATGTTCCATCTAAATAAGGGTATTTCCATCTCAGAGATCTGCCATATCTTAGGACCCTGGAGTCCTCTGCTATATCCTCTGCATCCTATTGGCAGAAGGGGGAAAGGATAGAGTTGGGGATTTCCCAGGAAATTTATGGGTCAGACCTTGAAAGAGCCTCCTTGTCTCTCCACCCTCTTGATCAGACAATTGGACAGAACTCAAATCATGTAGCATAACTGACTGCAAGGGAATTGGTAAATTATATTGTTGTTGTATCACAGGACTAAAGAGAATTGAGTTTGATGAGCAACTAGCCTGTCTGCCACTTTAGATATTTAAAAGATACACCTGTGTGAAAGTATCAGTCAGATCAGGAAGATTATTTTTAGATTGAGAGAATTGATACTGCAGATTGGCCTGACCCATGATACTGGTGACCATAAAATTAGTCACTTTCTTTTTTTTTTTTGAGACAGAGTCTCACTCTGTTGCCCAGGCTGGAGCACAAGGTCCGCCTTCCGGGTTCACACTGTTCTCCTGCCTCAGTCTTCCAAGTAGCTGGGATTACAGGTGTGCACCACCACGCCTGGCTAATTTTGTATTTTTATTAGAGATAGGGTTTCACCATGTTGGTCAGGCTGGTCTTGAACTCCTCACCTTCAGGTGATCCCCCCACCTCGGCCTTCGAAAGTGCTGGGATTACAGGAGTGAGCTACTGCGCCCAGCCCGTTAGTCACTTTCATCTTGTGCTCTTACTAAGGTCGACTGGGGAAAATTGACCAATTATTAGAAATAAAGGAGTTTTTTAGGAATGTAGTTAGCAAAAGTGAAACAGAAATTCCTATTCAAACTAGTTTGACTACTTGTATGTAGTTAATTGGGTAATATTTAAAGATTAGAATTTTTATGTTGTTTGCTAAATTCATTGTTTCATGTCACTTTTTTGCCTGATGGCAGTAACAATTTGGGTTTGATATAGATAGAAAAACATTTTGAATTTAAACCTAGGGAAAAAGACTTAAAATCTTTTCTCATCAGACTTAAAAATTATAATTTTGTATATTGTTTGGAGACATTGTGTGTGTTTTATCTCTGTAACCTAGCAGAATTCATCTGATTCCTTACAAATTCATTGTTACTACAAATTTTTTAAAGTTTTTTACTTCAGAATATTTTAATTTTGTTTCTCAGTGTACCCATTTCAGTGTTATTTATGTGACTTTTAAACTCAATTCAAAATAACATGGTAATTTATTTAGGACCGAGCACATAGAATTGGACAGACCAAGACAGTCAGGGTGTTCCGCTTTATAACTGATAACACTGTAGAAGAAAGAATAGTAGAACGTGCTGAGATGAAACTCAGACTGGATTCAATAGTCATTCAACAAGGTAAGCCATGGAACTTTAAAACTTTACCAAGCTGGATTGACACAACCTGTTTTTGTTTGAACATCGTCTTAGAAGATTCTTGTTACTAAGCATCCATTGAGTCAAGCTTGCAGCCAGTAGAGATTACTTGTATTGCAAATACAGTAAACTTTAGATTTGTCCTTAAGATTTATTTGGGCTCAGGACAATTGAGTTTTGAATAATGACTCTGCCAGTTAGCAGTTCTCTCTCGTTACATGAACCCATTTCCTCATCTGTTAAGTGGGGATAAAAATACACTTAAGGATTTTAAAGGATTAAAGGGGATAATGTATATAAGATATCTGATATTCAGTGTGGTGGTTAATGATTTATATGTACTAATTACTCTTGATTACTGTGGGGAATACTGAAGAAATAAAAATCAAAGAGCCTGATTTTATTCTTTTTTCTTGTCTGCAACTTATTGAGTACCCACCAGATGCTAGGCACTGTTCTTGGTGTTGAGAATTCAGTGGTAAATGGAACATTCAAGTATTCTTACTTTAAAAGAGTTTACAATTTAGTTGGGAGGGCAGATGAAGTAAACAAGGTATAAGTAGGAGTAGGGGGTGAGAGTGGGATTTTATTTTGAATCGATTGAAGGAAACTTAAGTTCTCATTCCAGATCAGCTTTTAAGGCTGACATAATTTATGTTTTCATGAAACTTGCTGTAAAGTTGATAATGGGAAATATAAAATTCAAGAAAAGGGGTGGGAAACTTAACTTCAAATGTTCATTAGTTTCCTTTGTAACTGCATTGTGAGCATATATTTACTATCTATCTATAAAGCTGAAAGGCATATTGTTACATTGTTTACTGATTATGTAGGTGTCTTGATTTTGTCAGTCTCTTATTTCCATGTAAGAGAGTATTTTACATGTCTTTGGTATCCCTAATGCTATTCATAGTGTTGGCCATTTGTCTGCATACCTAAAGACAATAAATTATTGCTTATTTTTACAAATTGTTTCCGTTAATAAAGTGTTTACTTTGTGCCAGGCAGTGTGAACATTTCATTTTCTCCTTTAGTCTTCATGCCAACTTGAGATGTTAGCATCAGAGGTAAAGGCTTTTGAGAGGTTAAATTACTTGTTCATTGTACATACAGCTGGGAAGTGACTCAAGGGGGATCAAGAACCTTGTTAACTATTAAGTATTTAATTAGGAAGGCCTTTGGGGGCTTCTCGAGGCTACCAACCCATGAGGTTATCTCATGGGTGATAAAATGGCTAATGTTTTATTTTTCTTCACACATCTATGTGTTTTGAAAAACACCTGCCATGTGCTGCTTGTTCTCAGTTATTTTCATCCATGAAACACTCTTTTTTTTGAGGTGGAGTTTTGCTCTTGTTACTCAGGCTGGAGTGCAATGGCACGATCTTGGCTCACTGCAACCTCCACTTCCTGGGTTCAAGCAATTCTCCTGCCTCAGCCTCCTGAGTAGCTGGATTTACAGATGCCCACCACCAGTGGTGCTTGGCTAATTTTTTTGTATTTTTAGTAGAGACAGGGTTTCACTTTGTTGGCCAGGCTGGTCTCAAACTCCTGACCTCAGGTGATCCACCTCAGCCTCCCAAAGTGCTGGATTACAGGTGTGAGCCACCACGCCTGTGTGAAACACTTTTTTTTTAAAGATTAAAAAACCTTAATTGATTCATAAATTTAGAAATCTTGAGGTTTTTTACTTCATATTTACTGTGGCAATTTTTGGAGCAAACCTTCAGGCTAATAGCTTTCTTGTCCATTTGTAGACATGTTCGTCAAACAGCAAGCCTGAAGTACATACCTCTGTGTTACTGTTTTTTATTTGAGGGACATAATTGAAAATGAGAGTACACAAGCACTTTACATCTGAAGGTTCCCTCTCTGCCCAACTTGGAAGTAGCTTGTATAAGCATGAGACCATTTTGGTAGCAATGGCAGCATCCAATCCAAAGAAACATACTTTCTGGATATTGCCTCACTTTCAAAGTCACAGATGTTTGGTTGTATATTCTGTTATGGGCCCCAAACCATGATACAAGTATTTAAAGAAGTTGTTGAAAACTTGGATCTTTTTCCACTTAATTACAAGTTGGTTGGCGTATAAAAATCAAAGCTTTGTTTAGATGTATGTGAGTGACCCTTGAGGTGGGTGAAAACAAGTCTTTCTGGGTTTTTGTTTTTATATCTGTATTTTTTAAAACACAAATTACAAGGTCGTCCAAATTCCTGCCAACTGAAAATCTTTAGTAATTTATTAATGATGAGTTTCTTCGATGATCCAGATACATTTTCTCACCAGGTGTGGTAGTGCGTGCCTTTAGTCCTAGCTACTTGGGAAGCTGAGATAGGAGGATGGCTTGAGCAGCGAGTTGAAGGCTGCAGTGACTATGGTCCTGTCATTGCACTCCAGCCTAAGCAACAGAGCAAGACTGCATCTCAAAGAAATAAACGAATAAAATAAGTTTTTAGGAGTTCCAGTTCTTCTGGAAGTTTTCTTTAAAAAGAAACTGATGTTACATATTTCAGTTCTGTGTAAAGTTTGGCCTGTGGGAAGGATTTTTCACTTTACTTTTCTAAGGAGAAAAAGCTGATTTGGGGAGTATTAGTAATAACACCTTTCTGCTCATCAGAAACTTGTGTATATAATGCTTCCATCTGTTGAAACTTGTAGGTTTTTGAAAACTTTGTCATATGCAGCTTTCACAAAAGATTGTATTTCATTGACACAGTATACAGTAGGGTTCATTATATAATACATCAGCTTCAGGAATGTTTGTAGCTTACCAGCTGAAAATTTGGCATTAAATTTAGTGCAAAAATGAAAATTATCAGATGTGAATAAACAGTAAACAGAAATGATTGACATTTGAGACAGAATTATAAGGCATTATACCTTACATTTAAAATTTCAAGTTTCCAGTAAAATAAAGTCTGTTCAGTTAACATTATACAACACAATCTTTTTTCAGGGAGGCTTGTGGATCAGAATCTGAACAAAATTGGGAAAGATGAAATGCTTCAAATGATTAGACATGGGGCAACACATGTGTTTGCTTCAAAGGAAAGTGAGATCACTGA